>NC_083346.1:71598128-72310504 GCF_019175385.1 Lycium barbarum
ACAGAGATGGTGCATCCGATCTCAAAATGTATGAGCTACTACACACGACGGGTGCAAAAAACAAGGTCCTCGGTATTAGACCAAAAATGGAAAAGAAGCTTACTTTCGTGTCCGCATAAGCGATCCCTATAGGTCCCTACAGCCCGTTTGGGTGAGTCCGGTCGGATTTCAGGGCAAACTGAGACAGCCCATCAGATCACGAAATGAATGAGCTAATACACACGGGTCTCAAAAATAGTACTCGGTGTTAGGACCAAATAAATAGAAAAAGTGGCTGACTTCGTAGTCCCGGGTAAGCATTGCAGTAATATGTCCGCAATCCCGGTTGGTGCAGGTCTGGGGAAATGTCGGAGCAACACAGAGATGGTGCAGTCAGATCTCAAAAATGTTGAGCTACTACACACGACGGGTTGCAAAAAACAAGGTCCTCGTATTTAGACCAAATAAATAGAAAAATAAGCTATTTCGTGTCCGCATAAGCAATCCGTATAGGTCCCCAGCCCGTTTGGTGCTGTCCGGTCGAATTTCAGAGCAAACAGAGACAGCCCATCAGATCACCAAAATGCATGAGCTAATACACACGACGGGTCTAAAAAAGAAGGTCCTCGGTGTTTAGACCAAATAAATTGAAAAAGAGGCTGCTTCGTGTCCGCGAAAGTAATGCGTATATGTCCCCAGCCCGTTTGGTGCGGTCTGGTGAAATTTCGGAGCAAACAGAGCCGACCCATCAGATCTCCAAAATGTATGATTTAGCACACGACGGGTCTTAAAAAGAAGGTCCTCGGTGTTTAGACCAAATAAATTGAAAAAGAGGCTACTTCGTGTCCGCGTAAGCAATGCGTATATGTCCCCAGTCCGTTTGGTGTGGACCGGCGAAATTTCGGGGCAAACAGATACGGTGCATCAGATCTAAAAAATGTATGAGCAAATACACACGACGGGTTGCAAAAAAGAAGGTCCTCGGTATTTAGACCAAATAAATGGAAAAATAAGCTACTTCGTGTCCGCATAAGAAATCCGTATAGGTCCCCAGCCCGTTCGGTGCGGTCCGGTGGAATTTCGGAGCAAACAGAGCCGACCCATCATATCTCCAAAATGTATGAGCTAATGCACACGACGGGTCTTAAAATGAAGGTCCTCGGTGTTTAGACCAAATAGATAGAAAAAGAGGTTGCTTCGTGTCAGCATAAGCAATCTGTATAGGTCCCCAGCCCGTTTGGTGCGGACGGGCGAAATTTCGGAGCAAACTGAGCCGGTGCATCAGATCTCAAAAATGTATGCGCTAATACGCACGACGGGTTGCAAAAAAGAAGTCCTCGGTATTTAGACCAAATAAATGGAAAAATAAGCTATTTCGTGTCCGCATAAGCAATCCCTATAGGTCCCCAGCCCGTTGGGTGCTGTCCGGTGGAATTTCAGGGCAAACAGAGCCGGCCCATCAGATCTCGAAAATGTATGAGCTAATACACACGACGGGTCTCAAAAAGAAGGTCCTCGGTGTTTAGACCAAATAAATAGAAAAAGTGGCTGCTTCGTGTCCGCGTAAACAATGCGTATATGTCCCCAGCCCGTTTGGTGCGGACCGGCGAAATTTCGGAGCAAACAGAGCCGGTGCATCAGATCTCAAAAATGTATGAGCTAATACACACGACGGGTTGCAAAAAAGAAGGTCCTCGGTATGTAGACCAAATAAATGGAAAAATAAGTTACTTCGTGTCCGCATAAGCGATCCGTATAGGTCCCCAGCCCGTTTGGTGCGGACCGGTGGAATTTCAGGGCAAACTGAGCCGGCCCATCAGATCTCCAAAATGTGTGAGCTAATACACACGACGGGTCTAAAAAATAAAGTACTCGGTGTTTAGACCAAATAAATAGAAAAAGTGGCTGCTTCGTGTCCGGGTAAGCAATGCGTATATGTCCGCAGCCCGTTTGGTGCGGTCTGGGGAAATGTCGGAGCAAACAGAGATGGTGCATCAGATCTCAAAAATGTATGAGCTACTACACACGACGGGTTGCAAAAAACAAGGTCCTCGGTATTTAGACCAAATAAATAGAAAAATAAGCTATTTCGTGTCCGCATAAGCAATCCGTATAGGTCCCCAGCCCGTTTGGTGCTGTCCGGTCGAATTTCAGAGCAAACAGAGACAGCCCATCAGATCACCAAAATGCATGAGCTAATACACACGACGGGTCTAAAAAAGAAGGTCCTCGGTGTTTAGACCAAATAAATTGAAAAAGAGGCTGCTTCGTGTCCGCGAAAGTAATGCGTATATGTCCCCAGCCCGTTTGGTGCGGTCTGGTGAAATTTCGGAGCAAACAGAGCCGACCCATCAGATCTCCAAAATGTATGATTTAGCACACGACGGGTCTTAAAAAGAAGGTCCTCGGTGTTTAGACCAAATAAATTGAAAAAGAGGCTACTTCGTGTCCGCGTAAGCAATGCGTATATGTCCCCAGTCCGTTTGGTGTGGACCGGCGAAATTTCGGGGCAAACAGATACGGTGCATCAGATCTAAAAAATGTATGAGCAAATACACACGACGGGTTGCAAAAAAGAAGGTCCTCGGTATTTAGACCAAATAAATGGAAAAATAAGCTACTTCGTGTCCGCATAAGAAATCCGTATAGGTCCCCAGCCCGTTCGGTGCGGTCCGGTGGAATTTCGGAGCAAACAGAGCCGACCCATCAGATCTCCAAAATGTATGAGCTAATGCACACGACGGGTCTTAAAATGAAGGTCCTCGGTGTTTAGACCAAATAGATAGAAAAAGAGGTTGCTTCGTGTCAGCATAAGCAATCTGTATAGGTCCCCAGCCCGTTTGGTGCGGACCGGCGAAATTTCGGAGCAAACTGAGCCGGTGCATCAGATCTCAAAAATGTATGCGCTAATACGCACGACGGGTTGCAAAAAAGAAGTCCTCGGTATTTAGACCAAATAAATGGAAAAATAAGCTACTTCGTGTCCGCATAAGCAATCCCTATAGGTCCCTAGCCCGTTGGGTGCGGACCGGTGGAATTTCAGGGCAAACAGAGCCGGCCCATCAGATCTCGAAAATGTATGAGCTAATACACACGACGGGTCTCAAAAAGAAGGTCCTCGGTGTTTAGACCAAATAAATAGAAAAAGTGGCTGCTTCGTGTCCGCGTAAGCAATGCGTATATGTCCCCAGCCCGTTTGGTGCGGACCGGCGAAATTTCGGAGCAAACAGAGCCGGTGCATCAGATCTCAAAAATGTATGAGCTAATACACACGACGGGTTGCAAAAAAGAAGGTCCTCGGTATGTAGACCAAATAAATGGAAAAATAAGTTACTTCGTGTCCGCATAAGCGATCCGTATAGGTCCCCAGCCCGTTTGGTGCGGACCGGTGGAATTTCAGGGCAAACTGAGCCGGCCCATCAGATCTCCAAAATGTATGAGCTAATACACACGACGGGTCTAAAAAATAAAGTACTCGGTGTTTAGACCAAATAAATAGAAAAAGTGGCTGCTTCGTGTCCGGGTAAGCAATGCGTATATGTCCGCAGCCCGTTTGGTGCGGTCTGGGGAAATGTCGGAGCAAACAGAGATGGTGCATCAGATCTCAAAAATGTATGAGCTACTACACACGACGGGTTGCAAAAAACAAGGTCCTCGGTATTTAGACCAAATACATAGAAAAATAAGCTATTTCGTGTCCGCATAAGCAATCCGTATAGGTCCCCAGCCCGTTTGGTGCTGTCCGGTCGAATTTCAGAGCAAACAGAGACAGCCCATCAGATCACCAAAATGTATGAGCTAATACACACGACGGGTCTCAAAAAGAAGGTCCTCGGTGTTTAGACCAAATAAATAGAAAAAGTGGCTGCTTCGTGTCCGCGTAAGCAATGCGTATATGTCCCCAGCCCGTTTGGTGCGGACCGGCGAAATTTCGGAGCAAACAGAGCCGGTGCATCAGATCTCAAAAATGTATGAGCTAATACACACGACGGGTTGCAAAAAAGAAGGTCCTCGGTATGTAGACCAAATAAATGGAAAAATAAGTTACTTCGTGTCCGCATAAGCAATCCGTATAGGTCCCCTAGCCCGTTTGGTGCGGACCGGTGGAATTTCAGGGCAAACTGAGCCGGCCCATCAGATCTCCAAAATGTATGAGCTAATACACACGACGGGTCTAAAAAATAAGGTACTCGGTGTTTAGACCAAATAAATAGAAAAAGTGGCTGCTTCGTGTCCGGGTAAGCAATGCGTATATGTCCGCAGCCCGTTTGGTGCGGTCTGGGGAAATGTCGGAGCAAACAGAGATGGTGCATCAGATCTCAAAAATGTATGAGCTACTACACACGACGGGTTGCAAAAAACAAGGTCCTCGGTATTTAGACCAAATAAATAGAAAAATAAGCTATTTCGTGTCCGCATAAGCAATCCGTATAGGTCCCCAGCCCGTTTGGTGCTGTCCGGTCGAATTTCAGAGCAAACAGAGACAGCCCATCAGATCACCAAAATGCATGAGCTAATACACACGACGGGTCTCAAAAAGAAGGTCCTCGGTGTTTAGACCAAATAAATTGAAAAAGAGGCTGCTTCGTGTCCGCGAAAGTAATGCGTATATGTCCCCAGCCCGTTTGGTGCGGTCTGGTGAAATTTCGGAGCAAACAGAGCCGACCCATCAGATCTCCAAAATGTATGATTTAGCACACGACGGGTCTTAAAAAGAAGGTCCTCGGTGTTTAGACCAAATAAATTGAAAAAGAGGCTACTTCGTGTCCGCGTAAGCAATGCGTATATGTCCCCAGTCCGTTTGGTGTGGACCGGCGAAATTTCGGGGCAAACAGATACGGTGCATCAGATCTAAAAAATGTATGAGCAAATACACACGACGGGTTGCAAAAAAGAAGGTCCTCGGTATTTAGACCAAATAAATGGAAAAATAAGCTACTTCGTGTCCGCATAAGAAATCCGTATAGGTCCCCAGCCCGTTCGGTGCGGTCCGGTGGAATTTCGGAGCAAACAGAGCCGACCCATCAGATCTCCAAAATGTATGAGCTAATGCACACGACGGGTCTTAAAATGAAGGTCCTCGGTGTTTAGACCAAATAGATAGAAAAAGAGGTTGCTTCGTGTCAGCATAAGCAATCTGTATAGGTCCCCAGCCCGTTTGGTGCGGACCGGCGAAATTTCGGAGCAAACTGAGCCGGTGCATCAGATCTCAAAAATGTATGCGCTAATACGCACGACGGGTTGCAAAAAAGAAGTCCTCGGTATTTAGACCAAATAAATGGAAAAATAAGCTACTTCGTGTCCGCATAAGCAATCCCTATAGGTCCCTAGCCCGTTGGGTGCGGACCGGTGGAATTTCAGGGCAAACAGAGCCGGCCCATCAGATCTCGAAAATGCATGAGCTAATACACACGACGGGTCTCAAAAAGAAGGTCCTCGGTGTTTAGACCAAATAAATAGAAAAAGTGGCTGCTTCGTGTCCGGGTAAGCAATGCGTATATGTCCCCAGCCCGTTTGGTGCGGTCTGGGGAAATTTCGGAGCAAACAGAGATGGTGCATCAGATCTCTAAAATGTATGAGCTACTACACACGACGGGTTGCAAAAAACAAGGTCCTCGGTATTTAGACCAAATAAATAGAAAAATAAGCTATTTCGTGTCCGCATAAGCAATCCGTATAGGTCCCCAGCCCGTTTGGTGCTGTCCGGTGGAATTTCAGAGCAAACAGAGACAGCCCATCAGATCTCCAAAATGTATGAGCTAATACACACGACGGGTCTCAAAAAGAAGGTCCTCGGTGTTTAGACCAAATAAATTGAAAAAGAGGCTGCTTCGTGTCCGCGAAAGTAATGCGTATATGTCCCCAGCCCGTTTGGTGCGGTCTGGTGAAATTTCGGAGCAAACAGAGCCGACCCATCAGATCTCCAAAATGTATGATTTAGCACACGACGGGTCTTAAAAAGAAGGTCCTCGGTGTTTAGACCAAATAAATTGAAAAAGAGGCTACTTCGTGTCCGCATAAGCAATGCGTATATGTCCCCAGTCCGTTTGGTGTGGACCGGCGAAATTTCGGGGCAAACAGATACGGTGCATCAGATCTAAAAAATGTATGAGCAAATACACACGACGGGTTGCAAAAAAGAAGGTCCTCGGTATTTAGACCAAATAAATGGAAAAATAAGCTACTTCGTGTCCGCATAAGAAATCCGTATAGGTCCCCAGCCCGTTCGGTGCGGTCCGGTGGAATTTCGGAGCAAACAGAGCCGACCCATCAGATCTCCAAAATGTATGAGCTAATGCACACGACGGGTCTTAAAATGAAGGTCCTCGGTGTTTAGACCAAATAGATAGAAAAAGAGGTTGCTTCGTGTCAGCATAAGCAATCTGTATAGGTCCCCTGCCCGTTTGGTGCGGACCGGCGAAATTTCGGAGCAAACTGAGCCGGTGCATCAGATCTCAAAAATGTATGCGCTAATACGCACGACGGGTTGCAAAAAAGAAGGTCCTCGGTATTTAGACCAAATAAATGGAAAAATAAGCTACTTCGTGTCCGCATAAGCAATCCCTATAGGTCCCTAGCCCGTTGGGTGCGGACCGGTGGAATTTCAGGGCAAACAGAGCCGGCCCATCAGATCTCGAAAATGTATGAGCTAATACACACGACGGGTCTCAAAAAGAAGGTCCTCGGTGTTTAGACCAAATAAATAGAAAAAGTGGCTGCTTCGTGTCCGCGTAAGCAATGCGTATATGTCCCCAGCCCGTTTGGTGCGGACCGGCGAAATTTCGGAGCAAACAGAGCCGGTGCATCAGATCTCAAAAATGTATGAGCTAATACACACGACGGGTTGCAAAAAAGAAGGTCCTCGGTATGTAGACCAAATAAATGGAAAAATAAGCTACTTCGTGTCCGCATAAGCAATCCGTATAGGTCCCCTAGCCCGTTGGGTGCGGACCGGTGGAATTTCAGGGACAAACATGAGCCGGCCCATCAGATCTCCGAAAATGTATGAGCTAATACACACGACGGGTCTAAAAAATAAGGTACTCGGTGTTTAGACCAAATAAATAGAAAAAGTGGCTGCTTCGTGTCCGGGTAAGCAATGCGTATATGTCCCCAGCCCGTTTGGTGCGGTCTGGGGAAATGTCGGAGCAAACAGAGATGGTGCATCAGATCTCAAAAATGTATGAGCTACTACACACGACGGGTTGCAAAAAACAAGGTCCTCGGTATTTAGACCAAATAAATAGAAAAATAAGCTATTTCGTGTCCGCATAAGCAATCCGTATAGGTCCCCAGCCCGTTTGGTGCTGTCCGGTCGAATTTCAGAGCAAACAGAGACAGCCCATCAGATCACCAAAATGTATGAGCTAATACACACGACGGGTCTCAAAAAGAAGGTCCTCGGTGTTTAGACCAAATAAATAGAAAAAGTGGCTGCTTCGTGTCCGCGTAAGCAATGCGTATATGTCCCCAGCCCGTTTGGTGCGGACCGGCGAAATTTCGGAGCAAACAGAGCCGGTGCATCAGATCTCAAAAATGTATGAGCTAATACACACGACGGGTTGCAAAAAAGAAGGTCCTCGGTATTTAGACCAAATAAATGGAAAAATAAGCTACTTCGTGTCCGCATAAGCAATCCCTATAGGTCCCTAGCCCGTTGGGTGAGGACCGGTGGAATTTCAGGACAAACAGAGCCGGCCCATCAGATCTCGAAAATGTATGAGCTAATACACACGACGGGTCTAAAAAATAAGGTACTCGGTGTTTAGACCAAATAAATAGAAAAAGTGGCTGCTTCGTGTCCGGGTAAGCAATGCGTATATGTCCCCAGCCCGTTTGGTGCGGTCTGGGGAAATGTCGGAGCAAACAGAGATGGTGCATCAGATCTCAAAAATGTATGAGCTACTACACACGACGGGTTGCAAAAAACAAGGTCCTCGGTATTTAGACCAAATAAATAGAAAAATAAGCTATTTCGTGTCCGCATAAGCAATCCGTATAGGTCCCCAGCCCGTTTGGTGCTGTCCGGTCGAATTTCAGAGCAAACAGAGACAGCCCATCAGATCACCAAAATGTATGAGCTAATACACACGACGGGTCTCAAAAAGAAGGTCCTCGGTGTTTAGACCAAATAAATTGAAAAAGAGGTTGCTTCGTGTCCGCGAAAGTAATGCGTATATGTCCCCAGCCCGTTTGGTGCGGTCTGGTGAAATTTCGGAGCAAACAGAGCCGACCCATCAGATCTCCAAAATGTATGATTTAGCACACGACGGGTCTTAAAAAGAAGGTCCTCGGTGTTTAGACCAAATAAATTGAAAAAGAGGCTACTTCGTGTCCGCGTAAGCAATGCGTATATGTCCCCAGTCCGTTTGGTGTGGACCGGCGAAATTTCGGGGCAAACAGATACGGTGCATCAGATCTAAAAAATGTATGAGCAAATACACACGACGGGTTGCAAAAAAGAAGGTCCTCGGTATTTAGACCAAATAAATGGAAAAATAAGCTACTTCGTGTCCGCATAAGAAATCCGTATAGGTCCCCAGCCCGTTCGGTGCGGTCCGGTGGAATTTCGGAGCAAACAGAGCCGACCCATCAGATCTCCAAAATGTATGAGCTAATGCACACGACGGGTCTTAAAATGAAGGTCCTCGGTGTTTAGACCAAATAGATAGAAAAAGAGGTTGCTTCGTGTCAGCATAAGCAATCTGTATAGGTCCCCTGCCCGTTTGGTGCGGACCGGCGAAATTTCGGAGCAAACTGAGCCGGTGCATCAGATCTCAAAAATGTATGCGCTAATACACACGACGGGTTGCAAAAAAGAAGGTCCTCGGTATTTAGACCAAATAAATGGAAAAATAAGCTACTTCGTGTCCGCATAAGCAATCCGTATAGGTCCCCTAGCCCGTTGGGTGCGGACCGGTGGAATTTCAGGGCAAACAGAGCCGGCCCATCAGATCTCCAAAATGTATGAGCTAATACACACGACGGGTCTAAAAAAGAAGGTCCTCGGTGTTTAGACCAAATAAATAGAAAAAGTGGCTGCTTCGTGTCCGCGTAAGCAATGCGTATATGTCCGCAGCCCGTTTGGTGCGGTCTGGGGAAATGTCGGAGCAAACAGAGATGGTGCATCAGATCTCAAAAATGTATGAGCTACTACACACGACGGGTTGCAAAAAACAAGGTCCTCGGTATTTAGACCAAATACATAGAAAAATAAGCTATTTCGTGTCCGCATAAGCAATCCGTATAGGTCCCCAGCCCGTTTGGTGCTGTCCGGTCGAATTTCAGAGCAAACAGAGACAGCCCATCAGATCACCAAAATGTATGAGCTAATACACACGACGGGTCTCAAAAAAAAGGTCCTCGGTGTTTAGACCAAATAAATAGAAAAAGTGGCTGCTTCGTGTCCGCGTAAGCAATGCGTATATGTCCCCAGCCCGTTTGGTGCGGACCGGCGAAATTTCGGAGCAAACAGAGCCGGTGCATCAGATCTCAAAAATGTATGAGCTAATACACACGACGGGTTGCAAAAAAGAAGGTCCTCGGTATGTAGACCAAATAAATGGAAAAATAAGTTACTTCGTGTCCGCATAAGCGATCCGTATAGGTCCCCAGCCCGTTTGGTGCGGACCGGTGGAATTTCAGGGCAAACTGAGCCGGCCCATCAGATCTCCAAAATGTGTGAGCTAATACACACGACGGGTCTAAAAAATAAAGTACTCGGTGTTTAGACCAAATAAATAGAAAAAGTGGCTGCTTCGTGTCCGGGTAAGCAATGCGTATATGTCCGCAGCCCGTTTGGTGCGGTCTGGGGAAATGTCGGAGCAAACAGAGATGGTGCATCAGATCTCAAAAATGTATGAGCTACTACACACGACGGGTTGCAAAAAACAAGGTCCTCGGTATTTAGACCAAATAAATAGAAAAATAAGCTATTTCGTGTCCGCATAAGCAATCCGTATAGGTCCCCAGCCCGTTTGGTGCTGTCCGGTCGAATTTCAGAGCAAACAGAGACAGCCCATCAGATCACCAAAATGCATGAGCTAATACACACGACGGGTCTAAAAAAGAAGGTCCTCGGTGTTTAGACCAAATAAATTGAAAAAGAGGCTGCTTCGTGTCCGCGAAAGTAATGCGTATATGTCCCCAGCCCGTTTGGTGCGGTCTGGTGAAATTTCGGAGCAAACAGAGCCGACCCATCAGATCTCCAAAATGTATGATTTAGCACACGACGGGTCTTAAAAAGAAGGTCCTCGGTGTTTAGACCAAATAAATTGAAAAAGAGGCTACTTCGTGTCCGCGTAAGCAATGCGTATATGTCCCCAGTCCGTTTGGTGTGGACCGGCGAAATTTCGGGGCAAACAGATACGGTGCATCAGATCTAAAAAATGTATGAGCAAATACACACGACGGGTTGCAAAAAAGAAGGTCCTCGGTATTTAGACCAAATAAATGGAAAAATAAGCTACTTCGTGTCCGCATAAGAAATCCGTATAGGTCCCCAGCCCGTTCGGTGCGGTCCGGTGGAATTTCGGAGCAAACAGAGCCGACCCATCAGATCTCCAAAATGTATGAGCTAATGCACACGACGGGTCTTAAAATGAAGGTCCTCGGTGTTTAGACCAAATAGATAGAAAAAGAGGTTGCTTCGTGTCAGCATAAGCAATCTGTATAGGTCCCCAGCCCGTTTGGTGCGGACCGGCGAAATTTCGGAGCAAACTGAGCCGGTGCATCAGATCTCAAAAATGTATGCGCTAATACGCACGACGGGTTGCAAAAAAGAAGTCCTCGGTATTTAGACCAAATAAATGGAAAAATAAGCTACTTCGTGTCCGCATAAGCAATCCCTATAGGTCCCTAGCCCGTTGGGTGCGGACCGGTGGAATTTCAGGGCAAACAGAGCCGGCCCATCAGATCTCGAAAATGTATGAGCTAATACACACGACGGGTCTCAAAAAGAAGGTCCTCGGTGTTTAGACCAAATAAATAGAAAAAGTGGCTGCTTCGTGTCCGCGTAAGCAATGCGTATATGTCCCCAGCCCGTTTGGTGCGGACCGGCGAAATTTCGGAGCAAACTGAGCCGGTGCATCAGATCTCAAAAATGTATGAGCTAATACACACGACGGGTTGCAAAAAAGAAGGCCTCGGTATTTAGACCAAATAAATGGAAAAATAAGCTACTTCGTGTCAGCATAAGCGAATCCGTATAGGTCCCCTAGCCCGTTTGGTGCGTACCGGTGGAATTTCAGGGCAAACTGAGCCGGCCCATCAGATCTCCAAAATGTATGAGCTAATACACACGACGGGTCTAAAAAATAAAGTACTCGGTGTTTAGACCAAATAAATAGAAAAAGTGGCTGCTTCGTGTCCGGGTAAGCAATGCGTATATGTCCCCAGTCCGTTTGGTGTGGACCGGCGAAATTTCGGGGCAAACAGATACGGTGCATCAAATCTAAAAAATGTATGAGCAAATACACACGACGGGTTGCAAAAAAGAAGGTCCTCGGTATTTAGACCAAATAAATGGAAAAAGAAGCTACTTCGTGTCCGCATAAGCAATCCGTATAGGTCCCCAGCCCGTTCGGTGCGGTCCGGTGGAATTTCAGAGCAAACAGAGCCGACCCATCAGATCTCCAAAATGTATGATTTAGCACACGACGGGTCTTAAAAAGAAGGTCCTCGGTGTTTAGACCAAATAAATTGAAAAAGAGGCTACTTCGTGTCCGCGTAAGCAATGCGTATATGTCCCCAGTCCGTTTGGTGTGGACCGGCGAAATTTCGGGGCAAACAGATACGGTGCATCAGATCTAAAAAATGTATGAGCAAATACACACGACGGGTTGCAAAAAAGAAGGTCCTCGGTATTTAGACCAAATAAATGGAAAAATAAGCTACTTCGTGTCCGCATAAGAAATCCGTATAGGTCCCCAGCCCGTTCGGTGCGGTCCGGTGGAATTTCGGAGCAAACAGAGCCGACCCATCAGATCTCCAAAATGTATGAGCTAATGCACACGACGGGTCTTAAAATGAAGGTCCTCGGTGTTTAGACCAAATAGATAGAAAAAGAGGTTGCTTCGTGTCAGCATAAGCAATCTGTATAGGTCCCCAGCCCGTTTGGTGCGGACCGGCGAAATTTCGGAGCAAACTGAGCCGGTGCATCAGATCTCAAAAATGTATGCGCTAATACGCACGACGGGTTGCAAAAAAGAAGTCCTCGGTATTTAGACCAAATAAATGGAAAAATAAGCTACTTCGTGTCCGCATAAGCAATCCCTATAGGTCCCTAGCCCGTTGGGTGCGGACCGGTGGAATTTCAGGGCAAACAGAGCCGGCCCATCAGATCTCGAAAATGTATGAGCTAATACACACGACGGGTCTCAAAAAGAAGGTCCTCGGTGTTTAGACCAAATAAATAGAAAAAGTGGCTGCTTCGTGTCCGCGTAAGCAATGCGTATATGTCCCCAGCCCGTTTGGTGCGGACCGGCGAAATTTCGGAGCAAACAGAGCCGGTGCATCAGATCTCAAAAATGTATGAGCTAATACACACGACGGGTTGCAAAAAAGAAGGTCCTCGGTATGTAGACCAAATAAATGGAAAAATAAGTTACTTCGTGTCCGCATAAGCGATCCGTATAGGTCCCCAGCCCGTTTGGTGCGGACCGGTGGAATTTCAGGGCAAACTGAGCCGGCCCATCAGATCTCCAAAATGTATGAGCTAATACACACGACGGGTCTAAAAAATAAAGTACTCGGTGTTTAGACCAAATAAATAGAAAAAGTGGCTGCTTCGTGTCCGGGTAAGCAATGCGTATATGTCCGCAGCCCGTTTGGTGCGGTCTGGGGAAATGTCGGAGCAAACAGAGATGGTGCATCAGATCTCAAAAATGTATGAGCTACTACACACGACGGGTTGCAAAAAACAAGGTCCTCGGTATTTAGACCAAATAAATAGAAAAATAAGCTATTTCGTGTCCGCATAAGCAATCCGTATAGGTCCCCAGCCCGTTTGGTGCTGTCCGGTCGAATTTCAGAGCAAACAGAGACAGCCCATCAGATCACCAAAATGTATGAGCTAATACACACGACGGGTCTCAAAAAGAAGGTCCTCGGTGTTTAGACCAAATAAATAGAAAAAGTGGCTGCTTCGTGTCCGCGTAAGCAATGCGTATATGTCCCCAGCCCGTTTGGTGCGGACCGGCGAAATTTCGGAGCAAACAGAGCCGGTGCATCAGATCTCAAAAATGTATGAGCTAATACACACGACGGGTTGCAAAAAAGAAGGTCCTCGGTATGTAGACCAAATAAATGGAAAAATAAGTTACTTCGTGTCCGCATAAGCGATCCGTATAGGTCCCCAGCCCGTTTGGTGCGGACCGGTGGAATTTCAGGGCAAACTGAGCCGGCCCATCAGATCTCCAAAATGTATGAGCTAATACACACGACGGGTCTAAAAAATAAAGTACTCGGTGTTTAGACCAAATAAATAGAAAAAGTGGCTGCTTCGTGTCCGGGTAAGCAATGCGTATATGTCCGCAGCCCGTTTGGTGCGGTCTGGGGAAATGTCGGAGCAAACAGAGATGGTGCATCAGATCTCAAAAATGTATGAGCTACTACACACGACGGGTTGCAAAAAACAAGGTCCTCGGTATTTAGACCAAATAAATAGAAAAATAAGCTATTTCGTGTCCGCATAAGCAATCCGTATAGGTCCCCAGCCCGTTTGGTGCTGTCCGGTCGAATTTCAGAGCAAACAGAGACAGCCCATCAGATCACCAAAATGCATGAGCTAATACACACGACGGGTCTCAAAAAGAAGGTCCTCGGTGTTTAGACCAAATAAATTGAAAAAGAGGCTGCTTCGTGTCCGCGAAAGTAATGCGTATATGTCCCCAGCCCGTTTGGTGCGGTCTGGTGAAATTTCGGAGCAAACAGAGCCGACCCATCAGATCTCCAAAATGTATGATTTAGCACACGACGGGTCTTAAAAAGAAGGTCCTCGGTGTTTAGACCAAATAAATTGAAAAAGAGGCTACTTCGTGTCCGCGTAAGCAATGCGTATATGTCCCCAGTCCGTTTGGTGTGGACCGGCGAAATTTCGGGGCAAACAGATACGGTGCATCAGATCTAAAAAATGTATGAGCAAATACACACGACGGGTTGCAAAAAAGAAGGTCCTCGGTATTTAGACCAAATAAATGGAAAAATAAGCTACTTCGTGTCCGCATAAGAAATCCGTATAGGTCCCCAGCCCGTTCGGTGCGGTCCGGTGGAATTTCGGAGCAAACAGAGCCGACCCATCAGATCTCCAAAATGTATGAGCTAATGCACACGACGGGTCTTAAAATGAAGGTCCTCGGTGTTTAGACCAAATAGATAGAAAAAGAGGTTGCTTCGTGTCAGCATAAGCAATCTGTATAGGTCCCCAGCCCGTTTGGTGCGGACCGGCGAAATTTCGGAGCAAACTGAGCCGGTGCATCAGATCTCAAAAATGTATGCGCTAATACGCACGACGGGTTGCAAAAAAGAAGTCCTCGGTATTTAGACCAAATAAATGGAAAAATAAGTTACTTCGTGTCCGCATAAGCGATCCGTATAGGTCCCCCAGCCCGTTTGGTGCGGACCGGTGGAATTTCAGGGCAAACTGAGCCGGCCCATCAGATCTCCAAAATGTATGAGCTAATACACACGACGGGTCTAAAAAATAAGGTACTCGGTGTTTAGACCAAATAAATAGAAAAAGTGGCTGCTTCGTGTCCGGGTAAGCAATGCGTATATGTCCCCAGCCCGTTTGGTGCGGTCTGGGGAAATGTCGGAGCAAACAGAGATGGTGCATCAGATCTCAAAAATGTATGAGCTACTACACACGACGGGTTGCAAAAAACAAGGTCCTCGGTATTTAGACCAAATAAATAGAAAAATAAGCTATTTCGTGTCCGCATAAGCAATCCGTATAGGTCCCCAGCCCGTTTGGTGCTGTCCGGTCGAATTTCAGAGCAAACAGAGACAGCCCATCAGATCATCCAAAATGTATGAGCTAATACACACGACGGGTTGCAAAAAAGAAGGTCCTCGGTGTTTAGACCAAATAAATAGAAAAAGTGGCTGCTTCGTGTCCGCGTAAGCAATGCGTATATGTCCCCAGCCCGTTTGGTGCGGACCGGCGAAATTTCGGAGCAAACAGAGCCGGTGCATCAGATCTCAAAAATGTATGAGCTAATACACACGACGGGTTGCAAAAAAGAAGGTCCTCGGTATGTAGACCAAATAAATGGAAAAATAAGTTACTTCGTGTCCGCATAAGCGATCCGTATAGGTCCCCAGCCCGTTTGGTGCGGACCGGTGGAATTTCAGGGCAAACTGAGCCGGCCCATCAGATCTCCAAAATGTATGAGCTAATACACACGACGGGTCTAAAAAATAAAGTACTCGGTGTTTAGACCAAATAAATAGAAAAAGTGGCTGCTTCGTGTCCGGGTAAGCAATGCGTATATGTCCGCAGCCCGTTTGGTGCGGTCTGGGGAAATGTCGGAGCAAACAGAGATGGTGCATCAGATCTCAAAAATGTATGAGCTACTACACACGACGGGTTGCAAAAAACAAGGTCCTCGGTATTTAGACCAAATAAATAGAAAAATAAGCTATTTCGTGTCCGCATAAGCAATCCGTATAGGTCCCCAGCCCGTTTGGTGCGGTCCGGTGGAATTTCAGAGCAAACAGAGACGGCCCATCAGATCTCCAAAATGTATGAGCTAATACACACGACGGGTCTCAAAAAGAAGGTCCTCGGTGTTTAGACCAAATAAATAGAAAAAGTGGCTGCTTCGTGTCCGCGTAAGCAATGCGTATATGTCCCCAGCCCGTTTGGTGCGGACCGGCGAAATTTCGGAGCAAACAGAGCCGGTGCATCAGATCTCAAAAATGTATGAGCTAATACACACGACGGGTTGCAAAAAAGAAGGTCCTCGGTATGTAGACCAAATAAATGGAAAAATAAGTTACTTCGTGTCCGCATAAGCGATCCGTATAGGTCCCCAGCCCGTTTGGTGCGGACCGGTGGAATTTCAGGGCAAACTGAGCCGGCCCATCAGATCTCCAAAATGTATGAGCTAATACACACGACGGGTCTAAAAAATAAAGTACTCGGTGTTTAGACCAAATAAATAGAAAAAGTGGCTGCTTCGTGTCCGGGTAAGCAATGCGTATATGTCCGCAGCCCGTTTGGTGCGGTCTGGGGAAATGTCGGAGCAAACAGAGATGGTGCATCAGATCTCAAAAATGTATGAGCTACTACACACGACGGGTTGCAAAAAACAAGGTCCTCGGTATTTAGACCAAATAAATAGAAAAATAAGCTATTTCGTGTCCGCATAAGCAATCCGTATAGGTCCCCAGCCCGTTTGGTGCTGTCCGGTCGAATTTCAGAGCAAACAGAGACAGCCCATCAGATCACCAAAATGCATGAGCTAATACACACGACGGGTCTCAAAAAGAAGGTCCTCGGTGTTTAGACCAAATAAATTGAAAAAGAGGCTGCTTCGTGTCCGCGAAAGTAATGCGTATATGTCCCCAGCCCGTTTGGTGCGGTCTGGTGAAATTTCGGAGCAAACAGAGCCGACCCATCAGATCTCCAAAATGTATGATTTAGCACACGACGGGTCTTAAAAAGAAGGTCCTCGGTGTTTAGACCAAATAAATTGAAAAAGAGGCTACTTCGTGTCCGCGTAAGCAATGCGTATATGTCCCCAGTCCGTTTGGTGTGGACCGGCGAAATTTCGGGGCAAACAGATACGGTGCATCAGATCTAAAAAATGTATGAGCAAATACACACGACGGGTTGCAAAAAAGAAGGTCCTCGGTATTTAGACCAAATAAATGGAAAAATAAGCTACTTCGTGTCCGCATAAGAAATCCGTATAGGTCCCCAGCCCGTTCGGTGCGGTCCGGTGGAATTTCGGAGCAAACAGAGCCGACCCATCAGATCTCCAAAATGTATGAGCTAATGCACACGACGGGTCTTAAAATGAAGGTCCTCGGTGTTTAGACCAAATAGATAGAAAAAGAGGTTGCTTCGTGTCAGCATAAGCAATCTGTATAGGTCCCCAGCCCGTTTGGTGCGGACCGGCGAAATTTCGGAGCAAACTGAGCCGGTGCATCAGATCTCAAAAATGTATGCGCTAATACGCACGACGGGTTGCAAAAAAGAAGTCCTCGGTATTTAGACCAAATAAATGGAAAAATAAGCTACTTCGTGTCCGCATAAGCAATCCCTATAGGTCCCTAGCCCGTTGGGTGCGGACCGGTGGAATTTCAGGGCAAACAGAGCCGGCCCATCAGATCTCGAAAATGTATGAGCTAATACACACGACGGGTCTCAAAAAGAAGGTCCTCGGTGTTTAGACCAAATAAATAGAAAAAGTGGCTGCTTCGTGTCCGCGTAAGCAATGCGTATATGTCCCCAGCCCGTTTGGTGCGGACCGGCGAAATTTCGGAGCAAACAGAGCCGGTGCATCAGATCTCAAAAATGTATGAGCTAATACACACGACGGGTTGCAAAAAAGAAGGTCCTCGGTATGTAGACCAAATAAATGGAAAAATAAGTTACTTCGTGTCCGCATAAGCGATCCGTATAGGTCCCCAGCCCGTTTGGTGCGGACCGGTGGAATTTCAGGGCAAACTGAGCCGGCCCATCAGATCTCCAAAATGTATGAGCTAATACACACGACGGGTCTTAAAATGAAGGTCCTCGGTGTTTAGACCAAATAAATAGAAAAAGTGGCTGCTTCGTGTCCGGGTAAGCAATGCGTATATGTCCGCAGCCCGTTTGGTGCGGTCTGGGGAAATGTCGGAGCAAACAGAGATGGTGCATCAGATCTCAAAAATGTATGAGCTACTACACACGACGGGTTGCAAAAAACAAGGTCCTCGGTATTTAGACCAAATAAATAGAAAAATAAGCTATTTCGTGTCCGCATAAGCAATCCGTATAGGTCCCCAGCCCGTTTGGTGCTGTCCGGTCGAATTTCAGAGCAAACAGAGACAGCCCATCAGATCACCAAAATGTATGAGCTAATACACACGACGGGTCTCAAAAAGAAGGTCCTCGGTGTTTAGACCAAATAAATTGAAAAAGAGGCTGCTTCGTGTCCGCGAAAGTAATGCGTATATGTCCCCAGCCCGTTTGGTGCGGTCTGGTGAAATTTCGGAGCAAACAGAGCCGACCCATCAGATCTCCAAAATGTATGATTTAGCACACGACGGGTCTTAAAAAGAAGGTCCTCGGTGTTTAGACCAAATAAATTGAAAAAGAGGCTACTTCGTGTCCGCGTAAGCAATGCGTATATGTCCCCAGTCCGTTTGGTGTGGACCGGCGAAATTTCGGGGCAAACAGATACGGTGCATCAGATCTAAAAAATGTATGAGCAAATACACACGACGGGTTGCAAAAAAGAAGGTCCTCGGTATTTAGACCAAATAAATGGAAAAATAAGCTACTTCGTGTCCGCATAAGAAATCCGTATAGGTCCCCAGCCCGTTCGGTGCGGTCCGGTGGAATTTCGGAGCAAACAGAGCCGACCCATCAGATCTCCAAAATGTATGAGCTAATGCACACGACGGGTCTTAAAATGAAGGTCCTCGGTGTTTAGACCAAATAGATAGAAAAAGAGGTTGCTTCGTGTCAGCATAAGCAATCTGTATAGGTCCCCAGCCCGTTTGGTGCGGACCGGCGAAATTTCGGAGCAAACAGAGCCGGTGCATCAGATCTCAAAAATGTATGAGCTAATACACACGACGGGTTGCAAAAAAGAAGGTCCTCGGTATTTAGACCAAATAAATGGAAAAATAAGCTACTTCGTGTCCGCATAAGCAATCCGTATAGGTCCCCAGCCCGTTTGGTGCGGACCGGTGGAATTTCAGGGCAAACTGAGCCGGCCCATCAGATCTCCAAAATGTATGAGCTAATACACACGACGGGTCTAAAAAATAAAGTACTCGGTGTTTAGACCAAATAAATAGAAAAAGTGGCTGCTTCGTGTCCGGGTAAGCAATGCGTATATGTCCGCAGCCCGTTTGGTGCGGTCTGGGGAAATGTCGGAGCAAACAGAGATGGTGCATCAGATCTCAAAAATGTATGAGCTACTACACACGACGGGTTGCAAAAAACAAGGTCCTCGGTATTTAGACCAAATACATAGAAAAATAAGCTATTTCGTGTCCGCATAAGCAATCCGTATAGGTCCCCAGCCCGTTTGGTGCTGTCCGGTCGAATTTCAGAGCAAACAGAGACAGCCCATCAGATCACCAAAATGTATGAGCTAATACACACGACGGGTCTCAAAAAGAAGGTCCTCGGTGTTTAGACCAAATAAATAGAAAAAGTGGCTGCTTCGTGTCCGCGTAAGCAATGCGTATATGTCCCCAGCCCGTTTGGTGCGGACCGGCGAAATTTCGGAGCAAACAGAGCCGGTGCATCAGATCTCAAAAATGTATGAGCTAATACACACGACGGGTTGCAAAAAAGAAGGTCCTCGGTATGTAGACCAAATAAATGGAAAAATAAGCTACTTCGTGTCCGCATAAGCGATCCGTATAGGTCCCCAGCCCGTTTGGTGCGGACCGGTGGAATTTCAGGGCAAACTGAGCCGGCCCATCAGATCTCCAAAATGTATGAGCTAATACACACGACGGGTCTAAAAAATAAAGTACTCGGTGTTTAGACCAAATAAATAGAAAAAGTGGCTGCTTCGTGTCCGGGTAAGCAATGCGTATATGTCCGCAGCCCGTTTGGTGCGGTCTGGGGAAATGTCGGAGCAAACAGAGATGGTGCATCAGATCTCAAAAATGTATGAGCTACTACACACGACGGGTTGCAAAAAACAAGGTCCTCGGTATTTAGACCAAATAAATAGAAAAATAAGCTATTTCGTGTCCGCATAAGCAATCCGTATAGGTCCCCAGCCCGTTTGGTGCTGTCCGGTCGAATTTCAGAGCAAACAGAGACAGCCCATCAGATCACCAAAATGTATGAGCTAATACACACGACGGGTCTCAAAAAGAAGGTCCTCGGTGTTTAGACCAAATAAATTGAAAAAGAGGCTGCTTCGTGTCCGCGAAAGTAATGCGTATATGTCCCCAGCCCGTTTGGTGCGGTCTGGTGAAATTTCGGAGCAAACAGAGCCGACCCATCAGATCTCCAAAATGTATGATTTAGCACACGACGGGTCTTAAAAAGAAGGTCCTCGGTGTTTAGACCAAATAAATTGAAAAAGAGGCTACTTCGTGTCCGCGTAAGCAATGCGTATATGTCCCCAGTCCGTTTGGTGTGGACCGGCGAAATTTCGGGGCAAACAGATACGGTGCATCAGATCTAAAAAATGTATGAGCAAATACACACGACGGGTTGCAAAAAAGAAGGTCCTCGGTATTTAGACCAAATAAATGGAAAAATAAGCTACTTCGTGTCCGCATAAGAAATCCGTATAGGTCCCCAGCCCGTTCGGTGCGGTCCGGTGGAATTTCGGAGCAAACAGAGCCGACCCATCAGATCTCCAAAATGTATGAGCTAATGCACACGACGGGTCTCAAAAAGAAGGTCCTCGGTGTTTAGACCAAATAAATTGAAAAAGAGGCTGCTTCGTGTCCGCGAAAGTAATGCGTATATGTCCCCAGCCCGTTTGGTGCGGTCTGGTGAAATTTCGGAGCAAACAGAGCCGACCCATCAGATCTCCAAAATGTATGATTTAGCACACGACGGGTCTTAAAAAGAAGGTCCTCGGTGTTTAGACCAAATAAATTGAAAAAGAGGCTACTTCGTGTCCGCGTAAGCAATGCGTATATGTCCCCAGTCCGTTTGGTGTGGACCGGCGAAATTTCGGGGCAAACAGATACGGTGCATCAGATCTAAAAAATGTATGAGCAAATACACACGACGGGTTGCAAAAAAGAAGGTCCTCGGTATTTAGACCAAATAAATGGAAAAATAAGCTACTTCGTGTCCGCATAAGAAATCCGTATAGGTCCCCAGCCCGTTCGGTGCGGTCCGGTGGAATTTCGGAGCAAACAGAGCCGACCCATCAGATCTCCAAAATGTATGAGCTAATGCACACGACGGGTCTTAAAATGAAGGTCCTCGGTGTTTAGACCAAATAGATAGAAAAAGAGGTTGCTTCGTGTCAGCATAAGCAATCTGTATAGGTCCCCAGCCCGTTTGGTGCGGACCGGCGAAATTTCGGAGCAAACAGAGCCGGTGCATCAGATCTCAAAAATGTATGAGCTAATACACACGACGGGTTGCAAAAAAGAAGGTCCTCGGTATGTAGACCAAATAAATGGAAAAATAAGTTACTTCGTGTCCGCATAAGCGATCCGTATAGGTCCCCAGCCCGTTTGGTGCGGACCGGTGGAATTTCAGGGCAAACATGAGCCGGCCCATCAGATCACCAAAATGTATGAGCTAATACACACGACGGGTCTAAAAAAGAAGGTACTCGGTGTTTAGACCAAATAAATAGAAAAAGTGGCTGCTTCGTGTCCGGGTAAGCAATGCGTATATGTCCGCAGCCCGTTTGGTGCGGTCTGGGGAAATGTCGGAGCAAACAGAGATGGTGCATCAGATCTCAAAAATGTATGAGCTACTACACACGACGGGTTGCAAAAAACAAGGTCCTCGGTATTTAGACCAAATACATAGAAAAATAAGCTATTTCGTGTCCGCATAAGCAATCCGTATAGGTCCCCAGCCCGTTTGGTGCTGTCCGGTCGAATTTCAGAGCAAACAGAGACAGCCCATCAGATCACCAAAATGTATGAGCTAATACACACGACGGGTCTCAAAAAAAAGGTCCTCGGTGTTTAGACCAAATAAATAGAAAAAGTGGCTGCTTCGTGTCCGCGTAAGCAATGCGTATATGTCCCCAGCCCGTTTGGTGCGGACCGGCGAAATTTCGGAGCAAACAGAGCCGGTGCATCAGATCTCAAAAATGTATGAGCTAATACACACGACGGGTTGCAAAAAAGAAGGTCCTCGGTATGTAGACCAAATAAATGGAAAAATAAGTTACTTCGTGTCCGCATAAGCGATCCGTATAGGTCCCCAGCCCGTTTGGTGCGGACCGGTGGAATTTCAGGGCAAACTGAGCCGGCCCATCAGATCTCCAAAATGTATGAGCTAATACACACGACGGGTCTAAAAAATAAAGTACTCGGTGTTTAGACCAAATAAATAGAAAAAGTGGCTGCTTCGTGTCCGGGTAAGCAATGCGTATATGTCCGCAGCCCGTTTGGTGCGGTCTGGGGAAATGTCGGAGCAAACAGAGATGGTGCATCAGATCTCAAAAATGTATGAGCTACTACACACGACGGGTTGCAAAAAACAAGGTCCTCGGTATTTAGACCAAATAAATAGAAAAATAAGCTATTTCGTGTCCGCATAAGCAATCCGTATAGGTCCCCAGCCCGTTTGGTGCTGTCCGGTCGAATTTCAGAGCAAACAGAGACAGCCCATCAGATCACCAAAATGTATGAGCTAATACACACGACGGGTCTCAAAAAGAAGGTCCTCGGTGTTTAGACCAAATAAATAGAAAAAGTGGCTGCTTCGTGTCCGCGTAAGCAATGCGTATATGTCCCCAGCCCGTTTGGTGCGGACCGGCGAAATTTCGGAGCAAACAGAGCCGGTGCATCAGATCTCAAAAATGTATGAGCTAATACACACGACGGGTTGCAAAAAAGAAGGTCCTCGGTATGTAGACCAAATAAATGGAAAAATAAGTTACTTCGTGTCCGCATAAGCGATCCGTATAGGTCCCCAGCCCGTTTGGTGCGGACCGGTGGAATTTCAGGGCAAACTGAGCCGGCCCATCAGATCTCCAAAATGTATGAGCTAATACACACGACGGGTCTAAAAAATAAAGTACTCGGTGTTTAGACCAAATAAATAGAAAAAGTGGCTGCTTCGTGTCCGGGTAAGCAATGCGTATATGTCCGCAGCCCGTTTGGTGCGGTCTGGGGAAATGTCGGAGCAAACAGAGATGGTGCATCAGATCTCAAAAATGTATGAGCTACTACACACGACGGGTTGCAAAAAACAAGGTCCTCGGTATTTAGACCAAATAAATAGAAAAATAAGCTATTTCGTGTCCGCATAAGCAATCCGTATAGGTCCCCAGCCCGTTTGGTGCTGTCCGGTCGAATTTCAGAGCAAACAGAGACAGCCCATCAGATCACCAAAATGCATGAGCTAATACACACGACGGGTCTCAAAAAGAAGGTCCTCGGTGTTTAGACCAAATAAATTGAAAAAGAGGCTGCTTCGTGTCCGCGAAAGTAATGCGTATATGTCCCCAGCCCGTTTGGTGCGGTCTGGTGAAATTTCGGAGCAAACAGAGCCGACCCATCAGATCTCCAAAATGTATGATTTAGCACACGACGGGTCTTAAAAAGAAGGTCCTCGGTGTTTAGACCAAATAAATTGAAAAAGAGGCTACTTCGTGTCCGCGTAAGCAATGCGTATATGTCCCCAGTCCGTTTGGTGTGGACCGGCGAAATTTCGGAGCAAACTGAGCCGGTGCATCAGATCTCAAAAATGTATGAGCTAATACAGCACGACGGGTTGCAAAAAAGAAGGTCCTCGGTATTTAGACCAAATAAATGGAAAAATAAGCTACTTCGTGTCCGCATAAGCAATCCCTATAGGTCCCCAGCCCGTTGGGTGCGGTCCGGTGGAATTTCAGGAGCAAACAGAGCCGGCCCATCAGATCTCGAAAATGTATGAGCTAATACACACGACGGGTCTCAAAAAGAAGGTCCTCGGTGTTTAGACCAAATAAATAGAAAAAGTGGCTGCTTCGTGTCCGCGTAAGCAATGCGTATATGTCCCCAGCCCGTTTGGTGCGGACCGGCGAAATTTCGGAGCAAACAGAGCCGGTGCATCAGATCTCAAAAATGTATGAGCTAATACACACGACGGGTTGCAAAAAAGAAGGTCCTCGGTATGTAGACCAAATAAATGGAAAAATAAGCTACTTCGTGTCCGCATAAGCAATCCGTATAGGTCCCTAGCCCGTTGGGTGCGGACCGGTGGAATTTCAGGGCAAACTGAGCCGGCCCATCAGATCTCCAAAATGTATGAGCTAATACACACGACGGGTCTAAAAAATAAAGTACTCGGTGTTTAGACCAAATAAATAGAAAAAGTGGCTGCTTCGTGTCCGGGTAAGCAATGCGTATATGTCCGCAGCCCGTTTGGTGCGGTCTGGGGAAATGTCGGAGCAAACAGAGATGGTGCATCAGATCTCAAAAATGTATGAGCTACTACACACGACGGGTTGCAAAAAACAAGGTCCTCGGTATTTAGACCAAATAAATAGAAAAATAAGCTATTTCGTGTCCGCATAAGCAATCCGTATAGGTCCCCAGCCCGTTTGGTGCTGTCCGGTCGAATTTCAGAGCAAACAGAGACAGCCCATCAGATCACCAAAATGCATGAGCTAATACACACGACGGGTCTCAAAAAGAAGGTCCTCGGTGTTTAGACCAAATAAATTGAAAAAGAGGCTGCTTCGTGTCCGCGAAAGTAATGCGTATATGTCCCCAGCCCGTTTGGTGCGGTCTGGTGAAATTTCGGAGCAAACAGAGCCGACCCATCAGATCTCCAAAATGTATGATTTAGCACACGACGGGTCTTAAAAAGAAGGTCCTCGGTGTTTAGACCAAATAAATTGAAAAAGAGGCTACTTCGTGTCCGCGTAAGCAATGCGTATATGTCCCCAGTCCGTTTGGTGTGGACCGGCGAAATTTCGGGGCAAACAGATACGGTGCATCAGATCTAAAAAATGTATGAGCAAATACACACGACGGGTTGCAAAAAAGAAGGTCCTCGGTATTTAGACCAAATAAATGGAAAAATAAGCTACTTCGTGTCCGCATAAGAAATCCGTATAGGTCCCCAGCCCGTTCGGTGCGGTCCGGTGGAATTTCGGAGCAAACAGAGCCGACCCATCAGATCTCCAAAATGTATGAGCTAATGCACACGACGGGTCTTAAAATGAAGGTCCTCGGTGTTTAGACCAAATAGATAGAAAAAGAGGTTGCTTCGTGTCAGCATAAGCAATCTGTATAGGTCCCCAGCCCGTTTGGTGCGGACCGGCGAAATTTCGGAGCAAACTGAGCCGGTGCATCAGATCTCAAAAATGTATGCGCTAATACGCACGACGGGTTGCAAAAAAGAAGTCCTCGGTATTTAGACCAAATAAATGGAAAAATAAGCTACTTCGTGTCCGCATAAGCAATCCCTATAGGTCCCTAGCCCGTTGGGTGCGGACCGGTGGAATTTCAGGGCAAACAGAGCCGGCCCATCAGATCTCGAAAATGTATGAGCTAATACACACGACGGGTCTCAAAAAGAAGGTCCTCGGTGTTTAGACCAAATAAATAGAAAAAGTGGCTGCTTCGTGTCCGCGTAAGCAATGCGTATATGTCCCCAGCCCGTTTGGTGCGGACCGGCGAAATTTCGGAGCAAACAGAGCCGGTGCATCAGATCTCAAAAATGTATGAGCTAATACACACGACGGGTTGCAAAAAAGAAGGTCCTCGGTATGTAGACCAAATAAATGGAAAAATAAGTTACTTCGTGTCCGCATAAGCGATCCGTATAGGTCCCCAGCCCGTTTGGTGCGGACCGGTGGAATTTCAGGGCAAACTGAGCCGGCCCATCAGATCTCCAAAATGTATGAGCTAATACACACGACGGGTCTAAAAAATAAAGTACTCGGTGTTTAGACCAAATAAATAGAAAAAGTGGCTGCTTCGTGTCCGGGTAAGCAATGCGTATATGTCCGCAGCCCGTTTGGTGCGGTCTGGGGAAATGTCGGAGCAAACAGAGATGGTGCATCAGATCTCAAAAATGTATGAGCTACTACACACGACGGGTTGCAAAAAACAAGGTCCTCGGTATTTAGACCAAATACATAGAAAAATAAGCTATTTCGTGTCCGCATAAGCAATCCGTATAGGTCCCCAGCCCGTTTGGTGCTGTCCGGTCGAATTTCAGAGCAAACAGAGACAGCCCATCAGATCACCAAAATGTATGAGCTAATACACACGACGGGTCTAAAAAAGAAGGTCCTCGGTGTTTAGACCAAATAAATAGAAAAAGTGGCTGCTTCGTGTCCGCGTAAGCAATGCGTATATGTCCCCAGCCCGTTTGGTGCGGACCGGCGAAATTTCGGAGCAAACAGAGCCGGTGCATCAGATCTCAAAAATGTATGAGCTAATACACACGACGGGTTGCAAAAAAGAAGGTCCTCGGTATGTAGACCAAATAAATGGAAAAATAAGTTACTTCGTGTCCGCATAAGCGATCCGTATAGGTCCCCAGCCCGTTTGGTGCGGACCGGTGGAATTTCAGGGCAAACTGAGCCGGCCCATCAGATCTCCAAAATGTATGAGCTAATACACACGACGGGTCTAAAAAATAAAGTACTCGGTGTTTAGACCAAATAAATAGAAAAAGTGGCTGCTTCGTGTCCGGGTAAGCAATGCGTATATGTCCGCAGCCCGTTTGGTGCGGTCTGGGGAAATGTCGGAGCAAACAGAGATGGTGCATCAGATCTCAAAAATGTATGAGCTACTACACACGACGGGTTGCAAAAAACAAGGTCCTCGGTATTTAGACCAAATAAATAGAAAAATAAGCTATTTCGTGTCCGCATAAGCAATCCGTATAGGTCCCCAGCCCGTTTGGTGCTGTCCGGTCGAATTTCAGAGCAAACAGAGACAGCCCATCAGATCACCAAAATGCATGAGCTAATACACACGACGGGTCTAAAAAAGAAGGTCCTCGGTGTTTAGACCAAATAAATTGAAAAAGAGGCTGCTTCGTGTCCGCGAAAGTAATGCGTATATGTCCCCAGCCCGTTTGGTGCGGTCTGGTGAAATTTCGGAGCAAACAGAGCCGACCCATCAGATCTCCAAAATGTATGATTTAGCACACGACGGGTCTTAAAAAGAAGGTCCTCGGTGTTTAGACCAAATAAATTGAAAAAGAGGCTACTTCGTGTCCGCGTAAGCAATGCGTATATGTCCCCAGTCCGTTTGGTGTGGACCGGCGAAATTTCGGGGCAAACAGATACGGTGCATCAGATCTAAAAAATGTATGAGCAAATACACACGACGGGTTGCAAAAAAGAAGGTCCTCGGTATTTAGACCAAATAAATGGAAAAATAAGCTACTTCGTGTCCGCATAAGAAATCCGTATAGGTCCCCAGCCCGTTCGGTGCGGTCCGGTGGAATTTCGGAGCAAACAGAGCCGACCCATCAGATCTCCAAAATGTATGAGCTAATGCACACGACGGGTCTTAAAATGAAGGTCCTCGGTGTTTAGACCAAATAGATAGAAAAAGAGGTTGCTTCGTGTCAGCATAAGCAATCTGTATAGGTCCCCAGCCCGTTTGGTGCGGACCGGCGAAATTTCGGAGCAAACTGAGCCGGTGCATCAGATCTCAAAAATGTATGCGCTAATACGCACGACGGGTTGCAAAAAAGAAGTCCTCGGTATTTAGACCAAATAAATGGAAAAATAAGCTACTTCGTGTCCGCATAAGCAATCCCTATAGGTCCCTAGCCCGTTGGGTGCGGACCGGTGGAATTTCAGGGCAAACAGAGCCGGCCCATCAGATCTCGAAAATGTATGAGCTAATACACACGACGGGTCTCAAAAAGAAGGTCCTCGGTGTTTAGACCAAATAAATAGAAAAAGTGGCTGCTTCGTGTCCGCGTAAGCAATGCGTATATGTCCCCAGCCCGTTTGGTGCGGACCGGCGAAATTTCGGAGCAAACAGAGCCGGTGCATCAGATCTCAAAAATGTATGAGCTAATACACACGACGGGTTGCAAAAAAGAAGGTCCTCGGTATGTAGACCAAATAAATGGAAAAATAAGTTACTTCGTGTCCGCATAAGCGATCCGTATAGGTCCCCAGCCCGTTTGGTGCGGACCGGTGGAATTTCAGGGCAAACTGAGCCGGCCCATCAGATCTCCAAAATGTATGAGCTAATACACACGACGGGTCTAAAAAATAAAGTACTCGGTGTTTAGACCAAATAAATAGAAAAAGTGGCTGCTTCGTGTCCGGGTAAGCAATGCGTATATGTCCGCAGCCCGTTTGGTGCGGTCTGGGGAAATGTCGGAGCAAACAGAGATGGTGCATCAGATCTCAAAAATGTATGAGCTACTACACACGACGGGTTGCAAAAAACAAGGTCCTCGGTATTTAGACCAAATACATAGAAAAATAAGCTATTTCGTGTCCGCATAAGCAATCCGTATAGGTCCCCAGCCCGTTTGGTGCTGTCCGGTCGAATTTCAGAGCAAACAGAGACAGCCCATCAGATCACCAAAATGTATGAGCTAATACACACGACGGGTCTCAAAAAAAAAGGTCCTCGGTGTTTAGACCAAATAAATAGAAAAAGTGGCTGCTTCGTGTCCGCGTAAGCAATGCGTATATGTCCCCAGCCCGTTTGGTGCGGACCGGCGAAATTTCGGAGCAAACAGAGCCGGTGCATCAGATCTCAAAAATGTATGAGCTAATACACACGACGGGTTGCAAAAAAGAAGGTCCTCGGTATGTAGACCAAATAAATGGAAAAATAAGTTACTTCGTGTCCGCATAAGCGATCCGTATAGGTCCCCAGCCCGTTTGGTGCGGACCGGTGGAATTTCAGGGCAAACTGAGCCGGCCCATCAGATCTCCAAAATGTGTGAGCTAATACACACGACGGGTCTAAAAAATAAAGTACTCGGTGTTTAGACCAAATAAATAGAAAAAGTGGCTGCTTCGTGTCCGGGTAAGCAATGCGTATATGTCCGCAGCCCGTTTGGTGCGGTCTGGGGAAATGTCGGAGCAAACAGAGATGGTGCATCAGATCTCAAAAATGTATGAGCTACTACACACGACGGGTTGCAAAAAACAAGGTCCTCGGTATTTAGACCAAATAAATAGAAAAATAAGCTATTTCGTGTCCGCATAAGCAATCCGTATAGGTCCCCAGCCCGTTTGGTGCTGTCCGGTCGAATTTCAGAGCAAACAGAGACAGCCCATCAGATCACCAAAATGCATGAGCTAATACACACGACGGGTCTAAAAAAGAAGGTCCTCGGTGTTTAGACCAAATAAATTGAAAAAGAGGCTGCTTCGTGTCCGCGAAAGTAATGCGTATATGTCCCCAGCCCGTTTGGTGCGGTCTGGTGAAATTTCGGAGCAAACAGAGCCGACCCATCAGATCTCCAAAATGTATGATTTAGCACACGACGGGTCTTAAAAAGAAGGTCCTCGGTGTTTAGACCAAATAAATTGAAAAAGAGGCTACTTCGTGTCCGCGTAAGCAATGCGTATATGTCCCCAGTCCGTTTGGTGTGGACCGGCGAAATTTCGGGGCAAACAGATACGGTGCATCAGATCTAAAAAATGTATGAGCAAATACACACGACGGGTTGCAAAAAAGAAGGTCCTCGGTATTTAGACCAAATAAATGGAAAAATAAGCTACTTCGTGTCCGCATAAGAAATCCGTATAGGTCCCCAGCCCGTTCGGTGCGGTCCGGTGGAATTTCGGAGCAAACAGAGCCGACCCATCAGATCTCCAAAATGTATGAGCTAATGCACACGACGGGTCTTAAAATGAAGGTCCTCGGTGTTTAGACCAAATAGATAGAAAAAGAGGTTGCTTCGTGTCAGCATAAGCAATCTGTATAGGTCCCCAGCCCGTTTGGTGCGGACCGGCGAAATTTCGGAGCAAACTGAGCCGGTGCATCAGATCTCAAAAATGTATGCGCTAATACGCACGACGGGTTGCAAAAAAGAAGTCCTCGGTATTTAGACCAAATAAATGGAAAAATAAGCTACTTCGTGTCCGCATAAGCAATCCCTATAGGTCCCTAGCCCGTTGGGTGCGGACCGGTGGAATTTCAGGGCAAACAGAGCCGGCCCATCAGATCTCGAAAATGTATGAGCTAATACACACGACGGGTCTCAAAAAGAAGGTCCTCGGTGTTTAGACCAAATAAATAGAAAAAGTGGCTGCTTCGTGTCCGGGTAAGCAATGCGTATATGTCCGCAGCCCGTTTGGTGCGGTCTGGGGAAATGTCGGAGCAAACAGAGATGGTGCATCAGATCTCAAAAATGTATGAGCTACTACACACGACGGGTTGCAAAAAACAAGGTCCTCGGTATTTAGACCAAATAAATAGAAAAATAAGCTATTTCGTGTCCGCATAAGCAATCCGTATAGGTCCCCAGCCCGTTTGGTGCTGTCCGGTCGAATTTCAGAGCAAACAGAGACAGCCCATCAGATCACCAAAATGTATGAGCTAATACACACGACGGGTCTCAAAAAGAAGGTCCTCGGTGTTTAGACCAAATAAATTGAAAAAGAGGCTGCTTCGTGTCCGCGAAAGTAATGCGTATATGTCCCCAGCCCGTTTGGTGCGGTCTGGTGAAATTTCGGAGCAAACAGAGCCGACCCATCAGATCTCCAAAATGTATGATTTAGCACACGACGGGTCTTAAAAAGAAGGTCCTCGGTGTTTAGACCAAATAAATTGAAAAAGAGGCTACTTCGTGTCCGCAGTAAGCAATGCGTATATGTCCCCAGTCCGTTTGGTGTGGACCGGCGAAATTTCGGGGCAAACAGATACGGTGCATCAGATCTAAAAAATGTATGAGCAAATACACACGACGGGTTGCAAAAAAGAAGGTCCTCGGTATTTAGACCAAATAAATGGAAAAATAAGCTACTTCGTGTCCGCATAAGAAATCCGTATAGGTCCCCAGCCCGTTCGGTGCGGTCCGGTGGAATTTCGGAGCAAACAGAGCCGACCCATCAGATCTCCAAAATGTATGAGCTAATGCACACGACGGGTCTTAAAATGAAGGTCCTCGGTGTTTAGACCAAATAGATAGAAAAAGAGGTTGCTTCGTGTCAGCATAAGCAATCTGTATAGGTCCCCAGCCCGTTTGGTGCGGACCGGCGAAATTTCGGAGCAAACTGAGCCGGTGCATCAGATCTCAAAAATGTATGCGCTAATACGCACGACGGGTTGCAAAAAAGAAGTCCTCGGTATTTAGACCAAATAAATGGAAAAATAAGCTACTTCGTGTCCGCATAAGCAATCCCTATAGGTCCCTAGCCCGTTGGGTGCGGACCGGTGGAATTTCAGGGCAAACAGAGCCGGCCCATCAGATCTCGAAAATGTATGAGCTAATACACACGACGGGTCTCAAAAAGAAGGTCCTCGGTGTTTAGACCAAATAAATAGAAAAAGTGGCTGCTTCGTGTCCGCGTAAGCAATGCGTATATGTCCCCAGCCCGTTTGGTGCGGACCGGCGAAATTTCGGAGCAAACAGAGCCGGTGCATCAGATCTCAAAAATGTATGAGCTAATACACACGACGGGTTGCAAAAAAGAAGGTCCTCGGTATTTAGACCAAATAAATGGAAAAATAAGCTACTTCGTGTCCGCATAAGCAATCCGTATAGGTCCCCTAGCCCGTTTGGTGCGGACCGGTGGAATTTCAGGGCAAACTGAGCCGGCCCATCAGATCTCCAAAATGTATGAGCTAATACACACGACGGGTCTAAAAAATAAGGTACTCGGTGTTTAGACCAAATAAATAGAAAAAGTGGCTGCTTCGTGTCCGGGTAAGCAATGCGTATATGTCCGCAGCCCGTTTGGTGCGGTCTGGGGAAATGTCGGAGCAAACAGAGATGGTGCATCAGATCTCAAAAATGTATGAGCTACTACACACGACGGGTTGCAAAAAACAAGGTCCTCGGTATTTAGACCAAATAAATAGAAAAATAAGCTATTTCGTGTCCGCATAAGCAATCCGTATAGGTCCCCAGCCCGTTTGGTGCTGTCCGGTCGAATTTCAGAGCAAACAGAGACAGCCCATCAGATCACCAAAATGCATGAGCTAATACACACGACGGGTCTCAAAAAGAAGGTCCTCGGTGTTTAGACCAAATAAATTGAAAAAGAGGCTGCTTCGTGTCCGCGAAAGTAATGCGTATATGTCCCCAGCCCGTTTGGTGCGGTCTGGTGAAATTTCGGAGCAAACAGAGCCGACCCATCAGATCTCCAAAATGTATGATTTAGCACACGACGGGTCTTAAAAAGAAGGTCCTCGGTGTTTAGACCAAATAAATTGAAAAAGAGGCTACTTCGTGTCCGCGTAAGCAATGCGTATATGTCCCCAGTCCGTTTGGTGTGGACCGGCGAAATTTCGGGGCAAACAGATACGGTGCATCAGATCTAAAAAATGTATGAGCAAATACACACGACGGGTTGCAAAAAAGAAGGTCCTCGGTATTTAGACCAAATAAATGGAAAAATAAGCTACTTCGTGTCCGCATAAGAAATCCGTATAGGTCCCCAGCCCGTTCGGTGCGGTCCGGTGGAATTTCGGAGCAAACAGAGCCGACCCATCAGATCTCCAAAATGTATGAGCTAATGCACACGACGGGTCTTAAAATGAAGGTCCTCGGTGTTTAGACCAAATAGATAGAAAAAGAGGTTGCTTCGTGTCAGCATAAGCAATCTGTATAGGTCCCCAGCCCGTTTGGTGCGGACCGGCGAAATTTCGGAGCAAACTGAGCCGGTGCATCAGATCTCAAAAATGTATGCGCTAATACGCACGACGGGTTGCAAAAAAGAAGGTCCTCGGTATTTAGACCAAATAAATGGAAAAATAAGCTACTTCGTGTCCGCATAAGCAATCCCTATAGGTCCCCTAGCCCGTTGGGTGCGGACCGGTGGAATTTCAGGGCAAACAGAGCCGGCCCATCAGATCTCGAAAATGCATGAGCTAATACACACGACGGGTCTCAAAAAGAAGGTCCTCGGTGTTTAGACCAAATAAATAGAAAAAGTGGCTGCTTCGTGTCCGGGTAAGCAATGCGTATATGTCCCCAGCCCGTTTGGTGCGGTCTGGGGAAATTTCGGAGCAAACAGAGATGGTGCATCAAATCTCTAAAATGTATGAGCTACTACACACGACGGGTTGCAAAAAACAAGGTCCTCGGTATTTAGACCAAATAAATGGAAAAATAAGCTACTTCGTGTCCGCATAAGCAATCCGTATAGGTCCCCAGCCCGTTTGGTGCGGTCCGGTGGAATTTCAGGAGCAAACAGAGCCGCCCATCAGATCTCCAAAATGTATGAGCTAATACACACGACGGGTCTCAAAAAGAAGGTCCTCGGTGTTTAGACCAAATAAATAGAAAAAGTGGCTGCTTCGTGTCCGCGTAAGCAATGCGTATATGTCCCCAGCCCGTTTGGTGCGGACCGGCGAAATTTCGGAGCAAACAGAGCCGGTGCATCAGATCTCAAAAATGTATGAGCTAATACACACGACGGGTTGCAAAAAAGAAGGTCCTCGGTATGTAGACCAAATAAATGGAAAAATAAGCTACTTCGTGTCCGCATAAGCGATCCGTATAGGTCCCCAGCCCGTTTGGTGCGGACCGGTGGAATTTCAGGGCAAACTGAGCCGGCCCATCAGATCTCCAAAATGTATGAGCTAATACACACGACGGGTCTAAAAAATAAAGTACTCGGTGTTTAGACCAAATAAATAGAAAAAGTGGCTGCTTCGTGTCCGGGTAAGCAATGCGTATATGTCCGCAGCCCGTTTGGTGCGGTCTGGGGAAATGTCGGAGCAAACAGAGATGGTGCATCAGATCTCAAAAATGTATGAGCTACTACACACGACGGGTTGCAAAAAACAAGGTCCTCGGTATTTAGACCAAATACATAGAAAAATAAGCTATTTCGTGTCCGCATAAGCAATCCGTATAGGTCCCCAGCCCGTTTGGTGCTGTCCGGTCGAATTTCAGAGCAAACAGAGACAGCCCATCAGATCACCAAAATGTATGAGCTAATACACACGACGGGTCTCAAAAAGAAGGTCCTCGGTGTTTAGACCAAATAAATAGAAAAAGTGGCTGCTTCGTGTCCGCGTAAGCAATGCGTATATGTCCCCAGCCCGTTTGGTGCGGACCGGCGAAATTTCGGAGCAAACAGAGCCGGTGCATCAGATCTCAAAAATGTATGAGCTAATACACACGACGGGTTGCAAAAAAGAAGGTCCTCGGTATGTAGACCAAATAAATGGAAAAATAAGTTACTTCGTGTCCGCATAAGCGATCCGTATAGGTCCCCAGCCCGTTTGGTGCGGACCGGTGGAATTTCAGGGCAAACTGAGCCGGCCCATCAGATCTCCAAAATGTATGAGCTAATACACACGACGGGTCTAAAAAATAAAGTACTCGGTGTTTAGACCAAATAAATAGAAAAAGTGGCTGCTTCGTGTCCGGGTAAGCAATGCGTATATGTCCGCAGCCCGTTTGGTGCGGTCTGGGGAAATGTCGGAGCAAACAGAGATGGTGCATCAGATCTCAAAAATGTATGAGCTACTACACACGACGGGTTGCAAAAAACAAGGTCCTCGGTATTTAGACCAAATAAATAGAAAAATAAGCTATTTCGTGTCCGCATAAGCAATCCGTATAGGTCCCCAGCCCGTTTGGTGCTGTCCGGTCGAATTTCAGAGCAAACAGAGACAGCCCATCAGATCACCAAAATGCATGAGCTAATACACACGACGGGTCTCAAAAAGAAGGTCCTCGGTGTTTAGACCAAATAAATTGAAAAAGAGGCTGCTTCGTGTCCGCGAAAGTAATGCGTATATGTCCCCAGCCCGTTTGGTGCGGTCTGGTGAAATTTCGGAGCAAACAGAGCCGACCCATCAGATCTCCAAAATGTATGATTTAGCACACGACGGGTCTTAAAAAGAAGGTCCTCGGTGTTTAGACCAAATAAATTGAAAAAGAGGCTACTTCGTGTCCGCGTAAGCAATGCGTATATGTCCGCAGCCCGTTTGGTGCGGACCGGCGAAATTTCGGAGCAAACAGATACGGTGCATCAGATCTAAAAAATGTATGAGCTAAATACACACGACGGGTTGCAAAAAAGAAGGTCCTCGGTATTTAGACCAAATAAATGGAAAAATAAGCTACTTCGTGTCCGCATAAGCGATCCGTATAGGTCCCCTAGCCCGTTGGGTGCGGACCGGTGGAATTTCAGGGCAAACAGAGCCGGCCCATCAGATCTCGAAAATGTATGAGCTAATACACACGACGGGTCTAAAAAATAAGGTACTCGGTGTTTAGACCAAATAAATAGAAAAAGTGGCTGCTTCGTGTCCGGGTAAGCAATGCGTATATGTCCCCAGCCCGTTTGGTGCGGTCTGGGGAAATTTCGGAGCAAACAGAGATGGTGCATCAGATCTCAAAAATGTATGAGCTACTACACACGACGGGTTGCAAAAAACAAGGTCCTCGGTATTTAGACCAAATAAATAGAAAAATAAGCTATTTCGTGTCCGCATAAGCAATCCGTATAGGTCCCCAGCCCGTTTGGTGCTGTCCGGTCGAATTTCAGAGCAAACAGAGACAGCCCATCAGATCACCAAAATGTATGAGCTAATACACACGACGGGTCTCAAAAAGAAGGTCCTCGGTGTTTAGACCAAATAAATTGAAAAAGAGGCTGCTTCGTGTCCGCGAAAGTAATGCGTATATGTCCCCAGCCCGTTTGGTGCGGTCTGGTGAAATTTCGGAGCAAACAGAGCCGACCCATCAGATCTCCAAAATGTATGATTTAGCACACGACGGGTCTTAAAAAGAAGGTCCTCGGTGTTTAGACCAAATAAATTGAAAAAGAGGCTACTTCGTGTCCGCGTAAGCAATGCGTATATGTCCCCAGTCCGTTTGGTGTGGACCGGCGAAATTTCGGGGCAAACAGATACGGTGCATCAGATCTAAAAAATGTATGAGCAAATACACACGACGGGTTGCAAAAAAGAAGGTCCTCGGTATTTAGACCAAATAAATGGAAAAATAAGCTACTTCGTGTCCGCATAAGAAATCCGTATAGGTCCCCAGCCCGTTCGGTGCGGTCCGGTGGAATTTCGGAGCAAACAGAGCCGACCCATCAGATCTCCAAAATGTATGAGCTAATGCACACGACGGGTCTTAAAATGAAGGTCCTCGGTGTTTAGACCAAATAGATAGAAAAAGAGGTTGCTTCGTGTCAGCATAAGCAATCTGTATAGGTCCCCAGCCCGTTTGGTGCGGACCGGCGAAATTTCGGAGCAAACTGAGCCGGTGCATCAGATCTCAAAAATGTATGCGCTAATACGCACGACGGGTTGCAAAAAAGAAGTCCTCGGTATTTAGACCAAATAAATGGAAAAATAAGCTACTTCGTGTCCGCATAAGCAATCCCTATAGGTCCCCTAGCCCGTTGGGTGCGGACCGGTGGAATTTCAGGGCAAACAGAGCCGGCCCATCAGATCTCGAAAATGTATGAGCTAATACACACGACGGGTCTCAAAAAGAAGGTCCTCGGTGTTTAGACCAAATAAATAGAAAAAGTGGCTGCTTCGTGTCCGCGTAAGCAATGCGTATATGTCCCCAGCCCGTTTGGTGCGGACCGGCGAAATTTCGGAGCAAACAGAGCCGGTGCATCAGATCTCAAAAATGTATGAGCTAATACACACGACGGGTTGCAAAAAAGAAGGTCCTCGGTATGTAGACCAAATAAATGGAAAAATAAGTTACTTCGTGTCCGCATAAGCGATCCGTATAGGTCCCCAGCCCGTTTGGTGCGGACCGGTGGAATTTCAGGGCAAACTGAGCCGGCCCATCAGATCTCCAAAATGTATGAGCTAATACACACGACGGGTCTAAAAAATAAAGTACTCGGTGTTTAGACCAAATAAATAGAAAAAGTGGCTGCTTCGTGTCCGGGTAAGCAATGCGTATATGTCCGCAGCCCGTTTGGTGCGGTCTGGGGAAATGTCGGAGCAAACAGAGATGGTGCATCAGATCTCAAAAATGTATGAGCTACTACACACGACGGGTTGCAAAAAACAAGGTCCTCGGTATTTAGACCAAATAAATAGAAAAATAAGCTATTTCGTGTCCGCATAAGCAATCCGTATAGGTCCCCAGCCCGTTTGGTGCTGTCCGGTCGAATTTCAGAGCAAACAGAGACAGCCCATCAGATCACCAAAATGCATGAGCTAATACACACGACGGGTCTCAAAAAGAAGGTCCTCGGTGTTTAGACCAAATAAATTGAAAAAGAGGCTGCTTCGTGTCCGCGAAAGTAATGCGTATATGTCCCCAGCCCGTTTGGTGCGGTCTGGTGAAATTTCGGAGCAAACAGAGCCGACCCATCAGATCTCCAAAATGTATGATTTAGCACACGACGGGTCTTAAAAAGAAGGTCCTCGGTGTTTAGACCAAATAAATTGAAAAAGAGGCTACTTCGTGTCCGCGTAAGCAATGCGTATATGTCCCCAGTCCGTTTGGTGTGGACCGGCGAAATTTCGGGGCAAACAGATACGGTGCATCAGATCTAAAAAATGTATGAGCAAATACACACGACGGGTTGGAAAAAAGAAGGTCCTCGGTATTTAGACCAAATAAATGGAAAAATAAGCTACTTCGTGTCCGCATAAGCAATCCGTATAGGTCCCTAGCCCGTTGGGTGCGGACCGGTGGAATTTCAGGAGCAAACAGAGCCGGCCCATCAGATCTCGAAAATGTATGAGCTAATACACACGACGGGTCTAAAAAATAAAGTACTCGGTGTTTAGACCAAATAAATAGAAAAAGTGGCTGCTTCGTGTCCGGGTAAGCAATGCGTATATGTCCGCAGCCCGTTTGGTGCGGTCTGGGGAAATGTCGGAGCAAACAGAGATGGTGCATCAGATCTCAAAAATGTATGAGCTACTACACACGACGGGTTGCAAAAAACAAGGTCCTCGGTATTTAGACCAAATAAATAGAAAAATAAGCTATTTCGTGTCCGCATAAGCAATCCGTATAGGTCCCCAGCCCGTTTGGTGCTGTCCGGTCGAATTTCAGAGCAAACAGAGACAGCCCATCAGATCACCAAAATGTATGAGCTAATACACACGACGGGTCTCAAAAAGAAGGTCCTCGGTGTTTAGACCAAATAGATAGAAAAAGGGCTGCTTCGTGTCAGCAGTAAGCAATGCTGTATATGTCCCCAGCCCGTTTGGTGCAGACCAGCAAAATATCGGAGCAAACTGAGCCGGCGCATCTGATCTCCAAAAATGTATGAGCTAATACACACGACGGGTTGCAAAAAGAAGGTTCTCGGTATTTAGACCCAATAAATGGAAAAATAACCTACTTTGTGTCAGCATAAGCAATCCGTATAGGTCCCCAGCCCGTTTGGTGTGGACCGGTGTAATTTCAGGGCAAACAGAGCCGGCCCATCAGATCTCGAAATGTATGAGCTAATACACACGACGGGTCTCAAAAAGAAGGTCCTCGGTGTTTAGACCAAATAAATAGAAAAGTGGCTGCTTCGTGTCCGCGTAAGCAATGCGTATATGTCCCCAGCCGTTTGGTGCGGACCGGCGAAATTTCGGAGCAAACAGAGCCGGTGCATCAGATCTCAAAAATGTATGAGCTAATACACACGACGGGTTGCAAAAAAGAAGGTCCTCGGTATGTAGACCAAATAAATGGAAAAATAAGTTACTTCGTGTCCGCATAAGCGATCCGTATAGGTCCCCAGCCCGTTTGGTGCGGACCGGTGGAATTTCAGGGCAAACTGAGCCGGCCCATCAGATCTCCAAAATGTATGAGCTAATACACACGACGGGTCTAAAAAATAAAGTACTCGGTGTTTAGACCAAATAAATAGAAAAAGTGGCTGCTTCGTGTCCGGGTAAGCAATGCGTATATGTCCGCAGCCCGTTTGGTGCGGTCTGGGGAAATGTCGGAGCAAACAGAGATGGTGCATCAGATCTCAAAAATGTATGAGCTACTACACACGACGGGTTGCAAAAAACAAGGTCCTCGGTATTTAGACCAAATACATAGAAAAATAAGCTATTTCGTGTCCGCATAAGCAATCCGTATAGGTCCCCAGCCCGTTTGGTGCTGTCCGGTCGAATTTCAGAGCAAACAGAGACAGCCCATCAGATCACCAAAATGTATGAGCTAATACACACGACGGGTCTCAAAAAGAAGGTCCTCGGTGTTTAGACCAAATAAATAGAAAAAGTGGCTGCTTCGTGTCCGCGTAAGCAATGCGTATATGTCCCCAGCCCGTTTGGTGCGGACCGGCGAAATTTCGGAGCAAACAGAGCCGGTGCATCAGATCTCAAAAATGTATGAGCTAATACACACGACGGGTTGCAAAAAAGAAGGTCCTCGGTATGTAGACCAAATAAATGGAAAAATAAGTTACTTCGTGTCCGCATAAGCGATCCGTATAGGTCCCCAGCCCGTTTGGTGCGGACCGGTGGAATTTCAGGGCAAACTGAGCCGGCCCATCAGATCTCCAAAATGTATGAGCTAATACACACGACGGGTCTAAAAAATAAAGTACTCGGTGTTTAGACCAAATAAATAGAAAAAGTGGCTGCTTCGTGTCCGGGTAAGCAATGCGTATATGTCCGCAGCCCGTTTGGTGCGGTCTGGGGAAATGTCGGAGCAAACAGAGATGGTGCATCAGATCTCAAAAATGTATGAGCTACTACACACGACGGGTTGCAAAAAACAAGGTCCTCGGTATTTAGACCAAATAAATAGAAAAATAAGCTATTTCGTGTCCGCATAAGCAATCCGTATAGGTCCCCAGCCCGTTTGGTGCTGTCCGGTCGAATTTCAGAGCAAACAGAGACAGCCCATCAGATCACCAAAATGCATGAGCTAATACACACGACGGGTCTAAAAAAGAAGGTCCTCGGTGTTTAGACCAAATAAATTGAAAAAGAGGCTGCTTCGTGTCCGCGAAAGTAATGCGTATATGTCCCCAGCCCGTTTGGTGCGGTCTGGTGAAATTTCGGAGCAAACAGAGCCGACCCATCAGATCTCCAAAATGTATGATTTAGCACACGACGGGTCTTAAAAAGAAGGTCCTCGGTGTTTAGACCAAATAAATTGAAAAGAGGCTACTTCGTGTCCCCTTAAAAAGAAGGTCCTCGGTGTTTAGACCAAATAAATTGAAAAAGAGGCTACTTCGTGTCCGCGTAAGCAATGCGTATATGTCCCCAGTCCGTTTGGTGTGGACCGGCGAAATTTCGGGGCAAACAGATACGGTGCATCAGATCTAAAAAATGTATGAGCAAATACACACGACGGGTTGCAAAAAAGAAGGTCCTCGGTATTTAGACCAAATAAATGGAAAAATAAGCTACTTCGTGTCCGCATAAGAAATCCGTATAGGTCCCCAGCCCGTTCGGTGCGGTCCGGTGGAATTTCGGAGCAAACAGAGCCGACCCATCAGATCTCCAAAATGTATGAGCTAATGCACACGACGGGTCTTAAAATGAAGGTCCTCGGTGTTTAGACCAAATAGATAGAAAAAGAGGTTGCTTCGTGTCAGCATAAGCAATCTGTATAGGTCCCCAGCCCGTTTGGTGCGGACCGGCGAAATTTCGGAGCAAACTGAGCCGGTGCATCAGATCTCAAAAATGTATGCGCTAATACGCACGACGGGTTGCAAAAAAGAAGTCCTCGGTATTTAGACCAAATAAATGGAAAAATAAGCTACTTCGTGTCCGCATAAGCAATCCCTATAGGTCCCCTAGCCCGTTGGGTGCTGTACCGGTGGAATTTCAGGGCAAACAGAGCCGGCCCATCAGATCTCGAAAATGTATGAGCTAATACACACGACGGGTCTCAAAAAGAAGGTCCTCGGTGTTTAGACCAAATAAATAGAAAAAGTGGCTGCTTCGTGTCCGCGTAAGCAATGCGTATATGTCCCCAGCCCGTTTGGTGCGGACCGGCGAAATTTCGGAGCAAACAGAGCCGGTGCATCAGATCTCAAAAATGTATGAGCTAATACACACGACGGGTTGCAAAAAAGAAGGTCCTCGGTATGTAGACCAAATAAATGGAAAAATAAGCTATTTCGTGTACGCATAAGCAATCCGTATAGGTCCCCTAGCCCGTTTGGTGCGGACCGGTGGAATTTCAGGGCAAACTGAGCCGGCCCATCAGATCTCCAAAATGTATGAGCTAATACACACGACGGGTCTAAAAAATAAGGTACTCGGTGTTTAGACCAAATAAATAGAAAAAGTGGCTGCTTCGTGTCCGGGTAAGCAATGCGTATATGTCCGCAGCCCGTTTGGTGCGGTCTGGGGAAATGTCGGAGCAAACAGAGATGGTGCATCAGATCTCAAAAATGTATGAGCTACTACACACGACGGGTTGCAAAAAACAAGGTCCTCGGTATTTAGACCAAATAAATAGAAAAATAAGCTATTTCGTGTCCGCATAAGCAATCCGTATAGGTCCCCAGCCCGTTTGGTGCTGTCCGGTCGAATTTCAGAGCAAACAGAGACAGCCCATCAGATCACCAAAATGCATGAGCTAATACACACGACGGGTCTCAAAAAGAAGGTCCTCGGTGTTTAGACCAAATAAATTGAAAAAGAGGCTGCTTCGTGTCCGCGAAAGTAATGCGTATATGTCCCCAGCCCGTTTGGTGCGGTCTGGTGAAATTTCGGAGCAAACAGAGCCGACCCATCAGATCTCCAAAATGTATGATTTAGCACACGACGGGTCTTAAAAAGAAGGTCCTCGGTGTTTAGACCAAATAAATTGAAAAAGAGGCTACTTCGTGTCCGCGTAAGCAATGCGTATATGTCCCCAGTCCGTTTGGTGTGGACCGGCGAAATTTCGGGGCAAACAGATACGGTGCATCAGATCTAAAAAATGTATGAGCAAATACACACGACGGGTTGCAAAAAAGAAGGTCCTCGGTATTTAGACCAAATAAATGGAAAAATAAGCTACTTCGTGTCCGCATAAGAAATCCGTATAGGTCCCCAGCCCGTTCGGTGCGGTCCGGTGGAATTTCGGAGCAAACAGAGCCGACCCATCAGATCTCCAAAATGTATGAGCTAATGCACACGACGGGTCTTAAAATGAAGGTCCTCGGTGTTTAGACCAAATAGATAGAAAAAGAGGTTGCTTCGTGTCAGCATAAGCAATCTGTATAGGTCCCCAGCCCGTTTGGTGCGGACCGGCGAAATTTCGGAGCAAACTGAGCCGGTGCATCAGATCTCAAAAATGTATGCGCTAATACGCACGACGGGTTGCAAAAAAGAAGTCCTCGGTATTTAGACCAAATAAATGGAAAAATAAGCTACTTCGTGTCCGCATAAGCAATCCCTATAGGTCCCCTAGCCCGTTGGGTGCGGACCGGTGGAATTTCAGGGCAAACAGAGCCGGCCCATCAGATCTCGAAAATGTATGAGCTAATACACACGACGGGTCTAAAAAAGAAGGTCCTCGGTGTTTAGACCAAATAAATAGAAAAAGTGGCTGCTTCGTGTCCGCGTAAGCAATGCGTATATGTCCCCAGCCCGTTTGGTGCGGTCTGGCGAAATGTTCGGAGCAAACAGAGCATGGTGCATCAGATCTCTAAAATGTATGAGCTACTACACACGACGGGTTGCAAAAAACAAGGTCCTCGGTATTTAGACCAAATAAATAGAAAAATAAGCTATTTCGTGTCCGCATAAGCAATCCGTATAGGTCCCCAGCCCGTTTGGTGCTGTCCGGTGGAATTTCAGAGCAAACAGAGACAGCCCATCAGATCTCCAAAATGTATGAGCTAATACACACGACGGGTCTCAAAAAGAAGGTCCTCGGTGTTTAGACCAAATAAATTAGAAAAAGATGGCTGCTTCGTGTCCGCGTAAAGCAATGCGTATATGTCCCCAGCCCGTTTGGTGCGGTACTGGCTGAAATTTCGGAGCAAACAGAGCCGGTGCATCAGATCTCAAAAATGTATGAGCTACTACACACGATGGGTTGCAAAAAAGAAGGTCCTCAGTATTTAGACCAAATAAATGGAAAAATAAGCTACTTCGTGTCCGCATAAGCAATCCGTATAGGTCCGCAGCCCGTTCGGTGCGGTCCGGTGGAATTTCAGAGCAAACAGAGCTGACCCATCAGATCTCCAAAATGTATGAGCTAATACACACGACGGGTCTAAAAATAAGGTACTCGGTATTTAGACCAAATAAATAGAAAAGTGGCTGCTTCGTGTCCGGGTAAGCAATGCGTATATGTCCCCAGCCCGTTTGGTGCGGTCTGGCGAAATGTCGGAGCAAACAGAGCCAGTGCATCAGATCTCAAAAATGTATGAGCTACTACACACGACGGGTTGCAAAAAACAAGGTCCTCGGTATTTAGACCAAATAAATAGAAAAATAAGCTATTTCGTGTCCGCATAAGCAATCCGTATAGGTCCCCAGCCCGTTTGGTGCTGTCCGGTCGAATTTCAGAGCAAACAGAGACAGCCCATCAGATCTCCAAAATGTATGAGCTAATACACACGACGGGTCTCAAAAAGAAGGTCCTCGGTGTTTAGACCAAATAAATTGAAAAAGAGGCTGCTTCGTGTCCGCGAAAGTAATGCGTATATGTCCCCAGCCCGTTTGGTGCGGTCTGGTGAAATTTCGGAGCAAACAGAGCCGGTGCATCAGATCTCAAAAATGTATGAGCTACTATACACGACGGGTTGCAAAAAAGAAGGTCCTCGGTATTTAGACCAAATAAATGGAAAAATAAGCTACTTCGTGTCCGCATAAGCAATCCGTATAGGTCCGCAGCCCGTTTGGTGCGGACCGGTGGAATTTCAGGGCAAACAGAGCCGGCCCATCAGAGGTCCAAAATGTATGAGCTAATACACACGACGGGTCTAAAAATGGTCCTCGGTGTTTAGACCAAATAAACGAAAAAAAAAGCCACTTCGTGTATGCCTGAGCAATCCGTATAGGTCCCCAACCCGTTTGGTGCGGACCGGTGGAATTTCAGGGCAAACAGAGCCGGCCCATCAGGTCTCCTAAATGTATGAGCTAATACACACGACGGGTCTAAAAAATAAGGTCGTCGGTGTTTAGACCAAATAAATAGAAAAAGTGGCTGCTTCGTGTCCGCGTAAGCAATGCGTATATGTCCCCAGCCCGTTTGGTGCGGTCCGGTGGAATTTCAGAGCAAACAGAGACGGCCCATCAGATCTCCAAAATGTATGAGCTAATACACACGACGGGTCTAAAAAAGAAGGTCCTCGGTGTTTAGACCAAATAAATAGAAAAAGTGGCTGCTTCGTGTCCGCGTAAGCAATGCGTATATGTCCCTAGCCCGCTTGGTGCGGACCGGCAAAATTTCGGAGCAAACAGAGCCGGTGCATCAAATCTCAAAAATGTATGAGCTAATACACACGACGGGTCGCAAAAAGAAGGTCCTCTGAATTTAGACCAAATAAATGAAAAAAAGCAACTTCGTGGCCGCATAAGCAATCCATATAGGTCCCCAGCCCGTTTGTGCGGTCCGGTGGAATTTCAGAGCAAACAGAGATGGCCCATCAGATCTCCAAAATGTATGAGCTAATGCGCACGACGGGTCTAAAAAAGAAGGTCATCGGTATTTAGACCAAATAAATTGAAAATGAGGCTGATTCGTGTCCGCGAAAGCAATGCGTATATATCCCCAGCTCGTTTGGTGAAATTTCGGAGCAAACAGAGCCGGTGCATCAGATCTCAAAAATGTATGAGCTACTACACACGACGGGTTGCAAAAAAGAAGGTCCTCGGTATTTAGACCAAATAAATGGAAAAATAAGCTACTTCGTGTCCGCATAAGCAATCTGTATAGGTCCACAGCCCGTTTGGTGCGGGCCGGTGGAATTTCGGAGCAAACAGAGCCGACCCATCAGATCTCCAAAATGTATGAGCTAATGCACACGACGGGTCTTAAAATGAAGGTCCTCGGTGTTTAGACCAAATAGATAGAAAAAGAGGTTGCTTCGTGTCAGCATAAGCAATCTGTATAGGTCCCCAGCCCATTTGGTGCGGTCCGACGAAATTTCAGAGCAAACAGAGACAGCCCATCAGATCTCCAAAATGTATGAGCTAATACACACTACGGGTCTCAAAAAGAAGGTCCTCGGTGTTTAGACCAAATAAATTGAAAAAGAGGCTGCTTCGTGTCCGCGAAAGCAATGCGTATATGTCCCCAGCCCGTTTGGTGCGGTCTGGCGAAATTTCGGAGCAAACAGAGCCGGTGCATCAGATCTCAAAAATGTATGAGCTACTACACACGACGGGTTGCAAAAAAGAAGGTCCTCGGTATTTAGACCAAATAAATGGAAAAATAAGCTATTTCGTGTCCGCGTAAGCAATGCGTATATGTCCCGAGCCCGTTTGGTGCGAACCGGCGAAATTTCGGAGCAAACTGAGCCGGTGCATCAGATCTCAAAAATGTATGCGCTAATACCCACGACGGGTTCCAAAAAAGAAGTCATCGGTATTTAGACCAAATAAATGGAAAAATAAGCTACTTCGTGTCCGCATAAGCAATCCCTATAGGTCCCTAGCCCGTTGGGTGCGGACCGGTGGAATTTCAGGGCAAACAGAGCCGGCCCATCAGATCACGAAAATGTATGAGCTAATACACACGACGGGTCTAAAAAAGAAGGTCCTCGGTGTTTAGACCAAATAAATAGAAAAAGTGGCTGCTTCGTGTCCGCGTAAGCAATGCGTATGTATCCCCAGCCCGTTTGGTGCAGTCTGGTGAAAGTTCGGAGCAAACAGAGCCAGTGCATCAGATCTCAAAAATGTATGAGCTATTACACACGACGGGTTGCAAAAAAGAAGGTCCTTGGTATTTAGACCAAATAAATGGAAAAATAAGCTACTTCGTGTCCGCATAAGCAATCCGTATAGGTCCACAGCCCGTTTGGTGCGGGCCGGTGGAATTTCAGGGCAAACATAGCCGACCCATCAGATGTCCAAAATGTATGAGCTAATACACACGACGGGTCTAAAAAAGAAGGTCCTCGGTGTTTAGACCAAATAAATGAAAAAATAAGCCACTTCGTGTATATCCCCAGCAAATGTATGAGCTACTACACACGACGGGTTGCAAAAAAGAAGGTCCTCGGTATTTAGACCAAATAAATGGAAAAATAAGCTACTTCGTGTCCGCATAAGCAATCCGTATAGGTCCACAGCCCGTTTGGTGCGGGCCGGTGGAATTTCAGGGCAAACATAGCCGACCCATCAGATGTCCAAAATGTATGAGCTAATACACACGACGGGTCTAAAAAAGAAGGTCCTCGGTGTTTAGACCAAATAAATGAAAAAATAAGCCACTTCGTGTACGCCTAAGCAATCTGTATAGGTCCCCAACCCGTTTGGTGCGGACCGGTGGAATTTCAGGGCAAACAGAGCTGGCCCATCAGATCTCCAAAATGTATGAGCTAATACACACGACGGGTCTCAAGAATAAGGTCCTCAGTGTTTAGACCAAATAAATTGAAAAAGTGGCTGCTTCGTGTCCGCGTAAGCAATGCGTATATGTCCCCAGCCCGTTTGGTGCGGTCCGGTGGAATTTCAGAGCAAACAGAGACGGCCCATCAGATCTCCAAAATGTATGAGCTAATACACACGACGGGTCTCAAAAAGAAGGTCCTCGGTATTTAGACCAAATAAATTGAAAAGGAGGCTGCTTCGTGTCCGCGAAAGCAATGCGTATATATCCACAGCCCGTTTGGTGCGGTCTCGGGAAATTTCGGAGCAAACAGAGCCGGTGCATCAGATCTCAAAAATGTATGAGCTATTACACACGACGGGTTGCAAAAAAGAAGGTCCTCGGTATTTAGACCAAATAAAGGGAAAAATAAGCTACTTCGTGTCCGCATAAGCAATCCGTATAGGTCCGCAACCCGTTTGGTGCAGACCGGTGGAATTTCAGGGCAAACAGAGCCGGCCCATCAGATGTCCAAAATGTATGGGCTAATACACACGACGGGTCTAAAAAAGAAGGTCCTCGGTGTTTAGACCAAATAAATTGAAAATGTGACTACTTCGTGTCCGCGTAAGCAATTCATATATGTCCCCAGTTGTGGTACTCTTGCCTTGCTCCTCATTTCTCTACTAGTAGACAAACTCTCTTGTTTGGGTAAGGCGTTTTTCCTTGCTTGCTTCTCTGGTGATATTTTAGATCATCCCTTTTTGTACTAGTCGACTCTGTATACATACCATATCACCTCCTTTTAATTCTGTGGTCGAACCCCCGTTAACTCCTTACAATATCATCATATTCGTATTTGAACTTTTTCTCTAATTTTCTCTCCTCGGTTTTTGCATACTTACAAAATAAACTCATGAGCATGGAACTAAGATAAAATCCTACTTAATCACAATTTCCTCCCAATACGAGTATGCTTCCCTTCTTAAGTCCTTGGCTCTCTTATACTGGTGACTACTTGAGACTTAAACTAACCTCCATTCTTCATCGGCTGCTTATTGTCATCCTTGCACCATTCTGTTAGCCATTTCATCATGGCAATTGTCCATATGGTTCTATGTCATACACTCACACAATTGATATAACCAGCAGTTTGGAATTTCACGGTAGACGAGGTATACTTATCCCTGGTCACATGCGGCCTTCCTCACTCCTTCAGCTACCCCTTGGAGTACTTTACTGCATATCGAAATGTACCTAAAAGTTCATCAGCGCGATTGATTCGAGTCGTAGTCCGGAATGCAACGTATTATATTGGCGAAACTTATTCTCCTTCCCATATTTGTCTCATTCTTGACATATCGGTTCATCTCGAAATTTGACTCCTTCAATCCAATATATTTCCCTCTTTTGAGCTTGGAAATATTCTAGCTCATCTTAGAACAAAATTTGTTCTTCCCCCCTTTAGAGGATGTTCTCATATACCAGTAACCTTCAAGTTTTAATCGTCTTAGATAATCATATGGCCGACCATAATGATCCTTCACTACTCTATTCTTGATAATACCGGAGTTCCTTTAGACGCATGGTTTAACTTATTTTCTTTTCTGCTAGTTGGGGTCTTGTATCGAATCAAAATTATCATACAAATCCGATCAAAGTTAGATGCTTTCTTTATTGTCTTTTCACTTCAACCTTTCATGGCTAGTAGTTCCCTGGGCTAGTGAATTAATGGGGACATCAGAATTCATTAGGCCCTTTACGGAGTGTCCGACTATACCATGCTCCTTTCATCCTAGTCTTTCTCCGCGACTATCTTAGAAATTATTCTTGCTCTGGGTTCCCAATTCCGATTTATGTTTGTACTACACCATTAAAAGTTGATAATCTACACCATCCATTCCCACGACTCGTCCTTTCACTAGCTTAGCTCATTTTGTCCCGTAATTCTTCTTAACTAGTTTACATCACAACTAGGCTTCATAGCCCGTTTGAGCTTCTACCGGCTCCCGTCGTTACCATGAAATCCTCACGAAATACACCATTTTCTTTGTTCCTTCGTTGGGTTCTCACCTTCCTTTCTGACTCTACGGCTGGTTCGTATGTATGCATATCCCCAATACATCATTCTATTTCTTTTATAATCGAATCCCTGTACTCTTTATCAAGATTCTTATCTCGTGTTATTGATGTTTTGCCTCTTCGCTAGATTTGTTAATTTATTATCCTCCCTCCTGTCTTTTGTGATTGCCCGACTTTCTTTAACCAATCCATTAGTGTACCTTTCTTACTTTAGCTTTTAGAGCCTTTCTTGATTTCCTTGCTCATAAGTGCTCTTCTTCACTTGCCATTTTATAGTATTGACCCTGAAGTTCTTAGAATATCCTAATAGAAGTACAAATCCATTCTATTTCTAAAGTTATCTTTTGGGAGGGCTTTTCCATTTCCGAGGTAGTCGTGCCGTGTTAGTATGACTGCGCATTTATCATTTCGGATACCCTCAAGAGTCAGAAACACCTTAACATCTTCGCAAAACCTGCTTATTCTTTCCCACTTCACATCCCTATACGTTATTACTGCCCTTCATCCCTCTTATCAACATCTATTTTCGGACATGTGCATTCGTCATTTTTGTTCCATATTACCATACTCTATTCTTTCCGTATACTTACTTTCGAGATTCATCCGAATGGTCCTTCGTCTCTACCGTCGTCCAAAACTCTCTCTCGGAAGCTTTACTTGACCCTCGTTAGAAACATACTTCCCTTGCTCACACTTATTCTCTTCTCAAGACATCATAATCTTCTTACTCTTGTCTACTCACTTCCTTCTCTTCCCTAATATTCTTACATCACGATTATCCAACTTTAAACTTCAAAGGAAACAATGTCAACCTGCCATGTAGCACTTGCTACTTGAACCTCAATACCCCGTCCAATCAATACCTTTAACATATCGTAACATCAGTTATCAGGGCACACATACTGGTTCACGTGATCACTCATAAGTTATCATGTATATCGTTTACTAACACCTTACTTACAAAGTACCCACAGTGTTATTTAAACTTGTCCTAAATCTGTGGTTTTAACGCATCTTCTCTTTCTTCGCCAAGCTAGCCCATCATACATCTCGCAATCATTTAAAGTGGAGCTTCCACGTGAACATTTCACACAGTGGTTTCTCCTGCCATACCAGAATGCCTATTATTTATATCTAGAAGCTTCGCCAAGATGATACTTGGAAATATGGTCCGAAGAATCTCGATAGTCGTTCGACTTGGATTGAAAGGACGAACTTAGAACTTTGGGACTTACCCTGTCCGACCAGGTAGCTTGCTCCTAGATCCACATCAAGGTGACAAAGTGTGACCTGTTAGCCCATAAGTAAGTACTGTGACGAAGCGGCTGTTGCCAACCGCAAGTCTCATATGCTTCTAATTTCCCTCGGGCTATTTCAGTTTCTCATACTTCTCATATGTCTAAGTCTGTAGGAGTTCTTAACACATTTCCTACGTCCTTGATTATGAATTTCTGGCAATATAGGCTTAATAATCGATCTCCACTCAAACACCTACTCTCCTTTCCTTTCTATTCATAAGCCGACATCACTCTCTTTTTTTATTGCCAAATAACCTTTATCACCTTTTTCTAATAATTCAAGGTGCCTCTACTTATAAGAATAACATTTATCTTGCTGCATGGACTTTTTATCACATAACCTAGAAAAAAAAACAATTTGAAGTTCTAATGGAGTCCAAGTAAAATTATGTAATGCATCTCCCTCCAGGTTGGAAAAATCCCGTACTCTCCTGGCTAGCCAAATACTATCGTAACCTTTCGAACTCACAATAATAACCATCAATCAACGCACGCGACTGCTTTCCATTCCTAATTCCAAGATTCCTAGTGGTGGTAAAAACATTTTAGTCGCAGTTACCTATAAATACTTTGGTCATCGGTTCCTTTAGAATTCCCATCCGTCAACTATTACATGCTATCCTGAAATAATTGTACACACATAAGAAATTTTACTAAAAGACCCATATACCTATAGTGGCCCTGTCCTGATCTTGGTCTGGAGGGCTGTAAAGTGAAGTATCCTTCTTGTCTTCCACCCACAATCTACTGGCCTAGCCTTCCTCATCTTCCCTATCTGAGTCCGAGGGATACGAATATTCTGCCAGCTTCTGAATTACCGAATGCCAAGATAGAGGGCTAGAATACTCGGTAACACTCATACTCGTGGCTGCCCTAACATAATACTCCATCATAGGAGAATCTGGATGGGTCAACTCTGGTGCAACCTCGGGATCCTCCTACTCCACCGGCGAATCATATGAACCCTCAGACGGGTCCGCCTCGTAACTATCTTTTGACGGATCTTTCTCCATAGATGTCACGAGCTCTAAGAGGATCGTCTCAATGTCCTCGGAAGGATCTGTCTCAATAGAATAGCTAGAACTCCTCCTACTCGGTCCTGGGATCTGTTGCCCCGAATCCACCCTGGGGGCTTTCCTTACACCCTCACTATCTGAAGCCGATCTCCTCATCTCTATCAATCTGCACTTACCTACAGGGAAAGTGGGTCAAAAATGATCTTCCCTAGACTCTGGCTCTATCGCACGATCTAAGAAAAAAAGAAAGGTCAATCATTCCTAAATGCCCCGCAGCCTTCTGTTTGTAAGTGTGGCACGCTTCATACCTATAAACAAGACTTTACTGGACACGGTTTGTAGATAACCCTAGGACAAACTTGTCTAATACCACTTTTGTCAGGACCCAAGCGGATGAGCCATGACGAGTGCCCTACCACTACTGACCAAGCACCCCAAAACTCGTACTTGCACTATACTGAGTAACCAAGTGGCCCATTTTTACTTACCTCTGAGCTATGCCAACTTCTGTAAAATTAATACAACAAACTTAGCATCGAAACTCATAAACTATGCATATGGATATATATATATATATATATATATAAGTGTACGTGTTAAGGATAATAACGCAGGCCGCCTTGGCCGCTACAAGTGTTGTACAAAAAATAATAGATGGCAGAACTACATGACGTTCTACCTGTATACAACTGTCTACAGAACTCTATGGAATATAAACTGTATGAATACAGGACGAGGCCCTATCATACCCACATATCTACGTATCAAGATAGCATACCAAAAAGGGCTGCAGCTCCAAACCAAATGGAGGATGCTGACTGTAGTTGAGTGGAAGAACTACTCGACTGGATCGTCTGGCTGACTACCTAAACCTGCGGGCATGATCGTCTGGCTGACTACCTATATCTCATCTTGAAGGAACAATTATCATAAGGTGAGATCAACAATAATGAATAAAATCAAAGAATCATGAAATAAGCTCAATAACCTCACAATAGCCTTAAAATCATAAGCTTTGGAATTTCTAGAATTAAAATCATCATCATTATGCTCAGCATAGAAAACATCTCATTTTTAGTAATATAAGAAGCTTTTAAGAATCATGAAGTTCTAACTTTTGGAAGTAAGAAGGCTATGGAAATATATATGGAATCGTAACATAGGAATCATGCCTTTTGAAAGAAAGGGACTAGCCTAAACATACCTTATTGATCCCCTACTACTTAACGCTTATTCTCCCGAGCTCGTAATTCTACATTCAAGAGAAATCATACTACTGTTAGACCTATTGTCATATGCCTACCTTAAGTCTTTAAATTAAACCCTCTTAAAATCTGCCGGAATTCACTTCCACTCAACTCAATCCAATACAACAACACCACCTCAATCATAATGCATATTCACGTTGCCATACTAAGTTTAATCAAAACCACCTAATAGATTCTTCCAACGCAGCCCATGTGCACAACATCTTATTCTATAAATTCTATTTCATGTTTACTTCCAATTCTTCCATCAAATCCTCATATAAACACATGGACATGTACCACAACATCAAGTTCACCATATTCATATTATCTACTTTGATTTCCAGCCACAATAACATGTGCGTAATACTTCAAAACTGTCCAACAACACAAGAACAACATACCTATGATTTTCAGAAAATCGGGCAGCAGTTCCCCTATATCTTTTACCTCTTTCCAATCCGATCCAACACCAACACAATAATAACGATATCAACAATAGAATATCCAAGTTATTCCGTCAATCTCCAGGCATAAAATACAACAGGAACAACTTCAAAACAGTTCAGCAAATAACAACATCCCAACTACGATTTTCGAGCTTTATTTCACAAGTTTTCAACCGTACAAGTTAGTCACGACTTCTATAGGCTCAAATACATGGAGGAGAGAAATATTCTTACCTTTGCTAAGCTTGCTTCACCTCTAAGAATCCTCCAAACCCGGCAACAGCAACAAGAACTCACGCTTCAATTTGCATCCAACACCTTAAGAGTGCTTCTTCTTGCTCTCTTGGAACTCTTGAGATAGAACTTGGGTGAAACCCTATTTAGTTTTTGGCTTGGGGTCTTTATTATTTGACTTGGGAGGGTCTTATAAGCTTATGGAAAAAGTTTCAAGTGAAAATGACTTAAAATGGCCTTTTAAAACTTGTTTAATATGCAAGAAAGTCGCCCACCGCCATAGTGGGTCCCAGCGAGGCTGACTGCATAGTCTCGCGAAAACGCGATATCTCTCTACTCTGATGTTGTATGGATGAACGGTTTGTTGCGTTAGAAACGTGACTCAACGAACTTCATTTTTGTCTTTTGAAACACCTTAAAACTCCTAATATACCCAGGAGATATACTCCTCCGAAGTTGATCCAAAATTCCGTCCAAAATTCTGCCAACTTTTTTCGAAATTTTTGACAAACTTATTTTTTTAGATTTGCTTGGTCCCGGAATCTTTTGAAACTCTTCATACACGATATTTATCATTAATCATACTTGATAATGGTCATGTCCGTTGGTTCCAAGGTTGTCCTTCCCGGTAACGACTAACGAGATCGCAATTCATCCTTTACTTCATTGTTACACACTTCGCATGGCTTGTACTTCCAAAAATTCATGGGACGTCTCTGATACTCTATTAATACGGTAAAGTATGTGGCATGCTCATGCTATGAAAGTGCGAGGTGTAACAGCCTACCCCCCCTCCCTTAGAAAGAATCGTCCTAGATTGTTGCAGCTTACGAGCGTACGATGCTATCATTAGTTTCTTGAAATGGTTGTCCTCCTTTACTTTATGATCTCCATTTCTCTTGTACTATGGGCTAATTAGTCTTCTTTCATATTCTCCAATTTTTTTTGTCGAACTCATTCATTAGTTCCATATCCTCATGTTCTTATGTATGTACCCAGGGGTCAACTGAGAGCTAGCTACCGTCCTGGGACCTGTTTCCATTAAGATGGTCTTAAATCATGATTGCTATGGCTTCCTGCCGATCTGTGAGCACTCTTAATTGTTGTACTCTTGCTTTGCTCCTCATTTCTCTACTAGTAGACACACTCTTTTGTTTGGGTAAGGCGTTTTTCCTTGCTTGCTTCTCTGGTGATATTTTAGATCATCCCTTTTTGTACCAATCGACCCTATATACATACCATATCGCCTCCTTTTAATTCTGTGGTCGAACCCCCCTTAACTCCTTACAATATCATCATATTCATAGTTGAACTTTTTCTTTAATTTTCTCTCCTCAGTTTTTGCATATTTACAAAATAAACTCATGAGCATGGAACTAAGATAAAATCCTACTTAATCACAATTTCCTCCCAATACGATTATGCTTCCTTCCTTAAGTCCTTGGCTCTCTTATACTAGTGACTAAATGAGACTTAAACTAACTTCCATTCTTCTTCAGCTCCTTATCATCGTCCTTGCACCATTCTATTAGCCATTTCATCATGGTGATTGTTTATATGGTTCTATGTGATACACTCTCACAATTGATATAACTAGCAGTTTGGAATTTCACGGCTTACGAGGTACTTCCTAATCTTAGGCAGCACTACTGTCTTGTTATCTATAGGCACACTATCTTCCTTTCCTTTTGAAAATTATTGAACTTCCTATAAATATTCCTCTTTTAAAGCTTTCATCTCTTCTAGTGCTACAAGTTCTTTTTTCTTTAGTAATCCCGATTGTCCATTATACTTATCCCAGGTTATATGCGACCTTCCTCACTCCTTCTGCTACCTCTTGGAGTACTTTACTGCATATATAAATGTACCTAAAATCTCTTCGGCGCGAGTGATTCGAGTCGTAGTCTGGAATGCAACGTATCGTATTGGCGAAACTTATTCTCCTTACCATATTTGTCTCATAATATACGTGCATTTAATCCATTCTCACTTTTCTTTAGCTCATTCTTGACATATCGGTTCATCTTGAAATTTGGCTCCTTCAATCCAATATGTTTCCCTCATTTGAGCTTCGAAATATTGTAGCTCATCTTAGAACTGAATTTGTTCTCCCCCCCCCCCCCCTCCCCCTTTAGAGGATGTTCTCATATACCAGTAACCTTCGAGTGTTTATCGTCTTTGATAATCATCTGGACGAACTTAACGACCCTTCACTCCTCAGTTTTTGATAATGCCGGAGTTCCTTTAGTCGCATGGTTTAACTTATTTTCCTTTCTGCTTCTTGAGGAGGTCTTGTATCGAATCAAAATACTCATACATATCAGATCGAATTCAGATGCCTTCTTTATTGTCTTTTCACTTCTACCTTTCATGGCTAGTAGTTCCATGGGCTAGTGAATTAATAGGGACATCGGAATTCATTAGGCCCTTTACGGAGTGTCCCACTATGCCATGCTCCTTTTATCATAGTATTTCTCCGCGACTATCTTCTTAATATCCTTGAAATTCTTCTTGCTCTGGGTTCCCAATTTTGATTTATGTCTGTATTACACCATGAAAAGTTGATATTCTACACCATCCATTCCCACGACTCGTCCTTTCATTATCTTAGCTCATTTTGTCCGTTAATTCTTTTAACTACTTGTTTGCATCACATCTAGGCATCATAGCCCTTTTGATCTTCTACCGGCTCCCGTCCTTACCAAGAAATCCTTACGAAATACACCCTTTTCTTTCTTCCGTCGTTGAGTTCTAACATTCCTTTCTGACTCCATGGCTAGTTCTTATGCATGCATATCCCTCATACAACATTCTATTTCTTTAATAATCGAATCCCTATACTCTCTATCAAGATTCTTATCCCGTGTTACTGATGTTTTGCCTCTTGGCCAAATTTGTTAATTTATTATCCTCCCTCCTGTCCTTGGTGATTGCCCGACTTTCTTTAACCAATCAATTAGTGTACCTTTCTTACTTTCGCTTTCAGGGCCTTTCTTGATTTCCTTGCTCATAAGGGCTCTTTTTCACTTGCCATTTTATGGTATTGACCCTGAAATTCGTAGAATATCCTATTAGAAGTACAAATCCGTTCTATTTCTAAAGTCATCTTTTGGGAGGGCTTTTTCGTTTCTGAGGTAGTCGTGCCGTGTCAGTATGACCGCGCATTAATCTCTTCGGATACCCCTCAAAAGTCAGAGAGACCTTAACATCTTCGCAAAACCGGCTTATTCTTTCCCACTTCACATCCCTATTCGTTGTTACTGCTATTCAATCCCTCTTATCAACATCTGTTTTCGAACTTGTGCATTCGTCTTTTTTGTTCCACATAACCATACTCTATTCTTTCCGTATACTTACTTTCGAGATTCATCCGAATGGTCCTTTGCCTCTACCGTCATCCTAAACTCTCTCTCGGAAGCTTTACTTGACCCTCGTTAGCAACATACTTCCCTTGCTCACACTTCTTCTCCCCTCAAGACATCATAATCTTCTTACTATTGTCTACTCACTTCCTTCTCTTCCCTGATATTCTTGCATCATGATTATCCAACTTTAGCCTTTGGAGGAAACAATCTCAACCTGCCCTGTAGCACCTGCTACTTGAACTTCAATACCCCGTCCAATCAATACCTTTAACATATCGTAACATCGATTATCAGGGCACACATACTGGTTAACGTGATCACACATGAGTTATCATGTATATCGTTTACTAACACCTTACTTACGAAGTACCCCTATATTTATTTAAACTTGTCCTAAATCTGTGGTTTTAACACATCTTCTCTTTCTTAGCCAAGCTAGCCCGTTTGACATCTCGCAATCATTTAAAATTTCCAGCCGCAAGTCTCACATACTTCTAATTTCCCTCGGCCTATTTTAGTTCCTCATACTTCTCATATGTCTAAGTCTGTAGGACTTCTAAACACATTTCCTAAATTCTAATTTCTGGCAATATAAGCTTAATAATCGATCTCCACTCGAACACATAATCTCCTTTCCTTTCTATTCATAAGACGACATCACTCTTTTTTTTAATTACCAAATAACCTTTATCACCTTTGTCTAATAATTCAAGGTGCCCATACTTATAAGAATCGCATTTGTCTTGCTGTGTGGCCTTTTTATCAAATAACCTAGAAAAAAACAATTTGAAACTCTCCTGGCTAGGAAAACACTATCTTAACCTTTGGAACTCCCAATAATAATCATCAATCAACGCACGCGACTGCTTTCCATTCCTAATTCCAATATTCCTTGTGGTGGTAAAAAAATCTTAGTCGCAGTTGCCTATAAATACTTTGGTTATCGGTTCCTTTAGAATTCCCATCCGTCAACTATTTAAATGCTATCCTGCAATAATTGTACACAACATAAGAAATTTTAGTAAAAGACCCATATACCTATAGCCGGCCTGTCCTGATCTTGGTCTTGAGGGCTATAAAGTGAAGTATACTTCTTATCGTCCTCCCACCATATACTGGTCTGGCCCTCCTCATCTCCTCCATCTTGTTCCGAGGGATACGAATATTCTGGCAGCTCCTGATTTACCGAAGGCTAAGATAGAGGGCTAGAATACTCGGTAACACTCACACTCGTGGCTGCCCTAACATAATTAGTCATCATAGGAGAAGCTGGAGGGGTCAATTCTGGTGTAGCCTCGAGAGCCTCCTGCTCCACCGGTGTCTCATACGAACCCTCAGACGGGTCCATCTCGTAACTGTCTTTTGACGGATCTTCCTCCACAAAAGTCACGAGTTCTGCGGGGATCATCTCGATGTCCTCGGAAGGATCTGTCTCAATAGAATAGCTAGGACTCCTCCTACTCGGTCCTGGGATCTGTAGCCCCGAATCCACCCTGGGGGAATTCCTTGCACCCCCATTATCTGGAGCCGATCTTTTTATCTCTGTCAATCTACACTTACCTACAGGGAAAGTGGGTCAGAAATGATCTTTCTGGACTCTGGCTCTATCGCACGATCTAAGAAAAAAAGAAAGGTCAATGATTCCTAAATGCCCCGCAGCCTCCTGTTTATAAGTGTGGTACCCTTCACACCCATAAACAAGACTCTACTGGACACGGTCTGCAGACAACCCTAGGACGAACTTCTCTGATACCACTTTTGTCATGTTACACCTTGGAAAAATTTTCGTTCATGCACAGAGAATAGACTAACGAAAAGCACGAAGTATACAGTATTTCGATAAGTAAGGAATGACATTTGATGGCCCTAATTAAGATTTCAAAGATATTCGAGAAAATGGGGAGACATTTACGAAGAGAAGGCAAGGCATACGATAGGTATCGAAAAGGAATTACAAGTAACAAGTTAACGAGGATTTAATGATGCTTTGGAGAAGAGTTATAACGTCCCTTCGATTGTTAAAGAAGTGATAAACAAGTGCTAAGAAGGTTCCATAAGGATTGGAGATCAAACGAGTCGACGAAATGAACTTCGAAACACTAGGGATTATACGGCCAAACATACTGGCCGTATAAAACATACGGACCGTATGTTGGACCGTACAATCAGCCAAGATTTTCACCAACCTCTGGACCAATTCTACGGCCAGACATACGCTCAGTATAATTTATACGGACCGTATGTTAGTCCGTAGATCTGGTCGGGAACAGATTGGTGTATTTAATGAGGGATAAGTCCTATTTCATTTCATTTCTATAGCACACCCCTTCTCTCTATAACATCTCTCTACATTTATTGCACAAGAATTCAAGAGGTATTAGTGATCAATAACATAAACTAAGTGAATCAAGTGTAAGAAAACCCATTGAAGATCATCCAAGTCAAGAAATCTCATTAAAGATGAACTAGGGTTTTGGCTCAAGTGGAGTGTTTCTGCCCAAAGCTTGTTCCTACAACATCTAAGGTAAAATTTACGGTATTTCTATGTCGTTTAAGGTATTTGAGAGTTGAATACTTGGATTGTGGAAGGTTATAGAAAAATGGGTCATGAATGTAGAATAGTGCCATTTTAAGTAATAGCTTGAATTGAGTGATGATTCTTGATGTGTTGTGATATTGATATGTTCTAAATGATGTTCAGAACATGGGATAGGAAATGTATATGAATGAACGTAGTCGTGTGTTATGACCATGGGTATGGGTGATTGGAGGCGAATTGAGAAATATAGATAATGTGGATGAATAAAGACTATAGTTATGATATTGTGAATGTATTATTGATGTTTGGGAGTTGATATCTGATATGGAGGAATGTTGTATAAATAAAGGAGATGCTGTCCGATTTTCTCTAAGTCTTAATCGTGTATGCTAGCTATCGATTTCTAATGATAGTATGATTTTAATGAAGGTAGAAACGTGAGCGTTGGAGGAGAACGCGCAAGTGGTAAAATAGTTGAACAGAAAGGTATGTAAGGCTAACCCTTCTTTCATAAGGCATGGTTCTTTGGCAGAATATCTAAATCTTCTATAATTCTATGATGTCCTTCAAATGACTCTATCTTCAGAGCTATTAAGCTCATGATTCTCGATATGTTACGATTGTACTAAGTTCCTCATAGGACGAGTAAGCCTATAAAGATAGATGTAATGAATGACGATAATAGTGGTAATGATATTGATGGCGACTATAATGGTAATGACGACAACGATAACCACGATAATAGCGATGATGATAACGATGACGATAATGATAGTGATGATAACAGTAAAGATGCTTATGAGCTATTATGTATATGTATCTATGTATGACTATTATGAAACCCCGAGCTTATAAGGCCGGGTATAATATGTATATATTGATGTAAAGCGCGCACACCTCTGCAAATGGTACGGATAACCCTGAAGCCTTGGTAGGGCCAGGTATGTCTAACCTTGAGCCTTGGTTGGCCAAGTATGTATGATAACCGAGCCTAGTCATGGTCTGGTATGTGAAACACCGAACCTTCGTGGTCAGGCATGCTATGTAAATGTTATGTATATGATATAGATATGACTATGAATAAGATTATGTATATGAATACGATTATGGACGCAATGGAAATGAGTACGGATACGGACATGGATGCATGTGCACGAATACACGTTAGAAATGAAAAGTCCCTATGAGAAGCAAGTAAGTGCTCATGACGATGATACAACTATCTCCCATCTTATGCTATTTCTTATGTTGCTTATTATGCTTCTATATTGATACTGATCACGCTTTACATACTCAGTACATTCTTCGTACTGACGTTCTTTATATTGATATCCGATATGGAGGAATGTCGTATAAATAAAGGATATCCTGTCCGATTTTCTCTAAGCCTTAATCGTGTATGCTAGCTATCGATTTCTAATGATAGTATGACTTTAATGAAGTTAGAAACGTGAGCATTGCAGGAGAACGCGCAGGTGGTAAAATAGTTGCACGGAAAGGTATGTAAGGCTAACCCTTCTTTCATAAGGCATGGTTCTTTTGCCGAATATCTAAATCTTCTATAATTCTATGATGTCCTTCAAATGACTCTATCTTCAGAGCTATTAAGCTCATGATTCTCGATATGTTATGATTGTACTAAGTTCGTCATAGGACGAGTAAGCCTATAAAGATAGATTAAATAAATGACGATAATAGTGGTAATGATATTGATGGCGACTATAATGATTATGACGATAACGATAACGACGATAACAGCGATGACGATAATGATGACGATAATGATAGTGATGATAACAGTAAAGATGCTTATAAGCTATTATGTATATGTATCTATGTATGACTATTATGAAACCCCGAGCTTATAAGGCCGGGTAGAATATGTATATATTGATGTAAAGCGCGCACACCTCTTCAAATTGTACGGATAACCCTGAAGCCTCGGTAGGGCCAGGTATGTGTAACCTTGATCCTTGGTTGGCCAAGTATGTAGATAACCGAGCCTAGTCATGGTCGGGTATGTTAAACACCGAACCTTCGTGGTCGGGCATGCTATGTAAATGTTATGTATATGATATAGATATGAATATGAATAAGACTATGTATATGAATTCGATTATGGACGCAATGTAAATGAGCATGGATACAGACATGGATGTATGTGCACGAATACACGTTAGAAATGAAAAGTCCCTATGAGAAGCAAGTAAGTGCCCATGACGATGATACGACTATCTCCCATCTTATGCTATTTATTATGTTGCTTATTATGCTTCTATATTTATATTGATCACGCTTTACATACTTTGTATATTCTTCGTACTGACGCCCTTTTTTTTATGGACACTGCGTCATGCCCGCAGGTGGCTAGGGAGACAGACTTCATCCATAGCTACATTCTCAGAGACTTCATCCATAGCTACATTCGGAGCTATAGGTTTTGGTATTGATTCTTTTGTGTATATGTTTATGTCACGACCCAACCCCGTAGGCCGCGACTAGTGTCCGTGCTGGACACCTGAACGTACCCAATAACCCAAACCAACATATAAGCAGAATATTTAAATGTAAAAGTCAATTGGCGTTATTAATTATCACAGATTAACGGATAAAGCACAAGGAAGCCGATCAGGCTGTCATAGATCATACCAACCCAAATCATATGCAGAACCCACATGTATGTCTACAGACCTCTACAGAACACATCAGAATCATAAGACGGGACAGGGCCCCGTCATACCCCTGAACAACATACAAATGTACCATAGCAAGGACTGTACCAAACATAGGCTCCGAACAATAGAGCACTCCAAGATGGCAGAATATAGTCCTAAACATGCGGATCAGCAAATCTGTAGTCTGTACCTGCGCGGCATGAAAACGTAGCCCCCGAAGAAAGGGGGTCAGTACGAAATATGTACTGAGTATGTAAAGCATGGAACGTAGTAAACAAAGTCATAATCGAAGCAGACGATACAGAAAATGAACGGAATATCCAGATTAGCAAAGATGCTGATGATAAAGCATAAATAGTATTTGCAGAAAACGTATGTCATACCTGGTCCCACTACGGGACAAAATCATAACCGAAACAGAACGTACAGAAAAGTGAGTGTGATATCCAGAGTATCAAATACATATTTTCAAAACATGAAGAGTGTGTCCAGAAACATATGCCATATCATATCCGGCCCCTGCCAAGGGACTCGGCAGACAGAACGTGGCCACCCCCCGACGCTGGTGCCACAACACATAAGGATCAGAAAAAGGGAATAACCCCGTAACATAGCATAACATATCAAATAGCCATATCAGATCATATCATATCATGTCAGAATAGTGTACATGGCACAGCATACTCCACAACCCACATCGAGGCACGGCGAACAATGCAGTGGAAGACGCTTGAGAACATATCCTGGCCCAGGCTCAGTGTGGGAAACATTGAGGCATCCACGAATGGAGTAGTGAGAAACTAAATGCAATAAAATACCATGTATACTTCCAGAGACTCAATGAGGCATATCGAGTGACAAGTCAAAACAATGAAATCGGACGGAATCATAGTAAGTAAACTTCGGATGTCATAATGGGTTACGGAGGCATAATCTTGCTGAGATCGTTTCCAAGATCCAAAACAGTTTATAAGACTTAACGGAGTATTTAAAACAATTCTTTAGATAATAGTTAGAGGAGTAGTTAAGACATTTCCTTTAAAGCAGCTCGAAGACAAGTCATAAATACAAAAGGGGTAAAATCGGAAATAGTGGGCCCACCTCGGGACAAACGAAGCGGTGGGCTCAAATTACGTATTTTAAGCTTGTGGGGTCACCTATAGAGGTACTAGGGACATTTCATAACTTTCTAAACAATTTGTGAAAGTTTGCCTAATTCTTCCAACAAAGCATACCTAAAAGGTTCAATTCTATTGAATGAAAAAGTGACAATTTCAAACGCGGATTCCGATGGACAGAATATATTCCGGGGCTCAAATCCGATCCTAGTACACCTAGGACATGCCAAAAGAAGAATCGGGATAGCTTTACATACCTTATATGCTCTTTACGCCTTTCCAAATTCAATTCCCGTTTCGCCCAAAAATCTGCAATTGGTCACATTTACCAATTCTCAATTTCCAATCTTTAAGTATTCAATCTTTATTCATAATTGCCTACAGAAATTTGGGCAGCATCTCCCCTATACATATATCATCCCCGAGAATTTAACTCGGCCAAAACAATCAACAACAACCCAACAACAACACCAACAACGACAACAATCAATATAGGACACAATATAACACAACTAGTCTTCTTTCCGACATAATGCAAGAACTTTCATTCCGACTTCCCATTTCCAAACCAATCTCAATGTTTTCATGTTCATTATTAATCTAGATTATCACAATATAATTTGGAAGCATTTCATATCATTTCCACAAAATATTCACAAGATATACAAAATATACAAACTTTCCACCAAAGTCATAATTCATCCAAAACTTCTAATATTCAACCTACATATCCATAACATATTTCCATCTTCCAATTTCATCAACCATAATCATAATTCACATCTTAACAACTTCATTTCCATAATATCACAAAATCATTCTAAAGTGACATAATCTTCTACATTCCAACTTCAACCAAAATTCATTCAACTTTCATTCCCAATATAATTTTCACCACAACCACAACTAGAATACAACATAAAATTCAACTCATATATGTATACAACATACATACACTCACGACTACATATATATATATATATATATATATATATATATATATATATATATATATATATATATATATATATATATATACACTATGTAAACTTCCATATTTCCATAGTTTCTACTCATTTCCATATACTACAACACAAACAAACCTTCATAACATAATAAAAAGGTATGAATTCGTACCTTTTTCTCCAATCTTCTTCACTTGTCCAAAGTGTGAGATTGATGAAACTAATGCTCAATCTTCCAAAACAACTACACCAAGTTGTAGAGGGACCTTGAATTAGTAGGAATTCAACAAGAAAATAATTTTAGAGTCAAGATTTTTTTGAGGGTGATTTTTCTATGGCCAACCCGAAATGGCTCTTATGTTTTCTCTTGGTTTTTCTTCTTTCTCTTCTTTCTTTGTTTCTTGAAACTTCTATTAGATAGTGACCATTTATAATTAATTAGCACATGGAAATATTCATTAAAACCATGGGTTGGGCCTCACTTGGCCGGCCACCCCTTAAACATTGGGCCTAAATTTTCATTTTATTTTTTTGGGTCAACTCGGTTGATCCCGAGTTGGGCCTAGCCCACTGACCTTTCGACCTTAAAACGTTCATATCTCCTTGTACCGACATCACCTAGGAACCCACGAACTATGGATAGAAAGCTAATTCAATTATCTACAACTTCTATTTAATTGTATCTTTTCAAATTTCAAACTTATAATACCGTTTGTGCCCCTCAAAGTCAGGTCACCCGGAAACGTTTTCTTAAAAATATTCGTTTGGAGGGCTTCCACTTTGATTTGGCCCAAGGGTACTTCATGAGTTGTGTTTAACTTTACATATGTGATTCATATGACTTTTCCGATGTTCCAAAAAAAAAAAAATCTCGGTGTGTGGGCCCCACCCCAGCAAATAATCCGACGTTCAAAAATACGGGATATAACAGTTTATGGGCATAGCGGGGTCCTGTCCCGTCTATATGATATTTCATACTCTTCTTAGAGGCTCGTAGACATGTGTATATGGTTAGATGTGTTTGGCCTTGTCGGCCAATATTTTTAATTTCATTTTTTTTGCCTCATCGGCTTATGTATATTGATATGGGCAAGGATGCCAATGATGATATAAAGTTATTGTTGTCCAATGGGACTAGTATGATTGATTAATAGAAATATATGTTTTAATATGTGGCTCACCTAGATGTAAGTGTAGAGGTACGCTAAGCGGTGCCCGGGTGGGCTAGCACCGGGTGCCCGTCGTGGCCCTCCAGTTGGGTCGTGACATGTCACAACCCAAGCTGATGAGCCGTGACGATTGTCGGACCACTACTGACCAAGCACTTCTAAACTCATAGTTGCACTATACTGAGTAACCTGGTGGCCCATTTTTACTTACCTCTGAGCTATGCCAACTTCTGTAATATTAATATAGCAAACTTTACATCAAAACTCGTAAACCATGCATATAGATATATAAGCATATGTGCTAAGGATAACAACTCAGGCCGACTTGGCCACTACAGGTGATGTATACAAAATAATAGATGACAGAACTACACAATGTTCCAACTATATATAATTATCTACAGATCTCTAAGGAATATAAACTGTAGAAAGACATGACGAGGCCTTGTCATACCCACATATCTACATATCAAGATAGCATACCAAAAAGGGCTGCAGCTCCGAACCAAATAGAGCGCACTGACTGCTGCTTAGGGGAGGTCTTATTGGTCTGGATCGTCTGTGGCACGACCCGACTAGAGGGGCCGCGACGAGAACCCGGTGCTAGCCCACCCGGGTGCCCCTTGGCTTACACTTACACTTACATCTAGGTGAGCCGCATAATTAAACACATAATTCTATTCATTCTGCATCCTAGTCCTATTGGGCGATAATGCTTTTATATCATCGTTGGCATCTACACCACGTCAATGTACATGAGCCGACAAGGCTAACAAAATGATATACAAAATATAGGCCGACTAGGCCAGACATATCTAACCATATACACATGTCTACGAGCCTCTAAGGAGAGTATTACATATCACATAAGCGGGACCGGACCCCGCTATGCCCATAATTATGTACACAAAAGAATAAGTACCCAAACGTTATGGCTCCGAATGAAATGGAGCTCTGCTATGTAGTCTCTGAGAATGTGACTATGGATCAAGCCTGTCTCCCTGTGTACCTGCGGGCATGACGCATCGTCCACAAACAGAAGGACGTCAGTACGAAGAATGTACTGAGTATGTAAAGCATAATCAATATCAATATAGAAGCATAATGAACGACATGAGAAATAGCACAAGATGGGAGATGGTAATATCATCGTCATAGGCACTTACTTGCCTTACATAGGATCTTTCCATTTCTAATACATATTTACGTACATAGATCCATTTCCGTATCCATAACCGTATCCGTTCCATATTTGTACTCGTATTCGTATACATACCCTTATTCACATTCATATCGCATCATGTTCATATTCATACTCGTATCCATATAATATACATAATCATATCATATACATAGCATTTACATAGCATACCCGACCATGCAGGATCGGTGTTTCATACATACTTGGCCAACCAAGGCTCAAGGTTGCACATACCTGGCCCTACCAAGGCTTCAGGATTACATCTACCTGGCCCTACCAAGGCGTCAGGGTTATTCGTACCATCTGCAGAGGTGTGTGCGCATAACATAATCATATACATATTTACTTACATATCCTACCCGGCCTCATAAGCTCGGGGTTCCATAATAATCTTACATAGATACATATACATAATAGCTCATAAGCATCTTTACTATTATCATTACTATCATCATCGTCATCGTTATCCTCATTGCTATTACTATTATAGTCGTCATCAATATCATTGTCACTATTATCGTCATTCATCACATCTATCTTTATAGGCTTACTCGTCATACGAGGAACTTAGTATAATCGTAGCATATCAAGAATCGTAAGCTTAGTAGCTCGAAAGATCGAAGCATTTGTGAGACATCATAGACTTATGGAAGATTTAGATAATTGGCCAAAGGACCATGCCTTATGAAAGAAGGTTTAGCCTTACATACCTTTTCCGTTCAACTATTATACACTTGCGCATTCTCCTCCAATGCTAGCGTTTCTACTTTCATCAAAGTCATACCATCATTAGAATCAACAGCTAGCATATATATGACTAAAACTAGGGAAAATCGGACAACATCTCCTTTACTTATACGACATTTCTCCACAATGTATATCAACTCCCAAACGTCAACAATACATTCACAATACCATAACAATAGTCATTATTCATCCACATTATGCACATTTCGTAATTTACCTTCAATCATCCATATCCATGGCTATAACACACGACTATGTCCATTCACGTACATTTCTCATCTTGTGTTCTCAACATCATTTATAACATATTTACATCACAATACATCAAGAATCATAACTCAATTCAAGCTATTTCTTAAAATGGCACTATTCCACATTCATGACCCATTTTTCTATACCCTTCTACAAACCAAGTATTTTGACCCTCAAATACCTTAAACAACGTAGAAATACCATGAATCTTACCTTATATGTCGTAGGAACAAGCCTTGGTTGATAATACTCCACTTGAGCAAAACCCTAGTTCATCTCCATTGGGATTTCTTGACTTGAATGATCTTTGATGGGTTTTCTTACACTTGGTTTATGTTGTTGATCAATAATAATCCTTGATTTCTTGTGGAATAAATGTAGAGAGATGTTTTAGAGAGAAGGGGTGTGATGTAGAAGTGAAATGAAATAAGACTTGGCCCCTTCTTTTATTTCCCCAAATCTATCCCGACCGTATATACGGACCAACATACGGTCCGTATAATTTATACGGGCCGTATGTTTGGCCGTATATTTGGTCCAGAAACTTTTACCTTTCTGGGCTGATTATACGGTCCCAAACATACGGACCGTATAATTTATACGGCCAGTATGTTTGGCCGTATAACCCCCAGTGGTTCCGAAGTTCGTTTCGTTGATTTGTTTGATCTCCAATCCTTATGGAACCTCTTAACACTTGTTCAACACTTCAATACCAATCTAAGGGATGTTACCACTCTTCTCCAAGACATCATTAAAGCCTCGTTAACTCGTTACTCATATTTACTTCCCGATACCTATCGTATGGCTTGCCTTCTCTTGGCCAACTTTCTCGTCTAACATCGGATGCCTTTGAAATCTCACTTAGGGTCATCAATTGTCATTTCTTACTCACGAAAAGATCGTATACTCGTACGCTTCACTAGCCCATTCACTTATGCATCAACGGAAGATTTTTCGAGGTGTAACAGTCTGGCTGACTACCTGAACCTGCGGGCATCAATGCAGTTTCCACAAGAAAGGACGTCAGTACGAACAATGTACTGAGTATGTAAGGCATGAATAACTACATTACAAGAAGTATGGAACATAACATGAGATAAAGACATAACCTGTACATCTAATTGCCTCGTAAGGCTAATATCATGCATGCTTAGCTTTCTTTAAAAAAAACATTTCAAGTACATATATAACATAATCATTAGCCCGCGCCCGGAGTAATTATCGCATGCGGCCCACTACGCCCACCGTAGTGGTGTCTGCCCAGCCAATTAGGCCCGGTGTAATCATACATAAAAATAAGCATGCATGTGAGCCTAATTAAAATCTACAATCTATCAGAGCGACGTAAAGTCGGTAACCTCCGATTATATTATGGAATAATCATCATCTCTATATCTCACCTTTAAGGAACAATTATCATAAGGTGAGATCAACAATAATGAATAAAATCAAGGAATCATAAAATAAGCTCAATAACCTCACAATAGCATTAAAATCATAAGCTTTGGAATTTCTAGAATTAAAATCATCATCATCATGCTCATCATAGAAAACATCTCATCTTTAGTATCATAAGAAGCTTTTAAGAAACAAGAACTTCTAACTTTTCGAAGTAAGAAGGTTATGGAAACATATACGGAATCGTAACATAGGAATCATGCCTTTTGAAAGAAAGGAACTAGCCTAAACATACCTAATTGATCCCCTACTACTTAACGCTTATTCTCTCGAGCTCGTAATTCTACATTTAAGAGAAATCATACTACTGTTAGACCTATTGTCATATGCCTACCTTAAGTCTTTAAATTAAACCCTCTTCAAATCTGCCGGAATTCACTTCCACTCAACTCAACTCAATCCAATACAACAACACCACCTCAATCATAATGCATATTCACGTTGCCATACTAAGTTAAATCAAAAGCCACCTAATAGATTCTTCCAAAGCAGCCCATGTGCACAACATCTTATTCTATAAATTCTATTCCAAGTTTACTTCCAATTCTTCAATCAAATCCTCATATAAACACATGGACATGTACCACAACATCAAGTTCACCATATTCATATTATCTACTCTGATTTCCAGCCACAATAACATGTACGTATTGCTTCAAAACAGTCCAACAACACAAGAACAACATACCTATGAATTTCAGAAAATCGGGCAGCACTTTGCCTATATCTTTTACCTCTTTCCAATTCAAACGCACAACAAGAACAACTTCAAAACAGTTCAGAAACTAAAAGCATCACAACTGTGATTTTCGAGCTTTATTTCACAAGTTTTCAACCGTACAAGTTAGTCACGACTTCTATAGGCTCAAATACATGGAGGAGAGAAATATTCTTACGTTTTCTGAGCTTGATTCACCTCTAAGAATTCTATAAACCCTGCAACAACAACAACAACTCAAGCTTCAACTTGCATCCAACACCTTAAGTGTGCTTCTTCTTGCTCTCTTGGAACTCTTGACATAGAACTTGGGTGAAACCCTATTTTTTGGCTTGGGTCTTTATGATATAACTTGGGAGGGTCTTAAAAGCTTATGGAAAAAGTTTCAACTGAAAATGACTTAAAATGCCCTTTCAAAACGAGTTTAATATGCAAGAAGGTCGCCCACCGCCAGAGTGGGTCCCAGCGAGGCTGACTGCGCAGGCTAGCGAAAATGCGAATATCTCTCTACTCCGATGTCGTATGGACGAACGGTTTGTTGCGTTGGAAACTAGACTCGACGAACTTCGTTTTTGGATTTTGAAACACCTCAAAAATTCTAATATACCCAGAGATATACCCCTCCAAAATTGACCCAAAATTCTGTCGAAAATTCTGCCAATGTTTTTTCAAATTTTCGACAAACTTATTTTCTTCGATTTGCTTGGTCCCCGAATCTTTCGAAACTCTCCATACATGATATTTATCATTAATCATAACTGATAATGGTCATGTCCTTTAGTTTAAAGGTTTTCCTTTCCGGTTACGACTTACGAGATTGTAATTCATCCTTTTTTTCATTGTGACGTACTTCCCATGGCTTGTACCTTCCAAAACTTCATGGAACGTCTCCGGTACTCCATTAATATTGTAAAGTATATGGCATGCTCATGCTCTGAAATTGCAAGGTGTAACAAGAGTATGGTGATATGGAATAAAAGACGAATGTAGAGGCTCCGGAAACAGAATTGACAAAAGGGGATAAGCAGGTTTTGTGAAGATGTTAAGGGATTTCTGACTCTTGAGGAACGTCTAAAGGGATGAATATGAAATCATATAGATGCGATGCCTAGATTGTGTTTTTAATAGAACATTCTACGAACTTCAGGGCTAACAGGATAGAAGGGCAAGTGGAGAAGAGTATTTATGAGCAAAGGAAGCCAAGAGAGGCCCTGAGGAAGAAAAGTAAGAAGAGTATACTTACACTAATGGATTGGCTAAAGAAAGTCGGGTAATCATTAAGGATAAGAGGAATGATAATAAGATAACAAGTCCGTCCAAGAGGCAAAGCATCAGTAACATGGGATAAGAGCCTTGATAAGGAGTACAGAAAATCGGACGTAAAGAAAATAGGATGACGTACGGGAGATATGCATACGTATGAACAAGTTGTAGTGTCATAAAGGAAGGTGAGGATGCGACGAAAGAAGAAATATAAGGGTGTATTTCGTGAAGATTTCATGGTCAGAACGGGAGCCGGTAGAATATTGGAAGGACTATTATGCATGACTGTGATGCAAATAAGTAATTAAGAGAACTACGAGACAGTATGAGCTAAGTAATGAAAGGATGAATAGTGGGCATGGATGATATAGTATAGATACCAGTCGGAATTTGGAACTAAGACCAAGAAGGATCCTAAGGATATAAGTAAAAGGATAGCTATGAGGTAAGATTAAGGCTGGAAGAGCATTTTATAGTCGAACACTTCATAAGGATCTAACGAATTCTGATGATATCATGGATTCATTAGCTTAGGGGACTGCTGGTTATAGACAGAAAACACGATTAATAAGGAAAGCACCTGGATAATATCCGATATGTGTAAACAATTGCCATTTGACTTAGCACAAGAATTCAATCGGCAAAAAAGGAATAGGTTAATCAATACGATGAAAGGACCGGTAAAGTCAGTTAGATGATCGTCAAAGACGATTAATATTCAAATGTTACGGGTACATTAGAACATCTTTTAAAAAGGGGGGAAGAACAGATTTAGTCCAGAAATGAATTACAATATTCCTAAATCCAAAAAAACCAGAAGGGAAAAATATATTAGTTTGAAGAAGCCAAACTTCGAGATGTACTAATATATTAAGAATGTATTAGGAGAGAGTGGGGGTGGATTAAGTACAAGTATATTACATGACAGATATGGGAAAAGGAAGTATGACAAGATGATAAGGGGATTAGCAAGTCGAAGAGAATGGACCCCGTTGATGTGAAATGTGATGTTTCTAGACCATGGTTCGAATCGCTCGTACCAGGGAAATTTTGGTCACATTTAAATACACAATTACGTACCCCAACAGGTAACAAAAGGAATAAGAAGGGTCTGCAAGCTGACCAGGAAACAAGTAAAAAGGATAATGTGAGTGGCAAAAAAGGAAATATTAGTACCAGAAGATATGGAAGTCTTAATAAGAGAAATAATTATAGGAGGTTCGATGATCTCTAAAGAAAAGAAAGGTAGTGTGCCTATGGATAGAAAGATAGCAGTGCTACCGGGGATTTGAAGGTATCTCGCAAGTTTCCGGTTATGTCGAATGTGAGAGCATATGTTATTGAGCCATATAAAATCATCGTAATGAAATGGCCAACAAGTGGTATAAGGACAACGATAAGGAGTCAAAGAAGAATAAAGGCTAATTTAAGTCTCAAATGATTACCAGTACAAGAGAATCAAGGACCAGCATACTCGTGTGGAAAGGAAGTCATGATGAAGTGAGATTTTACCTTAGTCCTACACTTACGGGTTCGGATTGTAAGATTTCAGGAGAGAAAATTGAAGGAAAAAGAGCCAATATGAAATTGAAGATATTTTGAGTTGTAAACTAGCTTGAGCTACGATTATTAGTATATTATGAGCGTAAGCTTGCTAACGAGAGATAAGAATGAGAACGAGAGAGTTCTAAGAGCTACATATATGTATGTAAGAGAGTTTATTGAGGTTGTTGTTATGAATTGATTATGGAAAAAGAGTTTAGATGGATAATCTGAGGAAAATAACCCTCAAGAGTAGAGAGTCATTAGCAATAAAATGCTATTGGAAATCATTTGAGTGTTACTATAGATGAAGCGATGATGATATTATGAGAAATTGAGAAGTCCGATGAATGAATTACAAAGAATGATATGGCGCGTATACAAGATCTACGGGTACAAAAAGGGATAGTCCAAAATAGCACCAGAGAAGCAAACAAGGAAAGGAGCCATAGAGTTTCCCTACTAGCAGAGGGATAAGGAGCAAGTAAAAAGGGTATAACAATTGAAGATACTTACAAATCAGCCAGGAGCCGTAGCGATTGGGAGTCAAGATCACCCTAATGGGAACCGAGCGATAACTAGATATTAGTTGGCTATTGATTATATACATAAGAACAGAAGGCTATGAAACTTGTGAATGTATTCGACAAAGAGTTAAGGAAAAATTAGAGGAGACTGATAACCTCACATTGCAAGGGTATGAAAATCAGGGTTAAGAAAAGGGCAATCAATGAAAACTTTAAGTTCGCAAGCTACAACATTCGAGGACGAATGTTTTAAGGGGGGCAATCAATGAAAATCAGGTGAAACACTTATCAAATTTGAGCGTAAGGATGTTGGACTATGGCTGAGTAAAGAAACTTCAGAGCACAAGGAGCAAAGTATTATTAAGTATACTGTATGACTGAAGAATGTATAGAGAGGATTCCGGAAGGTCCGATAACGAAATGAGTGAAAGAAGTTGAGTTAGCATGACTTTGGAGGAAGACGAATGCTACTTTGACAGACAAGGAACCAACTTAGGGAAGGAATAACTTCAAGCATACGATGAGTTTTGATGTGAAGTAAAAGCCTAAATTGAAGTTCATGAAGTCTAGTTCCAACGCAACAAACCGTTTATCGATACGGCATTGGAGTGAGGAGATATGGACATTACAAGTATGGCTGGCAGGCCAGGAAATTGGTCGGCGCGAGTGCTCCAGGAGGTAGCGTGAACGCGCAGAAGGGTGACAAATAACCCAACACGAACGCGCCGCTACCCAGTGCGAGCGGGCTGAGTACTTTCTAGGTCAGTGCAAACCGACTCTAGACAAGTATAAAAGGGGGATAACCCCCTTACTTTCAGATCAACACCCCTCAAAAGTTCCCAAATACTCTGGAATATTCCCCTAACCTCCGTCAACTAAATTTTAGCGCAAAACACGTGCAATTTCGAAATTCAGGTTCGGGAAGTGTATAGTTGTGATTAAAGTATCGTATTGCGGTGAATCTTGTCTTGAGACCAAGGAGAATATTGAAGTTATTGCTGCCCTGGCGAAGAATAAGGTATGAATCTCTCCTTATTAGTATTAATTTCGGCTTATTCACGGGGATACAGTTACTAAATAGTCGTATAACAAGTTAATTAGTTTAGAAATTTGGAAAACATCATGTGGGATGTTTTATGGAGTATATTGGTGTTGATAATGTTGTTTTTGATGTTGTTATAGTTATTATTGTTGTTGGTTGTTGGATTGTTATTTCGGGCTAGGAAACAAAACAGGGAGATGCTACCCGAATTTCGGCAGATTCTAAACAGAATTAAATTGAAGGCTTAAGATAGACGTATGACATTGAGCCTAACAAAATTATAAATGAGTTATATGTAGATTTACGAGCTTGGAGGGATAAATGTTGAGTGGCCAAGGAAACCGAAAGGTATGTTAAGGCTAGTCCCTTTCTTTCTACAGGCATGATTCCTATGTTATGATTCAATACATGTCTTCCATAACATCCCTATTTCCCAAAAGCTAGAGGTTTAAAGATAGATGTTTCCTATGACGATAATGATGATGATGATGTTGATTTTATTTCCAGAAACTCCAAAGTTTATGGTTTTGAGGCTATTATGCTATTGTTGAGAATACTTCATGATTTTCTGGATTTCATTCATTGTTGTTGACCTCACCTTATGATAATTAATCCTTCAAGGTGGGATAAAGCGATGATGATTATGCCATAATACAAATCGGAGGTTACCGACCTTACGTCACTACGATAAATTGGTAACTTCGTGTCCGCATAAGAAATCCGTATAGGTCCGTCGCCCGTTTGGTGCGGACCGGTGGAATTTTAGGACAAACAGAGTCGGCGCATCGGATCTCGAAAATATATGAGCTAATACACACGACGGGTCGCAAAAAGAACGTCCTCGGTATTTAGACCAAATAAATGAAAAAATAAGCTACTTCATGTACGCCTAAGCAATACGTATATGTCCCCAGCCCGTTTGGTGCGGACCGGTGGAATTTTAGGGCAAACAGAGCCGGCCCATCAGATCTCGGAAATATATGAGCTAATACACACGACGGGTCTAAAAAATAAGGTCCTCGGTGTTTAGACCAAATAAATAGAAAAAGTGGCTGCTTCGTGTCCGCGTAAGCAATGCGTATATGTCCCTAGCCCGTTTGGTGCGGACCGGCGAAATTTCGGAGCAAACAGAGCCGGTGCATCAAATCTCAAAAATGTATGAGCTAATACACACGACGGGTCGCAAAAAGAAGGTCCTTGGTATTTAGACAAAATAAATGAAAAAAAAGCTACTTCGTGGCCGCATAAGCAATCCGTATAGGTCCCCAGCCCGTTTGGTGCGGTCCGGTGGAATTTCAGAGCAAACAGAGACGGCCCATCAGATCTCCAAAATGTATGAGCTAATACACACGACGGGTCTCAAAAAGAAGGTCCTCGGTATTTAGACCAAATAAATTGAAAAGGAGGCTGCTTCGTGTCCGCGTAAGCAATTCATATATGTCCCCAGCCCGTATGGTGACGACCGGCGAAATTTCGGAGCAAACAGAGCTGGTGCATCAGATCTCAAAAATGTATGTGCTAATACACACGCGGGTTGCAAAAAAGAAGGTCCTCGGTATTTAGACCAAATAAATGGAAACATAAGAGACTTCGTGTCCGCTTAAGCAATCCGTATAGGTCCTCGCCCGTTTGGTGCGGACTGGTGGAATTTTAGGACAAACAGAGCCGGCGCATCGGATCTCGCAAATATATGAGCTAATACACACGACGGGTCGCAAAAAGAAGGTCCTCGGTATTTAGACCAAATAAATGAAAAAATAAGCTACTTCGTGTACGCCTAAGCAATACGTATAGGTCGCCAGCCCGTTTGGTGCGGACCGATGAAATTTCAGGGCAAATAGAGCCGGCCCATCAGATCTCCAAAATGTATGAGCTAATACACACGACGGGTCTCAAAAAAAAGGTCCTCGGTATTTAGACCAAATAAATTCAAAAGGAGGCTGCTTCGTGTCCGCGTAAGCAATTCATATATGTCCCCAGCCCGTATGGTGACGACCGGCGAAATTTCGGAGCAAACAGAGCTGGTGCATCAGATCTCAAAAATGTATGTGCTAATACACACAACGGGTTGCAAAAAAGAAGGTCCTCGGTATTTAGACCAAATAAATGGAAACATAAGAGACTTCGTGTCCGCATAAGCAATCCGTATAGGTCCCTCGCCCGTTTGGTGCGGACCGGTGGAATTTTAGGACAAACAGAGTCGGCGCATCGGATCTCGAAAATATATGAGCTAATACACACGACGGGTCGCAAAAAGAAGGTCCTCGGTATTTAGACCAAATAAATGAAAAAATAAGCTACTTCGTGTACGCCTAAGCAATACGTATAGGTCCCCAGCCCGTTTGGTGCGGACCGGTGGAATTTCAGGGCAAACAGAGCCGGCCCATCAGATCTCGGAAATATATGAGCTAATACACACGACGGGTCTCAAAAATAAGGTCCTCGGTGTTTAGACCAAACAAATAGAAAAAGTGGCTGCTTCGTGTCCGCGTAAGCAATGCGTATATGTCCCTAGCCCGTTTGGTGCGGACCGGCGAAATTTCGGAGCAAACATCGCCGGTGCATCAAATCTCAAAAATGTATGAGCTAATACACACGACGGGTCGCAAAAAGAAGGTCCTTGGTATTTAGACAAAATAAATGAAAAAAAAAGCTACTTCGTGGCCGCATAAGCAATCCGTATAGGTCCCCAGCCCGTTTGGTGCGGTCCGGTGGAATTTCAGAGCAAACAGAGACGGCCCATAAGATCTCCAAAATGTATGAGCTAATACACACGACGGGTCTCAAAAAGAAGGTCCTCGGTATTTAGACCAAATAAATTGAAAAGGAGGCTGCTTCGTGTCCGCGTAAGCAATTCATATATGTCCCCAGCCCGTATGGTGACGACCGGCGAAATTTCGGAGCAAACAGAGCTGGTGCATCAGATCTCAAAAATGTATGTGCTAATACACACGCGGGTTGCAAAAAAGAAGGTCCTCGGTATTTAGACCAAATAAATGGAAACATAAGAGACTTCGTGTCCGCTTAAGCAATCCGTATAGGTCCTCGCCCGTTTGGTGCGGACTGGTGGAATTTTAGGACAAACAGAGCCGGCGCATCGGATCTCGCAAATATATGAGCTAATACACACGACGGGTCGCAAAAAGAAGGTCCTCGGTATTTAGACCAAATAAATGAAAAAATAAGCTACTTCGTGTACGCCTAAGCAATACGTATAGGTCGCCAGCCCGTTTGGTGCGGACCGATGAAATTTCAGGGCAAACAGAGCCGGCCCATCAGATCTCCAAAATGTATGAGCTAATACACACGACGGGTCTCAAAAAGAAGGTCCTCGGTATTTAGACCAAATAAATTAAAAAGGAGGCTGCTTCGTGTCCGCGTAAGCAATTCATATATGTCCCCAGCCCGTATGGTGACGACCGGCGAAATTTCGGAGCAAACAGAGCTGGTGCATCAGATCTCAAAAATGTATGTGCTAATACACACAACGGGTTGCAAAAAAGAAGGTCCTCGGTATTTAGACCAAATAAATGGAAACATAAGAGACTTCGTGTCCGCATAAGCAATCCGTATAGGTCCCTCGCCCGTTTGGTGCGGACCGGTGGAATTTTAGGACAAACAGAGTCGGCGCATCGGATCTCGAAAATATATGAGCTAATACACACGACGGGTCGCAAAAAGAAGGTCCTCGGTATTTAGACCAAATAAATGAAAAAATAAGCTACTTCGTGTACGCCTAAGCAATACGTATAGGTCCCCAGCCCGTTTGGTGCGGACCAATGCAATTTCAGGGCAAACAGAGCCGGCCAATCAGATCTCCAAAATGTATGAGCTAATACACACGATGGGTCTCAAAAAGAAGGTCCTCGGTGTTTAGACCAAATAAATAGAAAAAGTGACTGCTTCGTGTCCGCGTAAGCAATGCGTATATGTCCCCAGCCCGTTTGGTGCGGACCGGCGTAATTTCGGAGCAAACAGAGCGGGTGCATCAGATCTCAAAAATGTATGAGCTAATACATACGACGGGTTGCAAAAAAGAAGGTCCTCGGTATTTAGACCAAATAAATAGAAAAATAAGTTACTTCGTGTCCGCATAAGCAATCCGTATAGGTCCCCAGCCCGTTTGGTGCGGTCCGGTGGAATTTTAGGACAAACAGAGTCGGCGCATCAGATCTCGAAAATGTATGAGCTAATACACACGACGGGTCTAAAAAAGAAGGTCCTCGGTGCTTAGACCAAATAAATGAAAAAATAAGCCACTTCGTGTACGCCTAAGCAATCCGTATAGGTCCCCAGCCCGTTTGGTGCGGACCGGTGGAATTTCAGGGCAAACAGAGCCGGCCCATCAGATCTCCAAAATATATGAGCTAATACACACGACGGGTCTCAAAAATAAGGTCCTCGGTGTTTAGACCAAATAAATTGAAAAAGTGGCTGCTTCGTGTCCGCGTAAGCAATGCGTATATGTCCCCAGCCCGTTTGGTGCGGACCGGCGAAATTTCGGAGCAAACAGAGCCGGTGCACCAAATCTCAAAAATGTATGAGCTAATACACACAACGGGTTGCAAAAAAGAAGGTCCTCGGTATTTAGACCAAATAAATGGAAACATAAGAGACTTCGTGTCCGCATAAGCAATCCGTATAGGTCCCTCGCCCGTTTGGTGCGGACCGGTGGAATTTTAGGACAAACAGAGTCGGCGCATCGGATCTCGAAAATATATGAGCTAATACACACGACGGGTCGCAAAAAGAAGGTCCTCGGTATTTAGACCAAATAAATGAAAAAATAAGCTACTTCGTGTACGCCTAAGCAATACGTATAGGTCCCCAGCCCGTTTGGTGACGACCGGCGAAATTTCGGAGCAAACAGAGCTGGTGCATCAGATCTCAAAAATGTATGAGCTAATACACACGACGGGTCTGCAAAAAGAAGGTCCTCGGTATTTAGACCAAATAAATGGAAAAATAAGAGACTTCGTGTCCGCATAACAATGCGTATAGGTCCCCAGCCCGTTTGGTGCGGTACCGATGAATTTCAGAGCAAACAGAGCCGGCCATCAGATCTCCAAAATGTATGAGCTAATACACACGACGGGTCTCAAAAAGAAGGTCCTCGGTGTTTAGACCAAATAAATAGAAAAGTGACTGCTTCGTGTCCGCGTAAGCAATGCGTATATGTCCCCAGCCCGTTTGGTGCGGACCGGCGTAAATTTCGGAGCAAACAGAGCGGGTGCATCAGATCTCAAAAATGTATGAGCTAATACATACGACGGGTTGCAAAAAAGAAGGTCCTCGGTATTTAGACCAAATAAATAGAAAAATAAGTTACTTCGTGTCCGCATAAGCAATCCGTATAGGTCCCCAGCCCGTTTGGTGCGGTCCGGTGGAATTTCAGAGCAAACAGAGACGGCCGATCAGATCTCCAAAATGTATGAGCTAATACACACGACGGGTCTCAAAAAGAAGGTCCTCGGTATTTAGACCAAATAAATTGAAAAGGAGGCTGCTTCGTGTCCGCGTAAGCAATTCATATATGTCCCCAGCCCGTATGGTGACGACCGGCGAAATTTCGGAGCAAACAGAGCTGGTGCATCAGATCTCAAAAATGTATGTGCTAATACACACGACGGGTTGCAAAAAAGAAGGTCCTCGGTATTTAGACCAAATAAATGGAAACATAAGAGACTTCGTGTCCGCATAAGCAATCCGTATAGGTCCCTGGCCCATTCGGTGCGGTCCGATGGAATTTTAGAGCAAATAGAGCCGGCCTATCAGATCTCCAAAATGTATGAGCTAATACACACGACGGGTCTAAAAAAGAAGGTCCTCGGTGTTTAGACCAAATAAATTGAAAATGTGACTACTTCGTGTCCGCGTAAGCAATTCATATATGTCCCCAGCCCGTATGGTGACGACCGGCGAAATTTCGGAGCAAACAGAGCTGGTGCATCAGATCTCAAAAATGTATGTGCTAATACACACGACGGGTTGCAAAAAAGAAGGTCCTCGGTATTTAGACCAAATAAATAGAAACATAAGAGACTTCGTGTCCGCATAAGCAATCCGTATAGGTCCCCAGCCCGTTTGGTGCGGTCCGGTGGAATTTCAGAGCAAACAGAGCCGGCCCATCAGATCTCCAAAATGTATGAGCTAATACACACGACGGGTCTAAAAAAGAAGGTCCTCGGTGTTTAGACCAAATAAATTGAAAATGTGACTACTTCGTGTCCGCGTAAGCAATTCATATATGTCCCCAGCCCGTATGGTGACGACCGGCGAAATTTCGGAGCAAACAGAGCTGGTGCATCAGATCTCAAAAATGTATGAGCTAATACACACGACGGGTTGCAAAAAAGAAGGTCCTCGGTATTTAGACCAAATAAATGAAAAAATAAGCGACTTCGTGTCCGCATAAGCAATCCGTATAGGTCCCCAGCCCGTTTGGTGCGGTCCGGTGGAATTTCAGAGCAAACAGAGCCGGCCCATCAGATCTCCAAAATGTATGAGCTAATACACACGACGGGTCTAAAAAAGAAGGTCCTCGGTGTTTAGACCAAATAAATTGAAAATGTGACTACTTCGTGTCCGCGTAAGCAATTCATATATGTCCCCAGCCCGTATGGTGACGACCGGCGAAATTTCGGAGCAAACAGAGCTGGTGCATCAGATCTCAAAAATGTATGAGCTAATACACACGACGGGTTGCAAAAAAGAAGGTCCTCGGTATTTAGACCAAATAAATGGAAAAATAAGCGACTTCGTGTCCGCATAAGCAATCCGTATAGGTCCCCAGCCCGTTGGTGCGGTCCGGTGGAATTTCAGAGCAAACAGAGTCGGCCATCAGATCTCCAAAATGTATGAGCTAATACACACGACGGGTCTCAAAAAGAAGGTCCTCGGTGTTTAGACCAAATAAATTGAAAATGTGACTACTTCGTGTCCGCGTAAGCAATTCATATATGTCCCCAGCCCGTATGGTGACGACCGGCGAAATTTCGAAGCAAATAGAGCTGGTGCATCAGATCTCAAAAATGTATGTGCTAATACATACGACGGGTTGCAAAAAAGAAGGTCCTCGGTATTTAGACCAAATAAATGGAAAAATAAGCGACTTCGTGTCCGCATAAGCAATCCGTATAGGTCCCCAGCCCGTTAGGTGCGGTCCGGTGGAATTTCAGAGCAAACAGAGTCGGCCCATCAGATCTCCAAAATGTATGAGCTAATACACACGACGGGTCTTAAAAAGAAGGTCCTCGGTGTTTAGACCAAATAAATTGAAAATGTGACTACTTCGTGTCCGCGTAAGCAATTCATATATGTCCCCAGCCCGTATGGTGACGACCGGCGAAATTTCGGAGCAAAAAGAGCTGGTGCATCAGATCTAAAAAATGTATGTGCTAATACACACGACGGGTTGCAAAAAAGAAGGTCCTCGGTATTTAGACCAAATAAATGGAAAAATAAGCGACTTCGTGTCCGCATAAGCAATCCGTATAGGTCCCCAGCCCGTTTGGTGCGGTCCGGTGGAATTTCAGAGCAAACAGAGCCGGCCCATCAGATCTCCAAAATGTATGAGCTAATACACACGACGGGTCTCAAAAAGAAGGTCCTCGGTGTTTAGACCAAATAAATTGAAAAGTGAGCTGCTTCGTGTCCGCGTAAGCAATGCGTATATGTCCCCAGCCCGTTTGGTGCGGACCGGTGAAATTTCGGAGCAAACAGAGCCGGTGCATCAAATCTCAAAAATGTATGAGCTAATACACACGACGGGTCGCAAAAAGAAGGTCCTCGGTATTTAGACAAAATAAATGAAAAAAAAAGCTACTTGGTGGCCGCATAAGCAATCCGTATAGGTCCCCAGCCCGTTTGGTGCGGTCCGGTGGAATTTCAGAGCAAACAGAGACGGCCCATCAGATCTCCAAAATGTATGAGCTAATACACACGACGGGTCTCAAAAAGAAGGTCCTCGGTATTTAGACCAAATAAATTGAAAAGGAGGCTGCTTCGTGTCCGCGTAAGCAATTCATATATGTCCCCAGCCCGTATGGTGACGACCGGCGAAATTTCGGAGCAAACAGAGCTGGTGCATCAGATCTCAAAAATGTATGTGCTAATACACACGACGGGTTGCAAAAAAGAAGGTCCTCGGTATTTAGACCAAATAAATGGAAAAATAAGCGACTTCGTGTCCGCATAAGCAATCCGTATAGGTCCCCAGCCCGTTTGGTGCGGTCCGGTGGAATTTTAGAGCAAACAGAGCCGGCCCATCAGATCTCCAAAATGTATGAGCTAATACACACGACGGGTCTCAAAAAGAAGGTCCTCGGTGTTTAGACCAAATAAATTGAAAATGTGACTACTTCGTGTCCGCGTAAGCAATTCATATATGTCCCCAGCCCGTATGGTGACGACCGGCGAAATTTCGGAGCAAACAGAGCTGGTGCATCAGATCTCAAAAATGTATGTGCTAATACACACGACGGGTTGCAAAAAAGAAGGTCCTCGGTATTTAGACCAAATAAATGGAAAAATAAGAGACTTCGTGTCCGCATAAGCAATCCGTATAGGTCCCCAGCCCGTTTGGTGCGGTCCGGTGGAATTTCAGAGCAAACAGAGCCGGCCTATCAGATCTCCAAAATGTATGAGCTAATACACACGACGGGTCTCAAAAAGAAGGTCCTCGGTGTTTAGACCAAATAAATTGAAAATGTGACTACTTCGTGTCCGCGTAAGCAATTCATATATGTCCCCAGCCCGTATGGTGACGACCGGCGAAATTTCGGAGCAAACAGAGCTGGTGCATCAGATCTCAAAAATGTATGTAGCTAATACACACGACGGGTTGCAAAAAAGAAGGTCCTCGGTATTTAGACCAAATAAATGGAAAAATAAGACGACTTCGTGTCCGCATAAGCAATCCGTATAGGTCCCTCAGCCCGTTTGGTGCGGTACCGGTGGAATTTAGGAGCAAACAGAGTCGGCGCATCAGATCTCGAAAATATATGAGCTAATACACACGACGGTGTCGCAAAAAGGAAGGTCCTCGGTATTTAGACCAAATAAATGGAAAAATAAGCGACTTCGTGTCCGCATAAGCAATCCGTATAGGTCCCCAGCCCGTTTGGTGCGGTCCGGTGGAATTTCAGAGCAAACAGAGCCGGCCCATCAGATCTCCAAAATGTATGAGCTAATACACACGACGGGTCTAAAAAAGAAGGTCCTCGGTGTTTAGACCAAATAAATTGAAAATGTGACTACTTCGTGTCCGCGTAAGCAATTCATATATGTCCCCAGCCCGTATGGTGACGACCGGCGAAATTTCGGAGCAAACAGAGCGGTGCATCAGATCTCAAAAATGTATGAGCTAATACACACGACGGGTTGCAAAAAAGAAGTCCTCGGTATTTAGACCAAATAAATGGAAAAATAAACTACTTCGTGTCCGCATAAGCAATCCGTATAGGTCCCCAGCCCGTTCGGTGCGGTCCGGTGGAATTTCAGAGCAAACATAGCCGACCCATCAGATCTCAAAAATGTATGAGCTAATGCACACGACGGGTGTTAAAAGGAAGGTCCTCGGTGTTTAGACCAAATAAATAGAAAAATAAGCTCCTACTTGTCAGTATAAGCAATCCGTATAGGTCCCCAGCCCGTTTGGTGCGGTCCGGTGGAATTTCAGAGCAAACAGAGTCGGCCCATCAAATCTCCAAAATGTATGTGCTAATACACACGACGGGTTGCAAAAAAGAAGGTCCTCGGTATTTAGACCAAATAAATGGAAAAATAAGCGACTTCGTGTCCGCATAAGCAATCCGTATAGGTCCCCAGCCCGTTTGGTGCGGTCCGGTGGAATTTTAGAACAAACAGAGCCGGCCCATCAGATCTCCAAAATGTATGAGCTAATACACACGACGGGTCTAAAAAAGAAGGTCCTCGGTGTTTAGACCAAATAAATTGAAAATGTGACTACTTCGTGTCCGCGTAAGCAATTCATATATGTCCCCAGCCCGTATGGTGACAACCGGCGAAATTTCGGAGCAAACAGAGCTGGTGCATCAGATCTCAAAAATGTATGTGCTAATACACACGACGGGTTGCAAAAAAGAAGGTCCTCGGTATTTAGACCAAATAAATGGAAACATAAGAGACTTCGTGTCCGCATAAGCAATCCGTATAGGTCCCTCGCCCGTTTGGTGCGGACCGGTGGAATTTTAGGACAAACAGAGTCGGCGCATCGGATCTCGAAAATATATGAGCTAATACACACGACGGGTCGCAAAAAGAAGGTCCTCGGTATTTAGACCAAATAAATGAAAAAATAAGCTACTTCGTGTACGCCTAAGCAATACGTATAGGTCCCCAGCCCGTTTGGTGCGGACCGATGAAATTTCAGGGCAAACAGAGCCGGCCAATCAGATCTCCAAAATGTATGAGCTAATACACACGACGGGTCTCAAAAAGAAGGTCCTCGGTGTTTAGACCAAATAAATAGAAAAAGTGACTGCTTCGTGTCCGCGTAAGCAATGCGTATATGTCCCCAGCCCGTATGGTGACGACCGGCGAAATTTCGGAGCAAACAGAGCAGGTGCATCAGATCTCAAAAATGTATGAGCTAATACACACGACGGGTTGCAAAAAAGAATCTCCTCGGTATTTAGACCAAATAAATGGAAAAATAAACTACTTCGTGTCCGCATAAGCAATCCGTATAGGTCCCCAGCCCGTTCGGTGCGGTTGGCGGAATTTCAGAGCAAACATAGCCGACCCATCAGATCTCAAAAATGTATGAGCTAATGCACACGACGGGTGTTAAAAGGAAGGTCCTCGGTGTTTAGACCAAATAAATAGAAAAATAAGCTCCTACTTGTCAGTATAAGCAATCCGTATAGGTCCCCAGCCCGTTTGGTGCGGTCCGGTGGAATTTCAGAGCAAACAGAGCCGGCCCATCAGATCTCCAAAATGTATGTGCTAATACACACGACGGGTTGCAAAAAAGAAGGTCCTCGGTATTTAGACCAAATAAATGGAAAAATAAGCGACTTCGTGTCCGCATAAGCAATCCGTATAGGTCCCCAGCCCGTTTGGTGCGGTCCGGTGGAATTTTAGAGCAAACAGAGCCGGCCCATCAGATCTCCAAAATGTATGAGCTAATACACACGACGGGTCTAAAAAAGAAGGTCCTCGGTGTTTAGACCAAATAAATTGAAAATGTGACTACTTCGTGTCCGCGTAAGCAATTCATATATGTCCCCAGCCCGTATGGTGACGACCGGCGAAATTTCGGAGCAAACAGAGCCGGTGCATCAGATCTCAAAAATGTATGAGCTAATACACACGACGGGTTGCAAAAAAGAATCTCCTCGGTATTTAGACCAAATAAATGGAAAAATAAACTACTTCGTGTCCGCATAAGCAATCCGTATAGGTCCCAAGCCCGTTTGGTGCGGACCGGTGGAATTTTAGGACAAACAGAGTCGGCGCATCGGATCTCGAAAATATATGAGCTAATACACACGACGGGTCGCAAAAAGAAGGTCCTCGGTATTTAGACCAAATAAATAGAAAAAGAGGTTGCTTCGTGTACGCCTAAGCAATACGTATAGGTCCCCAGCCCGTTTGGTGCGGACCGATGAAATTTCAGGGCAAACAGAGCCGGCCAATCAGATCTCCAAAATGTATGAGCTAATACACACGACGGGTCTCAAAAAGAAGGTCCTCGGTGTTTAGACCAAATAAATTAGAAAAATGTGACTAGCTTCGTGTCCGCGTAAGCAATGCAGTATATGTCCCCAGCCCGTATGGTGACGGACCGGCGTAATTTCAGGAGCAAACAGAGCGGGTGCATCAGATCTAAAAAATGTATGAGCTAATACACACGACGGGTTGCAAAAAAGAAGGTCCTCGGTATTTAGACCAAATAAATAGAAAAATAAGTTACTTCGTGTCCGCATAAGCAATCCGTATAGGTCCCCAGCCCGTTTGGTGCGGTCCGGTGGAATTTTAGGACAAACAGAGTCGGCGCATCAGATCTCGAAAATGTATGAGCTAATACACACGACGGGTCTAAAAAAGAAGGTCCTCGGTATTTAGACCAAATAAATTAGAAAATGGAGCTGCTTCGTGTCCGCGTAAGCAATTCAGTATATGTCCCCAGCCCGTATGGTGACGGACCGGCGAAATTTCGGAGCAAACAGAGCTGGTGCATCAGATCTCAAAAATGTATGTGCTAATACACACGCGGGTTGCAAAAAAGAAGGTCCTCGGTATTTAGACCAAATAAATGGAAAAATAAGCGACTTCGTGTCCGCATAAGCAATCCGTATAGGTCCCCAGCCCGTTTGGTGCGGTCCGGTGGAATTTTAGAGCAAACAGAGCCGGCCCATCAGATCTCCAAAATGTATGAGCTAATACACACGACGGGTCTCAAAAAGAAGGTCCTCGGTGTTTAGACCAAATAAATTGAAAATGTGACTACTTCGTGTCCGCGTAAGCAATTCATATATGTCCCCAGCCCGTATGGTGACGACCGGCGAAATTTCGGAGCAAACAGAGCTGGTGCATCAGATCTCAAAAATGTATGTGCTAATACACACGACGGGTTGCAAAAAAGAAGGTCCTCGGTATTTAGACCAAATAAATGGAAACATAAGAGACTTCGTGTCCGCATAAGCAATCCGTATAGGTCCCTCGCCCGTTTGGTGCGGTCCGGTGGAATTTCAGAGCAAACAGAGTCGGCCATCAGATCTCCAAAATGTATGAGCTAATACACACGACGGGTCTCAAAAAGAAGGTCCTCGGTATTTAGACCAAATAAATTGAAAAGGAGGCTGCTTCGTGTCCGCGTAAGCAATTCATATATGTCCCCAGCCCGTATGGTGACGACCGGCGAAATTTCGGAGCAAACAGAGCTGGTGCATCAGATCTCAAAAATGTATGTGCTAATACACACGACGGGTTGCAAAAAAGAAGGTCCTCGGTATTTAGACCAAATAAATGGAAACATAAGAGACTTCGTGTCCGCATAAGCAATCCGTATAGGTCCCTCGCCCGTTTGGTGCGGTCCGGTGGAATTTCAGAGCAAACAGAGCGGCCATCAGATCTCCAAAATGTATGAGCTAATACACACGACGGGTCTCAAAAAGAAGGTCCTCGGTATTTAGACCAAATAAATTGAAAAGGAGGCTGCTTCGTGTCCGCGTAAGCAATTCATATATGTCCCCAGCCCGTATGGTGACGACCGGCGAAATTTCGGAGCAAACAGAGCTGGTGCATCAGATCTCAAAAATGTATGTGCTAATACACACGACGGGTTGCAAAAAAGAAGGTCCTCGGTATTTAGACCAAATAAATGGAAACATAAGAGACTTCGTGTCCGCATAAGCAATCCGTATAGGTCCCTCGCCCGTTTGGTGCGGACCGGTGGAATTTTAGGACAAACAGAGTCGGCGCATCGGATCTCGAAAATATATGAGCTAATACACACGACGGGTCGCAAAAAGAAGGTCCTCGGTATTTAGACCAAATAAATGAAAAATAAGCTACTTCGTGTACGCCTAAGCAATCCGTATAGGTCCCCAGCCCGTTTGGTGCGGTCCGGTGGAATTTCAGAGCAAACAGAGATGGCCGATCAGATCTCCAAAATGTATGAGCTAATACACACGACGGGTCTCAAAAAGAAGGTCCTCGGTATTTAGACCAAATAAATTGAAAAGGAGGCTGCTTCGTGTCCGCGTAAGCAATTCATATATGTCCCCAGCCCGTATGGTGACGACCGGCGAAATTTCGGAGCAAACAGAGCTGGTGCATCAGATCTCAAAAATGTATGTGCTAATACACACGACGGGTTGCAAAAAAGAAGGTCCTCGGTATTTAGACCAAATAAATGGAAACATAAGAGACTTCGTGTCCGCATAAGCAATCCGTATAGGTCCCTCGCCCGTTCGGTGCGGTCCGGATGGAATTTTAGAGCAAACTAGAGCCGGCCTATCAGATCTCCAAAATGTATGAGCTAATACACACGACGGGTCTAAAAAAGAAGGTCCTCGGTGTTTAGACCAAATAAATTGAAAAATGTGACTACTTCGTGTCCGCGTAAGCAATTCATATATGTCCCCAGCCCGTATGGTGACGACCGGCGAAATTTCGGAGCAAACAGAGCTGGTGCATCAGATCTCAAAAATGTATGTGCTAATACACACGACGGGTTGCAAAAAAGAAGGTCCTCGGTATTTAGACCAAATAAATGGAAAAATAAGAGACTTCGTGTCCGCATAAGCAATCCGTATAGGTCCCCAGCCCGTTTGGTGCGGTCCGGTGGAATTTCAGAGCAAACAGAGCCGGCCCATCAGATCTCCAAAATGTATGAGCTAATACACACGACGGGTCTCAAAAAGAAGGTCCTCGGTATTTAGACCAAATAAATTGAAAATGTGAGCTAGCTTCGTGTCCGCGTAAGCAATTCATATATGTCCCCAGCCCGTATGGTGACGACCGGCGAAATTTCGGAGCAAACAGAGCTGGTGCATCAGATCTCAAAAATGTATGTGCTAATACACACGACGGGTTGCAAAAAAGAAGGTACTCGGTATTTAGACCAAATAAATGGAAACATAAGAGACTTCGTGTCCGCATAAGCAATCCGTATAGGTCCCTCGCCCATTTGGTGCGGACCGGTGGAATTTTAGGACAAACAGAGTCGGCGCATCGGATCTCGAAAATATATGAGCTAATACACACGACGGGTCGCAAAAAGAAGGTCCTCGGTATTTAGACCAAATAAATGAAAAATAAGCTACTTCGTGTACGCCTAAGCAATACGTATAGGTCCCCAGCCCGTTTGGTGCGGACCGATGAAATTTCAGGGCAAACAGAGCCGGCCCATCAGATCTCCAAAATGTATGAGCTAATACACACGACGGGTCTCAAAAAGAAGGTCCTCGGTGTTTAGACCAAATAAATAGAAAAAGTGCCTGCTTCCTGTCCGCGTAAGCAATGCGTATATGTCCCCAGCCCGTTTGGTGCGGACCGGCGTAATTTCGGAGCAAACGGAGCGGGTGCATCAGATCTAAAAAATGTATGAGCTAATACACACGACGGGTTGCAAAAAAGAAGGTCCTCGGTATTTAGACCAAATAAATGGAAAAATAAGTTACTTCGTGTCTGCATAAGCAATCCGTATAGGTCCCTCGCCCGTTTGGTGCGGACCGGTGGAATTTTAGGACAAACAGAGTCGGCGCATCGGATCTCGAAAATATATGAGCTAATACACACGACGGGTCGCAAAAAGAAGGTCCTCGGTATTTAGACCAAATAAATGAAAAAATAAGCTACTTCGTGTACGCCTAAGCAATACGTATAGGTCCCCAGCCCGTTTGGTGCGGACCGATGAAATTTCAGGGCAAACAGAGCCGGCCAATCAGATCTCCAAAATGTATGAGCTAATACACACGACGGGTCTCAAAAAGAAGGTCCTCGGTGTTTAGACCAAATAAATAGAAAAAGTGACTGCTTCGTGTCCGCGTAAGCAATGCGTATATGTCCCCAGCCCGTTTGGTGCGGACCGGCGTAATTTCGGAGCAAACAGAGCTGGTGCATCAGATCTCAAAAATGTATGTGCTAATACACACGACGGGTTGCAAAAAAGAAGGTACTCGGTATTTAGACCAAATAAATGGAAACATAAGAGACTTCGTGTCCGCATAAGCAATCCGTATAGGTCCCCAGCCCGTTTGGTGCGGTCCGGTGGAATTTCAGAGCAAACAGAGACGGCCCATCAGATCTCCAAAATGTATGAGCTAATACACACGACGGGTCTCAAAAAGAAGGCCCTCGGTATTTAGACCAAATAAATTGAAAAGGAGGCTGCTTCGTGTCCGCGTAAGCAATTCATATATGTCCCCAGCCCGTATGGTGACGACCGGCGAAATTTCGGAGCAAACAGAGCTGGTGCATCAGATCTCAAAAATGTATGTGCTAATACACACGACGGGTTGCAAAAAAGAAGGTCCTCGGTATTTAGACCAAATAAATGGAAACATAAGAGACTTCGTGTCCGCATAAGCAATCCGTATAGGTCCCTCGCCCGTTCGGTGCGGTCCGATGGAATTTTAGAGCAAACTAGAGCCGGCCTATCAGATCTCCAAAATGTATGAGCTAATACACACGACGGGTCTCAAAAAGAAGGTCCTCGGTGTTTAGACCAAATAAATTGAAAATGTGACTACTTCGTGTCCGCGTAAGCAATTCATATATGTCCCCAGCCCGTATGGTGACGACCGGCGAAATTTCGGAGCAAACAGAGCTGGTGCATCAGATCTCAAAAATGTATGTGCTAATACACACGACGGGTTGCAAAAAAGAAGGTCCTCGGTATTTAGACCAAATAAATGGAAACATAAGAGACTTCGTGTCCGCATAAGCAATCCGTATAGGTCCCTCAGCCCGTTTGGTGCGGACCGGTGGAATTTTAGGACAAACAGAGTCGGCGCATCAGATCTCCAAAATATATGAGCTAATACACACGACGGGTCTCAAAAAGAAGGTCCTCGGTATTTAGACCAAATAAATGAAAAATAAGCTACTTCGTGTACGCCTAAGCAATACGTATAGGTCCCCAGCCCGTTTGGTGCGGACCGATGAAATTTCAGGGCAAACAGAGCCGGCCCATCAGATCTCCAAAATGTATGAGCTAATACACACGACGGGTCTCAAAAAGAAGGTCCTCGGTGTTTAGACCAAATAAATAGAAAAAGTGCCTGCTTCCTGTCCGCGTAAGCAATGCGTATATGTCCCCAGCCCGTTATGGTGCGGACCGGCGTAATTTCGGAGCAAACGGAGCGGGTGCATCAGATCTAAAAAATGTATGAGCTAATACACACGACGGGTTGCAAAAAAGAAGGTCCTCGGTATTTAGACCAAATAAATGGAAAAATAAGTTACTTCGTGTCCGCATAAGCAATCCGTATAGGTCCCAGCCCGTTTGGTGCGGTCCGGTGGAATTTAGAGCAAACAGAGTCGGCCCATCAGATCTCCAAAATGTATGAGCTAATACACACGACGGGTCTCAAAAAGAAGGTCCTCGGTATTTAGACCAAATAAATTGAAAATGTGACTACTTCGTGTCCGCGTAAGCAATTCATATATGTCCCCAGCCCGTATGGTGACGACCGGCGAAATTTCGGAGCAAACAGAGCTGGTGCATCAGATCTCAAAAATGTACGTGCTAATACACACGACGGGTTGCAAAAAAGAAGGTACTCGGTATTTAGACCAAATAAATGGAAACATAAGAGACTTCGTGTCCGCATAAGCAATCCGTATAGGTCCCCAGCCCGTTTGGTGCGGTCCGGTGGAATTTTAGAGCAAACAGAGCCGGCCCATCAGATCTCCAAAATGTATGAGCTAATACACACGACGGGTCTAAAAAGAAGGTCCTCGGTGTTTAGACCAAATAAATTGAAAATGTGACTACTTCGTGTCCGCGTAAGCAATTCATATATGTCCCCAGCCCGTATGGTGACGACCGGCGAAATTTCGGAGCAAACAGAGCTGGTGCATCAGATCTCAAAAATGTATGTGCTAATACACACGACGGGTTGCAAAAAAGAAGGTCCTCGGTATTTAGACCAAATAAATGGAAACATAAGAGACTTCGTGTCCGCATAAGCAATCCGTATAGGTCCCTCGCCCGTTTGGTGCGGTCCGGTGGAATTTCAGAGCAAACAGAGCCGGCCCATCAGATCTCCAAAATGTATGAGCTAATACACACGACGGGTCTCAAAAAGAAGGTCCTCGGTGTTTAGACCAAATAAATTGAAAATGTGACTACTTCGTGTCCGCGTAAGCAATTCATATATGTCCCCAGCCCGTATGGTGACGACCGGCGAAATTTCGGAGCAAACAGAGTCGGTGCATCAGATCTCAAAAATGTATGAGCTAATACACACGACGGGTTGCAAAAAAGAAGGTCCTCGGTATTTAGACCAAATAAATGAAAAAATAAGCTACTTCGTGTCCGCATAAGCAATCCGTATAGGTCCCCAGCCCGTTTGGTGCGGTCCGGTGGAATTTCAGAGCAAACAGAGCCGACCCATAAGATCTCCAAAATGTATGAGCTAATACACACGACGGGTCTCAAAAAGAAGGTCCTCGGTGTTTAGACCAAATAAATTGAAAATGAGGACTAGCTTCGTGTCCGCGTAAGCAATTCATATATGTCCCCAGCCCGTATGGTGACGACCGGCGAAATTTCGGAGCAAACAGAGCTGGTGCATCAGATCTCAAAAATGTATGTGCTAATACACACGACGGGTTTGCAAAAAAGAAGGTCCTCGGTATTTAGACCAAATAAATGGAAAAATAAGACGACTTCGTGTCCGCATAAGCAATCCGTATAGGTCCCTCGCCCATTTGGTGCGGACCGGTGGAATTTTAGGACAAACAGAGTCGGCGCATCGGATCTCGAAAATATATGAGCTAATACACACGACGGGTCGCAAAAAGAAGGTCCTCGGTATTTAGACCAAATAAATAGAAAAATAAGCTACTTCGTGTACGCCTAAGCAATACGTATAGGTCCCCAGCCCGTTTGGTGCGGACCGATGAAATTTCAGAGCAAACAGAGCCGGCCTATCAGATCTCCAAAATGTATGAGCTAATACACACGACGGGTCTCAAAAAGAAGGTCCTCGGTATTTAGACCAAATAAATTGAAAATGTGACTACTTCGTGTCCGCGTAAGCAATTCATATATGTCCCCAGCCCGTATGGTGACGACCGGCGAAATTTCGGAGCAAACAGAGCTGGTGCATCAGATCTCAAAAATGTATGAGCTAATACACACGACGGGTTGCAAAAAAGAAGGTCCTCGGTATTTAGACCAAATAAATGGAAACATAAGAGACTTCGTGTCCGCATAAGCAATCCGTATAGGTCCCTCGCCCGTTTGGTGCGGACCGGTGGAATTTTAGGACAAACAGAGTCGGCGCATCGGATCTCGAAAATATATGAGCTAATACACACGACGGGTCGCAAAAAGAAGGTCCTCGGTATTTAGACCAAATAAATGAAAAAATAAGGCTACTTCGTGTACGCCTAAGCAATCCGTATAGGTCCCCAACCCGTTTGGTGAGGTCCGGTGGAATTTCAGAGCAAACAGAGACGGCCCATCAGATCTCCAAAATGTATGAGCTAATACACACGACGGGTCTCAAAAAGAAGGTCCTCGGTGTTTAGACCAAATAAATTAGAAAAAGTGACTGCTTCGTGTCCGCGTAAGCAATGCGTATATGTCCCCAGCCCGTTTGGTGCGGACCGGCGTAAATTTCGGAGCAAACAGAGCGGGTGCATCAGATCTCAAAAATGTATGAGCTAATACACACGACGGGTTGCAAAAAAGAAGGTCCTCGGTATTTAGACCAAATAAATGAAAAAATAAGCTACTTCGTGTCCGCATAAGCAATCCGTATAGGTCCCCAGCCCGTTTGGTGCGGTCCGGTGGAATTTCAGAGCAAACAGAGATGGCCGATCAGATCTCCAAAATGTATGAGCTAATACACACGACGGGTCTCAAAAAGAAGGTCCTCGGTATTTAGACCAAATAAATGGAAACATAAGAGACTTCGTGTCCGCGTAAGCAATTCATATATGTCCCCAGCCCGTATGGTGACGACCGGCGAAATTTCGGAGCAAACAGAGCTGGTGCATCAGATCTCAAAAATGTATGTGCTAATACACACGACGGGTTGCAAAAAAGAAGGTCCTCGGTATTTAGACCAAATAAATGGAAACATAAGAGACTTCGTGTCCGCATAAGCAATCCGTATAGGTCCCTCAGCCCGTTTGGTGCGGTCCGGTGGAATTTTAGAGCAAACAGAGTCGGCCTATCAGATCTCCAAAATGTATGAGCTAATACACACGACGGGTCTCAAAAAGAAGGTCCTCGGTGTTTAGACCAAATAAATTGAAAATGTGACTACTTCGTGTCCGCGTAAGCAATTCATATATGTCCCCAGCCCGTATGGTGACGACCGGCGAAATTTCGGAGCAAACAGAGCTGGTGCATCAGATCTCAAAAATGTATGTAGCTAATACACACGACGGGTTGCAAAAAAGAAGGTCCTCGGTATTTAGACCAAATAAATGGAAACATAAGAGACTTCGTGTCCGCATAAGCAATCCGTATAGGTCCCTCAGCCCGTTTGGTGCGGTCCGATGGAATTTTAGAGCAAACAGAGTCGGCCATCAGATCTCCAAAATGTATGAGCTAATACACACGACGGGTCTCAAAAAGAAGGTCCTCGGTATTTAGACCAAATAAATTGAAAAGGAGGCTGACTTCGTGTCCGCGTAAGCAATTCATATATGTCCCCAGCCCGTATGGTGACGACCGGCGAAATTTCGGAGCAAACAGAGCTGGTGCATCAGATCTCAAAAATGTACGTGCTAATACACACGACGGGTTGCAAAAAAGAAGGTACTCGGTATTTAGACCAAATAAATGGAAACATAAGAGACTTCGTGTCCGCATAAGCAATCCGTATAGGTCCCCAGCCCGTTTGGTGCGGTCCGGTGGAATTTCAGAGCAAACAGAGACGGCCCATCAGATCTCCAAAATGTATGAGCTAATACACACGACGGGTCTTAAAATGAAGGTCCTCGGTGTTTAGACCAAATAGATAGAAAAAGAGGTTGCTTCGTGTCAGCATAAGCAATCTGTATAGGTCCCCAGCCCGTTTGGTGCGGACCGGCGAAATTTCGGAGCAAACTGAGGCCGGTGCATCAGATCTCAAAAATGTATGAGCTAATACACACGACGGGTTGCAAAAAAGAAGTCCTCGGTATTTAGACCAAATAAATGGAAAAAATAAGCTACTTCGTGTCCGCATAAGAAATCCCTATAGGTCCCTAGCCCGTTGGGTGCGGACCGGTGGAATTTTAGGACAAACAGAGTCGGCGCATCGGATCTCGAAAATATATGAGCTAATACACACGACGGGTCGCAAAAAGAAGGTCCTCGGTATTTAGACCAAATAAATAGAAAAATAAGTTACTTCGTGTCCGCATAAGCAATCCGTATAGGTCCCCAGCCCGTTTGGTGCGGTCCGGTGGAATTTCAGAGCAAACAGAGACGGCCGATCAGATCTCCAAAATGTATGAGCTAATACACACGACGGGTCTAAAAAAGAAGGTCCTCGGTGTTTAGACCAAATAAATTGAAAATGTGACTACTTCGTGTCCGCGTAAGCAATTCATATATGTCCCCAGCCCGTATGGTGACGACCGGCGAAATTTCGGAGCAAACAGAGCTGGTGCATCAGATCTCAAAAATGTATGAGCTAATACACACGACGGGTTGCAAAAAAGAAGGTCCTCGGTATTTAGACCAAATAAATGGAAAAATAAGCGACTTCGTGTCCGCATAAGCAATCCGTATAGGTCCCTAAGCCCGTTTGGTGCGGACCGGTGGAATTTTAGGACAAACAGAGTCGGCGCATCGGATCTCGAAAATATATGAGCTAATACACACGACGGGTCGCAAAAAGAAGGTCCTCGGTATTTAGACCAAATAAATAGAAAAAGAGGTTGCTTCGTGTACGCCTAAGCAATACGTATAGGTCCCCAGCCCGTTTGGTGCGGACCGATGAAATTTCAGGGCAAACAGAGCCGGCCAATCAGATCTCCAAAATGTATGAGCTAATACACACGACGGGTCTCAAAAAGAAGGTCCTCGGTGTTTAGACCAAATAAATAGAAAAAGTGACTGCTTCGTGTCCGCGTAAGCAATGCGTATATGTCCCCAGCCCGTTTGGTGCGGACCGGCGTAATTTCGGAGCAAACAGAGCGGGTGCATCAGATCTCAAAAATGTATGAGCTAATACATACGACGGGTTGCAAAAAAGAAGGTCCTCGGTATTTAGACCAAATAAATAGAAAAATAAGTTACTTCGTGTCCGCATAAGCAATCCGTATAGGTCCCCAGCCCGTTTGGTGCGGTCCGGTGGAATTTCAGAGCAAACAGAGATGGCCGATCAGATCTCCAAAATGTATGAGCTAATACACACGACGGGTCTCAAAAAGAAGGTCCTCGGTATTTAGACCAAATAAATTGAAAAATAAGAGACTTCGTGTCCGCGTAAGCAATTCATATATGTCCCCAGCCCGTATGGTGACGACCGGCGAAATTTCGGAGCAAACAGAGCTGGTGCATCAGATCTCAAAAATGTATGTGCTAATACACACGACGGGTTGCAAAAAAGAAGGTCCTCGGTATTTAGACCAAATAAATGGAAAAATAAGCGACTTCGTGTCCGCATAAGCAATCCGTATAGGTCCCCAGCCCGTTTGGTGCGGTCCGGTGGAATTTAGAGCAAACAGAGACGGCCCATCAGATCTCCAAAATGTATGAGCTAATACACACGACGGGTCTCAAAAAGAAGGTCCTCGGTAGTTTAGACCAAATAAATTGAAAATGTGACTACTTCGTGTCCGCGTAAGCAATTCATATATGTCCCCAGCCCGTATGGTGACGACCGGCGAAATTTCGGAGCAAACAGAGCTGGTGCATCAGATCTCAAAAATGTATGTGCTAATACACACGACGGGTTGCAAAAAAGAAGGTCCTCGGTATTTAGACCAAATAAATGGAAACATAAGAGACTTCGTGTCCGCATAAGCAATCCGTATAGGTCCCTCGCCCGTTGGTGCGGTCCGGTGGAATTTAGAGCAAACTAGAGCCGGCCTATCAGATCTCCAAAATGTATGAGCTAATACACACGACGGGTCTCAAAAAGAAGGTCCTCGGTGTTTAGACCAAATAAATTGAAAATGTGACTACTTCGTGTCCGCGTAAGCAATGCGTATATGTCCCCAGCCCGTTTGGTGCGGACCGGTGAAATTTCGGAGCAAACAGAGCCGGTGCATCAAATCTCAAAAATGTATGAGCTAATACACACGACGGGTTCGCAAAAAAGAAGGTCCTCGGTATTTAGACAAAATAAATGAAAAATAAAGCTACTTCGGTGTCCGCATAAGCAATCCGTATAGGTCCCCAGCCCGTTTGGTGCGGTCCGGTGGAATTTCAGAGCAAACAGAGACGGCCCATCAGATCTCCAAAATGTATGAGCTAATACACACGACGGGTCTCAAAAAGAAGGTCCTCGGTGTTTAGACCAAATAAATTGAAAAATAAGCTACTTCGTGTCCGCGTAAGCAATTCATATATGTCCCCAGCCCGTATGGTGACGACCGGCGAAATTTCGGAGCAAACAGAGCTGGTGCATCAGATCTCAAAAATGTATGTGCTAATACACACGACGGGTTGCAAAAAAGAAGTCCTCGGTATTTAGACCAAATAAATGGAAAAATAAGCGACTTCGTGTCCGCATAAGCAATCCGTATAGGTCCCAAGCCCGTTTGGTGCGGACCGGTGGAATTTTAGGACAAACAGAGTCGGCGCATCGGATCTCGAAAATATATGAGCTAATACACACGACGGGTCGCAAAAAGAAGGTCCTCGGTATTTAGACCAAATAAATGAAAAAATAAGCTACTTCGTGTACGCCTAAGCAATACGTATAGGTCCCCAGCCCGTTTGGTGCGGACCGATGAAATTTCAGGGCAAACAGAGCGGCCCATCAGATCTCCAAAATGTATGAGCTAATACACACGACGGGTCTCAAAAAGAAGGTCCTCGGTGTTTAGACCAAATAAATTGAAAAGTGAGCTGCTTCGTGTCCGCGTAAGCAATTCATATATGTCCCCAGCCCGTATGGTGACGGACCGGCGAAATTTCGGAGCAAACAGAGCTGGTGCATCAGATCTCAAAAATGTATGAGCTAATACACACGACGGGTTGCAAAAAAGAAGGTCCTCGGTATTTAGACCAAATAAATGGAAAAATAAGTTACTTCGTGTCTGCATAAGCAATCCGTATAGGTCCCTCGCCCGTTCGGTGCGGTCCGATGGAATTTTAGAGCAAACTAGAGTCGGCCTATCAGATCTCCAAAATGTATGAGCTAATACACACGACGGGTCTCAAAAAGAAGGTCCTCGGTGTTTAGACCAAATAAATTGAAAATGTGACTACTTCGTGTCCGCGTAAGCAATTCATATATGTCCCCAGCCCGTATGGTGACGACCGGCGAAATTTCGGAGCAAACAGAGCTGGTGCATCAGATCTCAAAAATGTATGTGCTAATACACACGACGGGTTGCAAAAAAGAAGGTCCTCGGTATTTAGACCAAATAAATGGAAAACATAAGAGACTTCGTGTCCGCATAAGCAATCCGTATAGGTCCCTCGCCCGTTTGGTGCGGTCCGGTGGAATTTTAGAGCAAACAGAGTCGGCCATCAGATCTCCAAAATGTATGAGCTAATACACACGACGGGTCTCAAAAAGAAGGTCCTCGGTATTTAGACCAAATAAATTGAAAAGTGAGCTACTTCGTGTCCGCGTAAGCAATGCGTATATGTCCCCAGCCCGTTTGGTGCAGACCGATGAAATATCGGAGCAAACTGAGCCGGTGCATCAGATCTCCAAAAATGTATGAGCTAATACACACGACGGGTTGCAAAAAGAAGGTTCTCGGTATTTAGACCCAATAAATGAAAAAATAACCTACTTTGTGTCAGCATAAGCAATCCGTATAGGTCCCCAGCCCGTTCGGTGCGGTCCGATGGAATTTTAGAGCAAACTAGAGCGGCCCATCAGATCTCCAAAATGTATGAGCTAATACACACGACGGGTCTCAAAAAGAAGGTCCTCGGTGTTTAGACCAAATAAATTGAAAAGTGAGCTAGCTTCGTGTCCGCGTAAGCAATTCGTATATGTCCCCAGCCCGTTTGGTGACGACCGGCGAAATTTCGGAGCAAACAGAGCTGGTGCATCAGATCTCAAAAATGTATGTGCTAATACACACGACGGGTTGCAAAAAAGAAGGTCCTCGGTATTTAGACCAAATAAATGGAAAAATAAGTTACTTCGTGTCCGCATAAGCAATCCGTATAGGTCCCTCGCCCGTTTGGTGCGGACCGGTGGAATTTTAGGACAAACAGAGTCGGCGCATCAGATCTCGAAAATATATGAGCTAATACACACGACGGGTCGCAAAAAGAAGGTCCTCGGTATTTAGACCAAATAAATTGAAAAGGAGGCTGCTTCGTGTCCGCGTAAGCAATTCATATATGTCCCCAGCCCGTATGGTGACGACCGGCGAAATTTCGGAGCAAACAGAGCTGGTGCATCAGATCTCAAAAATGTATGTGCTAATACACACGACGGGTTGCAAAAAAGAAGGTCCTCGGTATTTAGACCAAATAAATGGAAACATAAGAGACTTCGTGTCCGCATAAGCAATCCGTATAGGTCCCCAGCCCGTTTGGTGCGGTCCGGTGGAATTTAGAGCAAACAGAGACGGCCCCATCAGATCTCCAAAATGTATGAGCTAATACACACGACGGGTCTCAAAAAGAAGGTCCTCGGTGTTTAGACCAAATAAATTGAAAATGTGAGCTACTTCGTGTCCGCGTAAGCAATTCATATATGTCCCCAGCCCGTATGGTGACGACCGGCGAAATTTCGGAGCAAACAGAGCTGGTGCATCAGATCTCAAAAATGTATGTGCTAATACACACGCGGGTTGCAAAAAAGAAGGTCCTCGGTATTTAGACCAAATAAATGGAAACATAAGAGACTTCGTGTCCGCATAAGCAATCCGTATAGGTCCCTCGCCCGTTTGGTGCGGACCGGTGGAATTTTAGGACAAACAGAGTCGGCGCATCAGATCTCCAAAATATATGAGCTAATACACACGACGGGTCTCAAAAATAAGGTCCTCGGTATTTAGACCAAATAAATGGAAAAATAAGCTACTTCGTGTCTGCATAAGCAATTCGTATATGTCCCCAGCCCGTTTGGTGCGGACCGGTGAAATTTCGGAGCAAACAGAGCCGGTGCATCAGATCTCAAAAATGTATGAGCTAATACACACGACGGGTTGCAAAAAAGAAGGTCCTCGGTATTTAGACCAAATAAATGGAAAAATAAGCGACTTCGTGTCCGCATAAGCAATCCGTATAGGTCCCCAGCCCGTTTGGTGCGGTCCGGTGGAATTTCAGAGCAAACAGAGACGGCCCATCAGATCTCCAAAATGTATGAGCTAATACACACGACGGGTCTCAAAAAGAAGGTCCTCGGTGTTTAGACCAAATAAATTGAAAATGTGACTACTTCGTGTCCGCGTAAGCAATTCATATATGTCCCCAGCCCGTATGGTGACGACCGGCGAAATTTCGGAGCAAACAGAGCTGGTGCATCAGATCTCAAAAATGTATGTGCTAATACACACGACGGGTTGCAAAAAAGAAGGTCCTCGGTATTTAGACCAAATAAATGGAAACATAAGAGACTTCGTGTCCGCATAAGCAATCCGTATAGGTCCCTCGCCCGTTCGGTGCGGTACCGGTGGAATTTTAGGAGCAAACAGAGTCGGCGCTATCAGATCTCCAAAATATATGAGCTAATACACACGACGGGTCGCAAAAAGAAGGTCCTCGGTATTTAGACCAAATAAATTGAAAAATGGAGCTACTTCGTGTCCGCGTAAGCAATTACGTATATGTCCCCAGCCCGTATGGTGACGGACCGGTGAAATTTCGGAGCAAACAGAGCCGGTGCATCAGATCTCAAAAATGTATGAGCTAATACACACGACGGGTTGCAAAAAAGAATCTCCTCGGTATTTAGACCAAATAAATGAAAAAATAAGCTACTTCGGTGTCCGCATAAGCAATCCGTATAGGTCCCCAGCCCGTTTGGTGCGGTCCGGTGGAATTTCAGAGCAAACAGAGACGGCCCATCAGATCTCCAAAATGTATGAGCTAATACACACGACGGGTCTCAAAAAGAAGGTCCTCGGTATTTAGACCAAATAAATTGAAAAGGAGGCTGCTTCGTGTCCGCGTAAGCAATTCATATATGTCCCCAGCCCGTATGGTGACGACCGGCGAAATTTCGGAGCAAACAGAGCTGGTGCATCAGATCTCAAAAATGTATGTGCTAATACACACGACGGGTTGCAAAAAAGAAGGTCCTCGGTATTTAGACCAAATAAATGGAAACATAAGAGACTTCGTGTCCGCATAAGCAATCCGTATAGGTCCCTCGCCCGTTCGGTGCGGTCCGATGGAATTTTAGAGCAAATAGAGCCGGCCTATCAGATCTCCAAAATGTATGAGCTAATACACACGACGGGTCTCAAAAAGAAGGTCCTCGGTGTTTAGACCAAATAAATTGAAAATGTGACTACTTCGTGTCCGCGTAAGCAATTCATATATGTCCCCAGCCCGTATGGTGACGACCGGCGAAATTTCGGAGCAAACAGAGCTGGTGCATCAGATCTCAAAAATGTATGTGCTAATACACACGACGGGTTGCAAAAAAGAAGGTCCTCGGTATTTAGACCAAATAAATGGAAACATAAGAGACTTCGTGTCCGCATAAGCAATCCGTATAGGTCCCTCGCCCGTTTGGTGCGGACCGGTGGAATTTTAGGAGCAAACAGAGTCGGCGCATCGGATCTCGAAAATATATGAGCTAATACACACGACGGGTCTCAAAAAGAAGGTCCTCGGTATTTAGACCAAATAAATGAAAAATAAGCTACTTCGTGTCCGCCTAAGCAATTCTATAGGTCCCAGCCCGTTTGGTGCGGACCGGTGAAATTTCAGGAGCAAACAGAGCCGGCGCATCAGATCTCAAAAATGTATGAGCTAATACACACGACGGGTTGCAAAAAAGAAGGTCCTCGGTATTTAGACCAAATAAATGGAAAAATAAGCTACTTCGTGTCCGCATAAGCAATCCGTATAGGTCCCCAGCCCGTTTGGTGCGGTCCGGTGGAATTTCAGGGCAAACAGAGCCGGCCCATCAGATCTCCAAAATGTATGAGCTAATACACACGACGGGTCTCAAAAAGAAGGTCCTCGGTATTTAGACCAAATAAATTGAAAAGGAGGCTGCTTCGTGTCCGCGTAAGCAATTCATATATGTCCCCAGCCCGTATGGTGACGACCGGCGAAATTTCGGAGCAAACAGAGCTGGTGCATCAGATCTCAAAAATGTATGTGCTAATACACACGACGGGTTGCAAAAAGAAGGTCCTCGGTATTTAGACCAAATAAATGGAAAAGGAGCTGACTTCGTGTCCGCGTAAGCAATCCGTATATGTCCCCAGCCCGTTTGGTGCGGACCGGTGAAATTTCGGAGCAAACAGAGCCGGTGCATCAGATCTCAAAAATGTATGAGCTAATACACACGACGGGTCGCAAAAAGAAGGTCCTCGGTATTTAGACCAAATAAATGAAAAAATAAGCTACTTCGTGTCCGCATAAGCAATCCGTATAGGTCCCCAGCCCGTTTGGTGCGGTCCGGTGGAATTTCAGAGCAAACAGAGACGGCCCATCAGATCTCCAAAATGTATGAGCTAATACACACGACGGGTCTCAAAAAGAAGGTCCTCGGTATTTAGACCAAATAAATTGAAAAGGAGGCTGCTTCGTGTCCGCGTAAGCAATTCATATATGTCCCCAGCCCGTATGGTGACGACCGGCGAAATTTCGGAGCAAACAGAGCTGGTGCATCAGATCTCAAAAATGTATGTGCTAATACACACGACGGGTTGCAAAAAAGAAGGTCCTCGGTATTTAGACCAAATAAATGGAAACATAAGAGACTTCGTGTCCGCATAAGCAATCCGTATAGGTCCCTCGCCCGTTCGGTGCGGTCCGATGGAATTTTAGAGCAAATAGAGTCGGCCTATCAGATCTCCAAAATGTATGAGCTAATACACACGACGGGTCTCAAAAAGAAGGTCCTCGGTGTTTAGACCAAATAAATTGAAAATGTGACTACTTCGTGTCCGCGTAAGCAATTCATATATGTCCCCAGCCCGTATGGTGACGACCGGCGAAATTTCGGAGCAAACAGAGCTGGTGCATCAGATCTCAAAAATGTATGTGCTAATACACACGACGGGTTGCAAAAAAGAAGGTCCTCGGTATTTAGACCAAATAAATGGAAACATAAGAGACTTCGTGTCCGCATAAGCAATCCGTATAGGTCCCTCGCCCATTTGGTGCGGATCCGGTGGAATTTTCAGAGCAAACAGAGACGGCGCATCAGATCTCAAAAATATATGAGCTAATACACACGACGGGTCGCAAAAAGAAGGTCCTCGGTATTTAGACCAAATAAATTGAAAAGGAGGCTGCTTCGTGTCCGCGTAAGCAATTCATATATGTCCCCAGCCCGTATGGTGACGACCGGCGAAATTTCGGAGCAAACAGAGCTGGGCATCAGATCTCAAAAATGTATGATGCTAATACACACGACGGGTTGCAAAAAAGAAGGTCCTCGGTATTTAGACCAAATAAATGGAAACATAAGAGACTTCGTGTCCGCATAAGCAATCCGTATAGGTCCTCGCCCGTTCGGTGCGGTCCGATGGAATTTAGAGCAAATAGAGTCGGCCTATCAGATCTCCAAAATGTATGAGCTAATACACACGACGGGTCTCAAAAAGAAGGTCCTCGGTGTTTAGACCAAATAAATTGAAAATGTGACTACTTCGTGTCCGCGTAAGCAATTCATATATGTCCCCAGCCCGTATGGTGACGACCGGCGAAATTTCGGAGCAAACAGAGCTGGTGCATCAGATCTCAAAAATGTATGTGCTAATACACACGACGGGTTGCAAAAAGAAGGTCCTCGGTATTTAGACCAAATAAATGGAAACATAAGAGACTTCGTGTCCGCATAAGCAATCCGTATAGGTCCCTCAGCCCGTTTGGTGCGGTCCGGTGGAATTTCAGAGCAAATAGAGTCGGCCCTATCAGATCTCCAAAATGTATGAGCTAATACACACGACGGGTCTCAAAAAGAAGGTCCTCGGTATTTAGACCAAATAAATTGAAAAGGAGGCTGCTTCGTGTCCGCGTAAGCAATTCATATATGTCCCCAGCCCGTATGGTGACGACCGGCGAAATTTCGGAGCAAACAGAGCTGGTGCATCAGATCTCAAAAATGTATGTAGCTAATACACACGACGGGTTGCAAAAAAGAAGGTCCTCGGTATTTAGACCAAATAAATGGAAACATAAGAGACTTCGTGTCCGCATAAGCAATCCGTATAGGTCCCTCAGCCCGTTCGGTGCGGTCCGATGGAATTTTAGAGCAAATAGAGTCGGCCTATCAGATCTCCAAAATGTATGAGCTAATACACACGACGGGTCTCAAAAAGAAGGTCCTCGGTGTTTAGACCAAATAAATTGAAAATGTGACTACTTCGTGTCCGCGTAAGCAATTCATATATGTCCCCAGCCCGTATGGTGACGACCGGCGAAATTTCGGAGCAAACAGAGCTGGTGCATCAGATCTCAAAAATGTATGTGCTAATACACACGACGGGTTGCAAAAAAGAAGGTCCTCGGTATTTAGACCAAATAAATGGAAACATAAGAGACTTCGTGTCCGCATAAGCAATCCGTATAGGTCCCTCGCCCGTTTGGTGCGGACCGGTGGAATTTTAGGACAAACAGAGTCGGCGCATCAGATCTCGAAAATATATGAGCTAATACACACGACGGGTCTCAAAAAGAAGGTCCTCGGTATTTAGACCAAATAAATTGAAAAAGTGACTACTTCGTGTCCGCGTAAGCAATTCGTATATGTCCCCAGCCCGTTTGGTGCGGACCGGCTGAAATTTCGGAGCAAACAGAGCCGGTGCATCAGATCTCAAAAATGTATGAGCTAATACACACGACGGGTTGCAAAAAAGAAGGTCCTCGGTATTTAGACCAAATAAATGGAAAAATAAGCTACTTGGTGGCCGCATAAGCAATCCGTATAGGTCCCCAGCCCGTTTGGTGCGGTCCGGTGGAATTTCAGAGCAAACAGAGACGGCCCATCAGATCTCCAAAATGTATGAGCTAATACACACGACGGGTCTCAAAAAGAAGGTCCTCGGTGTTTAGACCAAATAAATTGAAAAGAGTGCTGCTTCGTGTCCGCGTAAGCAATTCAGTATATGTCCCCAGCCCGTATGGTGACGACCGGCGAAATTTCGGAGCAAACAGAGCTGGTGCATCAGATCTCAAAAATGTATGTGCTAATACACACGACGGGTTGCAAAAAAGAAGGTCCTCGGTATTTAGACCAAATAAATGGAAACATAAGAGACTTCGTGTCCGCATAAGCAATCCGTATAGGTCCCTCGCCCGTTCGGTGCGGTCCGATGGAATTTTAGAGCAAACAGAGTCGGCCTATCAGATCTCCAAAATGTATGAGCTAATACACACGACGGGTCTCAAAAAGAAGGTCCTCGGTGTTTAGACCAAATAAATTGAAAAAGGTGACTACTTCGTGTCCGCGTAAGCAATTCAGTATATGTCCCCAGCCCGTATGGTGACGACCGGCGAAATTTCGGAGCAAACAGAGCTGGTGCATCAGATCTCAAAAATGTATGTGCTAATACACACGACGGGTTGCAAAAAAGAAGGTCCTCGGTATTTAGACCAAATAAATGGAAAACATAAGAGACTTCGTGTCCGCATAAGCAATCCGTATAGGTCCCTCAGCCCGTTTGGTGCGGTCCGGTGGAATTTAGAGCAAACAGAGCGGCCCATCAGATCTCCAAAATGTATGAGCTAATACACACGACGGGTCTCAAAAAGAAGGTCCTCGGTGTTTAGACCAAATAAATTGAAAATGTGAACTACTTCGTGTCCGCGTAAGCAATTCATATATGTCCCCAGCCCGTATGGTGACGACCGGCGAAATTTCGGAGCAAACAGAGCTGGTGCATCAGATCTCAAAAATGTATGTGCTAATACACACGACGGGTTGCAAAAAAGAAGGTCCTCGGTATTTAGACCAAATAAATGGAAACATAAGAGACTTCGTGTCCGCATAAGCAATCCGTATAGGTCCCTCGCCCGTTCGGTGCGGTCCGATGGAATTTTAGAGCAAATAGAGTCGGCCTATCAGATCTCCAAAATGTATGAGCTAATACACACGACGGGTCTCAAAAAGAAGGTCCTCGGTGTTTAGACCAAATAAATTGAAAATGTGACTACTTCGTGTCCGCGTAAGCAATTCATATATGTCCCCAGCCCGTATGGTGACGACCGGCGAAATTTCGGAGCAAACAGAGCTGGTGCATCAGATCTCAAAAATGTATGTGCTAATACACACGACGGGTTGCAAAAAAGAAGGTCCTCGGTATTTAGACCAAATAAATGGAAACATAAGAGACTTCGTGTCCGCATAAGCAATCCGTATAGGTCCCTCGCCCGTTTGGTGCGGTCCGGTGGAATTTTAGAGCAAATAGAGTCGGCCTATCAGATCTCCAAAATATATGAGCTAATACACACGACGGGTCGCAAAAAGAAGGTCCTCGGTATTTAGACCAAATAAATTGAAAAATGAGCTACTTCGTGTCCGCGTAAGCAATTCATATATGTCCCCAGCCCGTTTGGTGACGGACCGGCTGAAATTTCGGAGCAAACAGAGCCGGTGCATCAGATCTCAAAAATGTATGTAGCTAATACACACGACGGGTCGCAAAAAGAAGGTCCTCGGTATTTAGACCAAATAAATGGAAAAATAAGCTACTTCGTGTCCGCATAAGCAATCCGTATAGGTCCCCAGCCCGTTTCGGTGCGGTCCGGTGGAATTTCAGAGCAAACAGAGCCGGCGTATCAGATCTCCAAAATGTATGAGCTAATACACACGACGGGTCTCAAAAAGAAGGTCCTCGGTGTTTAGACCAAATAAATAGAAAAAGTGACTGCTTCGTGTCCGCGTAAGCAATTCATATATGTCCCCAGCCCGTATGGTGACGACCGGCGAAATTTCGGAGCAAACAGAGCTGGTGCATCAGATCTCAAAAATGTATGTGCTAATACACACGACGGGTTGCAAAAAAGAAGGTCCTCGGTATTTAGACCAAATAAATGGAAACATAAGAGACTTCGTGTCCGCATAAGCAATCCGTATAGGTCCCTCGCCCGTTGGTGCGGTCCGGTGGAATTTTAGGAGCAAACAGAGTCGGCGCATCAGATCTCGAAAATATATGAGCTAATACACACGACGGGTCTCAAAAAGAAGGTCCTCGGTATTTAGACCAAATAAATTGAAAAGTGAGCTGCTTCGTGTCCGCGTAAGCAATTCAGTATATGTCCCCAGCCCGTATGGTGCGGACCGGCGAAATTTCGGAGCAAACAGAGCTGGTGCATCAGATCTCAAAAATGTATGTAGCTAATACACACGACGGGTTGCAAAAAAGAAGGTCCTCGGTATTTAGACCAAATAAATGAAAAATAAGAGACTTCGTGTCCGCATAAGCAATCCGTATAGGTCCCTCAGCCCGTTTGGTGCGGTCCGATGGAATTTAGAGCAAACAGAGATCGGCCTATCAGATCTCCAAAATGTATGAGCTAATACACACGACGGGTCTCAAAAAGAAGGTCCTCGGTGTTTAGACCAAATAAATTGAAAATGTGACTACTTCGTGTCCGCGTAAGCAATTCATATATGTCCCCAGCCCGTATGGTGACGACCGGCGAAATTTCGGAGCAAACAGAGCTGGTGCATCAGATCTCAAAAATGTACGTGCTAATACACACGACGGGTTGCAAAAAAGAAGGTACTCGGTATTTAGACCAAATAAATGGAAACATAAGAGACTTCGTGTCCGCATAAGCAATCCGTATAGGTCCCTCGCCCATTTGGTGCGGACCGGTGGAATTTTAGGACAAACAGAGTCGGCGCATCGGATCTCGAAAATATATGAGCTAATACACACGACGGGTCGCAAAAAGAAGGTCCTCGGTATTTAGACCAAATAAATTGAAAAGGAGGCTGCTTCGTGTCCGCGTAAGCAATTCATATATGTCCCCAGCCCGTATGGTGACGACCGGCGAAATTTCGGAGCAAACAGAGCTGGTGCATCAGATCTCAAAAATGTATGTGCTAATACACACGCGGGTTGCAAAAAAGAAGGTCCTCGGTATTTAGACCAAATAAATGGAAACATAAGAGACTTCGTGTCCGCATAAGCAATCCGTATAGGTCCCTCGCCCGTTCGGTGCGGTCCGATGGAATTTTAGAGCAAATAGAGTCGGCCTATCAGATCTCCAAAATGTATGAGCTAATACACACGACGGGTCTCAAAAAGAAGGTCCTCGGTGTTTAGACCAAATAAATTGAAAATGTGACTACTTCGTGTCCGCGTAAGCAATTCATATATGTCCCCAGCCCGTATGGTGACGACCGGCGAAATTTCGGAGCAAACAGAGCTGGTGCATCAGATCTCAAAAATGTATGTGCTAATACACACGACGGGTTGCAAAAAAGAAGGTCCTCGGTATTTAGACCAAATAAATGGAAACATAAGAGACTTCGTGTCCGCATAAGCAATCCGTATAGGTCCCTCGCCCGTTTGGTGCGGTACCGGTGGAATTTTAGAGCAAACAGAGTCGGCGCATCGGATCTCGAAAATATATGAGCTAATACACACGACGGGTCGCAAAAAGAAGGTCCTCGGTATTTAGACCAAATAAATTGAAAAGGAGGCTGCTTCGTGTCCGCGTAAGCAATTCGTATATGTCCCCAGCCCGTTTGGTGCGGACCGGCTGAAATTTCGGAGCAAACAGAGCCGGTGCATCAGATCTAAAAATGTATGAGCTAATACACACGACGGGTCTAAAAAAGAAGGTCCTCGGTGTTTAGACCAAATAAATGGAAAAATAAGCGACTTCGTGTCCGCATAAGCAATCCGTATAGGTCCCCAGCCCGTTTGGTGCGGTCCGGTGGAATTTTAGAGCAAACAGAGCCGGCCCATCAGATCTCCAAAATGTATGAGCTAATACACACGACGGGTCTCAAAAAGAAGGTCCTCGGTGTTTAGACCAAATAAATTGAAAATGTGACTACTTCGTGTCCGCGTAAGCAATTCATATATGTCCCCAGCCCGTATGGTGACGACCGGCGAAATTTCGGAGCAAACAGAGCTGGTGCATCAGATCTCAAAAATGTATGTGCTAATACACACGACGGGTTGCAAAAAAGAAGGTCCTCGGTATTTAGACCAAATAAATGGAAACATAAGAGACTTCGTGTCCGCATAAGCAATCCGTATAGGTCCCCAGCCCGTTTGGTGCGGACCGGTGGAATTTTAGGACAAACAGAGTCGGCGCATCGGATCTCGAAAATATATGAGCTAATACACACGACGGGTCGCAAAAAGAAGGTCCTCGGTATTTAGACCAAATAAATAGAAAAATAAGGTTACTTCGTGTACGCCTAAGCAATACGTATAGGTCCCCAGCCCGTTTGGTGCGGACCGATGAAATTTCAGGGCAAACAGAGCCGGCCAATCAGATCTCCAAAATGTATGAGCTAATACACACGACGGGTCTCAAAAAGAAGGTCCTCGGTGTTTAGACCAAATAAATAGAAAAAGTGACTGCTTCGTGTCCGCGTAAGCAATGCGTATATGTCCCCAGCCCGTTTGGTGCGGACCGGCGTAATTTCGGAGCAAACAGAGCGGGTGCATCAGATCTCAAAAATGTATGAGCTAATACATACGACGGGTTGCAAAAAAGAAGGTCCTCGGTATTTAGACCAAATAAATGGAAACATAAGAGTACTTCGTGTCCGCATAAGCAATCCGTATAGGTCCCTCGCCCGTTCGGTGCGGTCCGATGGAATTTTAGAGCAAATAGAGTCGGCCTATCAGATCTCCAAAATGTATGAGCTAATACACACGACGGGTCTCAAAAAGAAGGTCCTCGGTGTTTAGACCAAATAAATTGAAAATGTGACTACTTCGTGTCCGCGTAAGCAATTCATATATGTCCCCAGCCCGTATGGTGACGACCGGCGAAATTTCGGAGCAAACAGAGCTGGTGCATCAGATCTCAAAAATGTATGTGCTAATACACACGACGGGTTGCAAAAAAGAAGGTCCTCGGTATTTAGACCAAATAAATGGAAACATAAGAGACTTCGTGTCCGCATAAGCAATCCGTATAGGTCCCTCGCCCGTTTGGTGCGGTACCGGTGGAATTTTAGGAGCAAACAGAGTCGGCGCATCAGGATCTCGAAAATATATGAGCTAATACACACGACGGGTCTCAAAAAGAAGGTCCTCGGTATTTAGACCAAATAAATTGAAAAGTGAGCTACTTCGTGTCCGCGTAAGCAATTCATATATGTCCCCAGCCCGTATTGGTGCGACCGGTGAAATTTCGGAGCAAACAGAGCTGGTGCATCAGATCTCAAAAATGTATGATGCTAATACACACGACGGGTTGCAAAAAAGAAGGTCCTCGGTATTTAGACCAAATAAATGGAAACATAAGCGACTTCGTGTCCGCATAAGCAATCCGTATAGGTCCCCAGCCCGTTTGGTGCGGTCCGGTGGAATTTCAGAGCAAACAGAGACGGCCCATCAGATCTCCAAAATGTATGAGCTAATACACACGACGGGTCTCAAAAAGAAGGTCCTCGGTATTTAGACCAAATAAATTGAAAAGGAGGCTGACTTCGTGTCCGCGTAAGCAATTCATATATGTCCCCAGCCCGTATGGTGACGGACCGGCGAAATTTCGGAGCAAACAGAGCTGGTGCATCAGATCTCAAAAATGTATGAGCTAATACACACGACGGGTTGCAAAAAGAAGGTCCTCGGTATTTAGACCAAATAAATGGAAACATAAGCTACTTCGTGTCCGCATAAGCAATCCGTATAGGTCCCTCAGCCCGTTCGGTGCGGTCCGATGGAATTTCAGAGCAAACAGAGCGGCCCTATCAGATCTCCAAAATGTATGAGCTAATACACACGACGGGTCTCAAAAGAAGGTCCTCGGTGTTTAGACCAAATAAATTGAAAATGTGACTGCTTCGTGTCCGCGTAAGCAATTCGTATATGTCCCCAGCCCGTTATGGTGCGGACCGGCGAAATTTCGGAGCAAACAGAGCTGGTGCATCAGATCTCAAAAATGTATGAGCTAATACACACGACGGGTTGCAAAAAAGAAGGTCCTCGGTATTTAGACCAAATAAATGGAAAAATAAGTTACTTCGTGTCCGCATAAGCAATCCGTATAGGTCCCTCGCCCGTTTGGTGCGGTCCGGTGGAATTTCAGAGCAAACAGAGATCGGCCCATCAGATCTCCAAAATGTATGAGCTAATACACACGACGGGTCTCAAAAAGAAGGTCCTCGGTATTTAGACCAAATAAATTGAAAAGGAGGCTGCTTCGTGTCCGCGTAAGCAATTCATATATGTCCCCAGCCCGTATGGTGACGACCGGCGAAATTTCGGAGCAAACAGAGCTGGTGCATCAGATCTCAAAAATGTATGTGCTAATACACACGCGGGTTGCAAAAAAGAAGGTCCTCGGTATTTAGACCAAATAAATGGAAACATAAGAGACTTCGTGTCCGCATAAGCAATCCGTATAGGTCCCTCGCCCGTTCGGTGCGGTCCGATGGAATTTTAGAGCAAATAGAGTCGGCCTATCAGATCTCCAAAATGTATGAGCTAATACACACGACGGGTCTCAAAAAGAAGGTCCTCGGTGTTTAGACCAAATAAATTGAAAATGTGACTACTTCGTGTCCGCGTAAGCAATTCATATATGTCCCCAGCCCGTATGGTGACGACCGGCGAAATTTCGGAGCAAACAGAGCTGGTGCATCAGATCTCAAAAATGTATGTGCTAATACACACGACGGGTTGCAAAAAGAAGGTCCTCGGTATTTAGACCAAATAAATGGAAACATAAGAGACTTCGTGTCCGCATAAGCAATCCGTATAGGTCCCTCGCCCGTTCGGTGCGGTCCGATGGAATTTTAGAGCAAATAGAGTCGGCCTATCAGATCTCCAAAATGTATGAGCTAATACACACGACGGGTCTCAAAAAGAAGGTCCTCGGTATTTAGACCAAATAAATTGAAAAATGTGCTACTTCGTGTCCGCGTAAGCAATTCATATATGTCCCCAGCCCGTATGGTGACGGACCGGCTGAAATTTCGGAGCAAACTGAGCCGGCGCATCTGATCTCCAAAAATGTATGAGCTAATACACACGACGGGTTGCAAAAAGAAGGTTCTCGGTATTTAGACCCAATAAATGAAAAAATAACCTACTTCGTGTCCGCATAAGCAATCCGTATAGGTCCCCAGCCCGTTTGGTGCGGTCCGGTGGAATTTCAGAGCAAACAGAGACGGCCCATCAGATCTCCAAAATGTATGAGCTAATACACACGACGGGTCTCAAAAAGAAGGTCCTCGGTATTTAGACCAAATAAATTGAAAAGGAGGCTGCTTCGTGTCCGCGTAAGCAATTCATATATGTCCCCAGCCCGTATGGTGACGACCGGCGAAATTTCGGAGCAAACAGAGCTGGTGCATCAGATCTCAAAAATGTATGTGCTAATACACACGCGGGTTGCAAAAAAGAAGGTCCTCGGTATTTAGACCAAATAAATGGAAACATAAGAGACTTCGTGTCCGCATAAGCAATCCGTATAGGTCCCTCGCCCGTTCGGTGCGGTCCGATGGAATTTTAGAGCAAATAGAGCCGGCCTATCAGATCTCCAAAATGTATGAGCTAATACACACGACGGGTCTAAAAAAGAAGGTCCTCGGTGTTTAGACCAAATAAATTGAAAATGTGACTACTTCGTGTCCGCGTAAGCAATTCATATATGTCCCCAGCCCGTATGGTGACGATCGGTGAAATTTCGGAGCAAACAGAGCTCGTGCATCAGATCTCAAAAATGTATGTGCTAATACACACGACGGGTTGCAAAAAAGAAGGTCCTCGGTATTTAGACCAAATAAATGGAAACATAAGAGACTTCGTGTCCGCATAAGCAATCCGTATAGGTCCCTCGCCTGTTTGGTGCGGACCGGTGGAATTTTAGGACAAACAGAGTCGGCGCATCGGATCTCGAAAATATATGAGCTAATACACACGACGGGTCTTAAAAAGAAGGTCCTCGGTATTTAGACCAAATAAATGAAAAAATAAGCTACTTCGTGTACGCCTAAGCAATATCTATAGGTCCCCAGCCCGTTTGGTGCGGACCGATGAAATGTCAGGGCAAACAGAGCCGGCCCATCAGATCTCCAAAATGTATGAGCTAATACACACGACGGGTTGCAAAAAGAAGGTCCTCGGTATTTAGACCAAATAAATGGAAAAATAAGCTACTTCGTGTCCGCATAAGAAATCCGTATAGGTCCCTCGCCTGTTTGGTGCGGACCGGTGGAATTTTAGGACAAACAGAGTCGGCGCATCGGATCTCGAAAATATATGAGCTAATACACACGACGGGTCTTAAAAAGAAGGTCCTCGGTATTTAGACCAAATAAATGAAAAAATAAGCTACTTCGTGTACGCCTAAGCAATATCTATAGGTCCCCAGCCCGTTTGGTGCGGACCGATGAAATGTCAGGGCAAATAGAGCCGGCCCATCAGATCTCCAAAATGTATGAGCTAATACACACGACGGGTTGCAAAAAAGAAGGTCCTCGGTATTTAGACCAAATAAATGGAAACATAAGAGACTTCGTGTCCGCATAAGCAATCCGTATAGGTCCCTCGCCTGTTTGGTGCGGACCGGTGGAATTTTAGGACAAACAGAGTCGGCGCATCGGATCTCGAAAATATATGAGCTAATACACACGACGGGTCTTAAAAAGAAGGTCCTCGGTATTTAGACCAAATAAATGTAAAAATAAGCTACTTCGTGTACGCCTAAGCAATATCTATAGGTCCCCAGCCCGTTTGGTGCGGACCGATGAAATGTCAGGGCAAACAGAGCCGGCCCATCAGATCTCCAAAATGTATGAGCTAATACACACGACGGGTTGCAAAAAGAAGGTCCTCGGTATTTAGACCAAATAAATGGAAAAATAAGCTACTTCGTGTCCGCATAAGAAATCCGTATAGGTCCCCAGCCCGTTCGGTGCGGTCCGGTGGAATTTCGGAGCAAACAGAGCCGACCCATCAGATCTCCAAAATGTATGAGCTAATGCACACGACGGGTCTTAAAATGAAGGTCCTCGGTGTTTAGACCAAATAGATAGAAAAAGAGGTTGCTTCGTGTCAGCATAAGCAATCTGTATAGGTCCCCAGCCCGTTTGGTGCGGACCGGCGAAATTTCGGAGCAAACTGAGCCGGTGCATCAGATCTCAAAAATGTATGCGCTAATACGCACGACGGGTTGCAAAAAAGAAGTCCTCGGTATTTAGACCAAATAAATGGAAAAATAAGCTACTTCGTGTCCGCATAAGCAATCCCTATAGGTCCCTAGCCCGTTGGGTGCGGACCGGTGGAATTTCAATGCAAACAGAGCCGGCCCATAAGATCTCGAAAATGTATGAGCTAATACACACGACGGGTCTCAAAAAGAAGGTCCTCGGTGTTTAGACCAAATAAATAGAAAAAGTGGCTGCTTCGTGTCCGCGTAAGCAATGCGTATATGTCCCCAGCCCGTATGGTGACGACCGGCGTAATTTCGGAGCAAATAGAGCTGGTACATCAGATCTAAAAAATGTATGTGCTAATACACACGACGGGTTGCAAAAAAGAAGGTCCTCGGTATGTAGACCAAATAAATGGAAAAATAAGTTACTTCGTGTCCGCATAAGCAATCCGTATAGGTCCCCAGCCCGTTTGGTGCGGACCGGTGGAATTTTAGGGCAAACTGAGCCGGCCCATCAGATCTCCAAAATGTATGAGCTAATACACACGACGGGTCTCAAAAATAAGGTACTCGGTGTTTAGACCAAATAAATAGAAAAAGTGGCTGCTTCGTGTCCGGGTAAGCAATGCGTATATGTCCCCAGCCCGTTTGGTGCGGTCTGGGGAAATGTCGGAGCAAACAGAGATGGTGCATCAGATCTCAAAAATGTATGAGCAGTACACACGACGGGTTGCAAAAAACAAGGTCCTCGGTATTTAGACCAAATAAATAGAAAAATAAGCTATTTCGTGTTCGCATAAGCAATCCGTATTGGTCCCCAGCCCGTTTGGTGCTGTCCGGTCGAATTTCAGAGCAAACAGAGACAGCCCATCAGATCACCAAAATGTATGAGCTAATACGCACGACGGTTCTCAAAAAGAAGGTCCTCGGTTTTTAGACCAAATAAATTGAAAAAGAGGCTGCTTCGTGTCCGCAAAAGTAATGCGTATATGTCCCCAGCCCGTTTGGTGCGGACTGGTGAAATTTCGGAGCAAACAGAGCCGACCCATCAGATCTCCATAATGTATGATTTAGCACACGACGGGTCTTAAAAAGAAGGTCCTCGGTGTTTAGACCAAATAAATTGAAAAAGAGGCTACTTCGTGTCCGCGTAAGCAATGCGTATATGTCCCCAGTCCGTTTGGTGTGGACCGGCAAAATTTCGGGGAAAACAGATACGGTGCATCAGATCTAAAAAATGTATGAGCAAATACACACGACGGGTTGCAAAAAAGAAGGTCCTCGGTATGTAGACCAAATAAATGGAAAAATAAGTTACTTCGTGTCCGCATAAGCAATCCGTATAGGTGCCCAGCCCGTTTGGTGCGGACTGGTGGAATTTCAGGGCAAACTGAGCCGGCCCATCAGATCTCCAAAATGTATGAGCTAATACACACGACGGGTCTAAAAAATAAGGTACTCGGTGTTTAGACCAAATAAATAGAAAAAGTGGCTGCTTCGTGTCCAGGTAAGCAATGCGTATATGTCCCCAGCCCGTTTGGTGCGGTCTGGGGAAATGTCGGAGCAAACAGAGATGGTGCATCAGATCTCAAAAATGTATGAGCAGTACACACGACGGGTTGCAAAAAACAAGGTCCTCGGTATTCAGACCAAATAAATAGAAAAATAAGCTATTTCGTGTCCGCATAAGCAATCCGTATTGGTCCCCAGCCCGTTTGGTGCTGTCTGGTCGAATTTCAGAGCAAACAGAGACAGCCCATCAGATCACCAAAATGTATGAGCTAATCCACACGACGGTTCTCAAAACGAAGGTCCTCGGTTTTTAGACCAAATAAATTGAAAATGAGACTGCTTCGTGTCCGCGAAAGTAATGCGTATATGTCCCCAGCCCGTTTGGTGCGGTCTGGTGAAATTTCGGAGCAAACAGAGCCGACCCATCAGATCTCCAAAATGTTTGATTTAGCACACGACGGGTCTTAAAAAGAAGGTCCTCGGTGTTTAGACCAAATAAATTGAAAAAGAGGCTACTTCGTGTCCGCGTAAGCAATGCGTATATGTCCCCAGTCCGTTTGGTGTGGACCGGCGAAATTTCGGGGCAAACAGATACGGTGCATCAGATCTAAAAAATGTATGAGCAAATACACACGACGGGTTGCAAAAAACAAGGTTATTTAGACCAAATAAATGGAAAAATAAGCTACTTCGTGTCCGCATAAGAAATCCGTATAGGTCCCCAGCCCGTTCGGTGCGGTCCGGTGGAATTTCGGAGCAAACAGAGCAGACCCATCAGATCTCCAAAATGTATGAGCTAATGCACACGACGGGTCTTAAAATGAAGGTCCTCGGTGTTTAGACCAAATAGATAGAAAAAGAGGTTGCTTCGTGTCAGCATAAGCAATCTGTATAGGTCCCCAGCCCGTTTGGTGCGGACCGGCGAAATTTCGGAGCAAACTGAGCCGGTGCATCAGATCTCAAAAATGTATGCGCTAATACGCACGACGGGTTGCAAAAAAGAAGTCCTCGGTATTTAGACCAAATAAATGGAAAAATAAGCTACTTCGTGTCCGCATAAGCAATCCCTATAGGTCCCTAGCCCGTTGGGTGCGGACCGGTGGAATTTCAGTGCAAACAGAGCCGGCCCATCAGATCTCGAAAATGTATGAGCTAATACACACGACGGGTCTCAAAAAGAAGGTCCTCGGTGTTTAGACCAAATAAATAGAAAAAGTGGCTGCTTCGTGTCCGCGTAAGCAATGCGTATATGTCCCCAGCCCGTATGGTGACGACCGGCGTAATTTCGGAGCAAATAGAGCTGGTACATCAGATCTAAAAAATGTATGTGCTAATACACACGACGGGTTGCAAAAAAGAAGGACCTCGGTATGTAGACCAAATAAATGGAAAAATAAGTTACTTCGTGTCCGCATAAGCAATCCGTATAGGTCCCCAGCCCGTTTGGTGCGGACCGGTGGAATTTTAGGGCAAACTGAGCCGGCCCATCAGATCTCCAAAATGTATGAGCTAATACACACGACGGGTCTCAAAAATAAGGTACTCGGTGTTTAGACCAAATAAATAGAAAAAGTGGCTGCTTCGTGTCCGGGTAAGCAATGCGTATATGTCCCCAGCCCGTTTGGTGCGGTCTGGGGAAATGTCGGAGCAAACAGAGATGGTGCATCAGATCTCAAAAATGTATGAGCTACTACACACGACGGGTTGCAAAAAACAAGGTCCTTGGTATTTAGACCAAATAAATAGAAAAATAAGCTATTTCGTGTCCGCATAAGCAATCCGTATAGGTCCCCAGCCCGTTTGGTGCGGTCTGGTGAAATTTCGGAGCAAACAGAGCCGACCCATCAGATCTCCAAAATGTATGATTTAGCACACGACGGGTCTTAAAAAGAAGGTCCTCGGTGTTTAGACCAAATAAATTGAAAAAAAGGCTACTTCGTGTCCGCGTAAGCAATGCGTATATGTCCCCATTCCGTTTGGTGTGGACCTGAGAAATTTCGGAGCAAGCAGATACAGTGCATCAGATCTAAAAAATGTATGAGCAAATACACACGACGGGTTGCAAAAAAGAAGGTCCTCGGTATTTAGACCAAATAAATGGAAACATAAGCTACTTCGTGTCCGCATAAGAAATCCGTATAGGTCCCCAGCCCGTTCGGTGCGGTCCGGTGGAATTTCGGAGCAAACAGAGCCGACCCATCAGATCACCAAAATGTATGAGCTAATGCACACGACGGGTCTTAAAATGAAGGTCCTCGGTGTTTAGACCAAATAGATAGAAAAAGAGGTTGGTTCGTGTCAGCATAAGCAATCTGTATAGGTCCCCAGCCCGTTTGGTGCGGACCGGCGAAATTTCAGAGCAAATTGAGCCGGTGCATCAGATCTCAAAAATGCATGCGCTAATACACACGACGGGTTCCAAAAAAGAAGTCATCGGTATTTAGACCAAATAAATGGAAAAATAAGCTACTTCGTGTCCGCATAAGCAATCCCTATAGGTCCCTAGCCCGTTGGGTGCGGACCGGTGGAATTTCAGGGCAAACAGAGCCGGCCCATCAGATCTCGAAAATGTATGAGCTAATACACACGACGGGTCTCAAAAAGAAGGTCCTCGGTGTTTAGACCAAATAAATAGAAAAAGTGGCTGCTTCGTGTCTGCGTAAGCAATGCGTATATGTCCCCAGCCCGTTTGGTGCGGTCCGGTGGAATTTCAGAGCAAACAGATACACCCTATCAGATCTCCAAAATGTATGAGCTATTACACACGACGGGTCTAAAAAAGAAGGTCCTCGGTGTTTACACCAAATAAATTGAAAAAGAGGCTGCTTCGTGTCCGCGAAAGTAATGCGTATATGTCCCCAGCCCGTTTGGTGCGGTCTGGTGAAATTTCGGAGCAAACAGAGCCGGTGCATCAGATCTCAAAAATGTATGAGCTACTATACACGACGGGTTGCAAAAAAAGAAGGTCCTCGGTATTTAGACCAAATAAATGGAAAAATAAGCGACTTCGTGTCCGCATAAGCAATCCGTATAGGTCCCCAGCCCGTTCGGTGCGGTCCGGTGGAATTTCGGAGCAAACTGAGCCGACCCATCAGATCTCTCCAAAATGTATGAGCTAATGCACACGACGGGTCTGAAAATGAAGGTCCTCGATGTTTAGACCAAATAGATAGAAAACTAGGTTGGTTCGTGTCGGCATAAGCAATCTGTATAGGTCCCCAGCCCGTTTGGTGCGGACCGGCGAAATTTCGGAGCAAACTGAGCCGGTGCATCAGATCTCAAAAATGCATGCGCTAATACACACGACGGGTACCAAAAAAGAAGTCATCGGTATTTAGACCAAATAAATGGGAAAATAAGCTACTTCGTGTCCGCATAAGCAATCCCTATAGGTCCCTAGCCCGTTGGGTGCGGCCGGTGGAATTTCAGGGCAAACAGAGCCGGCACATCAGATCTCGAAAATGTATGAGCTAATACACACGACGGGTCTCAAAAAGAAGGTCCTCGGTGTTTAGACCAAATAAATAGAAAAAGTGGCTGCTTCGTGTCCGCGTAAGCAATGCGTGTATGTCCCCAGCCCGTTTGGTGCGGACCGGCGAAATTTCGGAGCAAACAAATCCGGTGCATCAGATCTCAAAAATGTATGAGCTAATACACACGACGGGTTGCAAAAAAGAAGGTCCTCGGTATGTAGACCAAATAAATGGAAAAATAAGTTACTTCGTGTCCGCATAAGCAATCTGTATAGGTCCCCAGCCCGTTTGGTGCGGACCGGTGGAATTTCAGGGCAAACTGAGCCGGCCCATCAGATCTCCAAAATGTATGAGCTAATACACACGACGGGTCTAAAAAATAAGGTACTCGGTGTTTAGACCAAATAAATAGAAAAAGTGGTTGCTTCGTGTCCGGGTAAGCAATGCGTATATGACCCCAGTCCGTTTGGTGCGGTCTGGGGAAATTTCGGAGCAAACAGAGATGGTGCATCAGATCTCAAAAATGTATGAGCTAATACACACGACGGGTCGCAAAAAGAAGGTCCACGGTATTTAGACCAAATAAATGGAAAAATAAGCTACTTCGTGTCCGTATAAGCAATCCGTATAGGTCCCCAGCCCGTTCGGTGCGGTCCGGTGGAATTTCAGAGCAAACAGAGCCGACCCATCAGATCTCCAAAATGTATGAGCTAATGCACACGACGGGTCTAAAAAAGAAGGCCATCGGTATTTAGACCAAATAAATTGAAAATGAGGTTGATTCGTGTCCGCGAAAGCAATGCGTATTTATCCCCAGCCCGTTTGGTGCGGTTTGGCGAATGTTCGGAGCAAACAGAGCCAGTGCATCAGATCTCAAAAATGTATGAGCTATTACACACGACGGGTTGCAAAAAACAAGGTCCTCGGTATTTAGACCAAATAAATAGAAACATAAGCTATTTCGTGTCCGCATAAGCAATCCGTACAGGTCCCCAGCCCGTTTGGTGCGGTCCGGTGGAATTTCAGAGCAAACAGATACAGCCCATCAGATCTCCAAAATGTATGAGCTAATACACACGACGGGTCTCAAAAAGAAGGTCCTCGGTGTTTACACCAAATAAATTGAAAAAGAGGATGCTTCGTGTCCGCGAAAGTAATGCGTATATGTCCCCAGCCCGTTTGGTGCGGTCTGGTGAAATTTCGGAGCAAACAGAGCCGGTGCATCAGATCTCAAAAATGTATGAGCTACTACACACGACGGGTTGCAAAAAAGAAGGTCCTCGGTATTTAGACCAAATAAATGGAAAAATAAGCTACTTCGTGTCCGCATAAGCAATCCGTATAGGTCCCGGTCCGGTGGAATTTCAGAGCAAACAGAGCCGACCCATCAGATCTCCAAAATGTATGAGCTAATGCGCACGACGGGTCTAAAAAAGAAGGTCATCGGTATTTAGACCAAATAAATTGAAAATGAGGCTGATTCGTGTCCGCGAAAGCAATGCGTATGTATCCCAAGCCCGTTTGGTGCGGTCTGGCGAAAGTTCAGAGCAAACAGGGCCAGTGCATCAGATCTCAAAAATGTATGAGCTACTACACACGACGGGTTGCAAAAAACAAGGTCGTCGGTATTTAGACCAAATAAATAGAAAAAACAAGCTACTTGGTGGCCGCATAAGCAATCCGTATAGGTCCCCAGCCCGTTTGGTGCGGTCTGGTGGAATTTCAGAGCAAACAGATACAGCCTATCAGATCTCCAAAATGTATGAGCTAATACACACGACGGGTCTCAAAAAGAAGGTCCTCAGTGTTTAGACCAAATAAATTGAAAAAGAGGCTGCTTCGTGTCCGCGAAAGTAATGCGTATATGTCCCCAGCCCGTTTGGTGCGGTCTGGTGAAATTTCGGAGCAAACAGAGCCGGTGCATCAGATCTCAAAAATGTATGAGCTACTATACACGACGGGTTGCAAAAAAGAAGGTCCTCGGTATTTAGACCAAATAAATGGAAAAATAAGCGACTTCGTGTCCGCATAAGCAATCCGTATAGGTCCGCAGCCCGTTTGGTGCGGACCGGTGGAATTTCAGGGCAAACAGAGCCGGCCCATCAGAGGTCCAAAATGTATGAGCTAATACACACGACGGGTCTAAAAAAAGTCCTCGGTGTTTAGACCAAATAAACGAAAAAATAAGCCACTTCGTGTATGCCTGAGCAATCCGTATAGGTCCCCAACCTGTTTGGTGTGCACCGGTGGAATTTCAGGGCAAACAGAGCCGGCCCATCAGGTCTCCTAAATGTATGAGCTAATACACACGACGGGTCTCAAAAAGAAGGTCCTCGGTGTTTAGACCAAATAAATTGAAAAAGAGGCTGCTTCGTGTCCGCGAAAGTAATGCGTATATGTCCCCAGCCCGTTTGGTGCGGTCTGGTGAAATTTCGGAGCAAACAGAGCCGGTGCATCAGATCTCAAAAATGTATGAGCTAATACACACGACGGGTCGCAAAAAGAAGGTCCAAAACAATCAACAACAACACCAACAACGACAACAATCAATATAGGACACAATATAACACAACTAGTCTTCTTTCCGACATAATGCAAGAACTTTCATTCCGACTTCCCATTTCCAAACCAATCTCAATGTTTTCATGTTCATTATTAATCTAGATTATCACAATATAATTTGGAAGCATTTCATATCATTTCCACAAAATATTCACAAGATATACAAAATATACAAACTTTCCACCAAAGTCATAATTCATCCAAAACTTCTAATATTCAACCTACATATCCATAACATATTTCCATCTTCCAATTTCATCAACCATAATCATAATTCACATCTTAACAACTTCATTTCCATAATATCACAAAATCATTCTAAAGTGACATAATCTTCTACATTCCAACTTCAACCAAAATTCATTCAACTTTCATTCCCAATATAATTTTCACCACAACCACAACTAGAATACAACATAAAATTCAACTCATATATGTATACAACATACATACACTCACGACTACATATATATATATATATATATATATATATATATACACTATGTAAACTTCCATATTTCCATAGTTTCTACTCATTTCCATATACTACAACACAAACAAACCTTCATAACATAATAAAAAGGTATGAATTCGTACCTTTTTCTCCAATCTTCTTCACTTGTCCAAAGTGTGAGATTGATGAAACTAATGCTCAATCTTCCAAAACAACTACACCAAGTTGTAGAGGGACCTTGAATTTGTAGGAATTCAACACGAAAATAATTTTAGAGTCAAGATTTTTTTGAGGGTGATTTTTCTATGGCCAACCCGAAATGGCTCTTATGTTTTCTCTTGGTTTTTCTTCTTTCTCTTCTTTCTTTGTTTCTTGAAACTTCTAATAGATAGTGACCATTTATAATTAATTAGCACATGGAAATATTCATTAAAATCATGGGTTGGGCCTCACTTGGCCGGCCACCCCTTAAACATTGGGCCTAAATTTTCATTTTATTTTTTTGGGTCAACTCGGTTGATCCCGAGTTGGGCCTAGCCCACTGACCTTTCGACCTTAAAACGTTCATATCTCCTTGTACCGACATCACCTAGGAACCCACGACCTATGGATAGAAAGCTAATTCAATTATCTACAACTTCTATTTAATGGTATCTTTTCAAATTTCAAACTTATAATACCGTTTGTGCCCCTCAAAGTCAGGTCACCCGGAAACGTTTTCTTAAAAATATTCGTTTGGAGGGCTTCCACTTTGATTTGGCCCAAGGGTACTTCATGAGTTGTGTTTAACTTTACATATGTGATTCATATGACTTTTCCGATGTTCCAAAAAAAAAAAATCTCGGTGTGTGGGCCCCACCCCAGCAAATAATCCGACGTTCAAAAATACGGGATATAACAGTTTATGGGCATAGCGGGGTCCTGTCCCGTCTATATGATATTTCATACTCTTCTTAGAGGCTCGTAGACATGTGTATATGGTTAGATGTGTTTGGCCTTGTCGGCCTATATTTTTAATTTCATTTTTTTTGCCTCGTCGGCTTATGTATATTGATATGGGCAAGGATGCCAATGATGATATAAAGTTATTGTTGTCCAATGGGACTAGTATGATTGATTAATAGAAATATATGTTTTAATATGTGGCTCACCTAGATGTAAGTGTAGAGGTACGCTAAGCGGTGCCCGGGTGGGCTAGCACCGGGTGCCCGTCGTGGCCCTCCAGTTGGGTCGTGACATGTCACAACCCAAGCTGATGAGCCGTGACGATTGTCGGACCACTACTGACCAAGCACTTCTAAACTCATAGTTGCACTATACTGAGTAACCTGGTGGCCCATTTTTACTTACCTCTGAGCTATGCCAACTTCTGTAATATTAATATAGCAAACTTTACATCAAAACTCGTAAACCATGCATATGGATATATAAGCATATGTGCTAAGGATAACAACTCAGGCCGACTTGGCCACTACAGGTGCTGTATACAAAATAATAGATGACAGAACTACACAATGTTCCAACTATATATAATTATCTACAGACCTCTAAGGAATATAAACTGTAGAAAGACATGACGAGGCCTTGTCATACCCACATATCTACATATCAAGATAGCATACCAAAAAGGGCTGCAGCTCCGAACCAAATAGAGCGCACTGACTGCTGCTTAGGGGAGGTCTTATTGGTCTGGATCGTCTGTGGCACGACCCGACTAGAGGGGCCGCGACGAGAACCCGGTGCTAGCCCACCCGGGTGCCCCTTGGCTTACACTTACACTTACATCTAGGTGAGCCGCATAATTAAACACATAATTCTATTCATTCTGCATCCTAGTCCTATTGGGTGATAATGCTTTTATATCATCGTTGGCATCTACACCACGTCAATGTACATTAGCCGACAAGGCTAACAAAATGATATACAAAATATAGGCCGACTAGGCCAGACATATCTAACCATATACACATGTCTACGAGCCTCTAAGGAGAGTATAACATATCACATAAGCGGGACCGGACCCCGCTATGCCCATAATTATGTACACAAAAGAATAAGTACCCAAACGTTATGGCTCCGAATGAAATGGAGCTCTGCTATGTAGTCTCTGAGAATGTGACTATGGATCAATCCTGTCTCCCTGTGTACCTGCGGGCATGACGCATCGTCCACAAACAGAAGGACGTCAGTACGAAGAATGTACTGAGTATGTAAAGCATAATCAATATCAATATAGAAGCATAATGAACGACATGAGAAATAGCACAAGATGGGAGATGGTAATATCATCGTCATAGGCACTTACTTGCCTTACATAGGATCTTTCCATTTCTAATACATATTTACGTACATACATCCATTTCCGTATCCATAACCGTATCCGTTCCATATTTGTACTCGTATTCGTATACATACCCTTATTCACATTCATATCGCATCATGTTCATATTCATACTCGTATCCATATAATATACATAATCATATCATATACATAGCATTTACATAGCATACCCGACCATGCAGGATCGGTGTTTCATACATACTTGGCCAACCAAGGCTCAAGGTTGCACATACCTGGCCCTACCAAGGCTTCAGGGTTACATCTACCTGGCCCTACCAAGGCGTCAGGGTTATTCGTACCATCTGCAGAGGTGTGTGCGCATAACATAATCATATACATATTTACTTACATATCCTACCCGGCCTCATAAGCTCGGGGTTCCATAATAATCATACATAGATACATATACATAATAGCTCATAAGCATCTTTACTATTATCATTACTATCATCATCGTCATCGTTATCCTCATTGCTATTACTATTATAGTCGTCATCAATATCATTGTCACTATTATCGTCATTCATCACATCTATCTTTATAGGCTTACTCGTCATACGAGGAACTTAGTATAATCGTAGCATATCAAGAATTGTGAGCTTAGTAGCTCGAAAGATCGAAGCATTTGTGAGACATCATAGACTTATGGAAGATTTAGATAATTGGCCAAAGGACCATGCCTTATGAAAGAAGGTTTAGCCTTACATACCTTTTCCGTTCAACTATTCTACACTTGCGCATTCTCCTCCAATGCTAGCGTTTCTACTTTCATCAAAGTCATACCATCATTAGAATCAACAGCTAGCATATATATGACTAAAACTAGGGAAAATCGGACAACATCTCCTTTACTTATACTACATTCCTCCACAATGTATATCAACTCCCAAACGTCAACAATACATTTACAATACCATAACAATAGTCATTATTCATCCACATTATGCACATTTCGTAATTTACCTTCAATCATCCATATCCATGGCTATAACACACGACTATGTCCATTCACGTACATTTCTCATCTCGTGTTCTCAACATCATTTATAACATATTTACATCACAATACATCAAGAATCATAACTCAATTCAAGCTATTTCTTAAAATGGCACTATTCCACATTCATGACCCATTTTTTTATACCCTTCTACAAACTAAGTATTTTGACCCTCAAATACCTTAAACAACGTAGAAATACCATGAATCTTACCTTATATGTCGTAGGAACAAGCCTTGGTTGATAATACTCTACTTGAGCAAAACCCTAGTTCATCTCCATTGGGATTTCTTGACTTGAATGATCTTTGATGGGTTTTCTTACACTTGGTTTATGTTGTTGATCAATAATAATCCTTGATTTCTTGTGGAATAAATGTAGAGAGATGTTTTAGAGAGAAGGGGTGTGATGTAGAAGTGAAATGAAATAAGACTTGGCCCCTTCTTTTATTTCCCCAAATCTATCCCGACCGTATATACGGACCAACATACGGTCCGTATAATTTATACGGGCCGTATGTTTGGCCGTATATTTGGTCCAGAAACCTTTACCTTTCTGGGCTGATTATACGGTCCCAAACATACGGACCGTATAATTTATACGGCCAGTATGTTTGGCCGTATAACCCCCAGTGGTTCCGAAGTTCGTTTCGTTGATTTGTTTGATTTCCAATCCTTATGGAACCTCTTAACACTTGTTCAACACTTCAATACCAATCTAAGGGATGTTACCACTCTTCTCCAAGACATCATTAAAGCCTCGTTAACTCGTTACTCATATTTACTTCCCGATACCTATCGTATGGCTTGCCTTCTCTTGGCCAACTTTCTCGTCTAACATCGGATGCCTTTGAAATCTCACTTAGGGTCATCAATTGTCATTTCTTACTCACGGAAAGTTCGTATACTCGTACTCTTCACTAGCCCATTCACTTATGCATCAACGGAAGATTTTTCGAGGTGTAACAGTCTGGCTGACTACCTGAACCTGCGGGCATCAATGCAGTTTCCACAAGAAAGGACGTCAGTACGAACAGTGTACTGAGTATGTAAGGCATGAATAACTACATTACAAGAAGTATGGAATATAACATGAGATAAAGACATAACCTGTACATCTAATTGCCTCGTAAGGCTAATATCATGCATGCTTAGCTTTCTTTAAAAAAAACATTTCAAGTACATATATAACATAATCATTAGCCCGCGTCCGGAGTAATTATCGCATGCGGCCCACTACGCCCACCGTAGTGGTGTCTGCCCAGCCAATTAGGCCCGGTGTAATCATACATAAAAATAAGCATGCATGTGAGCCTAATTAAAATCTACAATCTATTAGAGCGACGTAAAGTCGGTAACCTCCGATTATATTATGGAATAATCATCATCTCTATATCTCACCTTTAAGGAACAATTATCATAACGTGAGATCAACAATAATGAATAAAATCAAGGAATCATAAAATAAGCTCAATAACCTCACAATAGCATTAAAATCATAAGCTTTGGAATTTCTAGAATTAAAATGATCATCATCATGCTCATCATAGAAAACATCTCATCTTTAGTATCATAAGAAGCTTTTAAGAAACAAGAACTTCTAACTTTTCGAAGTAAGAAGGTTATGGAAACATATACGGAATCGTAACATAGGAATCATGCCTTTTGAAAGAAAGGAACTAGCCTAAACATACCTAATTGATCCCCTACTACTTAACGCTTATTCTCTCGAGCTCGTAATTCTACATTTAAGAGAAATCATACTACTGTTAGACCTATTGTCATATGCCTACCTTAAGTCTTTAAATTAAACCCTCTTCAAATCTGCCGGAATTCACTTCCACTCAACTCAACTCAATCCAATACAACAACACCACCTCAATCATAATGCATATTCATGTTGCCATACTAAGTTAAATCAAAATCCACCTAATAGATTCTTCCAAAGCAGCCCATGTGCACAACATCTTATTCTATAAATTCTATTCCAAGTTTACTTCCAATTCTTCAATCAAATCCTCATATAAACACATGGACATGTACCACAACATCAAGTTCACCATATTCATATTATCTACTCTGATTTCCAGCCACAATAACATGTACGTATTGCTTCAAAACAGTCCAACAACACAAGAACAACATACCTATGAATTTCAGAAAATCGGGCAGCACTTTGCCTATATCTTTTACCTCTTTCCAATTCAAACGCACACCAAAACAATAAGAACAACATAAAAAATATATATCCAAGTTATTCCATGAATTTACAGCCATAAAATACAACAAGAACAACTTCAAAACAGTTCAGAAACTAAAAGCATCACAACTGTGATTTTCGAGCTTTATTTCACAAGTTTTCAACCGTACAAGTTAGTCACGACTTCTATAGGCTCAAATACATGGAGGAGAGAAATATTCTTACGTTTGCTGAGCTTGATTCACCTCTAAGAATTCTATAAACCCTGCAACAACAACAACAACTCAAGCTTCAACTTGCATCCAACACCTTAAGCGTGCTTCTTCTTGCTCTCTTGGAACTCTTGACATAGAACTTGGGTGAAACCCTAATTTTTGGCTTGGGTCTTTATGATCTAACTTGGGAGGGTCTTAAAAGCTTATGGAAAAGGTTTCAACTGAAAATGACTTAAAATGCCCTTTCAAAACGAGTTTAATATGCAAGAAGGTCGCCCACCGCCATAGTGGGTCCCAGCGAGGCTGACTGCGCAGGCTAGCGAAAATGCGAATATCTCTCTACTCTGATGTCGTATGGACGAACGGTTTGTTGCGTTGGAAATTAGACTCGACGAACTTCATTTTTGGAGTTTGAAACACCTCAAAAATTCTAATATACCCAGAGATATACCCCTCCAAAATTGACCCAAAATTCTGTCGAAATTTCTGCCAATGTTTTTTCAAATTTTCGACAAACTTATTTTCTTCGATTTGCTTGGTCCCCGAATCTTTCGAAACTCTCCATACATGATATTTATCATTAATCATAACTGATAATGGTCATGTCCTTTAGTTTAAAGGTTTTCCTTTCCGGTTACGACTTACGAGATTGTAATTCATCCTTTTTTTCATTGTGACGTACTTCCCATGGCTTGTACCTTCCAAAACTTCATGGAACGTCTCCGGTACTCCATTAATATTGTAAAGTATATGGCATGCTCATGCTCTGAAATTGCAAGGTGTAACAAGAGTATGGTGATATGGAATAAAAGACGAATGTAGAGTCTCCGGAAACAGAATTGCCAAAAGGGGATAAGCAGGTTTTGTGAAGATGTTAAGGGATTTCTGACTCTTGAGGAACGTCTAAAGGGATGAATATGAAATCATATAGATGCGATGCCTAGATTGTGTTTTTAATAGAACATTCTACGAACTTCAGGGCTAACACGATAGAAAGGCAAGTGGAGAAGAGTATTTATGAGCAAAGGAAGCCAAGAGAGGCCCTGAGGAAGAAAAGTAAGAAGAGTATACTTACACTAATGGATTGGCTAAAGAAAGTCGGGTAATCATTAAGGATAAGAGGAATGATAATAAGATAAGAAGTCCGTCCAAGAGGCAAAGCATCAGTAACATGGGATAAGAGCCTTGATAAGGAGTACAGAAAATCGGACGTAAAGAAAATAGGATGACGTACGGGAGATATGCATACGTATGAACAAGTTGTAGTGTCATAAAGGAAGGTGAGGATGCGACGAAAGAAGAAATATAAGGGTGTATTTCGTGAAGATTTCATGGTCAGAACGGGAGCCGGTAGAATATTGGAAGGACTATTATGCATGACTGTGATGCAAATAAGTAATTAAGAGAACTACGAGACAGTATGAGCTAAGTAATGAAAGGATGAATAGTGGGCATGAATGATATAGTATAGATACCAGTCGGAATTTGGAACTAAGACGAAGAAGGATCCTAAGGATATAAGTAAAAGGATAGCTATGAGGTAAGATTAAGGCTGGAAGAGCATTTTATAGTCGAACACTTCATAAGGATCTAACGAATTCTGATGATATCATGGATTCATTAGCTTAGGGGACTGCTGGTTATAGACAGAAAACACGATTAATAAGGAAAGCACCTGGATAATATCCGATATGTGTAAACAATTGCCATTTGACTTAGCACAAGAATTCAATCGGCAAAAAAGGAATAGGTTAATCAATACGATGAAAGGACCGGTAAAGTCAGTTAGATGATCGTCAAAGACGATTAATATTCAAATGTTACGGGTACATTAGAACATCTTTTAAAAAGGGGGGAAGAACAGATTTAGTCTAGAAATGAATTACAATATTCCTAAATCCAAAAAAACAAGAAGGGAAAAATATATTAGTTTGAAGAAGCCAAACTTCGAGATGTACTAATATATTAAGAATGTATTAGGAGAGAGTGGGGGTGGATTAAGTACAAGTATATTACATGACAGATATGGGAAAAGGAAGTATGACAAGATGATAAGGGGATTAGCAAGTCGAAGAGAATGGACCCCGTTGATGTGAAATGTGATGTTTCTAGACCATGGTTCGAATCGCTCGTACCAGGGAAATTTTGGTCACATTTAAATACACAATTACGTACCCCAACAGGTAACAAAAGGAATAAGAAGGGTCTGCAAGCTGACCAGGAAACAAGTAAAAAGGATAATGTGAGTGGCAAAAAAGGAAATATTAGTACCAGAAGATATGGAAGTCTTAATAAGAGAAATAATTATAGGAGGTTCGATGATCTCTAAAGAAAAGAAAGGTAGTGTGCCTATGGATAGCAAGATAGCAGTGCTGCCGGGGATTTGAAGGTATCTCGCAAGTTTCCGGTTATGTCGAATGTGAGAGCATATGTTATTGAGCCATATAAAATCATCGTAATGAAATGGCCAACAAGTGGTATAAGGACAACGATAAGGAGTCAAAGAAGAATAAAGGCTAATTTAAGTCTCAAATGATTACCAGTACAAGAGAATCAAGGACCAGCATACTCGTGTGGAAAGGAAGTCATGATGAAGTGAGATTTTACCTTAGTCCTACACTTACGGGTTCGGATTGTAAGATTTCAGGAGAGAAAATTGAAGGAAAAAGAGCCAATATGAAATTGAAGATATTTTGAGTTGTAAACTAGCTTGAGCTACGATTATTAGTATATTATGAGCGTAAGCTTGCTAACGAGAGATAAGAATGAGAACGAGAGAGTTCTAAGAGCTACATATATGTATGTAAGAGAGTTTATTGAGGTTGTTGTTATGAATTGATTATGGAAAAAGAGTTTAGATGGATAATCTGAGGAAAATAACCCTCAAGAGTAGAGAGTCATTAGCAATAAAATGCTATTGGAAATCATTTGAGTGTTACTATAGATGAAGCGATGATGATATTATGAGAAATTGAGAAGTCCGATGAATGAATTACAAAGAATGATATGGCGCGTATACAAGATCTACGGGTACAAAAAGGGATAGTCCAAAATAGCACCAGAGAAGCAAACAAGGAAAGGAGCCATAGAGTTTCCCTACTAGCAGAGGGATAAGGAGCAAGTAAAAAGGGTATAACAATTTAAGATACTTACAAATCAGCCAGGAGCCGTAGCGATTGGGAGTCAAGATCACCCTAATGGGAACCGAGCGATAACTAGCTATTAGTTGGCTATTGATTATATACATAAGAACAGAAGGCTATGAAACTTGTGAATGTATTCGACAAAGAGTTAAGGAAAAATTAGAGGAGACTGATAAGCTCACATTGCAAGGGTATGAAAATCAGGGTTAAGAAAAGGGAAATCAATGAAAACTTTAAGTTCGCAAGCTACAACATTCGAGGACGAATGTTTTAAGGGGGGCAATCAATGAAAATCAGGAGAAACACTTATCAAATTTGAGCGTAAGGATGTTGGACTATGGCTGAGTAAAGAAACTTCAGAGCACAAGGAGCAAAGTATTATTAAGTATACTGTATGACTGAAGAATGTATAGAGAGGATTCCGGAAGGTCCAATAAGGAAATGAGTGAAAGAAGTTGAGTTAGCATGACTTTGGAGGAAGACGAATGCTACTTTGACCGACAAGGAACCAACTTAGGGAAGGAATAACTTCTAGCATACGATGAGTTTTGATGTGAAGTAAAAACCTAAATTGAAGTTCATGAAGTCTAGTTCCAACGCAACAAACCGTTTATCGATACGGCATTGGAGTGAGGAGATATGGACATTACAAGTATGGCTGGCAGGCCAGGAAATTGGTCGGCGCGAGTGCTCCAGGAGGTAGCGTGAACGCGCAGAAGGGTGACAAATAACCCAACACGAACGCGCCGCTACCCAGTGCGAGCGGGCTGAGTACTTTCTAGGTCAGTGCAAACCGACTCTAGACAAGTATAAATGGGGGATAACCCCCTTACTTTCAGATCAACACCCCTCAAAAGTTCCCAAATACTCTGGAATATTCCCCTAACCTCCGTCAACTAAATTTTAGCGCAAAACACGTGCAATTTCGAAATTCAGGTTCGGGAAGTGTATAGTTGTGATTAAAGTATCGTATTGCGGTGAATCTTGTCTTGAGACCAAGGCGAATATTGAAGTTATTGCTGCCCTGGCGAAGAATAAGGTATGAATCTCTCCTTATTAGTATTAATTTCGGCTTATTCACGGGGATACAGTTACTAAATAGTCGTATAACAAGTTAATTAGTTTAGAAATTTGGAAAACATCATGTGGGATGTTTTATGGAGCATATTGGTGTTGATAATGTTGTTTTTGATGTTGTTATAGTTATTATTGTTGTTGGTTGTTGGATTGTTATTTCGGGCTAGGAAAAAAAACAGGGAGATGCTACCCGAATTTCGGCAGATTCTAAACAGAATTAAATTGAAGGCTTAAGATAGACGTATGACATTGAGCCTAACAAAATTATAAATGAGTTATATGTAAATTTACGAGCTTGGAGGGATAAATGTTGAGTGGCCAAGGAAACCGAAAGGTATGTTAAGGCTAGTCCCTTTCTTTCTACAGGCATGATTCCTATGTTATGATTCCATAACATCCCTATTTCCCAAAAGCTAGAGGTTTAAAGATAGATGTTTCCTATGACGATAATGATGATGATGATGTTGATTTTATTTCCAGAAACTCCAAAGTTTATGGTTTTGAGGCTATTATGCTATTGTTGAGAATACTTCATGATTTTCTTGATTTCATTCATTGTTGTTGACCTCACCTTATGATAATTGATCCTTCAAGGTGGGATAAAGCGATGATGATTATGCCATAATACAAATCGGAGGTTACCGACCTTACGTCACTCCGATAAATTGGTAACTTATATTTGGGCTCTCATTGTTACACCTCGGAAATTTCTCTGTGAACGTACAATGAATAGACCAACGAAGAGTATGAGTGTACGATGTTTTACTAAGAAGGGGATGACTACTTAGGAGTTTTGAAAATGCGAAAGTTGCAGATTTGCACTTCGGCCCAGTTGGTCATAAAATAGAATACGACCCGTAAAGTGGTTTACGGACCGTAAAATGCTATCGTATTTCAACATTCCAAAACTCTAAATTTCTGCCAAATGTCTAAATGGTTAAATACGACTCATAATACGGACCGTAAATCGAAATACGGCCCGTAAACTGTGACCGTAAACCACCATGACCTCCAGCAAACCTTTCTGGTTCTGTTATGCTTAAATACGGTCGTGAAAGACGGACCGTAAAATATAATACGGCCCGTAAACTGGGTTTACGGTCACTGTGCACTTCGACTACTGTTCATAAAAATCAGATTTTAAGTTAAGTATAAGGGACCCTTTTTCATTCCATTCATTTCATTTTTCACTCCACACTTCAAGAAACATCTAGAATACTCTCTAATATTCATCCACAAGAGAAGCAAAGGAAAATCAAGATCAACAACACTAAATCCATGAAATCAAGAGTGTGAAACTCATCAAAGTTCATCTACACCAAGAAATTGCAAAGGAAGTGATGTAGGGTTTTTGGTATAGAAGAGTATTGCTACTCAAGGCTCGTTCCTACCACATCTAAGGTATGTTTTATGACTTTCTCACGATGATTGAAGTATTTATACGTTGAAACACTTGGATTATAGAAGAGTGTAGTAAATGGGTCATAAAATGTGAATAGTGCCATAGTTGAATGATAGTTGGATTGAATTATGAATGTTGATGAGTTGGGAGTATAAATATGTTATAAATGACGTGTAGACCATAAAATAGGAGGGATGTATGAGAAAATGTGATGATGAGCTAAAACCCATAAATGTGGAGAAATTGGAGAAAAATGGGGGAATGTGGTAAATGTAGATAAATGACGGTTGTTGATACGATATTGTGAGTGTGGTTGTGAATGATTGGTAGTTGAAATGAAACATGGGAAAAGTAGTGTTACACCCCAGAAAATTTCGTGTTACTAAGGCTACAGACGGCCTAATGTTAGCTCGAGGAGGAGCAAATATCACAAGTATAAAGAATGAAATTCTACTGTAGTAGCATGAGTATGATATTTGGAATTCATACAATATGATTGTAATAATACGTTAAAATATATATAGCCCTCGTAACCGTAATCTGACGTGGGGCCCACATGATGGGATTTTTATAAAGGACATATGATAAGTTATATGGAAAATATATGTGAAGTTAAACACAACTCAAGAAGGACCCTTGAGCCAAATCCAAGTGTAAGCCCTCCAAAAAGATGCTTTTAAGTTATGTTTTCGGGTGATCTGACTTCGGGAGACCATAACCCCGTCATTATTTGGGAATTTGGGAAAACTCATAAATGAAAATTGTAGATAATTGAATTGGCTTTCCAACCATATGTCGTGGGAATTTATTCGATATCGGAATCAAGAGATATGACTATTTTACTGAACAAAGGCGCTGGCCGCAAGTAGAGAGCCTGACACGTGGTGGACACGTAGCAGGACCACTCCACCGCCCTTTGTCACTATAAATAGGCTCCAAACAAGTCATAAACAGCATTTTTATGTGATATAAAGTTCAGCAAGCTTATGGAAAGTTAGAGAGAGAGGGAGGGGAGATTAGAGAGAGAAAGTGAGAGTTTGATCAAGTTCGAGGCCCCAAATCCCGAGGCCCGTGAAGAGTGAAGTGAAGAACAAGTTATTGTCGTCGTTTTGAACCAAAAATTAGCTTTGGATGGTATTGATTTCGTAGTTATGGACTACATAAGGTATGTTTAAGTTGTCTGTGATGTTATTTACATGTTGATTGATAGATTTGGCGGATTAGAATGTTGGAAATGTTGATGTAATTTTCGTAAATTTTGTATTAAGTAGTTGGGGATTAGGTGTTGATTTGGATGGATTCTTTGGTGGATTTAGTTAGATTATTGTGGATAAATGTTGGGTATTTTTGTTAATGTTGATATTAATGATTTGTTAGCTGAATTGAGGTATTGGGATTGTTCAGAATAGAAAGGAAATGCTGTCGAAATTCCGTTAGAAATAAAGATAAGTTTAAGGGATTGATTTTAAGGATATATATTGGATTGATTGTTGCAGTAAATTAAGTAATTGTTGTGTTTTTGAGATTTATTTGTTGTTGGGCTGTTGTGGTGATATACCAAATTGGGAGATACTAATGATATAGGGGAGATGCTGCCCGTTTCGTTTTAGAATTAAGTTGTTTTTTAATATATATGATATACAAAAGCCTTCTTAAGTCACGTGCATATTCTTACGATTATAGGTTTGGCATACTAATTGTGAAAAGTTCGTGATTAAGTTGATCTCCTTGGACGACGTAAGGTATGTAAAGCTAGCCCTTCCTTCTTTTTGGCATGATCTTTATGAAACAAATAGACGACTTATAGATGACTTCAAAAAAAGGGCTCCTATTCTTAGAGACACTAGGATGGCTAATGTCATTGATTCCCAGAACTTAATTTATTATGTCTTGATACGTATCTATGATTTCTAAAGTTCTATTGGATATGCTCCATAGTGACATTCGAAGGATACTTGATATGACTATTGTCTTGATTTCCAAATGATAGTTCGTTTGAATACTCTATTGAGTCTCTAATATAATTTAGTTTGCATATGGTTTCTCACTACTCTGATCGTGCATGCCTCAATATATCTTTCACCGAGTCCCGAGCCGGGTATGTTTTCGTGCACAGTTTCACTGCATTGTTCACCGAGTACCTCACTAGAGGGTCGGGTACGGTATATATATATATATATGATGATATGATGATGTAATGACCCGATGATATGATGATGTGATTATGGCGCCAAGGATGACATGTGATGACTTTATTCACCGAGTCCCATAATGGGCCGGGTATGATATATGATATTGATATGTATGATTTACATTTCATAAAGCAAGTGTATTGGTATTTGGAATGTCATACTTGTATCCTGTGATCCCTATTTCAATCGTGATCCTCTTTATTGTATTTCATGCTTTATATACTCAGTACATATCTCGTACTGACCCCCTTTCTCCGGGGGGCTGCGTTTCATGCCCCCAGGTACAGATACTCGATTTGGCGATCCTCCAGCTTAGGATTTCCACTCAGCTGTCTTGGGGAGCTCCATTGTTTCGGAGCCTAAAATTTTGGTACAAATCTTTTGATGTATATATATATATATATATATATATATATATATATATATATATATATATATATATATGTTTATCCAGGGGTACGACGGGGCCCTGTCCCGTCATAATTCACAATCGATACTCTTAGAGGTCTGTAGACATATGTGTGGGTTGGGTATAAGTTTGGTTCAGCTGTGTCTATACGATGTGCTATGGATATGTTCGTCTGTAGTGGCAGCCTTGTCGGCCTGCGCATGGTATTGGTATGTAGTGGCAGCCTTGTCGGCTTGCGTATCATATTGTCATATAGTGGCAGCCTTGTCGGCTTGCGTATCATATTATGTTTTGATTAGTTGTGACTCTTCAGGAGACAGGTTATCGGGATATACATATATGACGATGTTACGAACCTTTGGAGTTCTTCTACATGTTTCCATATTGTTCTTAGATCCAGTTTGACCATATGTAACAGGTACGTATACGAGTGTCCAGCTCAGGCACTAGTCATGGCCCATGGGGCTGGGTCGTGACAAAAGTGGTATCAGAGCAGTTCATCCTCAGAGTGTCTACAGACCGTGTCTAGTAGAGTCTTGTTTATTGGTGTGTTGTGCACCACATCTATAAACAGGAAGCTACAGGACATTTCGGATGTTACCTTTCCTTCTTACTCTAGATCGTGCGATAGAGCCAAGAGACAGGAAATGATATCCCTTATATACTGACCATTGATTTCAGCATGAGAGTGGTATCGACAAGAGAAGGTAAATAATGCTACTGGGAGTTACAGAGGTAAGATATTTCATCGAGGTTACATTATCAGAAGTTGTATATACAGAATGGCAAACTAGCAATCATCAAGGTGAGTTATTGTAAGTATAGTAAGAAAATAGATTGAATGTATATATATTGTTGATAAGTTCAGTTATAAGGTGTGAACAGAAGAAGCTGAACGAATCAGTAAAAAGATAAGTAAGCAGGGTACATGTCAGATACGGTATGAATGTTACAGGTATGATTGAAACCTGCAGTTAAAGATTGAAAGGAAAAGTAAAAAAGAAAGTGTAACAGGTACAGTTCGAGTTGGACATACGAGGTAAGTTCATCATTTTCATACTATTATTGATATGGGGAGCCCTGTGCGGCTGTGATATGATATAATATATACATTACATATATATGTTGGCCCTGTGAGGCATTATTGGTATTTCCTGCGTGCAGGTTTTGGGATAGTAAGAAATACAGAGGAAACTCTGCCAAAATTTTCCTAGAAATAGAAAGAGAATGAGATATAAGGTAACGGTTGAATTGATAGTAATAGTAATTATGAGGTCAATATGGATATGGTAAATTTATCAGGTTGGATTAACGTTTTAAGAGATACCCTTCATGTCATCCGTAAGAAGTATCATTCTTATTTGGGAAATTTTATTTCGAAGAAGCAAAAATGAGCAGCAAATTTGCAATTCATTTGAACGGACCAGAATACTTTCCAGCCACATTTTACCTTAGAAAAAGCTCATGTTGAAGAGCAAAAACGTCCAGCAATTAAGTTTCACTTTTATTTGAAGAGTACAAAGCATACAACAAGTAGTTTATGAACTAAATAGTTCGTTCTTGACCCAAGAACAAATCTGAAGGTAAACTATGTGAATCAAGCTTTAGAAGTCCCGTGGTGCTTGTCGGATTCTAGTTCTTCTTCTTGTGGTGGTTTTGGAGGAGGCTTCATGGTGACGTAATCTTGGAGTTGGAGCGTTCTTGTGTTCTTTAGGTAACATTTCATCATATCTTTATGTCCTTGAGTTTATTAGTTCTGAATCAACTAATTGGAGATAGGATTTTTAGAAGGAAAACTCAAACTTGTGGGCTGTCTTAGATCATGTGTTCCATGTGTTGTTGATGATGTGCTAGGATAATTCGGAAGGTCTTGTGACACTAAGGGATGATTTAGAAAAAGGTGGCAAATCTTAACAGAACGTTCTATTGAAGTATCAAGTGAACAGATAAGTAGGGATAAATTACGATGAGTTTATAGTTAGAAGAAGTAATAGTATGATTGAGACAAGAGTACAGAGGAAGAAGAATTGTGACGAATATGAATGTATTGATAAGACAGCTTGCGAGGTATTAAGGATAAGATTGACCAAAAAGGGTAAAAGGTTAAGAAGTGTTACGCTATAGGATTGATTACGAATGGGATGTAATGTGAATATAATAAGGATTGTTATGAAAATGAGCAAAGCCTAGTGAGGAGGTGACTAAAGGATATCACGTGATCAATGTGAAACGGAAAAGCGAGCTATAGAACAAATAAGAAAGGCTTATCAAGTTTTGTAGGGAAAGTATAGAATAAAGATTATATGATAGCGGAAATGATTGCGAGCATAAGAAAAGAAGGAGTAATTGAAAGAAGGAAATAAGAAGAAAGCGAGATGACAGTGTAGTAACGGGTTATGTCACGTATAGCCGAAAACACGAGTAGTGTAAGTGACAGAATTATGAAAGACCAAACTACAGAAAGATTAGCAACGAGATAGAATGGGTGCGAGAAAATGACTGGGATGTTAAGAACAAACAGGGATGAACAGAATACAGTTTAAAAATGAGAAAGGGGTTATGCAGAAGTAATGTTTTCCGAAGGATAGAGGAGTAGCATAAGATTCCTCGTGCATAGAATAAAAGATAGACATAGACTGGAGAAATGGTAAGGGAATTCTAAAGTAAGCACCTAAGATAGACATAATTAATTGAATACGAGTATAAAATAAAAGGGGAATATATAACAACGAACTTAAAGGTGTAGTATGACGACAAGGTGATAAGATAAGACCATTATTAAGACGAACTTAATATGATTTTGAGTAAGTTAGAAGCCAGTGTTGGGTACACAACAAGGGTAAAAGAGTATAAGGCATAAGGGGGTATTGCGTGTATATGACTTCACCTCGGAAGTAGTGAAATCCTTAAAGGATAAGGACTGTAGGCCTGAGGAACAGATGAGGTATTGTGAATTTATTAAAGGAAACAGATGATATAGGTTGGAATAGAGATAATACTACAAGAGAACTTTGGACAATTATCATCGGAATATAAGTGCTACCTAATTGAAAATTTGGAACGACTATAAGTACTAATTAATTACCAATTGGAATAGGTAGAATGTGGCTTTGGATAAGTTGCTACATGGGTTGCATTACTCGAGTACGGATCATCAGACGAGATTTTATACTATATATAGAAAGGTTCTCGTCAGTTCGTGATTTTGTTAAGGTTTCGTATGAGGATAATCAAAGTTATAAATTATAAAGAAAGGACATGGATATGGTACAGTATACCAAGTGAATTGGAAAAGAGTCAGATGAATTTGGGGTTGAAAATGGGGACATAGAGCAGAATATACATAGATAATGATATAAGTACACCCTAAAGGGGGGAAGCGGGTGAGAGAAATGCAGGTGTAAGATGGAAACAATTGACACTGCAATATGTTTGATATAGATGCTTAAACTTTAAGTGAGATCCCTTGCTGAGACAAGTTAGTAAGATCCGAAAGCCAGCAATGAATGGATAGAAGTCAAGATGGTATTTGAGATGATGCGGAGAAGCTTCTGTAAAGAACTGGAATGATATGGCATTACAAAGTGGGTGCTTATAAAAAGAAAGACTACGACAAAAGAATGGTAACGAGTAACTTAAGAGATATTACAAAGGATAGCAATGCCATACTAGATTAGAGGCTAAGATTTGGCAATATGTTGCGACTTATAAGTAGCAAAGGGAAGGGATAGAAAATCTCCTATAGTAGGATATGAGAAATATCAAAGGGGTGAATAAAGGAAGGGAAATGAGTATGATAAGATAGGCTACGAGCGAGATTTAGTACGGATGAGTTATGTAAAGCATAATGAATCAGGAGAAGGAAAGACTATGACTAGAATTGGATATATATTATACAAGTCGTAAAAGAATAGTTACGCAACCTGCGAATATTTGTATGCTAAGAATGAGACTAAGTGAGTACTTGATAAAAAGAGTAAGGATTCAGTAATAGCAATGCGGTAATGATATTCTGGATACATTAAGGAAAGGTGTGAGATGGTTTGATCCAAATTACCGAGTTAGTACTGCGGACAAATAGGACCAGGCTATAGCTGAGTCCCGATACCGATTGAAAGATATAAGAGGAAAATACAAGGTAAAGCATAAGGACTAGCGAAACGATGTTAAGATATTCTCGAGCTGATTTGAGCACCTTTGCATATTCTTGTAAAGATTGCAGCATAAGGCGTGACAGAAAAACTAAGGGTAAAATCTGAGTAAAGAGGCAATAGAAGGGTTTGAATTAAAAAATAAGGAAATGACACGAGATATTACGCCTAAAGTGTTACAAGTTGGGTTAAGGGAAATTGAGAAATGGTTTAAGCGAGATGATCAGGACGAGCGGGTTACTAGAAGACGGTGAATAAATATGTCAGATCAAAAAAAAAATCTTTCAGAATTATACCAGTTAATGATAGTCAGATCACAGAGCAGCTATGTAAAGTTATAATATGAGGAAACTCTAGCGCTACTTGATAGCCAACACAAAAGATCAAGGTTAAGAGCTAAAAGCAAAATGACAGTTAAAGAAGTCGAGAAGTGATACATGATGCTGAAGATTCCAGAGTATGGACTGTAAGAACAGAGCAATGTAAGGTTATTAAAGCAAAATAATGTTACACCAAGGGAAATTTCATCTTATTCGTAGAGTCTGCGAAGGGTCTACAGGTTACCAGAGGCATGAAATACTCCAGGGATTGTAAAGTCTAATAAATCAACGAGGGACGTCTACGCGTGAGAGGTAAGATAAAGTGAACGATACGTCTTAAAGGAGTAACTATAGAAGAAGAAAGAATCGAGTTAAGACTACGTGCACCAGGGAGAGAGTAGGATTTCAGCGGAATAGCTCGCAATACAATCGTCAACCAACTGCGAAATGAAAAGGAGAGTAAAGACAATAGCGTGGAATTATCACCTCGAGAGGCAAGAGCAAGAACAAATATTATGGAAATGGTTACTGAGAGAGCTGGAATGTGTTATAATAAAGTGAAGGGATCGACCAATGAAGGAGGCATGTGAAGGGCATAATTAAGTAAAATAACGTTAAAGGAAGTATTGGAAGTGCAGGATTAGGTTAACATTCGAGGACGAATGTTCCAAAAGGGGGAAAGATGTTACACCCCAGAAAATTTCCTGTTACTAAGGCTACAGACGGCCTAATGTGAGCTCAAGGAGGAGCAAATATCACAAGTATAAAGAATAAAATTCTACTGTAGTAGCATGAGTATGATATTTGGAATTCATACAATATGATTGGAATGATACGTTAAAAGATATATAGCCCTCGTAACCGTAATCTGAGGTGGGGCCCACATGATGGTATTTTTATAAAGGACATTTGATAAGTTATATGGACAATATATGTGAAGTTAAACACAACTCAAGAAGGACCCTTGAGCAAAATCGAAGTGTAAGCCCTCCAAAAAGATGCTTTTAAGTTATGTTTTCGGGTGATCTGACTTCGGGAGACCATAACCCCATTATTATTTGGGAATTTGGGAAAACACCTAAAATGAAAGTTGTATATAATTGAATTAGCTTTCCAACTATAGGTCGTGAGAATTTATTCGATATCGGAATCAAGAGATATGACTGTTTTACTGAACAAAGGCGTTGGCCACAAGTAGAGAGCCTGACACGTGGTGGACACGTGGCAGGACCACTCCACCGCCCTTTGTCACTATAAATAGGCTCCAAACAAGTCATAAACAGCATGTTTATGTTATATAAAGTTCAACAAGCTTATGGAAATTTAGAGAGAGAGGGAGGAGAGAATAGATAGAGAAAGTGAGAGTTTGATCAAGTTCGAGGCCCCAAATCCCGAGGCCCGTGAAGAGTGAAGTGAAGAACAAGTTATTGTCATCATTTTGAACCAAAAATTAGCTTGGATGGTGTTGATTTTGTGGTTATGGACTACATAAGGTATGTTTAAGTTGTCTGTGATGTTATTTACATGTTGATTGATAGATTTGGCGGATTAGAATGTTGGAATTGTAGATGTAATTGTCGTACATGTTGTATTAAGTAGTTGGGGATTAGGTGTTGATTCGGATGGATTCTTTGGTGGATTTAGTTAGATTATTGTGGATAAATGTTGGGTATTTTTGTTAATGTTGATATTAATGGTTTGTTAGCTGAATTGAGGTATTGGGATTGTTCAGAATAGAAAGGAAATGTTGTCGAAATTCCGTTAGAAATAAAGATAAGTTTAAGGGATTGATTTTAAGGATATATATTGGATGGATTGTTGCAGTAAACTAAGTATATTGTTGTGTTTTTGAGATTTATTGATTGTTAGGCTGTTGTGGTAATATACCAAATTGGGAGATACTAATGATATAGGGAGATGCTGCCCGTTTCGTTTTAGAATTAAGTTATTTATTAATATATATGATATACGAAAGCCTTCTTAAGTCACGTGCATATTCTTACGATTATAGGTTTCGCATACTAATTGTGAAAAGTTCGAGATTAAGTTGAGTTCCTTGGACGACGTAAGGTATGTAAAGCTAACCCTTCCTTCTTTTTGGCATGATCTTTATGAAACAAATAGACGAAGTATATATGACTTCAAAAAAAATGGCTCCTTTTCTTAGAGACACTAGGATGGCTAATGTCCTTGATTCCTAGAACTTACTTGTCACGACCCGGCTAGGGGCCGTGACGGGTACCCGTGGCTAACCGCCGAGCACCGCTCATACTAGTACTCCTTAGGCTTATTTAACAATCATTTATCGGATTCATGCTCGATTTATAAGAAAACCCGTTTTCCTTTAGAAACATAATGTTTTTATACACATGAGCCCTTAGGCTAGAAAAATTGTCACACCCACATCTTGATAGGGCATGATGGGCACCCGACTCTCTTCAGAGGCGAGCGAACCCTTAAACATTCGCTTTACCAAAACCTGTCATTTAAAAAACCTTTTAAAACATGGAACTTTTCCAAATAGAGGTCATTATCTTTATACAGATTATGAAAAACTTTCAATCAACTACGTACTTTTTACCAACTGAAATCATCTGAAAATACATACTCTTTTAACATCTATGAATGATTCGCACTTCTCGATGCCCTATCCACAGGATACTGTCTGCAAAGTCTCTAACATATACAAAATACCATGACATATGTACTTGACCTGGCAACACTCCGAACAGAGATGGAGCTCGCCAATCCCGCTGGAACATCTTCTGGCAACATCCTCTACTCATCCGTATGCACCTACGCGGCATGAAACGTAGCCCCCGAAGAAAGGGGTCAGTACGGAATATGTACTGAATATGTAAAGCATCATTGAATCATAAACAAGGAGAGACGTAACAGTAAACCAGTTTAGAGGCAACCCGGAGTAACGTGGAACAGCATTTTGAACAGTGCCATGTAGTGCCTTACACAAATTCTAGCATACACAATATAAGTACAGCATACTCAAATTCTAGAATATACAATATAAATATAGTATTACCATAGTCCCTTCGGACAACCGCTTCCGGCATATTAACATAATAGTCCCTTCGGACGGCCGCTTCCAGCATAATAATGACAATGGCCCCTTCGGGCATGCCGCTTCCGGCATAATAACATAATAGTCCCCTCGGACGGCTGCTTCCGGCATAATAATGATAATGGCCCCTTCGGGCATGCCGTTTCGGCATAATAACATAATAGTCCCTTCGAACGGCCGCTTCCGGCATAATAATGACAATGACCCCTTCGCACATGCCGCTTCCGGCATAATAACATAATAGTCCCTTCGGACGGCCGCTTCCGGCATAATAATGATAATGGCCCCTTCGGGCATGCCGGTTCCGACATAATACTACCCAGGCCCCTTCGGGCAAGCCGGTCCTGACATAATAATAATGATCCTAGCCCCTTCGGGTATAATAATAATAATGATGGCATGAAATGTAAACATAAGTCGTAAATGGAATGAAATAGTAAAACCTCGCACCCCGTTCGGAGTGGTTTTCAAAAATTAATTAGTAAAATCTCACACCCCCTTCGGAGTGGTTTTGAAAGTCTAAATAGTAAAATCTCGAACCCCCTTCGGAGTGGTTTTGGAAACCAAACTTTATATTTCCTTTAGTATAAAACTAGTTTACTCGAAATCATTAGTAAAATCATATGCACAACTCAATTGGCATAACGTAAACTGAGGCCATATGTTATATAGCACGCTCAGACATAAGCTGAGGCCATCGCCACTTAGCCACGTCATGAAATCATCAAGTAGCTTAGGCTTGGAAATCCCGCACCCCCTTCGGAGTGGTTTTGAAAATCAACTTTATGCTTCCTTTAATATAAAACAAAATTTTCTTGAAATCATTAGTAAGCCATAAACACGTTTCAAGTTAATCCGAGTTAGTATAAGAAGGTTAACAACCATATGCACGAGCAAAGTAGTGGGAAAACTAAATGCGCATAAATCAACTTTTAAGACTCGATGGATAAGTATACTTACCGACGCCTGAAGACTCGGAAACAAGTTTCGGGTTAATCTGACTTAGTATAATAAATTTATGAGCGTTTGGAGTACAGAACCTTCTACGAACGTTTCAGAAGCTATTTTTGGAAAATTAAAGAAACAATCATACCAAGTACCTTTCAAATATCGTTATGGACATCATTCATTATAGAACCCCCCATGAACGTTTCTATAACAATCCGAGTTCGCTTATGAAATTTATGAAGGTTATTCGTTATAGAAACCTCTACGAGCATTTCCAAAACTATCCGAGTTAGCACATGAAAGTTATGAACGTTATTCATCAAAGGAGCCTCTACGACCATTTTCAAGCAATCCGAGACCGTCTACGAAAGTTAGGGACATTACTACTTCCAGAATTCTTTAGACTTTTCTTGTTATTCCATCATACAATAAGCTCGGCCATACTAAGTATATTCACATCAAGAAGTGAATAAGAATCATTAACAAGCTCGGAATCAAGAATAGAGTCACCCCAAGATAAGTATCATAGCTTACTTAGCTCTACGACATGCCAAAAGAAAGAAAAGGTAAGCTTTACATACCTGTTCCACGTCCTATTAGCTACGCTTGTTTGTCTAAGCTCGCTATCGCTAGTCTACATTCAAGAAGATTTACATAATCATTAGATTCATCAACATATACTTGTCTTAGCCCTTCAAATGAATTCACTTATAATCTGCCGAAATTTCGGCAGCATTTCCTCTGTAAATACAGCATCCCCGAGAATCTAACTCGGCCAATTTATCAATAACAATCCGATAATTCAACTCGGCCAAATTATCAACAACGATACCAACAATCATATCTCCAACTTCAACAATTAATTCAAATGCATTCTAACACTAACAATCCTTTCTACACAATTCGACAGCATTACTTTTATATTCAATTCAACCACACATAGTCAAGCTAACATCAATGATTTCACATTCAAGTATTAATCCGAAATCATTCTAACATGATTCAAGAACACTTCAAACAATTCAATCAACATACCACTTCATCCGAAACCTGCCAAATTCAATAAGAACAATAACAACATATTTTCTTCCTTTCAAATTCATGAACTACACCAACAATCTACATTAGCAACTTCATTCTCATAATTACAAGAATTCATACTAAAATCACATTAACTTCTACAACACCCACAAACAATTTCAATGCCAACTTGAACCATTAAATCTTCATTTTCATCATAGAATCCATAACAACAACAATTAAAGACACTAAATAAAATTAGCTCATTCCTTGCCATACCAACAACCCATGTTCGGCCACCACACAACATCCATATATTTCATGAATTTCATCCATTTCTCAATACTACAACATGCATAAATCATCCCTAACATATAAAAGAAGATTAATTCTTACCTTTTTCCCTTAACTTCTCACTTGGCTTTGATTATGAACTTGCAACAAAGAGGGGTCTTCTAGCTCCAACAACTATACCACGTTAAAGAGGACCTTCAAATTAGTAAGAATACTAGAAGAAAATATTTTTTTGGATCAAAATTGGAGGCTTCCATTTCTTGTTCTCTTAGCCGAATATGGCCCTTTTGTTTTGTATTCTCCAAGCTTCTTGAATTCTCTCTAAGGATGAAGATGAAAAGTGAACAAATGGGTCATCTTTATTCACTTTTATTTAACTCCCATTTGGGCTTTAGCCCACCCAACTTGGACGGCCCACTTGGCCTTTTCAAGACCATTATATTTTTTTTGTTTTGGAATTCATGAAAAATTATTTCTCCAATTTTCAAATTTTTCCCTTAGCCTTCCTCCATATTTTCTATGAGCCATCTTGAATAATTTCCCTTTTTGCCCCTAGCCTTTCTTAATATTTGCACTTCAAAACTTTCATGAACAACTTGTGTGCTAAAAAAGATAAAAAATATAGCCTTGCCCTTAACTTCCCGCAATTATCTTGAATTATCCGAATACGCAAAATACGGGATATAACATCCTCCCCCCCCCCCCCCCCCTTAGAACATTCGTCCTCGAATGTTCAACTGGCCTTATGGGGGTGTTATAATACTTCAGGAGGGTCTCTCTTGTAGTTGTCCTTTCCTTATCTTTCACCCTGTTTTCTTTATAATCGCAGTCCTCGGTCTTTACATGAATCCTCATTCCATATCATGGGTTTTCTTATCAACTGCGCCAACTCATTATCCTTGTCCTCCGTACTCCCACATGTCCTTCCTATTTGGCTCTTATATCTACATTTATAGAACATTTAGTACACTTCCCAGGGGGGTCACCCATCCCAAAATTTCTCTCGCCCTAGCACGCTTAACCTCGAAACTTTAATGAAATTCAATGCGTTAATGTTGGTATATTCGTATCCACCTCTTCACGTGACCTTCGTCACATGATCTGAAGCAATTCGAAGTCTTACAGATTCCGAGACATTCGCGTAACACGTCTTTCCCTTTATAATTACTATTTTACCCTTTTTAATTCCCAATATTCACCTTCACTTTTATTCCCCAACTTTACATTTCAATCATATTTCAATATTCTTACCTTATCCAACATACCACTTCCGCACCATTACTTACCACTGTACTTTGTAACTGTTAATGTCATCGGTCGCTTTCTTCTGTCGATGTTGTTCTTTAGCTGAAATCAAAAGTTAGTACAAAGGACTTCATTTCCTACGACTGGGCTCTATCGCACGATCTTAGATATAAAAGAAAGAATGACACCCTATTAATGTCTCGTAGCCTCCTGTTTATAGATGTGGTGCACAACACACCGATAAACAAGACTCAACTAGACACGACTTTGCAGAGAACCCCTAGGACGACCTGCTCTGATACCACTTTGTCACATCCTCATCTTGATAGGGCATGATGGGCACCCGACTCTCTTCAGAGTCGAGCGAACCCTTAAACATTCGCTTTACCAAAACCTGTCATTTAGAAAACCTTTTAAAACATGGAACTTTTCCAAATAGAGGTCATCATCTTTGTACAGATTATGAAAAACTTTCAATCAACTACGTACTTTTTACCAACTTAAATCATCTAAAAATACATACTCTTTTAACATCTATAAATGATTCGCACTTCTCGACGCCCTATCTACAGGACACTGTCTGCAAAGTCTTTACTATATACAAAATACCATGACATAAGTACTTGACCCGGCAACACTCCGAACTGAAATGGAGCTCGCCTATCCCACTGGAACATCTTCTGGCAACATCCTCTACTCATCTGTCTGCACCTGCGCGGCATGAAACGCAGCCCCCGAAGAAAGGGGGTCAGTACGGAATATGTACTGAATATGTAAAGCATCAGTGAATCATAAACAAGAAGAGACGTAACAGTAAACCAGTTTAGAGACAACCCGGAGTAGCATTTTGAACCGTGTCATGTAGTGCCTTACACAAATTCTAGCATACACAATATAAGTACAGCATACCCAAATTCTAGAATACACAATATAAATATAATATCACCATAGTCCCTTCGGTCAGCCGCTTCCGGCATAGTAACATAATAGTCCCTTCGGACGGCTGCTTACGGCATAATAATGACAATTGCCCCTTCGGGCATGCCGCTTCTGGCATAATAACATGATAGTCCCTTCGGACTGCCGCTTCCGGCATAATAATGATAATGGCCCCTTCGGGCATCCCGCTTCCGGCATAATAACATAATAGTCCCTTCGGAAGGCCGCTTCCGGCATAATAATGATAATGGCCCCTTCGGGCATGCCGGTTCTGACATAATACTATCCGGGCCCCTTCGGGCATGCCGGTACCGACATAATAATAATGATCCTGGCCCTTCGGGCATAATAATAATAATGATGGCATGAAATGTAAACATAAGTCGTAAATGGAATGAAATAGTAAAACCTCGCACCCTGATCGGAGTGGTTTTGAAAAGTTAATTAGTAAAATCTCACACCCCCTTCGGAGTGGTTTTGAAAGTCTAAATTGTAAAATCTCGCACCCCCTTCGGAGTGGTTTTGGAAACCAAACTTTATATTTCCTTTGGTATACAACTAGTTTTGTCGAAATCATTAGTAAAATCATATGCACAACTCAATTGGCATAACGTAAACTGAGGCCATATGTTATATAGCACGCTCAGACATAAGATGAGGCCATCGCCACTTAGCCACGCCATGAAATCATCAAGTAGCTTAGGCTTGGAAATCTCGCACCCCCTTCGGAGTGGTTTTGAAAGTCTAAATAGTAAAATCTCGCACCCCCTTCGGAGTGGTTTAGAAAATCAACTTTATGCTTCCTTTAGTACAAAACAAAATTTTCTTGAAATCATTAGTAAGCCATAAACACGTTTCAAGTTAATCCCAGTTAGTATAAGAAGGTTAACAACCATATGCACGAGCAAAGTAGTGGGAAAACTAAATGCGCATAAATCAACTTTTAAGACTCGATGGATAAGCATACTTACCGACGCCTGAAGACTCGGAAAAAAGTTTCGGGTTAATCTGACTTAGTATAAGAAAGTTATGAGCGTTTGCAGTACAGAACCTTCTACGAACGTTTCAGAAGCTATTTTTGGAAAATTAAAGCAACAATCATACCAAGTACCTTTCAAATATAGTTATGGACATCATTCATTATAGAACCCCCCATGAACGTTTCTAAAACAATCCGAGTTCGCTTATGAAATTTATGAACGTTATTCGTTATAGAAACCTCTACGAGCATTTCCAAAACTATCCGAGTTAGCACATGAAAGTTATGAACGTTATTCATCATAGGAGCCTCTACGACCATTTTCAAGCAATCCGAGACCGTTTACGAAAGTTAGGGACATTACTACTTACCGAACTCTTTAGAATTTTCTTGTTATTCAATCATACAATAAGCTCGGCCATACTAAGTATATTCACATCAAGAAGTGAATAAGAATCATTAACAAGCTCGGAATCAAGAATAGAGTCACCCCAAGATAAGTATCATAGCTTACTTAGCTCTAGGACATGCCAAAAGAAAGAAAAGGTAAGCTTTACATACCTGTTCCACGTCCTATTAGCTACGCTTGTTTGTCCAAGCTCGCTATCGCTAGTCTACATTCAAGAAGATTTACATAATCATTAGATTCATCATCATATACTTGTCTTAGTCCTTCAAATGAATTCACTTATAATCTGCCGAAATTTCGGCAGCATTTCCCCTGTAAATACACCATCCCCGAGAATCTAACTCGGCCAATTTAGCAACAACAATCGTAGAATTCAACTCGGCCAAATTATTAACAACGATACCAACAATCATATCTCCAACTTCAACAATTAATTTCGAATGCATTCTAACACTAACAATCCTTTCTACACAATTCGAAGACATTCCTTTTATATTCAGTTCAACCACACATAGTCAAGCTAATATCAATGATTTCACATTCAAGTATTAATCTGAAATCATTCTAACATGATTCAAGAACACTTCAAACAATTCAACCAACATACCACTTCATCTGAAACCTTCCAAATTCAATAAGAACAATAACAACATATTTTCTTCCTTTCAAATTCATGAACTACACCAACAATCTACATTAGCAACTTCATTCTCAAAATTACAAGAATTCATACTAAAATCACATTAACTTCTACAACACCCACAAACAATTTCAATGCCAACTTGAACCATTAAATCTTCATTTGCATCATAGAATCCATAACAACAACAATTAAAGACACTAAATAAAATTAGCTCATTCCTTGCCATACCAACAACCCATGTTCGGCCACCACACAACATCCATATATTTCATGAATTTCATCCATTTCTCAATACTACAACATGCATAAATCATCCCTAACATATAAAAGAAGATTAATTCTTACCTTTTTCCCTTAACTTCTCACTTGGCTTTGATTATGAACTTGCAACAAAGAGGGGTCTTCTAGCTCCAACAACTATACCACGTTAAAGAGGACCTTCAAATTAGTAAGAATACTAGAAGAAAATATTTTTTTGGATCAAAATTGGAGGCTTCCATTTCTTGTTCTCTTGGCCGAATATGGCCCTTTGGTTTTTTCTTCTCCAAGCCTCTTGAATTCTTTCTAAGGATGAAGATGAAAAATGAGCAAATGGGTCATCTTTATTCACTTTTATTTAACTCCCATGTGGGCTTTAGCCCACCCAACTTGGACAGCCCACTTGGCCTTTTCAAGACCATTATATTTTTATTTTATTTTTTGTTTTGGAATTCATGAAAAATTATTTCTCCAATTTCCAAATTTTTCCCTTAGCCTTCCTCCATATTTTCTATGAGCCATTTTGCGAATTTCCCTTTTTGCCCCTAGCCTTTCTTAATATTTGCACTTCAAAACTTTCGTGAACAACTTTTGTGCTAAACAAGGTTAAAAATATAGCCTTGCCCTTAACTTCCCGCAATTATCTTGAATTATCCGAATACGCAAAATACGGGATATAACATCCTCCCCCCTTTAGAACATTCGTCCTCGAATGTTCAACTGGCCTTATGGGGGTGTTATAATACTTCGGGAGGGTCTCTCTTGTAGCTGTCCTTTCCTTAATGTCCATTCCTTATCTTTCACCCTGTTTTCTTTATAATCGCACTCCTCGGTCTTCACATGAATCCTCATTCCATATCATGGGTTTTCTAATCAACTGCGCCAACTCATTATCCTTGTCCTCCATACTCCCACATGTCCTTCCTATTTGTCTCTTATATCTACATTTATATAACTTTTAGTACACTACCCAGGGGGTTCACCCATCCCAAAATTTCTCTCGCCCTAGCACGCTTAACCTCGAAACTTTGATGAAATTCGATGCGTTAATGCTGGTATATTCGTATCGACCTCTTCGCGTGTCCTTCGTCACATGATCTGAAGCAAGTCGAAGTCTTACAGATTCTGAGACATTCTCGTAACACGTCTTTCCCTTTAAAATTACTATTTTACCCTTTTTAATTCCCAATATTCACCTTCACTTTTATTCCCCAACTTTACATTTCAATCATATTTAAATATTCTTACCTTATCCAACATACCTCTTCCGCACCGTTACTTACCACTGTACTTTGTAACTGCTAATGTCATCGGTCGCTTTCTTCTGTCGATGTCGTTCTTTAGCTGAAATCAAAAGTTAGTACAAAAGACTTCATTTCCTACGACTGGGCTCTATCACACGATCTTAGATATGACAGAAAGAATGACACCCTATTAATGTCTCGTAGCCTCCTGTTTATAGATGTGGTGCACAACACACCGATAAACAAGACTCTACTAGACACGACTTTGCAGAGAACTCCTAGGACGACCTGCTCTGATACCACTTTGTCACACCCTCATCTTGATAGGGCATGATGGGCACCCGACTCTCTTCAGAGTCGAGCGAACCCTTAAACATTCGCTTTACCAAAACCTATCATTTAGAAAACCTTTTAAAACATGGAAATTTTCCAAATAGAGGTCATTATCTTTATACAGATTATGAAAAACTTTCAATCAACTGCGTACTTTTTACCAACTGAAATCATCTGAAAATACATACTCTTTTAACATCTATAAATGATTCGCACTTCTCGACGCCCTATCCACAGGACACTGTCTGCAAATTCTTTAACATATACAAAATACCATGACATAAGTACTTGACCCGACAACACTCCGAACTGAGATGGATCTCGCCAATCCCACTGGAACATCTTCTGGCAACATCCTCTACTCATCTGTATGCACCTGCACGGCATGAAACGCAGCCCCCGAAGAAAGGGGGTCAGTACAGAATATGTACTGAATATGTAAAGCATCACTGAATCATAAACAAGGAGAGACGTAATTGTAAACCAGTTTAGAGGCAACCCGGAGTAACCTGGAACAGCATTTTGAACCGTGTCATGTAGTGCCTTACACAAATTCTAGCATACACAACATAAGTACAACATACCCAAATTCTAGAATACACAATATAAATATAGTATCACCATAGTCCCTTCGGACAGCCGCTTCCGGCATAGTAACATAATAGTCCCTTCGGACGGCCGCTTCCGGCATAATAATGACAATTGCCCCTTCGGGCATGCCGCTTCCGGCATAATAACATAATAGTCCCCTCGGACGGCTGCTTCCAGCATAATAATGATAATGGCCCCTTCAGGCAAGCCGCTTCCGGCATAATAACATAATAGTCCCTTCGGACGGCCGCTTCCGACTTAATAATGATAATGGCCCCTTCGGGCATGCCGGTTCCGAAATAATACTACCCTGGCCCCTTCACGCATGCCGGTCCCGACATAATAATAATGATTGTGGCCCCTTCGGGCATAATAATAATAATAATGGCATGAAATGTAAACTTAAGTCGTAAATGGAATGAAATAGTAAAACCTCGCACCCCGTTCGGAGTGGTTTTGAAAAATTAAATAGTAAAATCTCACACCCCCTTCGGAGTGGTTTTGAAAGTCTAAATAGTAAAATCTCGCACCCCCTTCGGAGTGGTTTTGGAAACCAAACTTTATATTTCCTTTAGTATAAAACTAGTTTTCTTGAAATCATTAGTAAAATCATATGCACAACTCAATTGGCATAACATAAACTGAGGCCATATGTTATATAGCACGCTCAGACATAAGCTGAGGCCATCGCACACTCAGGCATAAGCTGAGGCCATAGCACACTCCGACATAAGCTCAGGCCATAGCACACTCAGGCATAAGCTGAGGCCATATATTATATAACACACTTAGCCACGTCATGAAATCATCAAGTAGCTTAGGCTTGGAAATCACGCACCCCCTTCGGAGTGGTTTTGAAAGTCTGAATAGTAAATGCGCATAAATAAACATTTAAGACTCGATGGATAAGTATACTTACCGACGCCTGAAGACTCGGAAACAAGTTTCGGGTTAATCCGACTTAGTATAAGAAAGTTATGAGCGTTTGGAGTACGAAACCTTCAACGAACGTTCAGAAGCTATTTTTGGAAAATTAAAGCAACAATCATACCAAGTACCTTTCAAATATCGTTATGGACATCATTCATTATAGAACCCCCCATGAACGTTTCTGAAACAATCTGAGTTCGCTTATGAAATTTATGAACGTTATTCGTTATAGAAACCTCTACGAGCATTTCCAAAACTATCCGAGTTAGCACATGAAAGTTATGAACGTTATTCATCATAGGAGCCTCTACGACCATTTTCAAGCAATCCGAGACCGTCTACGAAAGTTAGGGACATTACTACTTACAGAACTCTTTAGACTTTGCTTGTTATTCAATCATACAATAAGCTCGGCCATACTAAGTATATTCACATCAAGAAGTGAATAAGAATCATTAACAAGCTCGAAATCAAGAATAGAGTCACCCCAAGATAAGTATCATAGCTTACTTAGCTCTAGGACATGCCAAAAGAAAGAAAAGGTAAGCTTTACATACCTGTTCCACGTCCTATTAGCTACGCTTGTTTGTCCAAGCTCGCTATCGCTAGTCTACATTCAAGAAGATTTACATAATCATTAGATTCATCATCATATACTTGTCTTAGTCCTTCAAATGAATTCACTTATAATCTGCCGAAATTTCGGCAGCATTTCCCCTGTAAATACACCATCCCCGAGAATCTAACTCGGCCAATTTATCAACAACAATCCGAGAATTCAACTCGGCCAAATTATCAACAACGATACCAACAATCATATCTCCAACTTCAACAATTAATTCAAATGCATTCTAACACTAACAATCCTTTCTACATAATGCGACGACATTCCTTTTATATTCAATTCAACCACACATAGTCAAGCTAACATCAATGATTTCACATTCAAGTATTAATCCGAAATCATTCTAACATGATTCAAGAACACTTCAAACAATTCAACCAACATACCACTTCATCCGAAACCTTCCAAATTCAATAAGAACAATAACAACATATTTTCTTCCTTTCAAATTCATGAACTACACCAACAATCTACATTAGCAACTTCATTCTCATACTTACAAGAATTCATACTAAAATCACATTAACTTCTACAACACCCACAAACAATTTCAATGCCAACTTGAACCATTAAATCTTCATTTGCATCATAGAATCCATAACAACAACAATTAAAGACACTAAATAAAATTAGCTCATTCCTTGCCATACCAACAACCCATGTTCGGCCACCACACAACATCCATATATTTCATGAATTTCATCCATTTCTCAATACTACAACATGCATAAATCATCCCTAACATATAAAAGAAGAGTAATTCTTACCTTTTTCCCTTAACTTCTCACTTGGCTTTGATTATGAACTTGCAACAAAGAGGGGTCTTCTAGCTCCAACAATTATACCACGTTAAAGAGGACCTTCAAATTAGTAAGAATACTAGAAGAAAATATTTTTTTGGATCAAAATTGGAGGCTTCCATTTCTTGTTCTCTTGGCCGAATATGGCCCTTTGGTTTTGTCTTCTCCAAGCTTCTTGAATTCTCTCTAAGGATGAAGATGATAAATTAGCAAATGGGTCATCTTTATTCACTTTTATTTAACTCCCATGTGGGCTTTAGCCCACCCAACTTGGACGGCCCACTTGGCCTTTTCAAGACCATTATATTTATTTTTTCTTGTTTTGGAATTCAAGAAAAATTATTTCTCCAATTTCCAAATTTTGCCCTTAGCCTTCCTCCATATTTTCTATGAGCCATCTTGTGAATTTCCCTTTTTTCCCCTAGCCTTTCTTAATATTTGCACTTCAAAACTTTCATGAACAACTTGTGTGCTAAACAAGGTCAAAAATATAGCCTTGCCCTTAACTTCCCGCAATTATCTTGAATTATCCGAATACGCAAAAATACGGGATATGACAAAAATAATATATATGTATATATTTACTCAATGACCACGCCGTGAGACCACATGACCCACATTGAGTAGCTACGAGTCTCTATGAGATGACATCTACAATTGTACACAAAAGAATCATCATAGGCACCTTGTTATATCCCGCATTTTGTGCGTTTGGATAATTCATGATAATCGCGGGAAGATAACAAGCAAGGCCTTATTTTTATTTTGTTTGGCATATGAGTTGCTTATGAAAAATTTAGAAGTGTAAATAATAAGAAAGGCTAGGGGCGAAAAAGTAAATTTGCAATATGATTCGTGGAAATATGGAGGAAGGCGAAGGGCAAATTTGGAATTTGGAAAAATTAAAATTTGTCATGAAGTGCAAAAAAAAACACAAAAAAAAAGTGGGCTTGATCACTTGGGCCAAGGTTGGCCGTCCCCCCTTCTTGATGGGCCAAGCCCATATGAGAATTAAATGAATGGGTTTAAAAGATGACTTAATGGTCATCTTATTCACATAATTCTCTAGAAATTTCAAGACTTGAAGAACAAAAAAAGAAGGAGAAAAAAATCTATAGGCCATTCGGCCATAGTAACTTCAACAACAACCTTGGAAAAATTTTCTTCAAAAATTATTTCCTACTAATTGAAGGGTCCTTAGCAAGGTAGGGTGGTCATTGGAGCAAGAAAAACACAAATTCTTGAAAGTTACAATCTTGGCCAAGAAGGAGGGTAAGAAGAAAAGGTAAGAATTTATCATCCTTTATATGTTTTGGATGTTTGTGTATGATGTGGTGTATGAAAATGGATGGAAGTTATGAAAATATGGATGATTAATTGTAGCCATGCAAGAGTAGTAGTTGGTCGTGTAGTGTGTGGTGTATGTGAGGCCGTGTGTGTATGTTGTATTGTGAAAGGATAGTGAGCAAATTTTATCTTGTATGTTGGTTGTTGTTGTAGTGAAATCTATGGTGAGAAATGGAAGTTTAATAATTTTAGTTTAGGTTGTAATTGTTGGAAACTTGTTTTAGATGTTACATGAATTGAATATAATGTTTGTGCATGTATGGAAGATAAGGTTGTTAGTATGATGTTGTTAGTGTGTAAATTGTTAGGTTGTTGTGATTAAATTTGAAAGAAGGAATTAGATTGGTATTGTTCTTGTTGAATTGGAGGGCGTTGGGTGAAGTAGTATGTCGATTAGGTCATTTGAATGTTATGCAAATTGAATTGAATGTAAATGAAATGTCATTGAATTGTAAGACAAGGTTGCTAATGTTAGAATGAGTCTTGGATTAATTGTTGACGTTGTTGGCAAGATTGTTGGTATTATTGTTGATAGTTTGGCCGGGTTGCATTCCCAGATTGTTGTTGGTTAAGAATTGGCCAAGATAGATTCTTGGGGACGGTGTATTTACAGGGGAAATGCTGCCGAAATTTCGGTAGACAAAGTGTTAGTTTAGGATAAGAATCCTAGATATCTATAACTAATGTTTGGATTCATTAACATTATTATAGATTTTGGAAGCCCAAGAGTTAAGTTGGATTGACCAAGGAAGCGTGCAAGGTATGTAAGGCTCGTCTCTTTTCTTCCAAAGGCATGATCCCCACGTCATAATGTCTTAAATGTTCTTATATCTTCTTCGCTTGCAAAAGCTAGGAGTCTATGACTCCAAGGTATAAGTCTTTTCCTAATAGTTCATAATTGTTGTTTTTTTTAAAATGTCCATATTTTCCAAAAACCAAGTTTTAAGAGATTGAAAGCTTTTATGACTAAAATGACGAATATGATTTTATAATGACAATGATGACGTCAAATATGAGAAAAGGTCTATGACAGATATGTTGATGATATGTTCTTACCATGAATATGACAATATGAAAATGTTAAGCTATTTCTTGATTTCTCAACTCAATTATGAATAATGACTATCTTAAAGGTTCCTAGCATATGAAACGATGCCTTATGATCCTGTTTTATGTTTTCTCATGATGACACTCCTCATTGATAGTATCGCCTTATATTAATCATCCCTTCAAGGTAAGACACGACGCCCATGGCTATTCCATAATATAATCGGAGGCTACCGACCTTATGTCACTCCGATACGGATATGACTTTCTTTGGGCTCTCATGCATGCTGTTTATATGTTATAAGTATATGTATATGTGATGTGGCGTGATTTTACGCCACAATCGATGCTTTTTAACTATAAGTTTTACTTGTTTTTAAGCAAGTCTATGTCATTTTACGTAGTTTTTGTCATGTTTCAGGTAATACGAGGTCCCTAGAGCCTAAGTGTGGAAAACAAGCAAAAAAGTTGCAAAACTGGAATTTACTGAAGGTTCTGGAAAATATCGTGGAAAAATACTCTGCGCGATCGCGCAGAGTACCCACGCGATCGCGCCCACGCGGGAAATGTACTCCACGCGATCGCGCTGGAATTTAACGCGATCGCGCCTACGCGCGTTGTTAATTCTACGCGATCGCACAGTATCGACACGCGATCGCGATGAAGGGAGCAGTGGAAGCTGACGTCATCCACGCGATCGCGCAGACACATGGCGCGATCGCGTTTACTGAAGGTTCTGGAAAATATCGTGGAAAAATACTCTGCGCGATCGCGCAGAGTACCCACGCGATCGCGCCCACGCGGGAAATGTACTCCACGCGATCGCGCTGGAATTTAACGCGATCGTGCCTACGCGCGTTGTTAATTCCACGCGATCGCACAGTATCGACACGCGATCGCGATGAAGGGAGCAGTGGAAGCTGACGTCATCCACGCGATCGCGCAGACACATGGCGCGATCGCGATGAAGGATTTTCGGCAATTTCGACCAGAACTCGGATTTTGACGATTTCTTCCATTCCAGTACATATAAATAGAAAATTAGGGCAAAACATGAGACATCTTTGGCAGTTCCCACAAGTTGGAAGCTAGGGTTCCTACACAAATTGTTCTTTCTTCTTTTTAATCCTTGTTGATGGAAATCTCTTGGTGACAATTAAGATTGACACTCTTGTTGTGCTTATTTATTCATTTGCATTGTTCTTAATCAAGTAAGTTTTTGCTATTTTAATTATTCTTGTTCATGAATGTTTTCAAGGGATTAGCTAACCTTTGAACTCGCCCATTTACTTTGTTTGAAACTCGGAAGAGGAAAAACGGAGTTGGGATAGGATAATTAACATGAATTTGGGGCGTTAACCCTCATCTAATGGAAGTTGACCTAGGACTAGGCAATACCACTTGTAGCCATATTCGGGTGTTCTTAATGCTCCTAATTGCTTGAGGGATCTCCAATTGGGTAGTCTAGTTAATCTTCGGAAGAAGTTAATTTAGAGTCATTATCCGAGGCTAAATAACATAAACTTGCTATTATTTACAATTCGTGAAATAGATTGGATCGTTACTTGAGAAGTAGTTTCCCTCCTTCCATTCTTGTTGCCATTGATCAATTTACTTGCTTTCTAGATTAGAATTTATATTTCCGTATTTTATCAAAACCTTATAAAAAACCACCATTGATGCGTTCGGGCATAGCTATTGTTAGTGATAATTCCTAATCTGCTTAAATCACCTACATATTGTTCTCTGTGGGATTCGACCCCGACTCATAGTTGGGTAAATTATATTTGCATATGACCGTGCCCATTCTAATTAATAGGGTGGATTTGGACGTTATCAAAAATGGCGCCGTTGCCGGGGAACAATTGGTGTATTTTGGCTAATCTAGGAAATAAGCTAACTTGCTTTGAACCGAACCCGTAAATATTTGTATAAGCGTTTTCTGTGTTTTATTATATATATAAAAAAAAAAAAAAATGGCATCTTGGAATGAAAATGGGTTTGATGGTTGTAATCCATATTTTGATGACCCATGTCCATATTGTGGAGGACCCCACTTTTGGCAAGATTGTGAATATGCTCCCGGGAGAGAGATGTGTGCACCGTCTCAATCCTATGATGAGAGTATTTGTAATATATGTGGTGGTCAAGGTGGACATTGGGGTGATTGTCCCAATTATTTCACTTCCCCTCCCCCTAGTTGTTCTAACGAAAATGCTAGTTGTGCTTTTGAGTTTGATAGGAACAATGATATGGCAAACGAAGGGCAAAGTACCGAATATGAAGGTATCATGGAATTGCTCCAAGCATACTTTGACCGGGAAAGGGAGGAGGAGCGAGAACTCGTCGGGCAATCCATTTTGGAAATGAACAAATCACTTGAGGATGAAAAATTTTCAATTTGCATGGATGTGCCTATTCCTCAAAATGAAGTAGTTGAAGAAGAGATTTCAAATTTACAAGATGAGCCCGGAAATTCTTGTGACCACAACGAGAGTTGTGAAATTGAAGAAATGGTTCAACTTGAAGAAAATGAGCTAAGTCATGAAGAAGAAATTTCCAATTCTCGAAAAGAGGAAATTGAGGAAATGTTGAATGGCATTATGGCGAGAAATGAAAAATATGGGAAGATTGTGGCCAATTGGTGGGAAGTAGTTCAACATGGAGATGATGAAACTGTCCAAAACATGGATTTCTCCATGTTAGGATTTTTACAAGCTTTGGACGATTCTCACCATGAAGAAAAACTTGACAAAGAGGAAATTTTGAGCCAAGATTGGCTAATGAATCAAGCTCAACAACTTGACGCCTATGAAAATCACCGTGAAGGCTTTTCACGGATGATGGAAGAATATCTAAAAATGCATGTTGAGCAAAGTCAAGAAATGGAGTCACTTGAAATTGCTATCCAAAAATTGGAGGCCGAATTGAATGCAAAGATTGAGGAATGTAACACTCAATATCAAAAGGCCATGGATAGTAGTTTTAAGTTGGTTTCCAATGAAGAAGTGGCCACTATTGATTTTCAAGGGCTAATCATAAATTACCAACCAACAAATCCTAGAATAGTGAATGATGCCGAGATTGAAGAAATGATACTAGAGTTGCATAAAAAAGTTCATGACATCGTTTTTGAAGACTCTAGTTCATTAATGGGTAAAAATGTCAAAATTCATGCAAACTTGGAATTTGAGCGCGTTGGACCACATTCGAGCCATTTTTCAACATTGTGCTTGGTTGATGATATGAAAGTTGAACTAACCGAGCCAATAGAGAATTTTGGATATGAAGAAGAAAGCGTTTTTATTTTAAAGTTTGCTATGCCAAGAAGACAAAATGACATTCCTCACTCAAAGGCCAAAAAGTGCAAAATGAGACATCCGAGAGTTGGCCTATTTGTTTTTCTGCCACCGCCCCATGAGCGTCATCATAATCTTGATTCAAAGTTGGGGCGCAAATTCATAAGCTCCAAATGGCGAGAAAAGCGGTAAAGTTGGTATCCGTCGTGCCGCGATGTTAACTTAAGCGCTTGGTGGGAGGCAACCCATCGTTTTTAAATTTTTTAATCATTTTTGAAATTTGCTTTTTTTAGAATTGTTTAGTTTATGATTTGTGACTAATCTGCAAAATTTCACAATTTTTGGAGTTGTTTTGAATAGGTGGAGTTTTTAGAACAGCCACAAATCAGTAGCTGCTGGTTTCTGTAATTTGTTAGACTGGTTTCTGTGCTTATTTACTCTTCGCGATCGCGCAAAGAACCCACGCGATCGCGGTAAAAAAAAAAAAAAAAAAAAAAAAAAAAAAAAAAAAAGAAGAAATTACTCTGCGCGATCGCGCCACATAACCACGCGATCGCGCAGAGGCGCGTTTTCAGTTTTCAAAACAGAGTAAAGAAAGGCAAAACGGTAGAAACCCATCATTTCCTTCACTTTTTCTCAAAAATTCTCTCAATTTTCTCTCAAATTCAACTTCAATTTTTAAGAAGAATTCTTCAACTTGCAACCACAAGGTATGTGATTCTTTCATTGTCTTGATCCTAGGGTTGTTTTTATCATCTTTCCATGTTAGAAATTGTGAAAGAAAATTTTTCTTCCACTTGTTTAAGCATGAATATATGATAAAATTGTTGAATTTCTTGTTATATAAATGGTTGTTTGTTGTTGAGTGATGTGAGTTGAGAGATGGGTGTTGATATGAAGAAAAAAATGGGGCAAAATACAAGCTTAAAATCGTTGAATCGAAGCCCCAAAAATCATGCACGCCACCTGTTTGTCAAAATGTTTCTGAGAATCTGAAATGACTCAGCGCGATCGCGCTGAATAAATGGCTCAAATTTGCGCGATCGCGCCAGTTCCTTGCGCGATCGCGCTAAAGGAATATCTCAAATTGGCGCGATCGCGCCTGGTTGCCACGCGATCGCGCTGAAGGAAAAATGGCAGTGCCCAAACAGAATGCTCGCGCAGAGCTGCTCAAAACTTGGGGGACCAATTTCCTTAACCCAACTCCTCATTATACATCATTGTAGGTGTTCATATGCATTGTGTTTGTTTTGTAGGTACTTAAACTTTAAAAAATGGCTTCATCATCCAGTGCTGCCCATGTACCCTTGATTGAATATTATGACACCACCACCTTCCAGTCAGCAAAATGTTCGAAGCTGTATGATAGGCTGCTGGGAAAGAGCTTCATTGAAGAGAGGGGCTTTGTAACAGAAAATCTGGAAGAAAAGATGCCCGAGTTCTATGGAAGGTTGGTAATAAGTGGCTGGATACGCTTTGCAGATGAACCAATCAGGGCAAACCATACCCTTGTGCGGGAATTCTACGCAAATGCTGCAGAGGCAGACATTACACATAGGGCAATTGTCAAAGTCAGAGGTGTGGATGTCCTGTGCAATGCCTCAAGAATAAATGCCTATTACAATCTGCAGGATGGTGACAACAGCGAGATGACACAGATGTATGAACAACTGCGGCAACAATGGTTTGTGACCCACCTCCACGGTGGGGAGCAACCAAAGTGGCTGACAACAATGCAGAGAAAAATTGACTCTGCAGAGTTCACTGCTGAGGCCAAAACTTGGCTTGATATTGTCGCATCCAGGGTGTTGCCTTCCAAACATGAGTCAGACGTGCCCATTGAGAGGGCCAAATTAATTTGTGCTGTGATGGAAGGGTTGCCTGTCGACGTGGGGAGGCTCATTATGCAAGAAATCCGGGAGGTGGTGCTTGAACAGACTAAGAGTCTATTCTTCCCGTCATTGATCACTTACCTGTGCTCCACTGATGGAGTGCCCACAAGGCCAGGTGACAAAGAAAAGGGGCCTGGGGGACCAATTCATCCTTTGAAAAAGAAAGGGTCTGTTGCTATACAAAAGAAAAGGAAGATTGATATAGCAGGCTCGTCATTTGGGCAGTTTACATCTACTGCATCAGATTCTACTGGTGGGGCATCTGCTCCTCCTATGGCTATACCAATCCTACCACCAATACAAGAAGCAGCCAGGCCTTTCCAATATATCTCCACCCAGGTCTATGGGATGGACAATCGGCTTCAGCAGCTAGTGGCTAGTCTCCCTGCGGGCCCACATGGAGAAGGCACATCTACAGCTCCCTCTGTTCCTATTGGTCCAACATTAGCAGGTATTGTGGAGGACATGAAGCATATCAAAGAAAAGCAGGGAAAAATAGAGAGGAGGCAGAAAAAGGCAAGGGAGCACGCCAAGAAGCAAAGCAAATTCCTGAACAAAATGATGAGCATTCTGAGGAGTGTATGCGGCGCACAACATGAAGAGGAGGAAAATGAGGACGATTTTGTCCTGCCAGAGCCCAGCAGCTCCAGTTCAGAGGGTGAGCAGAGATGACCATAGCACGCAGTGCTAGGAGGTATGAAAAAAAAAAAAAAAATCTGTGTTGATGTACTGCAGTGAGGACACTGCAAGTTTTTTATTTAGGGGTAGGAACCTCCTCGGCTTTTCTTTGCCAGAGTTCTTTTCCTGAGGGGGGTTTTATTTTGTTGAAACTGGCATGTTTAGGATGTTACTTAGGTTGAATAGAGTAATTTTGTTTTATTTGGTACTACTTGGCAACTAATGGCATGTATTGTGTTTTGTTGAAATTTTTGGACCCCTCGAAAAGTTGAAAAATGCATACTTAGAATAGTTATTGTCTGACATGATTGATTCTTTATATGACATTGTGATTATTGGGGTGTTGTGTGTGATGAATTACTACTTAGGAAGTCACAAGTGTAAAAATTATTGTCCTTATGCCGATGTGTGTGTGAAGTGTTAGTTTGATTCTGTTTATGCATGTATAATCTAGAACTTGCCCGGTTGGTCTTGTTTGAAATGCGAAAGTTAGTTTGGTTGTGAAATGATCTTAGGCTTTCTTTGTTGAAATAGTCACTTTGCCTAAATAAGCCTTACCAAAAGTGTTAAATACCCTTAGTTTCCCTTTTGAGCCTTTTTGACCTTTTTCTTGGCTAGCAAATTATGAAACCTTACCCTTTGTGAAATTAATTCATCTTCGCACCCGTTCCCTCCTTGATGCTACTAGTTAGATGAGGCAAAATGCCTAAGTTGGGGGTGAATTAAATGTGGAGTACATGTTAAAAACATAAGTTGAGGGTGGTGGAGTTTGCTAGTGGATATTCGATGTGGTAGTTGCGTATAAATATATATATATATATATATATATATATATATATATATAATAAAAAAAAAATCAGAAAATTGTAACGCAAAAATAATTGTAAGTTGGTTAGAAGTAAAACCACATCGAGGTCGAAAACTGAAAGAAAATAAAGGGGTGGAAAGAAAAGAGGCGAATTAAGGTGACAAGATGTTGTAGTGTTCAAGAAGGGTGAGTCACTAATTTCCAAAAAGTATCCGACCCGTCCCTAAACCTACATTACAAGCCGAAACAAGTCCTAATGTGATCACAACCGAACGAGCCTAGGATGAAAACATAGAAAATAAGGGCAAGCCTATGGTATTTGCATGTGTAAATATGAATTGTCGTTGTGAGTGTGAGTGTCTTTCTCTTCTCTTTCGTCTTCGTCCCATTCTTGTCGTATATATGTGTGTTGGGACATTCTTTGGTCTATGTGAGGGCATAAGGATGAGAATTGAACAAAATAAAGTGACCGCCTAAAGTAGCGTTTGTGTGCACCATAATATGTTCGATAATGTAATGTCATTCATTGAAGCTTCATTGTTAGTCGTAGTGTTCTTGAGTTATGCATATTGTTTTAAAGTAGAAAGTTGGGGTGGTCGTTTAAAGGAAAACATGCATGCCGGTAGTTCAGAGTCAAAACCAATGTAGACATTGTTATTCTATAATATCTAGGTGTTAGATTGAGTCATGGTTTTGTATGGCTTGCTTGAGGACAAGCAAATACTTTAAGTTGGGGGTGTTGATGTGGCGTGATTTTACGCCACAATCGATGCTTTTTAACTATAAGTTTTACTTGTTTTTAAGCAAGTCTATGTCATTTTACATAGTTTTTGTCATGTTTCAGGTAATACGAGGTCCCTAGAGCCTAAGTGTGGAAAACAAGCAAACAAGTTGCAAAACTGGAATTTACTGAAGGTTCTGGAAAATATCGTGGAAAAATACTCTGCGCGATCGCGCAGAGTACCCACGCGATCGCGCCCACGCGGGAAATGTACTCCACGCGATCGCGCTGGAATTTAACGCGATCGTGCCTACGCGCGTTGTTAATTCCACGCGATCGCACAGTATCGACACGCGATCGCGATGAAGGGAGCAGTGGAAGCTGACGTCATCCACGCGATCGCGCAGACACATGGCGCGATCGCGATGAAGGATTTTCGGCAATTTCGACCAGAACTCGGATTTTGACGATTTCTTCCATTCCAGTACATATAAATAGAAAATTAGGGCAAAACATGAGACATCTTTGGCAGTTCCCACAAGTTGGAAGCTAGGGTTCCTACACAAATTGTTCTTTCTTCTTTTTAATCCTTGTTGATGGAAATCTCTTGGTGACAATTAAGATTGACACTCTTGTTGTGCTTATTTATTCATTTGCATTGTTCTTAATCAAGTAAGTTTTTGCTATTTTAATTATTCTTGTTCATGAATGTTTTCAAGGGATTAGCTAACCTTTGAACTCGCCCATTTACTTTGTTTGAAACTCGGAAGAGGAAAAACGGAGTTGGGATAGGATAATTAACATGAATTTGGGGCGTTAACCCTCATCTAATGGAAGTTGACCTAGGACTAGGCAATACCACTTGTAGCCATATTCGGGTGTTCTTAATGCTCCTAATTGCTTGAGGGATCTCCAATTGGGTAGTCTAGTTAATCTTCGGAAGAAGTTAATTTAGAGTCATTATCCGAGGCTAAATAACATAAACTTGCTATTATTTACAATTCGTGAAATAGATTGGATCGTTACTTGAGAAGTAGTTTCCCTCCTTCCATTCTTGTTGCCATTGATCAATTTACTTGCTTTCTAGATTAGAATTTATATTTCCGTATTTTATCAAAACCTTATAAAAAACCACCATTGATGCGTTCGGGCATAGCTATTGTTAGTGATAATTCCTAATCTGCTTAAATCACCTACATATTGTTCTCTGTGGGATTCGACCCCGACTCATAGTTGGGTAAATTATATTTGCATACGACCGTGCCCATTCTAATTAATAGGGTGGATTTGGACGTTATCAATATGTATATGGGGAAGATTGGGAAAGGGAAGGCGCTATAGACGCATAGCCACCTGATCAGTTGGAGTACGATACATGATATCGTCCCGGACGCAGGATGCCCGGACGCGGGTTATCTGGCTAAATGGATCGGAGCCAACGCCTCGGCAATATGATATGTTCTATTTTCTATATATATGAAAAGAATTTTTTTTCCAAGAAAGTAAAGTATTATATGTACATATGGATCGGGCTGCACGTTCCGCATCGCTAAGCATGTATGGTATCCGCCAAAGGGCACTTATATGTACGGGTTATTTTTCTACCTCATGACATGCTATATATTTCTTTTATGTCATTATCTCTGTTTTATATTTCCCGTATGTTATTATTCATGCCTTACATACTCGGTACATTACTCGTACTGACGTCCCTTCTTGTGGACGCTGCGTTTCATGCCACGCAGGTGAGCAGGCAGACAGGATCGGTTCCTAGGAGTTCTATCGGCGACACATTGGCAGCGCTCTAGTTGTTCCGGAGCCTCAGTTTCTTGGTAATATTTTTGTGTACATATTCGGGCACGGCAGCACCCGGCCCTCCTTGTTATCATATGTATTTTGTTTAGAGGCTCGTAGACAGATATGTACAGTCAGATGTTTCATAACTTGTTTATCTCCGTCGCTGTGTAATATGTTAGTAAAGTTTATTAATACGCGTTTATACTAATGTTATTAATGATGGAGTTAATTAAAGAAGTGATAGTATGCATTTATACGACCCACCTAGTAGTAAGAGTATGATACGAGGTAAGGGGTGCTCGGTACAAGTATCGGGTACCCGTCGCGGCCCCTTGTTGGGTCGTGACACACCTCCAGGACAATGGGGTGCTTTCAGTCAGCTAACAGCCTCTAAGAATCTGGAGAAAGATCTCCTCCCTGTCTACCTGTAGGCATGAACACAGCGTCCAAAGAAAATGGACGTCAATACGAATATTGTACTGAGTATGTAAGGCAGGAATGAAATAAACAAAAATAATAGAGGGATCAGGAATCATGAGAGAAGGATACAACCTGAGTGTATATCATGGACAACATACTCTCTACATATATTGCATTTTACATAATCATAATATACATGCTATCACATCCCATACATCATCACATACATCATCATATACATCATATACGTCATCACATACACCCTCACATCGTAATCCGCATCATTATCCGCGTCCAGGTAACCCTCATATGCCGCCCACTAGTGGTGATCATGCCCGGCCCTCTAGGCTCGGTGTAAACATAGCAGCCCGCTTTAGCGGTGACATGCCAGGCCATATAGGCACGGTGGAATCATACGCAGCCCGCGTTAGCGGTGACATGCCTGGCCATATAGGCGCGGTGGAATCATATCATCCCAAAATCAATCATAACACATCACTATTACACATCTCATGCCATAGCGTCATGTTATCATTTCTTGGTATTCCATGCATCCCATAGTCGTATTACAAGTTAGCATTATTTATCATCTTTTTGTCATAGCAGACATTAGCGTTAGGAGCATACATTATGCTTTAAGGCAACCACACTATGTCGGGGTGACTTAAGGTCGTGAACCCCCGATTGTATTATGGACATTTCATGAGTATCATGCCTCGCCTTGAAGGAAATAATGCATAAGTCTAGTGTTAACAATAAATAATAACATCGTTAGCATTGCAGGAACTTCGCGGCACAATTTCTTGAATTTTTATACTCTAGCTCACTGTCATTATTGTCATGCTTATAGGTGATTCGATATATAGAAGGACTCATAAGCTTCATCTTATAGAAAGATTATGGAAAACATGAAGGATTCATGCCTTTTGAAAGAAGAGTTAAGCCTCACATACCTTTCTCATTTAAGCAATCTAGCGTTCACTTATTCTCCTTCAATGTCACGTCTCTACCTTCAATAGAGGATTCGTACTAACGTTAGTTAATCAACTATAAGAATGTACTACTATTTCTAGAGACAATTGGGCAGCACTTCCTTTGTTTATACTACTTTTCCCATATTCCATATCAACTCCCAACACCCACAACAACAATTACAATACAACAATCAACAATCTTCATTCATATACAATGACCATGATCCACCATTTCTCTTCATTTTTCCCACATTTTTGGTTTTGGATTCGCTATCGTATTTTCTCATGTATCACACTTATCTCATGGTCTACATGTCATTTATAACGTACTCATACTCACAACACACTAACATTCATGATTCAATTCAACTACCATTCACTCATGGCACTATTCACTCATTTATGACCCATTTGCTATGCTTTTCTACAATTCGGGTATCTTAACCTTCCAATACCTTAAACAACATGAAATGGTCATGAAACTTACCTTGGATGATGGTGGAACAAGCCTTGAGTGGAGTTTCTACTCTAGTACCAAAACCCTACTTCACCTCTTTTAGTTTTCCTTGAGGAAGATGAACTTGAGCTAGGTTTCACACTCTTGTTTTCATGAATTTGGCGTTGTTGATCTTGATTTTCCCTTGATTCTCTTGAATTCTTGTGGATGAAGTGTTTTGGAGTATTCTAGAGGGTTCTTGAATTGTGAAGATGAGAAATGAAATAAAATTAGCTTGGGGTCCCTTATAGTTGACTTGAAAATCTGATTTTTGTGAACAGTAGTCGGGATGCACAGTGGCCGTAAACCCAGTTTACGGGCCGTATTCTGGTTTACGGTCCGTCGTTCATGACCGTATTTAAGCATATCAGAAACAGAAAGGTTTGCTGTAGGTCATGGTGGTTTACGGTCACAGTTTACGGGCCGTATTTCGATTTACGATCCGTATTCTGAGTCGTATTTAACCATTTCAACATTTGACAGAAAGTTGAAGTTTTGATAGTTGGAAGACGATGGCACTTTACGGGCCGTATTGTGTTTTACGACCACTGGGTCGCAATGCAAATCTGCAACCTTCGCGTTTTCAAAACTCATGGGTAGTCATTCCCTTCTTAGTAAATCATCGTACATTCATACTATTCGTTGGTCTATTCATTGTATGCTCACGAAAAATTTTCCGAGGTGTCACATTTTCCCCCCCTTTTGGGAACATTCGTCCTTGAATGTTAGATCATCGGGGATTCTAGAAAAATTTCGCCAAAGTATCCTTTATAATATGGCACTACCATCCTGCCACAACAGCCTATAATATCACATCACTGCCTCACAGGGCTACATCACAACATCGACATACCTATGGCCACACACGACCAAAAGCATAAAGATAAAGGATACATTCCTTATATTGTTGGTGTTTCATCTTGGAGCTCTCCTGGGGGTTGGAATAAGTGTCGGTACTTGGACTCCATATTCTCTTCCGCTTCCCAAGTCATTTCTTCCCGATTGTTGTTTCGCCACAATACTTTGACTGACGCTACTTCTTTATTTCGAAGCTTTCGCACTTGCCTATCTGGGATGGCAATAGGCACCTCTTCATAGGTTAGCCTTTCTGTTACTTGCACATCATCTATCGGGACAATCTTTGTGGGATCTCCAACACACTTGCGGAGCATCGAAACATGAAAGACTGGGTGGACTAATTAAAGCTCCGAAGGCAAATCCAATTCATAGGCTACCTGACCTACCTTGCGGATGATTTTGTAGGGTCCAATGTATCTGGGACTTAGCTTCCCTTTCTTACCAAATCTCATCACCCCTTTCATGGGTGACACTTTCAAAAATACCCAATCATTAATTTGAAACTCCAAGTCTCGTCGGCGGTTGTCCGCATAGGAATTTTGGCGACTTTGGGCTGTCAACAACCGATCTTGGATCACCTGGACGTTTTCTATCGCTTGTTGGATCAATTCAGAGCCCACTAATTGTGCTTCTCCTATTTCGAACCATCCGATTGGAGATCTGCATTTCCTTCCATATAAAGCTTCATATGGAGCCATTTGTATACTAGAATGATAGTTGTTGTTATATGCAAACTCAATTAGTGGAAAATGATCATCCCAACTACCACCGAAATCCAGCACACACGCTCGTAGCATATCTTCCAAGGCCTGAATAGTGCGCTCGGCTTGCCCATCGGTTTGCGGATGAAATGCCGTGCTAAACTTCACTTGCGTGCCCAAACATTCTTGAAAAGACTTCCAAAACTTAGCTGTAAACTGTGCTCCTCTATCTATAATAATAGATAATGGGATTCCATGGAGTCGCACAATTTCTTTGAGATACAACCTTGCATAGTCTTCTGCTGAGTACGTGGTCCTGACTGGAAAAAAATGGGCTGCTTTTGTCAGCCTATCCACGATCACCCATATAGAGTCATACCTGCAACGGGAATGGGGTAATCCCACGATGAAATCCATGTTGATCATTTCCCATTTCCAAGTATGGATTTCCATTGCTTGGGCCTGTATCCGGGAAATGTCCATCCCGTCTGGCAGGGAAGCCATCAGACAATCTTTGAATAAATGTGGCCCCAATGAACTCACAAATCTGTGCACCCGATCTCCCATGTCGGCCACCATAGTCGGAGCATATCTAGCCAAAGAATTGAATCGCATGCTATACTCCCGGGCACTCATACTTCCTTGCCTCAAATTTAAGAATCTGTCCGCTCTAGCTCGGCGGACCTCGGGTAGAAAATAGTGACGAATAAAAGCATCTACGAACTCTTGCCAAACCGGCGGAGGGGCATTCTCTCCTCTTGATAGTACCCAGTTGTTGTACCATAACACCGCCACATCCCGGAGTCTATAGGATGCCAACTCCACGAATTCAGTTTCGGAGGCATGGACGATCTTCAATGTCCTCAACATTTCATCAATGAAACCTTGTGAGTCTTCCTCCGGCTTTGACCCGAAGAACTCCGGAGGATTTAGACTCATAAAATCACGGGCCTTTGTACTTACTGCCCGGTCGCTTGAACCCACATTCTTTCGTTGTGCCTGTATGGCAACTAATTGTGTCAATAACTAGATGGCCTCAGTCATTTGTTGACCCGAAGCAGCCGACGGAGGAATTGGAGCTGGGGCTCCTCCTTGCTTTTCCACATTAGGCGGGGTAGAAGAAGTATTAGACAAGGCCTCGTTCTGTAATTCACCCTCTTCAATATTCATTGGAGGCTCTCTTTCTTCCCACCTCTTTGTCGTAGTCTTGCCCTTCTGGGCAGCTGTGGCTTTCCCCTTTGGCGGAATTCTGAAATCATAACGTACTATTAGGGAGGATAAAATCTTATACATGGCTCTATCGCACAATTTCGTAAGAAGAAAGATGGTCATTTATCCTAAATGCCCTGTAGCCTCTTTTTTATTGATGTGGCGCGCAACATACCATAAACAAGACTCTACTAGACACGACTCGTAGACACTTCCTAGGACCGAACTGCTCTGATACCACTTTTGTCACGACCCGGCTAGGGGTCGTGATGGGTACCCGAGGCTAACCGCCGAGCACCGCTCGCACTAGTACTCCTTAGGCTTATTTAAAAATCATTTATTGGATTCATGCTCGATTTATAAGAAAACCCGTTTTCCTTTAGAAACATAATGTTTTTATACACATGATCCCTTAGGCTAGCAAAATAATATATATGTATATATTTACACAATGACCATGCCGTGAGACCACATGACCCACATTGAGTATCTACGAGCCTCTATGAGATGACATCTACAATTGTACACAAAAGAATCATCATAGGCACCTCCAGGACAATGGAGTGCTTTCAGTCAGCTAACAGCCTCTAAGAATCTGGAGCAAGATCTCCTCCCTGTCTACCTGTGGGCATGAACACAGCGTGCAAAGAAAGTGGACGTCAGTACGAATATTGTACTGAGTATGTAAGGCAAGAATGAAATAAACAAACATAATAGAGGGATCAGGAATCGTGAGAGAAGGATACAACCTGAGTGTATATCATGGACAACATACTCTCTACATATATTGCATTTTACATAATCATAGTATACATGCTATCACATCCCATACATCATCATATACATCATTACATACGTCATATACGTCATCACATACACCCTCACATCATAATCCGCATCGTTACCCGCGTCCGGGTAACCCTCATATGCCACCCACTAGTGGTGATCATGCCCGACCCTCTAGGCTCGGTGTAAACATAGCAGCCCGCATTAGCGGTGACATGCCCGGCCATATAGGCGCGGTGGAATCATACGCAGCCGGCATTAGCGGTGACATGCCCGGCCATATAGGCGCGGTGGAATCATATCATCACAAAATCAATCATAACAAATCACTATTACACATCTCATGCCATAGCATCATGTTATCATTTCTTGGTATTCCATGCATCCCATAGTCGTATTACAAGTTAGCATTATTTATCATCTTTTGTCATAGCATACATTAGCGTTAGAAGTATACATTAGGCTTTAAGGCAACCACACTATGTCACAACATCGACATACCTATGGCCACACACGACCAAAAGCATAAAGATAAAGGATACATTCCTTATATTGTTGGTGTTTCATCTTGGAGCTCTCCTGGGGGTTGGAATAAGTGTCGGTACTTGGACTCCATATTCTCTTCCGCTTCCCAAGTCATTTCTTCCCGATTGTTGTTTCGCCACAATACTTTGACTGACGCTACTTCTTTATTTCGAAGCTTTCGCACTTGCCTATCTGGGATGGCAATAGGCACCTCTTCATAGGTTAGCCTTTCTGTTACTTGCACATCATCTATCGGGACAATCTTTGTGGGATCTCCAACACACTTGCGGAGCATCGAAACATGAAAGACTGGGTGGACTAATTAAAGCTCCGAAGGCAAATCCAATTCATAGGCTACCTGACCTACCTTGCGGATGATTTTGTAGGGTCCAATGTATCTGGGACTTAGCTTCCCTTTCTTACCAAATCTCATCACCCCTTTCATGGGTGACACTTTCAAAAATACCCAATCATTAATTTGAAACTCCAAGTCTCGTCGGCGGTTGTCCGCATAGGAATTTTGGCGACTTTGGGCTGTCAACAACCGATCTTGGATCACCTGGACGTTTTCTATCGCTTGTTGGATCAATTCAGAGCCCACTAATTGTGCTTCTCCTATTTCGAACCATCCGATTGGAGATCTGCATTTCCTTCCATATAAAGCTTCATATGGAGCCATTTGTATACTAGAATGATAGTTGTTGTTATATGCAAACTCAATTAGTGGAAAATGATCATCCCAACTACCACTGAAATCCAGCACACACGCTCGTAGCATATCTTCCAAGGCCTGAATAGTGCGCTCGGCTTGCCCATCGGTTTGCGGATGAAATGCCGTGCTAAACTTCACTTGCGTGCCCAAACATTCTTGAAAAGACTTCTAAAACTTAGCTGTAAACTGTGCTCCTCTATCTATAATAATAGATAATGGGATTCCATGGAGTCGCACAATTTCTTTGAGATACAACCTTGCATAGTCTTCTGCTGAGTACGTGGTCCTGACTGGAAAAAAATGGGCTGCTTTTGTCAGCCTATCCACGATCACCCATATAGAGTCATACCTGCAACGGGAATGGGGTAATCCCACGATGAAATCCATGTTGATCATTTCCCATTTCCAAGTATGGATTTCCATTGCTTGCAACAAGCCTCCCGACATCTGGTGTTCAGCTTTTACCTGTTGGCAATTTGGACATTGTGCTACGAATTCTGCTATGTCTCTCTTCATGCCATCCCACCAGTACATCATCTTGAGATCATGATACATTTTGGTTGCACCTAGGTGAATAGAATATCGAGAGCAATGTGCTTCTTCTAAAATTCGTCTGTGCAATTCCGCCACATTCGGCACACACAACCTGCCTCGGTACCTAAGAATCCCATCCATGGAAACTTCAAACGGAGACTTTTCTTTCCCATGAGATGTGTCTCTATAACGACATAACTGAGGATCTTCACACTGCCGTTCTTTCACTTCCATATCCAAGGACGAAATCGTGGAATCATTTATACTAATCCCGGCATCGCCCGAATCAATTACACGCACTCCAAGATTAGCCAATCGATGAAGTTCTTGAACCATCTCTTTCCTTTCTGGAGGGACTTCACATAAACTGCCCATTGATTGGCGGCTAAGTGCGTCGGCTACTACATTCGCCTTCCCCGTGTGGTATAAAACGTTAACATCATAATCTTTTAATAATTCTAACCACCGCCTCTATCACAGGTTCAACTCCTTTTGCTTGAAGATGTATTGAAGACTTTTGTGATCTGTATAGATATCAACGTGCACATTGTACAAATAATGTCTCCACATTTTTATGGCACGAATGACCGCAGCTAGTTCGAGATCATGAGTTGGGTAATTCTTTTCATGCTTTCGTAACTGTCTCCAAGCATATGTAATAACCTTTCCATGCTGCATCGATACACATCCCAATCCGACACCGGAAGCGTCATAATACACCACATATCCATCTGGCCCTTCTGGAAGTGTTAGAACCGGGGCTGAGGTCAACCTATTTTTCAACTCTTGGAAACTGCGCTCACAAGCATCGTTCCATTAAAACTTTGTTGACTTCTAGGTTAGCTTTGTCAATGGGGCTGAAATAGATGAGAAGCCCTCTACGAATCTCCTATAATAACCTGCCAAACCCAGAAAACTACGAACTTCTGTGGGCGTCGTAGGCCTTGGCCAAGTCTTCACAGCTTCAATTTTCCGAGTGTCAACTCGAATACCATCATTTGAAATGACATGGCCCAGAAATGTTACAGAATTCAGCCAGAACTCACACTTTGAGAATTTTGCATACAATTCTCGGGCTCGAAGAATACCAAGAACAATTCTCAAATGATCTGCATGTTCCGATTCCGTGCAAGAATACACCAGAATGTCAACAATAAATACTATCACGAATAAATCCAAGAGTGGCCTGAATACATTATTTATCAAGTTCATGAACACAGCTGGGGCGTTATTCAACCCAAACGATATCACTCGGAATTCATAGTGGCTGTATCTCGTTCTAAAAGCTGTCTTGGGGATATCCGCTTCTCGAACTCTTACTTGATGGTAACCCGACCTCAAATCTATTTTACAAAACCACTTGGCACCTTGCAATTGATCGAATAAATCATCGATCCTTGGAAGAGGATATTTTTTCTTTATTGTCACCTTGTTAAATTGCCTGTAGTCGATACACATTCGTAGAGATCCGTCTTTCTTTCTCACAAACAAGACCGGTGCTCCCCACGACGATGAACTGGGTCTAATGAATCCTTTCTCGAGCAAGTCTTTCAGCTGCGCCTTTAGCTCTTTTAATTCTGCCAGAGCCATTCGATAAGGAGGAATAGAAATAGGCTTGGTGTTCGGAAACACGTCAATAGCAAAATCAATTTCTCTTTCTGGTGGAAGGCCTGGGAATTCATCTGGGAACACATCTGGGAATTCATTCACCACTGGAACAGATTGAAATGTTGGCAACTTTTCTTTTGTGTCATGTACTCGAACTAAATGATAAATATAGCCTTTCGCTATCATCGTCCTCGCCTTAAGGTATGAAATAAACCTGCCCTTTCGGGATGCTGTATTACCCTTCCATTCAAGCACGGGCTCTTCCGGAAATTTGAATCGGACCACTTTTGTGCGGCAATCAACATTTTCATAACACGAAGCCAACCAATCCATACCCATGATTATATCGAAATCTACCATTTCCAGCTCAATCAAATCAGCCTTGGTCTGTCGATCACATATCACAATAACATAATTTTTGTACACTTCTCTTGCTATCACAGGATCACCAACCGGAGTAAGCACCTCAAGGGGTTTGATTGACTCGGGTTTCACCCCAATACAACCAGCAACATATGGAGTAATATAAGAGAATGTAGAAACCGAATCTACCAACGCATACACATCACGGGAGAGTATAGACAGTATACCTGTAACCACATCCGGAGAGGACTCGAGATCCTGCCGTCCGGCTAAAGCATATACACGGGGCAGAGTGGAACCTGAAGTAGATGCTGCCCCTCGGCCTCTACCTCGGCCTGCTGCCATCTGGGGAGTCTGCCTCGCTAGGCGTGCTGATGAGGAACCCGCTGCTGAGCCTGTGGGCTGGACCCCACCTCTGCCATATCGCGAGGGACAATCTCGCATCAAATGTCTGGTCTTCCCACCAACATAACAAGCACAGTGTCCTGACGACATGGCCCTGAGTGTAATTTGCGGCACCGACTACATCGTGGAACTGGGGGTCTCCCCTTACTATAATCACCCTCAAACTAGGAACCTGAAGCCCTCGAACTCTGACCCTATCCCTGGCGAAAGGAGCGGTCAAATCTTCTATCTAAAAATCTAGGGGGTGCGCTAGTTGCTGACTGGCCCGAATGTCGGGAATAAGTCTGTCTCGATCCCCCTCTATAATCACTGTCTGTGCCCATAGATCTAGCCCTTTTGCTTTATCTCCTATCACTGTCGCGATCACCCATTTGTTGTTGTTGTTGCCCCTCCAAATTTTGAGCATGGGCCTGTATCCGGGAAATGTCCATCCCGTCTGGCAGGGAAGCCATCAGACAATCTTTGAATAAATGTGGCCCCAATGAACTCACAAATCTGTGCACCCGATCTCCCATGTCGGCCACCATAGTCGGAGCATATCTAGCCAAAGAATTGAATCGCATGCTATACTCCCGGGCACTCATACTTCCTTGCCTCAAATTTAAGAATCTATCCGCTCTAGCTCGGCGGACCTCGGGTGGAAAATAGTGACGAATAAAAGCATCTACGAACTCTTGCCAAACCGGCGGAGGGGCATTCTCTCCTCTTGATAGTACCCAGTTGTTGTACCATAACACCGCCACATCCAGGAGTCTATAGGATGCCAACTCCACGAATTCAGTTTCGGAGGCATGGACGATCTTCAATGTCCTCAACATTTCATCAATGAAACCTTGTGAGTCTTCCTCCGGCTTTGACCCGAAGAACTCCGGAGGATTTAGACTCATAAAATCACGGGCCTTTGTACTTACTGCCCGGTCGCTTGAACCCACATTCTTTCGTTGTGCCTGTATGGCAACTAATTGTGTCAATAACTAGATGGCCTCAGTCATTTGTTGACCCGAAGCAGCCGACGGAGGAATTGGAGCTGGGGCTCCTCCTTGCTTTTCCACATTAGGCGGGGTAGAAGAAGTATTAGACAAGGCCTCGTTCTGTAATTCACCCTCTTCAATATTCATTGGAGGCTCTCTTTCTTCCCACCTCTTTGTCGTAGTCTTGCCCTTCTGGGCAGCTGTGGCTTTCCCCTTTGGCGGAATTCTGAAATCATAACGTACTATTAGGGAGGATAAAATCTTATACATGGCTCTATCGCACGATTTCGTAAGAAGAAAGATGGTCATTTATCCTAAATGCCCTGTAGCCTCTTTTTTATTGATGTGGCGCGCAACATACCATAAACAAGACTCTACTAGACACGACTCGTAGACACTTCCTAGGACCGAACTGCTCTGATACCACTTTTGTCACGACCCGGCTAGGGGTCGTGATGGGTACCCGAGGCTAACCGCCGAGCACCGCTCGCACTAGTACTCCTTAGGCTTATTTAAAAATCATTTATTGGATTCATGCTCGATTTATAAGAAAACCCGTTTTCCTTTAGAAACATAATGTTTTTATACACATGATCCCTTAGGCTAGCAAAATAATATATATGTATATATTTACACAATGACCATGCCGTGAGACCACATGACCCACATTGAGTATCTACGAGCCTCTATGAGATGACATCTACAATTGTACACAAAAGAATCATCATAGGCACCTCCAGGACAATGGAGTGCTTTCAGTCAGCTAACAGCCTCTAAGAATCTGGAGCAAGATCTCCTCCCTGTCTACCTGTGGGCATGAACACAGCGTGCAAAGAAAGTGGACGTCAGTACGAATATTGTACTGAGTATGTAAGGCAAGAATGAAATAAACAAACATAATAGAGGGATCAGGAATCGTGAGAGAAGGATACAACCTGAGTGTATATCATGGACAACATACTCTCTACATATATTGCATTTTACATAATCATAGTATACATGCTATCACATCCCATACATCATCATATACATCATTACATACGTCATATACGTCATCACATACACCCTCACATCATAATCCGCATCGTTACCCGCGTCCGGGTAACCCTCATATGCCACCCACTAGTGGTGATCATGCCCGACCCTCTAGGCTCGGTGTAAACATAGCAGCCCGCATTAGCGGTGACATGCCCGGCCATATAGGCGCGGTGGAATCATACGCAGCCGGCATTAGCGGTGACATGCCCGGCCATATAGGCGCGGTGGAATCATATCATCACAAAATCAATCATAACAAATCACTATTACACATCTCATGCCATAGCATCATGTTATCATTTCTTGGTATTCCATGCATCCCATAGTCGTATTACAAGTTAGCATTATTTATCATCTTTTGTCATAGCATACATTAGCGTTAGAAGTATACATTAGGCTTTAAGGCAACCACACTATGTCACAACATCGACATACCTATGGCCACACACGACCAAAAGCATAAAGATAAAGGATACATTCCTTATATTGTTGGTGTTTCATCTTGGAGCTCTCCTGGGGGTTGGAATAAGTGTCGGTACTTGGACTCCATATTCTCTTCCGCTTCCCAAGTCATTTCTTCCCGATTGTTGTTTCGCCACAATACTTTGACTGACGCTACTTCTTTATTTCGAAGCTTTCGCACTTGCCTATCTGGGATGGCAATAGGCACCTCTTCATAGGTTAGCCTTTCTGTTACTTGCACATCATCTATCGGGACAATCTTTGTGGGATCTCCAACACACTTGCGGAGCATCGAAACATGAAAGACTGGGTGGACTAATTAAAGCTCCGAAGGCAAATCCAATTCATAGGCTACCTGACCTACCTTGCGGATGATTTTGTAGGGTCCAATGTATCTGGGACTTAGCTTCCCTTTCTTACCAAATCTCATCACCCCTTTCATGGGTGACACTTTCAAAAATACCCAATCATTAATTTGAAACTCCAAGTCTCGTCGGTGGTTGTCCGCATAGGAATTTTGGCGACTTTGGGCTGTCAACAACCGATCTTGGATCACCTGGACTTTTTCTATCGCTTGTTGGATCAATTCAGAGCCCACTAATTGTGCTTCTCCTATTTCGAACCATCCGATTGGAGATCTGCATTTCCTTCCATATAAAGCTTCATATGGATCCATTTGTATACTAGAATGATAGTTGTTGTTATATGCAAACTCAATTAGTGGAAAATGATCATCCCAACTACCACCGAAATCCAGCACACACGCTCGTAGCATATCTTCCAAGGCCTGAATAGTGCGCTCGGCTTGCCCATCGGTTTGCGGATGAAATGCCGTGCTAAACTTCACTTGCGTGCCCAAACATTCTTGAAAAGACTTCCAAAACTTAGCTGTAAACTGTGCTCCTCTATCTATAATAATAGATAATGGGATTCCATGGAGTCGCACAATTTCTTTGAGATACAACCTTGCATAGTCTTCTGCTGAGTACGTGGTCCTGACTGGAAAAAAATGGGCTGCTTTTGTCAGCCTATCCACGATCACCCATATAGAGTCATACCTGCAACGGGAATGGGGTAATCCCACGATGAAATCCATGTTGATCATTTCCCATTTCCAAGTATGGATTTCCATTGCTTGCAACAAGCCTCCCGACATCTGGTGTTCAGCTTTTACCTGTTGGCAATTTGGACATTGTGCTACGAATTCTGCTATGTCTCTCTTCATGCCATCCCACCAGTACATCATCTTGAGATCATGATACATTTTGGTTGCACCTAGGTGAATAGAATATCGAGAGCAATGTGCTTCTTCTAAAATTCGTCGGTGCAATTCCGCCACATTCGGCACACACAACCTGCCTCGGTACCTAAGAATCCCATCCATGGAAACTTCAAACGGAGACTTTTCTTTCCCATGAGATGTGTCTCTATAACGACATAACTGAGGATCTTCACACTGCCGTTCTTTCACTTCCATATCCAAGGACGAAATCGTGGAATCATTTATACTAATCCCGGCATCGCCCGAATCAATTACACGCACTCCAAGATTAGCCAATCGATGAAGTTCTTGAACCATCTCTTTCCTTTCTGGAGGGACTTCACATAAACTGCCCATTGATTGGCGGCTAAGTGCGTCGGCTACTACATTCGCCTTCCCCGTGTGGTATAAAACGTTAACATCATAATCTTTTAATAATTCTAACCACCGCCTCTATCACAGGTTCAACTCCTTTTGCTTGAAGATGTATTGAAGACTTTTGTGATCTGTATAGATATCAACGTGCACATTGTACAAATAATGTCTCCACATTTTTATGGCACGAATGACCGCAGCTAGTTCGAGATCATGAGTTGGGTAATTCTTTTCATGCTTTCGTAACTGTCTCCAAGCATATGTAACAACCTTTCCATGCTGCATCGATACACATCCCAATCCGACACCGGAAGCGTCATAATACACCACATATCCATCTGGCCCTTCTGGAAGTGTTAGAACCGGGGCTGAGGTCAACCTATTTTTCAACTCTTGGAAACTGCGCTCACAAGCATCGTTCCATTAAAACTTTGTTGACTTCTAGGTTAGCTTTGTCAATGGGGCTGAAATAGATGAGAAGCCCTCTACAAATCTCCTATAATAACCTGCCAAACCCAGAAAACTACGAACTTCTGTGGGCGTCGTAGGCCTTGGCCAAGTCTTCACAGCTTCAATTTTCCGAGTGTCAACTCGAATACCATCATTTGAAATGACATGGCCCAGAAATGTTACAGAATTCAGCCAGAACTCACACTTTGAGAATTTTGCATACAATTCTCGGGCTCGAAGAATACCAAGAACAATTCTCAAATGATCTGCATGTTCCGATTCCGTGCAAGAATACACCAGAATGTCAACAATAAATACTATCACGAATAAATCCAAGAGTGGCCTGAATACATTATTTATCAAGTTCATGAACACAGCTGGGGCGTTATTCAACCCAAACGATATCACTCGGAATTCATAGTGGCTGTATCTCATTCTAAAAGCTGTCTTGGGGATATCCGCTTCTCGAACTCTTACTTGATGGTAACCCGACCTCAAATCTATTTTACAAAACCACTTGGCACCTTGCAATTGATCGAATAAATCATCGATCCTTGGAAGAGGATATTTTTTCTTTATTGTCACCTTGTTAAATTGCCTGTAGTCGATACACATTCGTAGAGATCCGTCTTTCTTTCTCACAAACAAGACCGGTGCTCCCCACGACGATGAACTGGGTCTAATGAATCCTTTCTCGAGCAAGTCTTTCAGCTGCGCCTTTAGCTCTTTTAATTCTGCCAGAGCCATTCGATAAGGAGGAATAGAAATAGGCTTGGTGTTCGGAAACACGTCAATAGCAAAATCAATTTCTCTTTCTGGTGGAAGGCCTGGGAATTCATCTGGGAACACATCTGGGAATTCATTCACCACTGGAACAGATTGAAATGTTGGCAACTTTTCTTTTGTGTCATGTACTCGAACTAAATGATAAATATAGCCTTTCGCTATCATCGTCCTCGCCTTAAGGTATGAAATAAACCTGCCCTTTCGGGATGCTGTATTACCCTTCCATTCAAGCACGGGCTCTTCCGGAAATTTGAATCGGACCACTTTTGTGCGGCAATCAACATTTTCATAACACGAAGCCAACCAATCCATACCCATGATTATATCGAAATCTACCATTTCCAGCTCAATCAAATCAGCCTTGGTCTGTCGATCACATATCACAATAACATAATTTTTGTACACTTCTCTTGCTATCACAGGATCACCAACCGGAGTAAGCACCTCAAGGGGTTTGATTGACTCGGGTTTCACCCCAATACAACCAGCAACATATGGAGTAATATAAGAGAATGTAGAAACCGAATCTACCAACGCATACACATCACGGGAGAGTATAGACAGTATACCTGTAACCACATCCGGAGAGGACTCGAGATCCTGCCGTCCGGCTAAAGCATATACACGGGGCAGAGTGGAACCTGAAGTAGATGCTGCCCCTCGGCCTCTACCTCGGCCTGCTGCCATCTGGGGAGTCTGCCTCGCTAGGCGTGCTGATGAGGAACCCGCTGCTGAGCCTGTGGGCTGGACCCCACCTCTGCCATATCGCGAGGGACAATCTCGCATCAAATGTCTGGTCTGCCCACCAACATAACAAGCACAGTGTCCTGACGACATGGCCCTGAGTGTAATTTGCGGCACCGACTACATCGTGGAACTGGGGGTCTCCCCTTACTATAATCACCCTCAAACTAGGAACCTGAAGCCCTCGAACTCTGACCCTATCCCTGGCGAAAGGAGCGGTCAAATCTTCTATCTAAAAATCTAGGGGGTGCGCTAGTTGCTGACTGGCCCGAATGTCGGGAATAAGTCTGTCTCGATCCCCCTCTATAATCACTGTCTGTGCCCATAGATCTAGCCCTTTTGCTTTATCTCCTATCACTGTCGCGATCACCCATTTGTTGTTGTTGTTGCCCCTCCAAATTTTGAGCATGGGCCTGTATCCGGGAAATGTCCATCCCGTCTGGCAGGGAAGCCATCAGACAATCTTTGAATAAATGTGGCCCCAATGAACTCACAAATCTGTGCACCCGATCTCCCATGTCGGCCACCATAGTCGGAGCATATCTAGCCAAAGAATTGAATCGCATGCTATACTCCCGGGCACTCATACTTCCTTGCCTCAAATTTAAGAATCTGTCCGCTCTAGCTCGGCGGACCTCGGGTAGAAAATAGTGACGAATAAAAGCATCTACGAACTCTTGCCAAACCGGCGGAGGGGCATTCTCTCCTCTTGATAGTACCCAGTTGTTGTACCATAACACCGCCACATCCCGGAGTCTATAGGATGCCAACTCCACGAATTCAGTTTCGGAGGCATGGACGATCTTCAATGTCCTCAACATTTCATCAATGAAACCTTGTGAGTCTTCCTCCGGCTTTGACCCGAAGAACTCCGGAGGATTTAGACTCATAAAATCACGGGCCTTTGTACTTACTGCCCGGTCGCTTGAACCCACATTCTTTCGTTGTGCCTGTATGGCAACTAATTGTGTCAATAACTAGATGGCCTCAGTCATTTGTTGACCCGAAGCAGCCGACGGAGGAATTGGAGCTGGGGCTCCTCCTTGCTTTTCCACATTAGGCGGGGTAGAAGAAGTATTAGACAAGGCCTCGTTCTGTAATTCACCCTCTTCAATATTCATTGGAGGCTCTCTTTCTTCCCACCTCTTTGTCGTAGTCTTGCCCTTCTGGGCAGCTGTGGCTTTCCCCTTTGGCGGAATTCTGAAATCATAACGTACTATTAGGGAGGATAAAATCTTATACATGGCTCTATCGCACGATTTCGTAAGAAGAAAGATGGTCATTTATCCTAAATGCCCTGTAGCCTCTTTTTTATTGATGTGGCGCGCAACATACCATAAACAAGACTCTACTAGACACGACTCGTAGACACTTCCTAGGACCGAACTGCTCTGATACCACTTTTGTCACGACCCAGCTAGGGGTCGTGATGGGTACCCGAGGCTAACCGCCGAGCACCGCTCGCACTAGTACTCCTTAGGCTTATTTAAAAATCATTTATTGGATTCATGCTCGATTTATAAGAAAACCCGTTTTCCTTTAGAAACATAATGTTTTTATACACATGATCCCTTAGGCTAGCAAAATAATATATATGTATATATTTACACAATGACCATGCCGTGAGACCACATGACCCACATTGAGTATCTACGAGCCTCTATGAGATGACATCTACAATTGTACACAAAAGAATCATCATAGGCACCTCCAGGACAATGGAGTGCTTTCAGTCAGCTAACAGCCTCTAAGAATCTGGAGCAAGATCTCCTCCCTGTCTACCTGTGGGCATGAACACAGCGTGCAAAGAAAGTGGACGTCAGTACGAATATTGTACTGAGTATGTAAGGCAAGAATGAAATAAACAAACATAATAGAGGGATCAGGAATCGTGAGAGAAGGATACAACCTGAGTGTATATCATGGACAACATACTCTCTACATATATTGCATTTTACATAATCATAGTATACATGCTATCACATCCCATACATCATCATATACATCATTACATACGTCATATACGTCATCACATACACCCTCACATCATAATCCGCATCGTTACCCGCGTCCGGGTAACCCTCATATGCCACCCACTAGTGGTGATCATGCCCGACCCTCTAGGCTCGGTGTAAACATAGCAGCCCGCATTAGCGGTGACATGCCCGGCCATATAGGCGCGGTGGAATCATACGCAGCCGGCATTAGCGGTGACATGCCCGGCCATATAGGCGCGGTGGAATCATATCATCACAAAATCAATCATAACAAATCACTATTACACATCTCATGCCATAGCATCATGTTATCATTTCTTGGTATTCCATGCATCCCATAGTCGTATTACAAGTTAGCATTATTTATCATCTTTTGTCATAGCATACATTAGCGTTAGAAGTATACATTAGGCTTTAAGGCAACCACACTATGTCGGGGTGACGTAAGGTCGTGAACCCCCGATTGTATTATGGACATTTCATGAGTATCATGCCTCGCCTTGAAGGAAATAAAGCATAAGGCGAGTGTTAACAATAATAACATCATTACCATTGCAGGAACATCGTGCCACAATTTCCTGAATCTCTATATTCTAGCTTACTGTCATTATTATCATGCTTATAGGTGATTCGATATATAGAAGGATTCATAAGCTTCATCTTATACAAGGATTATGAAAAACTTGAAGGATTCATGCCTTTTGAAAGAAAAGTTAAGCCTCACATACCTTTCTCGTTTGAGCAATCTAGCGTTCACTTATTCTCCTTTAATGTCACGTCTCTACCTTCAAAAGAGGATTCGTACTAACGTTAGTTAATAAACTATAAGAACGCACTACTATTTCTATAGACAATTGGGCAGCACTTCCTTTGTTTATACTACTTTTCCCATATTCCATATCAACTCCCAACACCCATAACAACAATTACAACACAGCAATCAACAATCATCATTCATATACAATGACCATGATCCACCATTTCTCTTTATTTTTCCCACATTTATGGTTTTGGATTCGCTATCGTATTTTCTCATGTATCACACTTATCTCATGGTCTACATGTCATTTATAACGTACTCATACTCACAACACTCTAACATTCATGATTCAATTTAACTACCATTCACTCATGGCACTATTCACTCATTTATGACCCATTTACTATGCTTTTCTACAATTCGGGTATCTTAACCTTCCAATACCTTAAACAACATGAAATGGTCATGAAACTTACCTTGGATGATGGTGGAACAAGCCTTGAGTGGAGTTTCTACTCTAGTACCAAAACCCTACTTCACCTCTTTTAGTTTTCCTTGAGGAAGATGAACTTGAGCTAGGTTTCACACTCTTGTTTTCATGAATTTGGCGTTGTTGATCTTGATTTTCCCTTGATTCTCTTGAATTATTGTGGATGAAGTGTTTTGGAGTATTCTAGAGGGTTCTTGAATTGTGAAGATGAGATATGAAATAAAATGAGCTTGGGGTCCCTTATACTTAACTTGAAAATCTAATTTTTGTGAACAGTAGTCGGGATGCACAGTGGTCGTAAACCTAGTTTACGGGCCGTATTCTTGTTTACGGGCCGTATTTCGATTTACGATCCGTATTCTGAGTCGTATTTAACCATTTCAACATTTGACAGAAAGTTGAAGTTTTGATAGTTGGAAGACGATGGCACTTTACGGGCCGTATTGTGTTTTACGACCACTGGGTTGCAATGCAATTCTGCAACCTTCGCGTTTTCAAAACTCATGGGTAGTCATTCCCTTCTTAGTAAATCATCGTACATTCATACTCTTCGTTGGTCTATTCATTGTATGCTAACGGAAAATTTTCCGAGGTGTCACGTTACTTTATTATGTCTTGATACGTATCTATGATTTCTGAAGTTGTATTTGATATGTTCCATAGTGACATTCAAAGGATACTTGATATGATTATTGTCTTGATTTCCAAATGATAGTTCGTTTGAATACTCTATTGAGTCTCAAATATAATTTAGTTTGCATATGGTTGCTCACTACTCTGCTCGTGCATGCCTCAATATATCTTTCACCGAGTCCCGGGCCGGGTATGTTTTCGTGCACACTTTCACTGCATTGTTCACCGAGTCCCTCACTAGAGGGCCGGGTACGGTATATATATATATATGATGATATGATGAGGTGATGACATGATGATATGATGATGTGATTATGGCGCCAAGGATGACATGTGATGACTTTATTCACCGAGTCCCATAATGGGCCGAGTATGATATATGATATTGATATGCATGATTTACATTTCATAAAGCAAGTGTATTGGTATTTGGAATGTCATACTTGTATCCTGTGATCCCTATTTCAATCGTGATCCTCTTTATTGTATTTCATGCTTTATATACTAAGTACATATCTCGTACTGACCCCCTTTCTCCGGGGGGCTGTGTTTCATGCCCGCAGGTACAGATACTCGATTTGGCGATCCTCCAGCATAGGATTTCCACTCAGTAGTCTTGGGGAGCTCCATTGTTTCAGAGCCTAGACTTTTGGTACAGATCTTTTGATGTATATATATATATATATATATATATATATATATATATGTTTATCTAGGGGTTCGACGGGGCCCTGTCTGTAGACATATGTGTGGGTTGGGTATAAGTTTTGTTCTGCTATGTCTATGCGATGTGCTATGGATATGTTCGTCTGTAGTGGCAGCCTTGTCGGCCTGTGCATGGTATTGGTATGTAGTGGCAGCCTTGTCGGCTTACGTATCATATTGGCATGTAGTGGCAGCCTTGTTGGCTTAAGTATCTTATTATGTTTTGATTAGTTGTGACTCCTCAGGAGACAGGTTATCGGGATATACATATATGATGACGTTACGAACCTTTGGAGTTCTTCTGCATGTTTCCATATTGTTCTTAGATCTAGTTTGACCATATCTAACAGGAACGAATATGAGTGTCCAGCTCAGACACTAGTCATGGCCCATGGGGCTGGGTCGTGACAAGTAGTAGAAACAAAGAAAATGCTGCCCAATTTTCCCTAGAAATAGTAGCGCGTTCTTCTCGTGGATTGACTAACGATGGTACGAATTCTCTCTTGAAGGTAGAGACGTGATATCAAAGGAAATCAAGCAAACGATAGCATAGTTAAACGACAAAGGTATGTGAGGCTTATCTTTTCGTTCAAAAGGCACGAATCCTTCAAGTCTTATATAATCCTTCTACAAAACGAAGCCTATGAGTCCTTCAATATATTGAATTACATATGAATATGATGGTGATGATAATGAGCTAGAGTATAGCGATTCAAGAAATTGTGGCATGATGTTCCTATAAGGCTAATGATGTTATCTTTGTTAACACTCGCCTTATGTTCTATTTTTGTCACGACCCAGCTCCGTGGGCCGCGACTGATGTCCTATTAGGACACCCCAAACAGACTTACATACTGACTCGTCATATTTTTATCTAACTCAGACTTTCATATTAATCATCTCAAACAGATTGAAAGCAAATATTATCTTAAGCGGTCGCACGTGCAAAAATTATCATATCATAGTCAGAAGGGGTGGCGGAATACACATCGCCGAACAGATATACACATATACAAACATACGTGCCATTATGGCCGCCATAACAGACGGGACCGCATTAAGACGTAGATCATAGACAAACGAACACACACACATGACCCACTACCCACATATATGACTACAGGCCTCTACAAACCATAACGAAATCATATGACGGGACAGGGCCCCGCCGTACCCCAAATGGTCAAATATACAGAAGCATATACATCACAAAAAAAATGTGTACCAACATATGGGCTCCGGATCAAAGGAGCACTCTGTAATAGCAGAATGTGTGGCCTACACTGGCAGATCACGAACCTCAGTACCTGCGGGCATGAAACGCAGCCCCCGAAGAAAGGGGGTCAGTACGAAAGATGTACTGAGTATGTAAAGCATAAAGTACAGAAATCCAAACCATAACTGAAGTGAAAGGTACAGAGAGAGAATACCAGATCAATATATCAAACCTGTACTGAAGACATATGTACATAATGCAAATAGAAAATCATGCATAAGGCTCAGGAACGTGGTCACCACTCCAACGCTGGTGCCACAACACAGCATACTCCAGAAGGTTTCAAATCTCCGTACACCCCGAACACAACATATGATCACATCACATCATATCATCAAAACATATCATAAGCCATATCACAGCATAACTCCATAAACGGAATCCGGCCCTATAGCGAGGTCTCGAGAACCGTAACACATCATACAGCCGAATTTAGCGTAGTGCGCACGATCACAACCGGCCCGGGAACCGGCGAACGATATCATAGTAATAGGCACGAGCAGAGTAGTGCGGAAACCATATGCATACACACAATTAAATTCCAAGACTCGACAAATAAATACATATACATATATGTTGAGATCAGAAAGCTCAAAGTAAGTATCAAATCTGTCGGAATTAGCATACAAAAGATATGAGCCTTTAAATTCACCAAACTTTCGAAAAATACCTCATAAGCCATTTTCTGAAAATTTAGTGTCATTCACATTAAGGAGTTTTCAAATAAATTATGGAGCAAATCAAACGGAGCCTTAAATTCATAGACAAATGTCCTCTTTTTATATCATACCAAAATAGCTCAAGTAAGGCAAACGAAGAAAATCTCGGGACTCGCGGGCCGACCTCGGGTCAAGTCGAGGTGGCGGATGTAAATTACGAACATTAGACTCTATGGAGTCATCCAAGGAAGTTTCAAGGAGATTCGGTCACGCTTATGAAATTTACGAATGTTTGATCACTTTTGCAACTAAACATAAGAATTGTAATTTAATTACATTGAATGAATAGTACCCAAAATCTAGCTCGGGTTTCTAAGAACAGAATTATCCCCGAGGCTCAAATCTCAACCTAGTATAACTAGGACATGCCAAAAGAAGAAAAGGGATAGCTTTACATACCTTTCTTCCGCCTCCTATACGTCTCCAAAATCAAGTCTCAAGTTCGCCAAAATCTACAATTTGGTCACATCTACCAATTGTGAGTTATAGCTTCTAAGAATTCAACTTAAATTCATATTTGTCTACCGAAATTTCGGCAGCATTTCCCCTATAAATTCAACATCCCCGAGACTTAGCTCGGCCATAATCTCAACAACAACAACCACAACAATAACAACAATCATCAAAATCACAACAAAACGCATTTTAACATAATTTTTCTTCCTTTCTACATAAGGCAACAATTTCCATTCCAACTTCACACCATCCAACTAATATCAACATTTTCCATATTCATTAACTACTCAAGATTACTCAAACATATTTCAATAGTATTTCAAACAATAATCAAGGATTCAATTAATCCCGCCAACTCCATATTCCATCCGAACTTCTACAAATACAACGGAACTACCAAATTGCATTGTTTTCTTCCAAATTCATCAACAACTACCAAAGTTCACATTTAGCATCTTACTTTCATAATTGCATAAAAATTACGTAAAAATCACATAATCTCTCATAACAACCTACAACCAATTTCAACGTCAACCCAACCCGTTAAACTTTTATCTACGTCATCAATGTCACAACGACACCTCTAACAAGCTAAATAAATTTTAATTCACCATCCTCTTACATTACTATGGCTCACGGCCACACTCCTCTTCACACACCCACACGGCCAAACACACACACATCACAATTCCATGGGTTTTCATGCAATTCTAACCATTATAACACATATGTTTCTTTCATAACAAAAGGGATAAAATTCTTACCTTTTTCTTCAATTTTCCACTTGCCACAAACACCGTCCTTCCGCTAAACTAATTATACCACGTCGGAGAGTGCCTTGAACTTAATAAGAATTCAAGAAGAACAAGATTTTTGGATCAAGATTGATGAACTTGGAATTTTTTTTTTCTTTCTTTTCCTTGGCCGAATACTCTCTTCTCTTTTGCTCTTGTTTTATTTTCTTGAAGCTTCTTAATAAGATGATGATAAGCTCCTCCTTGATATATATATTTGTCACATGATTTTTAATTAATGGGTTTGGGCCGTTTTTCTACTCCATGGCCGGCCACCCATTAATTTGGACCTCAACTTTATGAATTTTTTTTTAGCCCAATTTCCTTTTGGATTTTTTTTTTTTGTAATTCAAGGAACTAATTTATAAAATTCCAATTTTGCCCTTGGCCTCCCTCCGTATTTCCGCATCAATAATTTTCATGAATAACACACATGTGTTAAATAAAATAAAAACATAGCCTTATTTCCTACGAGGCAAGATTATTCCAAATTTTCCAATTGCGCAAAACGCGGGATATAACAATTTCCTTCATGGCGAGGCACGATACTCATAAACGTTCATAATATAATCGGGGGTTCACGACCTTACGTCACCCTGACATAGTGTGGTTGCCCTTAAAGCATAACGTATGCTCTTAATGCTAATGTATGATATGTCTATAAGATGATTAACAATGCTAGTTTGTAATACGATGATGATATGTATAAAAAACCAAGAAATGATAAGATGATGCTATGTATGAGATGTGTAATAGTGATGTGTTATGATTGATTTTGTGATGATAAGAGTCCACCCTGCCTATTTGGCCGGGCATGTCACCGCGAATGCGGGCTGCGTATGATTCCACCGCGCCTATATGGCCGGGCATGTCACTGCTAATGCGGGCTGCTATGTTTACACCGAGCCTAGAGGGCCGGGCATGATCACCACTTGTAGGCGGCGTATGAGGATTACCCGGACGCGGGTAATGATGCGGAGTACGATGTGACGATGTACGTGATGAAGTATGTGATGATGTATGCGATGATGAATGTGATGATTTATGGGATATGACAAAACGTATGCTATGATGATGTAAAATATGATATATGTAAAAAGTATGTTGCTTATAACACTCAAGCAGGTTATATCTTTTCTTATGATTCATGATTCTTCTATGACATTGTTCATTTCATTCCTGCCTTACATACTCAGTACCATGTTCGTACTGACGTCCGTTTTCTTTGGACGTTGTGTTCATGCCCACAGGTAGACAGGGAGGAGATTTTGCTCCGGACTCTTAGAAGTTGTTAGCTGACTGAAAGCACTCCCTTGTTCCGGAGGTGCTCATGATGAATCTTTTGTGTACACTTGTATGTGTAATCCAATAGAGGCTCGTAGATACTCAATGTGGGTTATGTGGTTTCACGACATGGATATTGTGTAAATATATTGATATACGTTATTGTATAAAAGCATTATGTTTTGTAATGAAAAGCAGTTTCTTTTGGTAAAATGAGCATGAAATCGATAAATGATTGTTGAATGTGTCTAAGAAGTAATAATACGAGCGGTGCTCGGTGGTTAGCCCCGGGCACCGTCGCGGCCCCTAGCTGGGTCGTGACACTCATGCATGCTACTTATGTTATATATGTATATGATATATCTGTTTATGTATTTAGGGGATATGGGAAAGGTGAGGCATTATATACGCATAACCACCTGATCTGTTGGTATACTATGATATCGTCCCGAACGCGGGATGCCCGGACGCGGTATATATGGGTATGCATGGGGCTACACGTTCCGCAGCACTATTATGTTATATCTGCATGAGAAATGTTTTTATGAAAAGGCTAAGCATGCATGATGTTCGCCTTAAGAGGCAATCAGATGTACATGTTATCTTATCTTAGGTTATATTTTGTATCTCTTGTTATGTTACTATTCATGCCTTACATACTCAGTACACTGTTCGTACTGACGTCCTTTCTTGTGGACGCTACGTTCATGCCCGCAAGTTCAGGTAGTCAGCTAGATGATCCAGCCGAGTAGGACTTCCACTCAGCTGCAGTCAGTGCGCTCCATTTGGTTCGGAGCTGCAGCCCTTTTTGGTATGCTATCTTGACATGTATATATATGAGTACGACAAGGCCTTGTCCTGTCTTCTCTGCAGTTCATATTCCATAGAGGTCTGTAGATAGTTGTGTATAGTAGGAGTATCGTGTTGCTATGTCAGCTCTTATTTTGTCGTACAACATATGTAGTGGCCTAGTCGGCCTACACTGCTATCTTTGGCACGTATGATTGTTTATATATATGTGTACACGGGTTATGAGTTGTCGATGCACAATTTATTGTGTTAATTTTTCATAAGTCGGTATAGTTTAGTTATGAGTCATGTATGGGCCACCAGGTTAATCAGTGAGAGGTAGGTATGAGTATAGGGGTGCTTGGTTAGTATTGGTCTGCGTCATGACAGATTCTCAATAACCGAAATGGAATATCAAGAACACGATAAAGAACTACGTATAGAAACATGGTACATCATGGTATATAGGCTTAAGGCTATCATGAACTTGTCTAAAACACTAGTTTTTGTGAACTCTTGTATAATCATGGAGGAACGTGGCGTGGGGAAGAACAAATATGTTCCCACACATGGATAGAAGCCCTAAATACCTGGTAATGCTCTAAAGACTTGAGAAAGTTTGAATCTTTGAAGAAGAATTCCCAAAATCTTGAGTCTTAAACCTTGAGGTGGGTTTTCTTGAAAACCTTAGGTTAAGAACATTGAATTCATGCTTAATAATCATTAACATATGTTAGAATTCACTTGGGATAATTAGAACGGACCTTAGTGTTCCTGTTGATAGAGGAGAAAAACAGGTCGTTCTAGGGTTTAGGGACTTACAAAAATTAAAATTAAAACTGAAACCAGGTATTTATAGGTTCTGGTGCAGATTGAGTTTTAAGGACCCTATTACGGTCCGTAATTCATATTATGGTTCGTAAAATCAGACTGTAATTAACAATGTCAATTTTCAGAATGTCTAGTAAAACACCTCATTAATTACAATCACTGGTACGGGTCATAATTCATTTTACGGTTTGTAATTCTGGTAGTAATTTTCCATGTCAAATTTCCATATTCCAAGTGGATTTGATGCCTTTTTACGGACTGGGATACAGTCTGTAATCTGTTTTACGGCTCGTAACCTTGGGCGTAAAACTTGATCTCCTGAACTGCAGCAAGAATTTCAACTCCAATATTCTCCTTCTGATTTTCTAAGTCTAGCATCGTGGTTATAGCTTAAGTTAAAGGTACGAAGTGTTATAGTTAAGTCCTAAGTACTTCAAGCAAACCATCATACTTGCTTGGTTCTACAATCCAGCCATCAAGCAAGCTGCAATGAATGAAAGGTAAAAGACCTAGCATTCTACGTAATCCCTCTTACTTAGCCTTATCGGCTCAGCCACCTTACAAACCTTGCTGAACTTGAGGGTGAACTACTGTGAACTTACAAATCTCGTGTAGTGAGCCTTAGTTATATCAAGACGAATATGTAGGGCTAGCACAACATGGAGCTTGTTCTAAAGAGAAAGATTGTCAACATAATAGCAATGCTTAAGTGGGAAAAAGTTAATGCAGAACTGAAGATGAAGTAAGCTAGATACATGAAGATTATTTGAAACTGCTACAGATCTGAAGATAAAGTAAGTTGGATACATTATTATTTGAAGATATATATATATATATATATATATATATATATATAAAGATGCGATGTGTTTGTCATTATCATAAAAGGGTGAATTCTTAGTAGCTGCTCGCTCAATAATTGTGATTGATACGTTGAAGTTTTGATGATTTGACAAATAATGTACCCAAGAAATTCCACTAGAGAAATAAGAGGGAAGTCATTTGAAGAACTAAACATCCAATAAGATCTCCAAAGGACTTAGTGAAGCAGTCACAACATTTAACAGGAATTGCTCAAAGGAACTAATCTATTATATCCCGTATTTTGTACATTCGGATGTTTCAAGATAGTCGTGGTAAGTTAAGGGCAAGACTATTTTCCGAAGTTATTTTAATACACAAGTTGTTTATTAGTATGGAAATGTTGAGAAAGGCTAGGGGTAAAAAGGAAAATTCACAAAACATTCAAGAAGGTTAATGAAGGCCCACTTGGCCGTGTGGTGTGTGTGTGTGGGCCCCACCCATGGCTTGGCCAATTAACTCAAGGCCATGAGTGGGGGCATGTGTTCACCTTGTATTAGTAGGAGCTATACATATATATAAATATATATATATATGGGTAAGTGATAACAAAATAAGACAATTATTCATCATTGTTTTATTTTAAGAAACTTCAAGAAAGAGGGAGAAAGGCCATGTGTCCACCTTTTTATTTGTGGAGCTAACTATATATATGGACAAGGGCTTACATAGCAAGACAAAAATTATTCATCTTCCAACTCAAGAAACTTGGAGAAAAAGATGAAGGGCATTCGGCCATGGCTAGCCAAACTTGGCCCCATGGAAAGTTTATAAAAAAATATTTTCTTCTAGCATTCCAACCAATTGGAAGGTCCTTGTTAACATGGAGGATTTATTGGAGCAATCAAATCATTCATTTGTGCAATATACAACCCTAGCCAAGTGAGAAGATAAGTGGAGAAAGGTAAGGTTTAATCTTCTCTCTCATGTGTTATGGATGATTTGTGAGTGTTGTAGCATATAGAAATGGATGAAATTCATGAAATATGCATGTGGAGGTTGTGAACGAATAGGGCCATGTTGGTAGGATGTGATGAATTGATTTTATTTAGTATTTTGATTGTTGTTGTTGTGGATTCCCTAATAAAAATGAAGGTTTGATGGCTTGAAAAGGAAGTTGTAATCGTTGTGGGATTGTTGAAGAAGTTAATGTGACACTAGCATGAATTCTTATATTTGTATGAATGATGTTGTTAATATGTAGATTGTTGGTGTAGTTCATGAATTTGGAAGAAAGGAATGTGTTGTTGTTGTTCTATGGAGTTGGGAAGATTTCGGGTGGTATTGCATAATGGTTGGGCCGTTTTGTTCATTGTGCGGATTGTTTGAAGTATTCTTGAATTTTGTTTGTAAGGTCTTGGGCAAGTATTTGAACGTGTTAGCATTGGTGTTGGTTTGATTGTATGAGATTGAATTGAATATAAGTGAAATGTTGTTGAATTATGTAAAAGGAGTTACTAACGTTAAAATGCATTTTGGATTGATTGTTGAAGTTGTTAGTATGATTGTTGGTATTGTTGCTGATGATTTGGCCGAGTTGAATTCTCGGGGTTGGTTCTCGGGGTTGGTTGAATTTACAGGGGAAATGCTACCGAAATTTCGGCAGATTATAAATGAATTTATTTGAAGGACTAAGACAAGTGTGTAACGACGAGTCTAATGATTGTGTAAATTCTCTTGAATGTAGACTAGCAAGCTTGGACGAATAAGCGTAGCTAATAGGACGTGGAACAGGTATGTAAGGCTAACCCTTTCTTTCTTTCTTTTGGCATGTCCTAGAGCCAAGTAAGGTATGATATGTACCTTGGGGGTAACTCTATTCTTTGATTCCGAGTTTGTTTATGGTTCTTATTCACTTTTGATATGAGCATACTTGGTGTAGTCGAGTCTATTGCATGATTTAATAACAAACAAAGTATAAAGAGTCCCTAACTTTCATAGACGGTCTCGGATTGTTCTGAAACGTTCATAAAGGTTTCTGTAATGAATAATGTCCATAACTTTCTTATACTAACTCGGATATCCTCGAACGTGCTTATGATCCTTCAAGTGTCGTTTTTGTGTACTTATCCATCGGGTCTTAAAAATTGATTTATGTGCATATAGTTTCTCACTACTCTGCTCGTGCATGCCTCAATGCATCTTTCACTGAGTCCCGGGCCAGGATACGTTCTCGTGCGCACTCCACTGCATTGTTCACCGAGTCCCTCACTAGAGGGCCGGGATATGTTATATATATATATGTGATGATAGGATGACATAATGATATGATGATATGGGGATGGTGGCCAGGATGGCATATGATGACTCATTTCACCGAGTCCCTCACTAGAGGCCCGGGATACGTTATGCATATAGATGATATATGATGTTGACATGCATGACTTTATTCACCGAGTCCCTCATTAGAGGGCCGGGACACGTTATATATATATATATATATGATGTTGATATGCACGACTTTCATTTCATAAGGTAAATGTGTTGATGTTTTTAACAGTCATACTTGTTTCTGGTAAATCTCCATTTTAGTTATGATCCTCTTTACTGTATTTCATGCCTTACATGCTCAGTACATATTCCGTACTGACCTCCTTTCTTCGGGGGCTGCGTTTCATGCCACGCAGGTACACCCAGATGAGTAGAAGACATTGCTAGAAGATGTTCCAGCGGGATTGGTGAGCTCCATTTCCATCCGGAGTGTTGCCGAGTCTGAGTATATATGTTATGATTCCTGATTGATGTTAGAGACTTTGCAGACAGAGTCATGTGTATAGGATGTCAATCTTGTAAGCGGATTTGTAAGCCGACTTACCATTATGCATTATGTTACAATTCCATATGATTACAGATTTTACTTGACTTGAGAACGACGAAAAGAACGTTTCTGAAAGCCTTTACTATGTATTTCATTCTTATTTGATTAAAGAGTCCAAAGAGATTATGTGTGTAATAAGAGTCAGCGGGTTCGGTCGGCCCGAAATAAGGGTCGGGTGCCCATCACACCCTAGCGAGGTTTGGGTGTGACATAATCCTTATGCAACTGGGGACTCAAGCTATTCTATGACCGACTTAGAGGAGACAAAATATTGATAGATTCCTGTTCAATGAAGAGAAGGGTTTTAGTTATGGTAATATTCTACAATATACCAAAATTAACAACATGAAAATTAGCATTCAAGTAGGACAAGGAAGTCGACATGCATGCAAACAAAGAATTGAAGATCCATGTTTTACAAGATTTAGTTTCTGGTACTGCAAACATCTAATGAGAGACAAGTGTAAGCGCAATCAACACCTAATTTTCAGAAAGTGTCAACTGCACGACGAAAAAGTAACTGAGCTTATCAAGATTTCTCATCAAGTTCTTCAGCTTGACTAGGTTAGGTTCTGACTGAGGTTCCACTTATTTGGCTATGCAAGTATTGGTGATAAGTGTCATTGGTATTATTCTTACTAGGATTATAGATAGACTGATTAGGGAACAGGTTCTTGAGGTTTGACAAAGAATTTGTAATCCTGTTATCGCTCTGGCTTTTAGTGATGATTTTGGTAAATCCTATAGGAAGATACATCGCGATTTTTTACACCTTTGAGCAAGGAGTTTTCCCCGTAAAATCTTGTGTATTGATTTTATATTTCGCTGCACAAACCTTCGTATGAAAACTGCTTCAAGAATCTATTTCTTTAAGTGCGTAGGAATATGTCACGACCCGACTAGGGGGCCACGACGAGCACCCGGTGCTACCCCACCCGGGCACCCCGTTATCATGCATATCATAACATCTAGGTGAACCATAATTCATTTCATGCATTTTAAATCATTAATCAAGCTAGTCCCATTGGACGATCATCATCAATTAACATATCATGGGCATCTATGCCATGTCAAATATACAAGGCCGACGAGGCCAACAAAAGATATACAAAACATAGGCCGACATGGCCAAACATCTCTACCCACATACACATGACTACGAGCCTCTAAGAGTATGACATATCATGAGCGGGACAGGACCCCGCTATGCCCATAGTTATATACACAAAAGAATGAGTACCCAAAAGATATGGCTCCGAAGGAAATGGAGCTCTCTATGAAATCTTCAAATAGGCAGCTATGGGTCAAGTCTGTCTCCCTGTGCACCTGCGGGCATGACGCAGCGTCCACAAACAAAAGGACGTCAGTACGAAGAATGTACTGAGTATGTAAAGCATGATTAACATTGATATACAACATAATGAACAATATATGGAATAGCATAGGAGGGGAGACAATAATATCATCATCATCATGTCGCTTACTTACTCACATCGTCATTCGTATTCTTATACATAGTCTCATCACATTCTTTTACATAATATATATACATACATAATCATTTCGTATACATGGCATTTACATAGCGTACCCGACCTCATTGGATCAGTATTTCAGATACATACTTGGCCAACCAAGGCTCAATGTTACTCATACCTGGCCCTACCAAGGCTTCAGGGTTATCCGTACCATCTGCAGATGTGTGCGCGCGTTTCGAAATCGTATACATATTCTATACATATTCATACCCATATATTCTACCCGGCGTTATAAGCTCGGGGTTTCATTATAGCCCTTCAGGGGCACGTATGAGCATAACAACCCGTAGGCACTCTTAGCATCATTATTATCACCATCATCATTACTATCATTATCGTTATTGTTACTTCTATATCGTAGTCCTACTCGTCACCTGAGGTGCGTAGCGCATTCGTAGTACCAATCAAGGATAGTGAGCTTATGAGCTCGGAATGTGAAACATTTGTAGTCAACATGCTCATATAGAGGGATTAGGAGTTTGGCCAAAGAACCATGCCTTATGAAAGAAGGGTTAGCCTTACATACCTCTTTGTCGAATTATTCTACACTTGCACGTACTCCTTCGATGCTCACGTTTTTACCTTCATTAAGGCCATACTATCATTAGTATCGATAACTAGTGCACATGGCTAGAACTAGAGAAAATTGGACAGCATCTCCTTTATCTATACAACATTTGTCCATATCATAATTCAACCCCAAACGTCAACAACACATTTATAATATCATTTCCATGGCCATTAATCATCTACATTATCCACATTCTCAATTCACTTCCATTTGTCCCTATTTAGGGTCACAACACCCAACTTCGTTCATCCATATACAATGTTTATTTCATGATCTTAACGTCATTTATAACACACTCATATCACAATACAACAACAATCATGATTCAATTCAAACTATGTCTCAAAAACGTCACTATTCATCATTCATGTCCTAGTGGACCATGTTTTCTACAATCCATGCATTTTAATTCTCCCATACCGTAAACATCATATAAAAATCATGAATCTTACCTTAGAAGTTGTAGGGACAAGCTTTTGTTGATAATACTCCACTTTGAGTAAAACCCTAGTCTTTCTCCATTTGGGTTTCTTGACTTTAGATGATCCTTGATGGGTTTCTACCTTGGATTTACTTGTTTAATGTGGTTGATGGATTAATACCCTTGAAAACTTGTACAAAAGTTGTAGAGAGATGTTTTAGAGAGAGAGAGGAAATGTGGAAATGATTTTCATGAACTTGGTCTTTATTTATTAAATCATCACCGAACTGCCGGGTTCCATTATACGGTCCATTATACGGTCCGTATAATGGTTATACGGTCCGTATAATAGACTGTGAAATGGGTCTGCCCAGCACCCCTTCACTGTGACTACTTGACGGTCCGTTATACGGTCCGTAAAACAGTTTTACGGTCCGTATAACTGACCGTAAAACGTTACTAGTGAGCAACCTTTCACTGTGACCATTCGACGGTTCGTTATACGGTCCGTATAAATTTTATACGGTCCGTATAACTGACCGTAAAATTCCACCAGCAACCAACCTTCACTGTGATGGTTTTACGGTCCACTATACGGTCCGTATAACATTATACGGTCCGTATAATGAGCCGTAGAACTCATCAGTCACTGAACTTAGTTTCGCCACTTCGTTTGATCTCCGATCCTCATGGAACCTTCTTAACACTTGTTTAACACTTCAATACTAATCTAAGGGACGTTATAACTCTTTCCCAAAATGCCCTTAAGTCATCATTAACCCGATACTCGTATTTCGCTAGTTCATTCACTTGCGTACCAACGGAAGATTTTTCCGAGGTGTAACATTCTCCCCCCCTTAAGAACATTCGTCCTCGAATGTCGAGAACACCCGGGATTTTATAAAAATTTCGCCAGAGTTTCCCCTATAACATGGCACTAACAACCTGTCACAACAACCCATAATATCGATGCCACACAGGGCCACATCATAACAACATGAAAATTTTTGGCCACACACGACCCATAAGCATAAAAGGAAAACATCCATACCTTATGATTTTGACGTCTCATCTTGGACTTCTCCCAAGGGCTGAAATAAATGCGGGTACTTGGATTGCATATTTTCTTTCGCTTCCCATGTCATTTCCTCTCGATTATTATTTTTCCACAATACTTTAACTGAGGCCACTTCTTTGTTTCTAAGCCTCCGTACTTGCCTATCTAATATGGCAATGGGTATTTCATCATAAGTTAACTTTTCTGTCACTTGAATATCATTCACTGGGACGACCCTCGTAGGATCTCCAACACACTTCCGAAGCATTGAGACATGGAAAACCGGGTGAACTGACTCCAAGTATGGAGGTAAGTCTAATTCATAGGACACTTTGCCTATCTTTCGCACAATTTCATAAGGCCCTATATACCGGGGACTAAGCTTCCCCTTTTTGCCAAATCTCATAACGCCCTTCATCGGCGACACTTTCAAAAACACCCAATCCTTAACTTGAAACTCTAAGTCCCTTCGACGATTATCTGCATAAGACTTTTGGCGACTTTGAGCCGCCAACAACCGATCTCGTATGAGCTTGACTTTCTCTATGGCTTGTTGGACCAAATCGGGCCCCATTAACTTGGCCTCTCCCGTTTCAAACCACCCAATCGGGGATCTACACTTTCGCCCATATAAAGCTTCATATGGTGCCATTAGGATGCTGGAGTGATAACTATTATTGTAAGCAAACTCAATGAGTGGCAAATTGTCATCCCAATTTCCCCCAAAATCTATCATGCATGCCCGTAACATATCTTCAAGAGTCTGGATGGTGCGTTCAGCTTGCCCATCGGTCTGTGGGTGAAATGCCGTGCTAAGGCGCACTTGGGTCCCTAGACCCCCTTGAAAGGACTCCCAAAATTTGGCCGTAAACTGAGTTCCTCTATCGGAGATAATAGACACTGGGACACCATGGAGTCTCACTATTTCTTTAACATAAAGCCTTGTATAATCTTCTGCCACATAGGTCGTCCTGACCGGTAAGAAATGAGCTGATTTAGTGAGTCTATCCACAATCACCCATATGGAATCATACTTGCGTCGAGAACGAGGTAGCCCTGTAATGAAATCTATATTAATCACTTCCCACTTCCAAGTTGGGATTTCTATAGCTTGCAATAAGCCACCCGGCTTTTGGTGTTCTATTTTTACTTGTTGGCAATTGGAACATTGGGCTACAAACTCCGCTATATCTTTCTTCATCCCATTCCACCAATATATAGACATAAGATCATGATACATCTTCGTCGTTCCAGGGTGAACGGAGTAACGGGAACAATGAGCCTCTCTCAAAATCTGGTGGCGTAAGTCTGCCACATCGGGGACACATAGCTTGCCTCGGCATCGGAGGGCTCCGTCTCCCGAAATATCAAATGGTGACCCCTCTTTCTGAGCGAGCGTATCTCTGTACTGCATTAGCCTGGAATCCTCACCTTGCCGCTCTTTTACTTCCGCTACTAGCGACGGAACTGCCGAATTCTGAATGGTAGCTCTGCTGCTACCTGAGTCCACTACTCGGACCCCTAGGCTGGCTAGCTGCTGAAGCTCACGGGTCATTTCTCTCTTTTCTTGTCGCACATCGCATAAGCTTCCCATAGACCTGCGGCTAAGAGCATCGGCCACAACATTTGCCTTTCCGGGGTGGTACAGGATTTCGACGTCATAGTCTTTTAGCAACTCTAGCCATCGTCGTTGCCGCAAATTTAACTCTTTCTGCTTGAAGATGTACTGGAGACTCTTATGATCTGTATAAATATCCACGTGGACACCATATAAGTAATGTCTCCATATCTTTAAAGCATGGACCACCGCGGCCAATTCTAAGTCATGGGTAGGATAATTCTGTTCATGTTTCCGAAATTGTCTAGAAGCATACGCGATCACCTTACCATTTTGCATCAATACACAGCCTAGCCCGACGCCTGAAGCATCACAATAAACAACATATCCTTCCACTCCCTCTGGAAGTGTCAAGACTGGGGCAGAAGTCAATCTGTCTTTCAACTTTTGGAAACTACGTTCACAAGCATCTGTCCATTGAAACTTAGCTGACTTCTGAGTCAACTTTGTGAGCGGTGCAGCAATAGAAGAGAAACCCTCAACAAATCTTCTGTAATACCCGGCTAAGCCCAAAAAGCTACGAACCTCTGTAGGGGTTGTGGGCCTTGGCCAAGTTTTCACTACCTCGATCTTTTGACTATCCACTCGAATACCATCAGCTGCAACAATATGGCCCAGGAATGATACCGAGTTCAACCAAAACTCACATTTGGAGAATTTTGCAAACAACTCTCGAGCTCGAAGAACTCCAAGGACGGTTCGCAAATGCTCCGCATGCTCAGCCTCGGATCTAGAGTACACTAGGATATCGTCGATGAATACAATCACGAATAGGTCCAGAAAAGGCCTGAATACATTGTTCATTAAGTCCATAAACACTTCCGGTGCATTAGTTAGCCCAAACGACATTACTCGGAACTCGAAATGGCCATATCTTGTTCTGAAAGCTGTCTTAGGGATATCTTTCTCCCTAACTCTTACTTGGTGATACCCGGACCCCAAATCAATCTTTGAAAACCATTTGGCACCATGCAATTGATCAAATAAATCATCAATCCTCGGGAGGGGATACTTGTTCTTAATTGTCACTTTATTCAATTGCCGATAATCAATGCACATTCTCAAGGAGCCATCCTTCTTCCGGACGAACAATACGGGTGCTCCCCACGGGGATGAACTAGGCCGAATGAAGCCTTTTTCAAGCAAGTCTTTCAATTGCTCCTTCAACTCTTTCAACTCTGCGGGTGCCATCCTATAGGGAGGAATAGATATGGGATTTGTGTCTGGCAACACATCAATCGCAAAATCTATCTCTCGCTCGGGAGGAAGGCCTGGAAGCTCTTCCGGGAACACATCCGGAAATTCGTTCACTACCGCAACTGATTGAAGAGTCGGCGACTCAACTTCTACATCTCGAACTCGCACTAGGTGATAAATACACCCTTTAGTGATCATCTTCCTCGCTTTTAGATAGGAATTAAACCTACCCTTTGGTGACGCCGTATTCCCTTTCCATTCTAAGACTAGTTCGCCCGGGAACTGGAAACGAACCATCTTCGTTCTACAATCAACATTGGCGTAGCAAGAAGCCAACCAATCCATGCCCATAATAACATCAAAATCTACCATTTTTAGTTCATGCAAATCAGCTACTGTACGGCGGTCACATATCACCACTACGCAATCTCTATACACTCGGCTAGCTATCATCGATTCGCCAACGGGCGTAGACACCTCAAAAGGCTTAATAGACTCCGGCTCAATTATAAATCGACCCGCAATATATGGAGTAACATAAGACAATGTGGAGCCCGGATCAATCAAAGCATATACATCATGAGAGAATATCGACAATATACCTGTGACCACGTCAGGCGAAGACTCAAGATCTTGGCGTCCAGCCAAAGCATAAACACGGTGCTAAGGACCGCTAGAACTGGGAACTCTCCCTCTGCCTCTACAATGGCCGACTGGCGCATGTGAACCTGGCCCCATAGGGCGTACAGATGCTGAAGACCCAGCTACCGACCGTGAAGGCTGGGTCCTACTTCTATCATGAACTGAGGGGCAATCACGCATAATATGGCCTGGTCGACCACAAGAATAGCAAGCATCTGAACCTGATCGGCACTGACCCCAATGCAACTTCCCACACTGGGAACATCGTGGCACGGGTGGTCTAGACTGGCCTGAATCATCTCTATACTGAGGCCCTGAATAACTCGGGCTCGGCCCTGAATGAGCAGATCTATCCAATCTCTGGCCTGAAAACCGTGGGAGCGCACTGGTCATAGAGTAGCCTGCATGCCTAGGGGGCTGCTGCCGGTACCCACCTCTGGACTCACTCATCGGCCCCGAAGATCTAGCCCTCTTGCTATGTCCCCTATCCTGTTCACATTCATTCCTCCGCTGCTGTAGGTGTTCCTCCAATTCCTGAGCATGCGCCTGAATACGTGCAATATCCATGCCATCCTGAAGAGATGCAGTCAAGCATTTATCCATCAAATGTGGCCCTAGGCCCTTCACAAACCGGTGCACCCGATCGCCCATATCCGCTACCATGGCCGAAGCATACCTAGCCAAGGAATTGAAGCGGAGACTATACTCTGTAGCACTCATGCTACCTTGCCTCAGATTCAAGAATTTATCGGCCCTAGCTCGCCGAACTTCTGGAGGCATGTAGTGACGGAGAAAAGCATCGACAAACTCTTGCCTTACCGGCGGAGGTGCATTGGCTCCCCGCGAAGCCATCCAAACCGTGTACCACTGGATTGAGACATCCCTCAATCTGTATGACGCTAGCTCCACCGATTCGGTGTCTGAAGCATGTATCAATCGGAGCGTCCTTAGCATACCATCAACAAAGTCCTGGGGATCCTCCTCCAGTTTCGACCCAAAGAATTCCGGGGGTTTCAAAGCAATGAAGTCACGGGCCCTTGCGCTAACAGTCCTGTCACCTTGCCCCGCGCTTGGCCTCTGAGTCTGGGCCGCAACCAACTGAGTCAACAAATTAATGGCCTCTCTTACGTCTTGGCCTGAAGCATTCGGCGGAGGAGCTGGAGCTGGGGCTGAGGCTCCCACGTGCTCCTCAGTAATAGGCACTGTCTGGGAGGACTGAGATTGAGCCGCACTCTGGGACTCATCTTCCTCTACTACTGGTGGCGGTGCTCTTTCAGCCCGCTTTTCTGCCACCGTCTTGCCCCTTTGGGCTGCTATAGCCTTTTTCTTTTTAGGCATCTCTGAAATACACAACACACGATTTAAGAACAAGAATTTCTTACATCATAGCTTTATCGCACGATTCTTATGAAGAAAGAAGGTCATATATTCCTAAGATGTCCGCAGCTTCTCGTTTATAAGTGTGGCGCGCAACACACCCATAACCAAGACTCTACTAGACACGGCTCGTAGACACATCCTAGGACTCAACTGCTCTGATACCACTTTTGTCACGACCCGACTAGGGGGCCACGACGAGCACCCGGTGCTACCCCACCCGGGCACCCCGTTATCATGCATATCATAACATCTAGGTGAACTATAATTCATTTCATGCATTTTAAATCATTAATCAAGCTAGTCCCATTGGACGATCATCATCAATTAACATATCATGGGCATCTATGCCATGTCAAATATACAAGGCCGACGAGGCCAACAAAAGATATACAAAACATAGGCCGACATGGCCAAACATCTCTACCCACATACACATGACTACGAGCCTCTAAGAGTATGACATATCATGAGCGGGACAGGACCCCGCTATGCCCATAGTTATATACACAAAAGAATGAGTACCCAAAAGATATGGCTCCGAAGGAAATGGAGCTCTCTATGAAATCTTCAAATAGGCAGCTATGGGTCAAGTCTGTCTCCCTGTGCACCTGCGGGCATGACGCAGCGTCCACAAACAAAAGGACGTCAGTAGGAAGAATGTACTGAGTATGTAAAGCATGATTAACATTGATATACAACATAATGAACAATATATGGAATAGCATAGGAGGGGAAACAATAATATCATCATCATCATGTCGCTTACTTACTCACATCGTCATTCGTATTCTTATACATAGTCTCATCACATTCTTTTACATAATATATATACATACATAATCATTTCGTATACATGGCATTTACATAGCGTACCCGACCTCAATGGATCAGTATTTCATATACATACTTGGCCAACCAAGGCTCAATGTTACTCATACCTGGCCCTACCAAGGCTTCAGGGTTATCCGTACCATCTGCAGATGTGTGCGCGCGTTTCGAAATCGTATACATATTCTATACATATTCATACCCATATATTCTACCCAGCGTTATAAGCTCGGGGTTTCATTATAGCCCTTCAGGGGCACGTATGAGCATAACAGCCCGTAGGCACTCTTAGCATCATTATTATCACCATCATCATTACTATCATTATCGTTATTGTTACTTCTATATCGTAGTCCTACTCGTCACCTGAGGTGCGTAGCGCATTCGTAGTACCAATCAAGGATAGTGAGCTTATGAGCTCGGAATGTGAAACATTTGTAGTCAACATGCTCATATAGAGGGATTAGGAGTTTGGCCAAAGAACCATGCCTTATGAAAGAAGGGTTAGCCTTACATACCTCTTTGTCGAATTATTCTACACTTGCACGTACTCCTTCGATGCTCACGTTTTTACCTTCATTAAGGCCATACTATCATTAGTATCGATAACTAGTGCACATGGCTAGAACTAGAGAAAATTGGACAGCATCTCCTTTATCTATACAACATTTGTCCATATCATAATTCAACCCCAAACGTCAACAACACATTTATAATATCATTTCCATGGCCATTAATCATCTACATTATCCACATTCTCAATTCACTTCCATTTGTCCCTATTTAGGGTCACAACACCCAACTTCGTTCATCCATATACAATGTTTATTTCATGATCTTAACGCCATTTATAACACACTCATATCACAATACAACAACAATCATGATTCAATTCAAACTATGTCTCAAAAACGTCACTATTCATCATTCATGTCCTAGTGGACCATGTTTTCTACAATCCATGCATTTTAATTCTCCCATACCGTAAACATCATATAAAAATCATGAATCTTACCTTAGAAGTTGTAGGGACAAGCTTTTGTTGATAATACTCCACTTTGAGTAAAACCCTAGTCTTTCTCCATTTGGGTTTCTTGACTTTAGATGATCCTTGATGGGTTTCTACCTTGGATTTACTTGTTTAATGTGGTTGATGGATTAATACCCTTGAAAACTTGTACAAAAGTTGTAGAGAGATGTTTTAGAGAGAGAGAGGAAATGTGGAAATGATTTTCATGAACTTGGTCTTTATTTATTAAATCATCACCGAACTGCCGGGTTCCATTATACGGTCCATTATACGGTCCGTATAATGGTTTTACGGTCCGTATAATAGACCGTGAAATGGATCTGCCCAACACCCCTTCACTGTGACTACTTGACGGTCCGTTATACGGTCCGTAAAACAGTTTTACGGTCCGTATAACTGACCGTAAAACATTACTAGTGAGCAACCTTTCACTGTGACCATTCGACGGTTCGTTATACGGTCCGTATAAATTTTATACGGTCCGTATAACTGACCGTAAAATTCCACCAGCAACCAATCTTCACTGTGATGGTTTTACGGTCCACTATACGGTCCGTATAACATTATACGGTCCGTATAATGAGCCGTAGAACTCATCAGTCACTGAACTTAGTTTCGCCACTTCGTTTGATCTCCGATCCTCATGGAACCTTCTTAACACTTGTTTAACACTTCAATACTAATCTAAGGGACGTTATAACTCTTTCCCAAAATGCCCTTAAGTCATCATTAACCCGATACTCGTATTTCGCTAGTTCATTCACTTGCGTACCAACGGAAGATTTTTCCGAGGTGTAACATAATAGCCCGATGCTAACACCATGTGCGCTAATGTCGACCAATTGGGTTAAAACAAGTCCATTTTAAACTTTTGTTGTGTCAAACCCAAAGCCTTTGTGGTGGCTCAAGAGTTGTACCTATAGTGACTCTGATCAAATACTTCAGACTTAGTTTAATGTTAGCTATCTTAGTGTCTTTCAAAAAGTCTATGCACATAGATTCGGTCTAGAGAACCATATGTAGAAAACCAGTTAAGTTAATATTAAGGGGGGTCGTGAAAAGAGGAAGATCATTGATGGAATCTCATTACTTTGAGATCACTGGTGCACCAGTTATAACTTATGAGTTATACCTGTGAATACGATAAATAATTATGCATGAGATTTTATATTAAATGTGATTCAAATGATCTAGGGTGTTTCATACTTAATGGTCTACTTGCAGGTTTGTACTTGATGCGAGGCTATATACTCTGAAAGATGTATATCACTTAGCTCTCACAGTATGTTGGTTGCACGTGTTACACCTGGGAAAATTCCCCATTAACGTACAGTGAATAGGTTAGCGAAGGGCACGACGTATATGATTATTTGATAAGTAAGAGATAGCATTTGATGATCCTAATCGAGGTTCAATGAAATTTGACGTAATGGAAGAAGGTTGCTAAGGAAAGCAAAGGATATGTTGCGCGTCGGGTAAGAATTATGAGCTATGAGTTGATGATGGCTGAAAGATGTTTCAGAGACGAGTGATAACTTCCCTTATATTGGTATTGAGGTTTTAAACAAGTGTCAAGAAGGTTCCGTAAGGATTGGAGATCAAACGAGTCAACGAGAAAGAGTTCGGATGAACTGGGCATTATACGGCCCAACATACTGGCCGTATAAATTATACTGGTCGTATGTCTAGCCGTATAATTAGCCCAAAATGTCATGCCTCACTGGACCAAACATACGGCCAAACATACGGCCCGTATAAAATGTACGGACCATATGTTGGTCCGTACATCTCGGTCGGGACAGATTTAAGTGTTTAATATAATATAAGAACCCCTCTCTCATTATTTCATTTCATTTTCCCACTCTCCTCTCCTCAAGAAACCTCTAGAACACTCTCTATCATTCATCCACAAGAAACCAAAGGAAAACCATGATCAACTACACCAAATCCATAAAATCAAGTGTAGAAACCTAATAAAAATTCGTTTACACCAAGAAAACTCAAGGGAAGTGAGTTAGGGTTTTGGTGCAAGAAGAGGAGTTCCACTCAAGGGTTGTTCATCCATCATCTAAGGTTAGTTTTATGATTATTCTTGGTTGTTTAAGGTGTTGGAAGTTAAAAACACTTGGATTGTAGAATGATATAGGAAATGGGCCATAAATAAGTGAATAGTGACATTATTGGGTGAAGGTTTGGATTGAATTATGAATGTTGGTATGCTGTGGTTGTAAGTATAATGTGAATGGCATTTATACCATGGAATAAGTATTATATATGAGAAAACGCAATAGCGAACTATAATCACAATTATGGAGAAATTCAAGAGGAATTGTGAAATGCGGATAATGTAGATAAATGATGATTGTTGTCTATTATATTGTGAATGTTGTTATGAATGTTTGGGAGTTGATATAGAATATGGGAAAAGTTATATAAACAAAGAAAATGCTGCCTGATTTTCTTTAGCTTTAGTAAGCACGTTTAAGTAATCTATTAGCTAATGTTCATGCGACTTCTCTTGAAGGTAGAAACATGGGCCTCGAAGGAGAACTAGCAAGCGATAGATTAGTTAAATGAAAAAGGTATGTGAGGCTAGTCCTTTGTTTCTATGGCATGAATTCGATGGTATGATTTCTCCTTCTTCTCCATGAATCCTCTATATCTCGGAAAAACTAATAGCCCATGTTCATGAATAGCCATATGAGATGAGAGATATATTATGGGTTCAATAATAATGATGATGAGTTAAGTATAAAGATTCTAGAGTTCATGATATGATGTTCCTATAACGTTAATGATGTCATATATTGTATACACTCACCTTATATATTATTTCCTTCAAGGTGAGGCATAGTATCATAAAGTGAATGATGTCGTATATTGTATACACTCACCTTATATATACTATTTCTTTCAAGGTGAGGCAGAATAGCATTAAGTTAATGATGTCAGTAATTGTATACACTCACCTTTTATACTATTTCCTTCAAGGTGAGGCAGAATACTTATAAATGTTCCATAATGGAATCGAGGGTTCACGACCTTAGGTCAACTCGATACAGTATAGCTATCTTTGAGTTATTATACATGCATCATGATGAGTATATGTTGATGATATTACACCGTGCCTATATGGACGGGTAGACACACCACTGCAGTGGGCAGCTTATACCCCGGATACGCGAGGCCTGGATGCAGGTTAATTATTATCACACCGTACCTATATGGACGGGCAGCTTATACTTATACACTTATACATTTATACATACATGATATGATGATGATTATGAGTAAGCCAGCATGTGTTATTTCTTTTATAAGTGACAGTCATATACAGTTTCTCCTTATTGATGCTTCCTTTATCTTATTGATGTATTTTCATTACTTATGCCTCTCATACTCAGTACAATGTTCGTACTGACATCCGTTTTCTTTGGACGCTGTGTTCATGCCCATAGGTAGACAGGGAGGTGATCTTGATCCAGACTCGTAGGAGCCAGTAGATGATTTTAGAGCACTCCATTATTCCGGAGTTGCCTTGATTATTATTTTGAGTACATATGTATATTTTGGGCACAACGGGGTCCTATTCCTTCCCTATGTCTAGCACTCTAGTAGAGGCTCGTAGATACGCAGTATGGGTTATATGGTCTCACGAGCTTGCTATTATGTATATACATATATTATTTTATTAGTCGAAAGGCTTATGTATATAAAAGTATTTATGTTTCGAAAAGAAAAATGATTTTTCCTATGACTTGAGTATTAAATTGATAAAAGAACGTTAGTAGAATGAGTGGTGCTCGGTGGTTAGCCCCAAGTACCCGTCGCGGCCCTTAGTCGGGTCGTGATAGCACAGTCGATGTCTTTGTATGAATGAATGTGGTGATCAGATGGGAATATGTTTCTCATATATGATGAGCACCCCGATTATGTGTGAGTGTGAGATGTTGGAAATAAGGGCACCCAAGGGGTGTTGTAAAAGCATTGGGGTAAATACCATAATTTAGTAATTGTTGTAAACCTAATACTTTTTATATAAGTACACCTATTGTGTAGAATAAGAAATATATGAGAGATATAAGTCTTAGATTTTCCATGTTCTTTTCTCTCACAATCGAATTATGGTTTAGATTATGATTTAGGAGGCTTGCTTCGACATACTGTGACAATAACCACAAACCAGTGATTCCAACCGTGATTCGTTCAAGTCTTTCACTTCCGCTACATGAAGAAACCTACAAGTTCTCATTTTACAATTGTAATGACCCGTTAGGTTGTTTTGGTAGTCTTCTTCTTTTTGCCTATTTTGTTACACCCCAAAAAATTTCGTGTTACTAAGGTTACAGACGGCTTAATGTGATCTCGAGGAGGAGAAAATATCACAATTATAGAGAATGAAATTTTACTGTAGTAGCATGAGTATGATATTTGAAATTCATACAATATGATTGGAATAATACGTTAAAAGATATATAGCCCTCGTAACCGTAAGCTGAGGTGGGGCCCACATGATGGGATTTTTATAAAGGACATATGATAAGTTATATGGACAATATATGTAAAGTTAAACACAAATCAAGAAGGACCCTTGAGCCAAATCCAAGTGTAAGCCCTCCAAAAAGATGTTTTTAAGTTACGTTTTCGGGTGATCTGACTTCGGGAGGCCATAACCCCATCGGTATTTGGGAATTTGGGAAAACTCCTAAAGTGAAAGTTGTAGATAGTTAAAATAACTTTCCAACCATAGGTCGTGAGCCTGTATGTGACATCGGGATAAAGAGTTATGGACGTTTTAAGGCAGAAAGGTCAAGCTGGGCAGTAAAATGTGCCCCACCCGATTCCAAGTCGGGTCAGGCCCATTTCCCTTGCTATTTAAGGGAAATTTTCAGCTTATCTTCCTCATCTTCACACCAGAAGAATCCAGAAAATTCTAGAGAGAGGGAAGAGAGATTTTAGAGAGAGAAACCGAATTTTGATCACAATCTGAGCCCGAATCCCGAAGCTCATGAAGAGAAAAGTGTTGTACGTTGCGTTGCCTTCAATTTGAGCTAACAATCAGCCAAGAAGAAGAGTGTTGACGTGGTTTCTGCATACATAAGGTAAGATTAAGGTTCCTTTTTCATTGCTAATAAGTTTATTTAGAGTTTTAACGGATTAGAATGGAGAAAATAGCGTTATAAATTCATTTGTTGTTTTGTTGAGATTTATGGATCGGGGGATGTTTTAGTTGGATTAAATGGATGGAATTAGCTGAGTTATGATGGATAATAATTGTTGATGTTGTTGACAAGTTGATGTTCTTGAATTTGAGAGAATAAAGTGTATGAAGATATCATATACAAAGCATATACCGGGCTGTTTTTATATGCTTTTCGTGGCTGTTTTGTGACAATATTTTGGGGTTGTTTGGTGGTTGTTATGAATTGTTTTGTGGGCTGGAATATCGTGCGATTGGCTGTAGTTGTTGTTGTTGTTGTTGTGTTTGTTGTTATACTATAGATATACGAAAATAAAGAAGTGTATACAAGCATTGGTATACGAATGTATATTGGGCTGTTTTGGAAGTGATTTAAGAATGGATTTAATTCTAGTTTGATATGAAATTGTTGGTGTTGTGGTTGTTGGTATTTTCATTGATGTTTGGATAAATTGGAATCTCGAGGATTGTTAAGTTTTCAGAGGAAATGCTGCCCGAATTTCGTTAAGTTTCATTCGTACTTGGATTGGTTAGTAAGTGATGTGGATGATCTAACTGTGGCTTATGTTATCTTAATTTTAGACCTACGAGCTCGAGAAATAAACGTTGCACATTTAAATAAGCGTTAAAGGTATGTAAAGCTAACCCTTCTGTCTTTTGGCATGATCTTTATAAAACAAACAGATGACGTGTATATGATTCCAAAGAAGTTCCTATTCTTAGAGCCACTAGGAAGGCTAATGTTCTTGATTTCAGAAGCTATTTCATTATGTCTTGATACGTGTCTATGATTCCAGAAGTTCTATTTTGATAGAATCCATAGTGACATTCGAAGGGTACTTGATATGATTATTGTCTTGATTATCAAATGATGGTTCATTTTGATTATTCTATTGAGTCTCAGATATGACTTAGTTTGCATCTGGTTTCTCACTACTCTTCTCGTGCATGCCTCAATATGTCTTTCACCGAGTCCCGGGCCGGGTATGTTTTCTTACACAGTTTTACTGCATTGTTCACCGAGTCCCTCACTAGAGGGCCGGGTACGGTATATATACATATATATGATGATATGATGATATGATGATCTGATGACATGATGATATGATGATATGATGATGTGATTATGGCGCCACGGATGGCATATGATGACTTTATTCACCGAGTCCCATAATGGGCCGGGTATGATATATGATATTGACATGCATGATTTACATCTCATAAGGAAAGTGTAATGGTATCTTTGATTGACATACTTGTCTCCTGTAATCTCTATCTCAGTGATGATCCTCTTTATTGTATTTCATGCTTTATATACTCAGTACATATCTCGTATTGACCCCCTTTCTTCGGGGGCTGCGTTTCATGCCCGTAGGTACAGATAGTCGGTTTGGTGACCCTTCAGCATAGGACTTCTACTCAGCTGTCTTGGAGAGCTCCGTTGTTCCGGAGTCTAGACTTTTGGTACATATCTTATGATGTATATATATATATGCGCTTATCCAGCGGTACGGCGGGGCCCTGTCCCATTATATTTCACTATTGATACTCTAAGAGGTCTGTAGACATATGTGTGGGTTGTATATAAGTTTGTTCAGCTGTGTCTATACGATGTGCTATGGATATGCTCTTCTGTAATGGCAGCCTTGTCGGCTTGCGTATGGTGACGATATGTATTGGCAGCCTTGTCGGCTTGCGTATCATGTTGATATATTGTGGTAGCCTTGTCGGCTTGCGTATCATATTATGTTCTGATCAGTTGTGACTCCCTAGGAGACCGGTTATTTAGATATATGTATATATGATGATGTTATGAACCTTTGGAGTTCTTTTGCAAGTTTCCATATTGATTTTAGCTTCAGTTGACTACATCTAACAGTTACGTATATGAGTGTCCAGGTCGGGCACTAGTCATGGCCCACGGGGTTGGGTCGTGACAAAAGTGGTATCAGAGCAGTTCATCCTCGGAATGTCTACAGACCGTGTCTAGTAGAGTCTTGTTTATCGGTGTGTTGTGCACCACATCTATAAACAGGAAGCTACAGGACATTTCGGATGTTACCTTTCCTTCTTACTCTAGATCGTGCGATAGAGCCAAGAGACAGAAAATGATATCCCTTATATACTGACCTTTGATTTCAACAGGATAGTGGTGTCAACAAGAGAAGGTAAATAATGCTACTGGGAGTTACCGAGGTAAGATATTTCATCGAGGTTACGTTATCAGAAGTTGTATATACAGAATGGCAAACTGGCCATCATCAAGGTGAGTTATTGTAAGTATAGTAAGAAAATAGATTGAATTTATATATATTATTGATAAGTTCAGTTATAAGGTGTGAACAGAAGAAGCTGAACGAATCAGTAAAAAGACAAGTAAGCAGAGTACATGTCAGATACGGTATGAATGTTGCAGGTATGATTGAAACCTGCAGTTAAAGATGGAAAGGGAAAGTACACAGGAAAGTGTAACAAGTACAGTTCGAGTTGGACATACGAGGTAAGTTCGTCATTTTCATACTGATATAGATATAGAGAGCCCTGTGCGGCTATGATACGATATAATATATACATATATATGTTGGCCCTGTGAGACATTGTTGGTATTTCCTGCGTGCAGGTTTTGGGATAGTAAGAAATACAGAGGAAACTCTGCCAAAATTTCCTAGAAGTAAAAAGAGAATGAGATATAAGTTCGTAAAAGTCTTGAAAGGTCATGTCAACAGTAATGATGAGATTTGACTAAGTTGCAAGTACGTCTGACTTCGAGAAATAAAGTTAACGGTTGAATTGATAATAATATTAATTATGAGGTCGACATCGATATGATAAATTTATCATGTTGGATTAAAGCTTTAAGAGATACCCTCCATGTCATCCGTAAGAGACATCACTCTTATTTGGGAAACTTGATTTCAAAGGAGCAAATATGAGCAGCAAAGTTTGGAATTCATTTGAACAGACCAGAATACTTTCCAGCCACAATTTTACCTTAGAAAAAAGCTCATGTTGAAGAGCAAAAACGTCCAGCAATTAAGTTTCACTCTTATTTGAAGAGTACAAAGCATACACCAAGTAGTTTATGAACTAAATAGTTCGTTCACGACCCAAGAACAAATCTGGAGGTAAGCTATGTGAATCAAGCATTAGAAAGTCCCGTGGTGCTTGTCGGATTCTAGTTCTTCTTCTTGTGGTGGTTTTGGAAGATGCTTCATGGTGACGTAATTTTGGAGTTGGTGCGTTCTTGTGTTCTTGAGATAACATTTCATCATATCTTTATGTCCTTGAGTTTATTAGTTCTTAATCAACTAATTGGAGATGGAATTTGTAGAAGGAAAACTCAAACTTGTGGGCTGTCTTAGATCATGTGTTTCATGCGTTGTTAATGAAATGCTTGGATAAATTGGGAAGATCTTGTGACACTAAGGGATGATGTAGAAAGAGGTGGCAAATCTTAACAGAACGTTTTATTGAGGTATCGAGTGAACTGATAAGTAGGGATAAATTGCGACGAGTTACGGATAAAAGGAGTAATAGTATGATTGAGATAAAAGTACGGAGGAGGAAGAATTATGACAAATGTGAAGTATTGATAAGACAGCTTGTGAGATATTAAGGATAAGATTGATCAGAAAGGGTGAAAGGTTAAGTACGCCTACTCCACTTAGTGTAATTAAATCATAGTAAGAATCGTGAATAAGGTTAAGAAGTGTTACGCTATAAGATTGATTATGAACAGGATGTAATGTCAAAATCATATGGATTGTTATGAAAATGAGTAATGCCTAGCGAGGAAGTGACTAAAAGATATGACGTGATCTATGTGATTAAAGTATTAAGGCGAGCTATAGAATGAATAAGAAAGACTTATAAAGTTCTTCTATAGGGAAAGTTCAAAATAAAGATTATGTGATAACGAGAATGAAAGCGAGCATATGACAAGAAGGAAATACTAAAGGAACCATCTAAGATAGACGTAATTAATTGGGTATGAGTATAAGCTAAAAGGGAAATATATAGCTACGAACTTAAAGGTGCAGCAAGACGACAAGGTGGTAAGATAAGGCCATTATTAAGACGAATTTGATATGATTTTTAGTAAGTTAGAAGTTAGCGTTGGGTACACGAAAAGGGTGAAAGAGCATAAGGCATAAAGGAGTGCTGCGTATATATGACTTCACCACGGAAATAGTAAAATCCTTAAAGGACGAGGATTGTAGATTTGCGAAACAACTGATGTATTGTAAATTTATTAGAGGAAGCAGATGATATCCGTTGGGATAAAGATACTGTTATAAGAGGGCTTGGGACACATATCATCAGAATATAAGTGCTACCTGATTGAGAATTTGGAACGACTACAAGTACTAAATAATTATTGATTGGAGTAAGTGGAATGTGGCCTTGGATGAGTTGCTACATTTGTAGGATTACTCGAGTACGAATTATCACATAAGATTTTACACTATATATGGAAAGGTTCTCATCGCTTCACGATTTTGTTAAGGTTTCGTACGTGGATAATCAAAGTTATATATTATAAAGAAAGACATGAGTATGGTACAGTATACCGAGTGAATTGGAAGAAGGATCGGGTGAATTTGAGATTGGAAATAGGGACATAGAGCGGAATATAAACAGATAATGGTATAAGTACAACCCCAAAGGGGGGAAGCGGGTGAAAGCAAAGCAAGTATAGATGGAAACAATTGACACTACAATATATTTAATATGGATACTCAAACTTCAAGTGAGATCCCATGTTGAAACAAGTTGGTAAGATCTGAAAGCTAGCGAGAAACGGGTGGAAGTCAAAATGGTATTTGAGACAGTGCTGAGAATTATTTATAAAGATCTTGAATGATATGACATTAAAAGGTAGGTGCTATGAAAATAAAGAGTACGATAAGAGAATGGAAATGAGTAATTTAAGCGATATTACGAAGGATAGCAATGCTATACTAGATTAGAGGCTAAGATTTGGCAATAGAGTTGTGCGCTAATGATATTGCGACTTATAAGTAGCAAAGGGAGGGGATAGAAAATCTCCTACAGTAGGATATGAGAAAATCAAAGGGGTGAATAAAGGAAGGAAAGGAGTATGATAAGATAGGCTACGAGCGAGTTTTGATACGGATGAGATATATAAAGCAGAATGAACCAGGAGGAAGAAAAGCTAGGGCTAAGATTGGATATATTTTATACAAGTTGTACAAGAATAGTTATACAACTTACGAATATTTGTATGCTGAGAATAAGACCAAGTGAGTACTTGATAAGAAGAGCAAGGATTCAGTAATAACAATGCGGTTGCGATATTTTGGATATATTAAGGAAAGGTGTGAGATGGTTTGAACCAAAGTACCGAGTTAGTACTGAGGGCAGATAGGACATGGCGATAGCTGAGCCCCGATACCGATTGAAAGATACAAGAGGAGAATACAAGATAAAGTATACAGACTAGCGAAACGATGTTAAGATATTCTTGGGCTCATTTGAGCACCTTCGCATATTCTTGTAAAGATTGCAGCATAAGGCGTGATAGAAAAACTAAGAGTAAAATCTGAGTAAAGAGGCAATAGGAGGGTTTGAATTAAAAATAAAGAAAAGACACGAGATATTACGCCTAAAGTGTTACAAGTGGGGTTAAGGAAAATTGTGAAATGGTTTAAGTGAGACGATCAGAACGAGCTGGTTACTAGAAGACGGTGAATTTATTTGTCAGATCAAGAAACTCTTTCAGAATTATACCAGTTAATAATAGACAGATTACAGAGCAGCTATGTGAAGTTATAATATGGGGAAACTTCAGCGCTACTTAATAACCAGCTCTAAAGATCGAGATTAAGAGCTAAAAGCAAAATGACAGTTAAAAAAAGAAAGTCAAGAAGTGATACATGATGCTGAAGATTCTAGGATATGGACTGTAACAGCAGAACAATATAAGGTTATTGAAGTGAAATGATATTATACCTTGAGAAATTTCATTTTATTCGTAGAGTCTGCGAAGGGTTTACAGGTTACCAGAGGCATGAAATACTCCAAGGATTGTAAAGACTAATAAATCGACGAGAAACGTCTGCGCATTATAAAATATTATTTAAAGATTAAGAGGTAATATGAAATGAATGATACATCTTAAGGGAGTAACTATAGGAGAAGAAAGAGAGCCAAGTTATGACTAAGGGCACCATGAATACAAGGCAGAATCAATCAGTGCCAGTACAACTGAGCAGTATGTAGACAAGAGAGAAAGTAAGATTTCAGCGGAAGAGCTCGCAATACAATCGTCAACCAACTGCAAAATGAAAAGGAGAGTAAAGACAACAGCGTGGAATTATCACCTCGAGAGGCAAGAGCAAGAACAAATATTATGGGAATGGTTACTTAGAGATCTGAAATGCGTTATAATAAACTAAAAGGATCGACCAATGAAGGAGGCATGTGTAGGGCATAATTCATTAAAATAACATTTAAGGAAGTATTGGAAGTGCAGAATTAGTTTAACATTCGAGGACAAATGTTCCAAAGGGGGGAAGGATGTTACACCCCAGAAAATTTCGTGTTACTAAGGCTACAGACGGCTTAATGTGCGCTCGAGGAGGAGCAAATATCACAATTATAAAGAATGAAATTTTACTGTAGTAGCATGAGTATGATATTTGGAATTCGTACAATATGATTGGAATAATACGTTAAAAGATATATAGCCCTCGTAACCGTAAGCTGAGGTGGGGCCCACATGATGGAATTTTTATAAAGCACATATGATAAGTTATATGGACAATATATGTGAAGTTAAACACAACTCAAGAAGGACCCTTGAACCAAATCCAAGTGTAAGCCCTCCAAAAAGATGTTTTTAAGTTATGTTTTCGGGTGATCTGATTTCGGGAGGCTATAACCCCATCATTATTTGAAAATTTGGAAAAACTAATAAATTGAAAGTTGTAGATAATTGAAATACCTTTCCAAACATAGGTCGTAGGCCTGTATGTGACATCGGGATAAGGAGTTATGAACGTTTTAAGGCTGAAAGGTCAAGCTGGGCAGTAAAATGGGCCCAACCCGATTCCAAGTCGGGTCAGGCCCATTTCCCTTGCTATTTAAGGGAAATTTTCAGCTTATCCTCCTCATCTTCACACCAGAAGAATCCAGAAAATTCTAGAGAGAGGGAAGAGAGCTTTTAGAGAGAAACCAAATTTTGATCACAATCTGAGTCCCGAATCCCCAAGCTCAGGAAGAGAAAAGTGTTGTACGTTGCGTTGCCTTCAATTTGAGCTAAAAATCAGCCAAGAAGAAGAGTGTTGACGTGTTTGCTGCATACATAAGGTAAGATTAAGGTCCCTTTTTCATTGTTAATAAGTTTATTTAGAGTTTTAACAGATTAGAACGGAGAAAATAGTGTTATAAATTAGTTTGTTGTTTTGTTGAGATTTATGGATCGGGGACTGTTTTAGTTGGATTAAATGAATAAAATTAGCTGAGTTTTGATATATAATAATTGTTGACGTTGTTAACATGTTGCTGTTCTTGAATTTGGGAGAATAAAGTGTATGAAGATATCATATACAAAGCGTATACCGGGTTGTTTTTATATGATTTTCGTGGTTGTTTTGTGACAATATTTTGGGGCTGTTTTGGTGGTTGTTATGAATTGTTTTGTGGGATGGAATATCGTAGGATTAGCTGTAGTTGTTGTTGTTGTGTTTGTTGTTATACTATAGATATACGAATATAAAGAAGTGTATACAAGCATTGGATTTAATTCTTGTTTGATATGAAATTATTGGTGTTGTTGTTGTTGGTATTTTGATTGATGTTTGGCTAAATTGGAATCTCGAGGATTGTTAAGTTTTCAGGGGAAATGCTGCCCGAATTTCGTTAAGTTTCATTCGTACTTAGATTGGTTAGTAAGTGATGTGGATGATCTAACTGTGGCTTATGTTATCTTAATTTTAGACCTACGAGCTCGAGAAATAAACGTTGGACATTTAAATAAACGTTAAAGGTATGTAAAGCTATCCTTTCTTTCTTTTTGCATGATCTTTATGAAATAAACATACGACGTGTATATGATTCCAAAGAAGTTCCTATTCTTAGAGCCACTAGGATGGCCAATGTTCTTGATTTCCAGAAGCTATTTCATTATGGCTTGATACGTGTCTATGATTGCAAAAGTTCTATTTTGATATAATCCTTAGTGACATTCGAAGGGTACTTGATATTATTATTGTCTTGATTATCAAATGATGGTTCATTTTGATTATTCTATTGAGTCTCAGATATGACTTAGTTTGCATATGGTTTCTCACTACTCTGCTCATGCATGCCTCAATATGTCTTTCACCGAGTCCCGGGCCGGGTATGTTTTCGTGCACAGTTTTACTGCATTGTTCACCGAGTCCCTCACTAGAGGGCCGGGTACGGTATATATACATATATATGATGATATGATGATATGATGATATGATGATGTGATTATGGCGCCACGGATGGCATATGATGACTTTATTCACCGAGTCCCATAATGGGCCGGGTATGATATATGATATTGACATGCATGATTTACATCTCACAAGGCAATTGTAATGGTATCTTTGATTGACATACTTGTCTCCTGTAATCTCTATCTCAGTGATGATCCTCTTTATTGTATTTCATGCTTTATATACTTAGTACAAATCTCATACTGACCCCCTTTCTTCGGGGGGGCTGCGCTTCATGCCTGCAGGTACAGATAGTCGGTTTGGTGACCCTTCAGCATAGGACTTCTACTCAGCTGTCTTGGATAGCTCCATTGTTCCGGAGTCTAGACTTTTGGTACAGATCTTATGATGTATATATATATATATATATATATATATATATATGTATATATATATATATATATATATATATATATATGCTTATCTAGGGGTACGGCGGGGCCCTGTCCCGTCATATTTCACTATCGATACTCTTAGAGGTCTGTAGACATATGTGTGGGTTGTGCATAAGTTTGTTCAGCTGTGTCTATACGATATGATATGGATATGCTCTTCTGTAATAGCAGCCTTGTTGGCTTGCGTATGGTGACGATATATATTGGCAGCCTTGTTGGCTTGCGTATCATGTTGATATATTATGGCAGCCTTGTCGGCTTGCGTATCATATTATGTGCTGATCAGTTATGACTCCCCAGGAGACCGGTTATTTGGATATATGTATATATGATGATGTTATGAACCTTTGGAGTTCTTTTGCAAGTTTCCATATTGATTTTAGCTTCAGTTGACTATATCTAACAGGTACGTATACGAGTGTCCAGGTCGGGCACTAGTCATGGCCCACGGGGTTGGGTCGTGACATATTTTACCCTTGTAGACCCGCCGCTTTGCTTATTTTGGATTATTGTGTAGTGGGCGTGGGTGGCACAATCTCGAGGTGGTCAAAATAACCTAAGTTGAAAAAATTTGCTAGGTTGAAGAATCTTTAAGTGTTAGGTTGACTTTAGGCATCATGGGGGGTATTTGTGTCATTTTTAAAATTTCTTCTGTTCCATTAGTTACGGAACGTCTAATATTGGCTAGTTGTGTATTTGGATCAGTTCCCGAGGGAATTGGTGCATTCTAGTCATTTGGTTGGAAAGTTGGTTTTTGGTCATTCAGGGTTGACTTTGTTAACGAGACCTCTTTTGGGAATTCCGAGTGCTTGAGTGAGTTCGTAGCATATTTTTACATATGTCTGCATATTCGGTTTGTATCGAGGATGTTCTGGGAGAGTCTAGGATTTTTGGGTTGTGAGGGTCAAAACTAGATTTTTGCTGGTTCTGGTGTATTCGCTTCGACGAAGAGATTTCTGCCCCTGCGGAATCGCCCCAGCAAGAGGGGGGCCTGGCGGAACGAGTTTGTGGTAACCTGGCCTGGTTCCGCTTCTACAAAGACTTTTTCGTAGGAGCAACGTCACGGCTGCGAGGGAATTTCCACTGCTACAGAAGCCTGAGATATTTTACAAGTTCTGTAGAAGGGAGTCCGCTGGTGCGAAAGTGAGCGCAAGAGCGAGAAATCGCTGGATATAATGTCTTATTCGTGTCTTTCATTCTTAGAGTTTTGATTCTAAACCCTTAAGTCTTGAGAGAAACTTTGAAGGACATTGAGGATATTTCAAGGAGAAACATTTGGGTAAGTCTTCCAAACTTGATGTTTGATTTTTGATTATTCCCATGATTTAGATTCATAACCCACGCTTAGAATGCAATTAAAGAGAAAATTGAGGGGTTTTGGAACCTTTCCTAAAAATTGGGGATTATGGTAACTGAGCATGAAATTGTGATTATTAATGGATGATTTTGGTTTATGAGTTATATTAAGTATGAGGAATATGATTCCAGGTTCAATTTACTATTTTCCCTTTTGGGTTCGGAATCCTAATTTTAGGGATTAAATTGGGGATTTGGATTTATATAATAATATAGGTGTTAGTGGGTTCGTATTCTAACGTACAGTCCATATTTGGCTAGACTTATCATTCAGAGATCAATCGAAACGACAAATCGGCTTTGTCATTCGAGATTTGGCATTCCATGAAAGTTGAGAACTTGCACTCTTTGTTGAACATGTGGTTGGCTAAAAGGAATCAAATAAGAGGGTTATGGGTTAATTAAGGGGGTTCCGATACTTGTGAGGTGACGATAACCAGTATCGGATACATGTCATCATGTTAAGGGTATTTGCACATTTTCGATTAGTTGGTCAGAATGCCATGCTTTGGGCATTAACTGGTAGATTAGTACGATCCTTTGGATCTGTGATTAGGGTCTGATGCCCGTACTTTATATCTCTTATTATTGCTTGTCTTATTTTATTTTGCTCATATTATTCATATATCCTCGTTGATATGAAAAGAAGCTAAAAGGTAAACCCTTTATGATAAAGACAACCTAAGAGTGGATTCTATGCATATGTATATGCTCTAAACTTGATGTATGCCATATTCATACCTTTTATGTATTTCTTGCACCCTATTTGAGGATATGATTGCTAGTCCGAGGGGATCTAGTTTCGGACGATTGATGATGCTTTAGCGCGTTCCTTTGACAAATGGGTCTGGTCAGTTAAGTGACAGTTTCAGTGATGATTCTTTAGCTCATTCTGTTGACAAATGGGTTCGGTCGGCAAGGTGACAAATTCTTGAGACAAGATATATGGAAAATCGTGATCCGAGGGTGCTACCAGAACAGTCTGTGATCCGAGGACTTTCTGGAGTGGTGACATATGGGCCTCATGAGCCCCCATGGGTCACGATTCGTGGATATTCAAACGTGTGTGTATCGAGATGTGGAGTAAAGGCCTTGCATTGCATTGCACAGCATCCATTCATTCTTTATGTCGTTTTGTTGTAAATATTCAAATTGACTTTGTTTTATCTTGATATTTACCAGCTATGTGAGTTTAGCTGTTCAAAATATGATTATCCTATTTTTTGAACTAATGGCAGACTAGTATGGTTGTGGTATTATAAACCAACCCTCGTCTCACTTCTGGACTAGGTCGGTCGACGATGCTGCTAAGTACCCGTTGATTATTGTACTCACGCTACACTTGTTGCACCTTTTTGTGTGCAGACTCGGTTTCCAATATTAGTAGTGCATGTGACTACCAGGCTGCCCGTTAGGAGGCCTTGCTAAGAGATCGGGTTGAGCACCATGGTTCTGGACAGCTACAGATTCTTTTCATTTGCTTACTTTCTGTCTCTCTTCATTCCAGAGAGTTTTCATTGATGTATTTCAGACTATGTTCACTCTTAGTAGTCCTTGTATGCTGGTGACATCAGATTTTTGGGTTAAGTGTAATAAGTTTTAAGTATTTTATCAAAGATTGTTTAAGACTTGAAATTGCCTTGTATGACTTTTTTCCGCTTTCAGTTTTCCGTTTAATAAGGGTATGTTAGAGGGTGTTTGGGTTGGCTTAAAAAGAAGCATTAAGTAGAAAATAGCTTTTAAGCCAAAAAGAAAAAAGCTGGTAATGCAAGCTATGCATCCACCAAACACAGTATATGGAGGGACCTGGTTGTGTACCGGTACCCTTATGCAATGCAGTGTGTAAAAGGCACAAGATTTTACCGTGGAAAACGCCTTACTCAAGGAATGAAAAACCACGACCTACCCAATTAGGATTTTAACTTCAATAACTGAGAAACTTCAGATTACAACTCTATTGTATGCTAGGAATTAACTCCCATAATGTCACGACCCGTCTAAGGGGCCGCAACGAGCGCCCAGTGCTTGCCCGCTGGGCACCCTTTGGCTTACACTTATACTTATATCTAGGTGAGCCACATAATTAAACATACATTTCTATTCATTATTCATGCTAGTCCCATCGGACGACAATGCTTTCATATCACGGTTGGCATCTATACCACGTCAATGTACATGAGTCGACAAGGCAATCAAAATGATATACAAAATATAGGACGACAAGGCCAAACATCGCTAACCACATACACATGTCTACGAGCCTCTAAGAAGAGTATAACATATCACATCAGCGGGACAGGACCCCGCTATGCCCATAATTATGAACACAAAAGAATGAGTACCCAAAAGCTATGGCTCCGAATTAAATGGAGCTCTGCTAGGTAGTCTCTGAGAATACCGCTATGGATTGAGCCTGTCTCCCTGTGCACCTGCGGGCATGACGCAGCGTCCACAAACAAAAGGACGTCAGTACGAAGAATGTACTGAGTATGTAAAGCATGATCAATATCAATATAGAAGCATAATAAGCAACATGAGAAATAGCACAAGATGGGAGATAGTAATATCATCGTCATAGGCACTTACTTGCCGTGCATAGGATCATTCTGTTCCGTATTTGCACTCGTATTCGTATACATACCTTTATTAACATTAATATCGTATCATATTCTTATTCATACTTGTAACCATATCATATACATAATCATATCATATACATAGCATTTATATAGCATACCCGACCATGCAGGATCGGTGTTTCATACATACTTGGCCAATCAAGGCTCACGGTTTCTCATACCTGGCCCTACCAAGGCTTCAGGGTTACATCTACCTGGCCCTACCAAGGCGTCAGGGTTACATCTACCTAGCCCTACTAAGGCGTTAGGGTTATCCGTACCATCTGCAGAGGTGTGCGCGCATTACGTAATCATATACATACTTTTTTACATATTTTACCCGGCCTCATAAGCTCGGGGTTCCATAATAGTCATACATTGACACATATACATAACATAATAGCTCATAAGCATCTTTACTATTTACATCATTATCATAATCGTCATTAACATCGTTATTACTATTATCGTGATTCATCACATTTATCTTTATAGGCTTACTCGTCATACGAGGGATTTAGTACAATCTTGGCGTATCAAGAATCATTAGCTTACTAGCTCGAGAGATCAAGTCATTTGAAGGACATCACAATCTCATAGAAGAGTTAGATATTTTGCCAAAGAACCATGCCTTATGATAGAAGGGTTAGCCATACATACCTTTTCCGTTCACTATTTTACACTTGCGCGTTCACCTCCAATGCTAGCGTTTCTACCTTCATTAAAGTCATACTATCATTAGAATCGATAGCTAGCATATCTGACCAGACCTAGAGAAAATCGGAAAGCCTCTCCTTTATTTATACGACATTCCTCCATAGCGTATATCAACTCCCAAACGTCAATAATGCATTCGCAATACCATAACAATAATCATAATTCATCCACATCATCCACATTTCTAGACTTACTTTCAATTACTCATATCCACGGCTATAACACACAACTATGTCCATTCATGTACATTGCTCATCTCATGTTCTCAACATCATTTATTACACATTTACATCACAATACATCAAGACTCATAACTCAATTCAAACTATTTCTTAACATGGCACTATTCCACATTCATGACCCATTTTGCCATACCTCTCTACAATCCAAGTATTTCAACTCTTAAATACCTTAAACAACATAAAAACATCATAAATCTTACCTTAGATGTCATAGGAACAAGCCTTGGTTGATAATACTCAACTTGAGCAAAACCCTAGTTTATCTCCAATGAGATCTCTTGACTTGTATGATCCTTAATGGGTTTTCTTAAACTTGATTCACTTAGTTTATGTTTTTGATCACCAAATAACCTTGAATTCTTGTGGAATTTATGTAGAGAGATGTTTTAGAGAGAAAGGGTGTCATGTAGAAGTGAAATGAAATGAAATAATAAACTTGGTCCTCTTTTTAATAACCCAAAATCTAAGCTGAAGTGAACAGTCGTCGAAAGTGAACAGTGGCCGTAAACCCATTTTACGAACTGTATTCTGGTTTACGGTCCGTCTTTCACGACCGTATTTAAGCATAATAGAACCATAAAGGTTTGCTGGAGGTCATGGTGGTTTACGGTCATAGTTTACGGGTCGTATTTTGATTTACGGTCGGTATTCTGAGTCGTATTTAACCATTTAGACATTTGACAGAAAGTTGAAGTTTTGGAATGTTGAAAGACAATAGCAGTTTACGGTCCGTAAACCACTTTACGAGCCGTATTCTATTTTACGACCAACTGGGTCGAAGTGCAAATCTGCAACTTTCGCGTTTTCAAAAACTCATAAGTAGTAATCCCCTTCTTAGTAAAACACCGTACACTCATACTCTTCGTTGGTCTATTCATTGTACGCTCACGGAGAAATTTCCGAAGTGTAACATTCTCCCCCCCCTTAAGAACATTCGTCCTCGAATGTTAAGGTCTTCGGGGATTCTATAAAAATTTCGCCAGAGTCTCCCCTATAATATGGCACTACCATCCTGTCACATCAACCAATAATATCATCGCCTCACAGGGCTACATCACAATATCAACATATCTAGGGCCACACGCGACCAAAAGCATGAAAAGTAAGTATACATACCTTATGTAGTTAGCGTTTCATCGTGAATATCTTTTGGGGGTTGGAATAAATGGGGGTATCTGGATCGCATACTCTCTTCCGCTTCCTATGTCATCTCTTCTCGTTTACTGCTTCTCCATAGAACCTTAACTGAGGCCACCTCTTTATTTCTATGCTTCCGTACTTGCCTATCTAGTATGGCAATGGGCACTTCTTCATAATTCAACTTTTCTGTCACTTGCACATCACTAATTGGCACGATCGTAGTAGGATCTCCAACACATTTTCGAAGCATCGAGACATGGAAAACTGGATGGACTGATTCCAAACCCGTAGGTAGGTCCAGCTCATAGGCCACTTTGCCTATCTTTCGCACAATCTCATAAGGTCCAATGTATCGGGGACTAAGCGTCCCCCTTTTCCCAAATCTCATTACACCCTTCATCGGTGACACTTTCAAGAATACCCAATCTTTCACTTGGAACTCTACGTCTCTTCGATGATTAACTGCATAGGACTTTTGACGACTTTGGCTTGCTAACAACCGATCCAGTCTGAGCGTGACTTTCTCTATGGCTTACTAGACCAAGTCTGGCCCTATCAATCTAGCCTTTCCTGTTTCGAACCACCCAATCGGGGATCTACACTTTCGCCCATACAAAGCTTCGTATGGTGCCATCTCAATGCTAGAATGATAACTGTTATTGTAAGAAAATTCAATGAGTGGCAAATGATCATCCCAATTACCTCCGAAATCTATCATACATGCCTGTAACATATCTTAAAGAGTCTGAATGGTGCGCTCAGCTTGTCCATCGGTCTGCAGGTGAAATGTCGTGCTAAGGCTCACTTGGGTCCCTAAACCCTCTTGGAAAGACTTCCAAAAATTGGCTGTAAATTGCGTTCCTCTGTCTGAGATAATAGATACTGGAACACCATGGAGTCTTACTATCTCTTTAAGATAAAGCTTTACATAATCTTCTGCCACATGCGTCGTTCTGACTGGTAAGAAATGAGCTGACTTGGTGAGTCTATCCACAATCACCCATATGGAGTCATACTTACGGCGAGAACGGGGTAAGCCTTTAATGAAGTCCGGGTTAATCACTTCCCACTTCCAAGTTGGGATTTCTATAGCTTGCAACAATCCACCCGGCTTTTGGTGCTCGATTTTCACTTGTTGACAATTGGTACATTAAGCTACGAATTCCGCTATATCTTTTTTCATTCCATTCCACCAATATATCTACTTGAGGTCATGATACATTTTCGTCGCTACGGGGTGAACAGAATAACGGGAACAATGAGCTTCCCTCAATATTTGGTGGCGTAATCCTGTCACATCAGGAACGCATACTCTGCCTCGGCATCGGAGAACTCCGTCTCCTGTGATATAAAATTATGACTCCTCTTTCTGAGGGAGTGTATCTCTGTAATGCATTAGCATGGGATCTTAATATTGTCTCTCTTTCACTTCTGCCACTAGCGATGAGGCTGCTGAATTCTGGATAGTAGTCCCCCTACTACCTGAGTCCACTACTCGAACTCCTAGGCTAGCTAACTGCTGGAGCTCACGAGTCATTTCTCTCCTCTCGGGTCGTACATCTCACAAACTTTGCATAGATCTACGGCTAAGAGCATCAGCTACAACATTTGCCTTTCTGGGGTGATACAAGATATCCACATCATAATCTTTTAGCAATTCCAACCATCGTCGTTGCCATAAATTCAGCTTTTTCTGCTTGAAGATATACTGTAGACTCTTATGATCTGTATAAATATCCACATGGACACCATATAAAAAATGTCTCCATGTCTTTAACGCATGAACCACTACGGCCAATTCTAAATCATGGGTTGGATAATTCCGCTCATGTTTCTGTAATTGCCTTGAATCATACGCAATCACCTTACCATGTTGCATCAATACACAGCCTAGCCCAACACCTGAAGCATAGCAATAAACAACATATCCTTCCAATCCCTCTGGAAGTGTCAAGACTAGTGCAGAAGTCAATCTACTTTTCAGCTCTTTGAAGCTACGCTCACAAGCAATCCCGAAGCTCATGAAGAGAAAAGTGATGTACGTTGCGTTGCCTTCAATTTGAGCTAAAAATCAGCCAAGAAGAAGAGTTTTGACGTGGTTTCTGCATACTTAAGGTAAGAGTAAGGTCCCTTTTTCATTGTTAACAAGTTTATTTAGAGTTTTAACGGATTAGAACGGAGAAAATAGCGTTATAAATTCGTTTGTTGTTTTGTTGAGATTTATGGATCAGGGGCTGTTTTAGTTGGATTAAATGGATGGAATTGGATGAGTTATGATGTATAATAATTGTTGATGTTGTTGACACGTTGCTGTTCTTGAATTTGGGAGAATAAAGTGTATGAAGATATTATATACAAAGCGTATACCGGGCTGTTTTTATATGATTTTCGTGGCTGTTTTGTGACAATATTTTGGGGCTGTTTGGTGGTTGTTATGATTTGTTTTGTGGGCTGGAATATCGTGGGATTGGCTGTAGTTGTTGTTGTTGTTGTTGTTGTTGTTGTTGCGTTTGTTGTTATACTATAGATATACGAAAATAAAGAAGTGTATACAAGCATTGGTATACGAATGTATATTGGGCTGTTTTGGAAGTGATTTAAGAATGGATTTAATTCTAGTTTGATATGCAATTGTTGGTGTTGTTGTTGTTGGTATTTCGATTGATGTTTGGCTAAATTGGAATCTCGAGGATTGTTAAGTTTTCAGGGGAAATGCTGCCCGAATTTCGTTAAGTTTCGTTCGTACTTGGATTGGTTAGTAAGTGATGTGGATGGTCTAACTGTGGCTTATGTTATCTTAATTTTAGACCTACGAGCTCGAGAAGTAGACGTTGGACATTTAAATAAGCGTTAAAGGTACGTAAAGCTAACCCTTCTTTCTTTTTGGCATGATCTTTATGAAACAAACAGACGACGTGTATATGATTCCAAAGAAGTTCCTATTCTTAGAGCCACTAGGATGACTAATGTTCTTGATTTCTAGAAGCTATTTCATTATATCTTGATACGTGTCCATGATTCCAGAAGTTCTATTTTGATACAATCCATAGTGACATTCGAAGGGTACTTGATATGATTATTGTGTTGATTATCAAATGATGGTTCATTTTGATTATTCTATCGAGTCTCAGATATGAATTAGTTTGCATATGGTTTCTCACTACTCTGCTCGTGCATGTCTCAATATGCCTTTCACCGAGTCCCTCACTAGAGGGCCGGGTACCGTATATATATATGATATGATGATATGTTTATGGCGGCCAGGATGGTATATGATGACTTTATTCACCGAGTCCCATAATGGACCGGGTATGATATATGATATTGACATGTACGATTTATGTTTCAAAAGGCAAGTGTTTTGGTATTCTAGATGTTATACTTGTCTCCTGTACTCCCTATTTCAGTTATGATCCTCTTTACTGTATTTCATGCTTTATATACTCAGTACATATTCCGTACTGACCCCCTTTCTTCGGGGGGTGGGGGGCTGCGTTTCATGCCCACAGGTACGGATAGTCGGTTTGGTGACCCTTCAGCATAGGACTTCTACTCAGCTGTCTTGGAGAGCTCCATTGTTTCGGAGCCTAGACTTTTGGTACAGATCTTATGATGTATATGTATATGTTTATCCAAGGGTACGGCGGGGCCCTGTCCCATCATATTTCACTATCGATACTCTTAGAGGTCTGTAGACATATGTGTGGGTTGTGTATAAGTTTTGTTCAGCTGTGTCTATACGATGTGCTGTGGATATGTTCGTCTGTTGTGGCAGCCTTGTCAGCTTGCATATGATACTAATATGTAGTGGCAGCCTTGTCGGCTTGCGTATCGTATTGACATGTAGTGGCAGCCTTGTCGGCTTGCGTACTATATTATGTTTTGATTAGATGTGACTCCTCAGGAGTCAGGTTATCTGGATATATATATATATGATGACGTTATGAACCTTTGGAGTTCTTTCGCAAGTTTCCATATTGTTCTTAGATTCAGTTGACTATATCTAACAGGTACGTATACGAGTGTCCAGCTTGGGCACTAGTCATGGCCCACGGGATTGGGTCATGACAATACGGTCCATGTAGCCGTTACAGTGAAGGTCCATCACTGATGGAGTTATACGGTCAATTATATGGACCGTATAAGATTATACGGACCGTATAGTGGTTCGTATAACTCCCGACGGACAGTTTTAATTTTTATAAAAAGAGGACTCTAAGTCTCATTTCTCATTTCTTATTTCCATCACTTCTCTCTAAACCTCTAGAACATTCCACACACTTCATTTACATGAATCCAAGGAAAAGCAAAGATCAAATACCAAAAACTAGTAGAATCAAGTGCAAGAATGCTAGCTAGGGTTGATGGTAGCAAGAAATCTCTTTGGAATTGAAGTTAGGGTTATCTCCAAGTGAGGAATTTCCATCCAAAACTCATTCCTACACAATCAAAGGTAAGTTTTATGATCATTTCATGTTATTTAGAATATTGAATGGTTGGGAGACTCGGATTATGGAAGAAAGTAGAATATGGAGCTCATATGTGAAACAATGGTGTTCTTGAATTGTAGTGTGACATGAACCATAATTCTTCATATAGTATGAGTATAATTTTATTATAAATGATACTAAGAATATTGGAGAAACGTTATATGAGGAAGAATGTGGTATTATATTATGGCCATGGCTATGGATGACCTTAAAAGGAAAATTTGAGAATTGAATAATGTCGAACTTGTCGATGCTATTGACTATGGTATCATGAATGTTGTATTTGAGGTTTGGGAGTTATTATATTTTTTGGAGGAAGTCGTATAAACAAAGGAGATGCTACCCAATATTTTTTAGCTCTAGCTTAAGCTTGAGTATATTATCGATTATCTAATCTTAGCACGAATTCTCTTGAATGTAGAATCGTCAGCTTCTGTCACGACCCAACCCCGTAGGCAGTGACTAGTGCCCGATCTGGGCACTCAAACACATTCTAGTATAAAGCAGAAGCCGCCAAGGCTTTATTTCAAATTTAGCTAATTTCCAGAAAAATTTCGGCAGAGTTTCCTTTGTTTTACGGACTATCCCATAGACCCTGCACGCAGAAAATACCAACAAAGGCCACACAGGGCCAACAGAGTAACATTTAAATATATGCGGACCGGCCGCCGCGGCGAATGGGATCGCCCAAACACAACATATACACACAACTGTACAGAAAGATCCCAACCCACAAACATGTCCACAGACCTCTAACAGACCGACAGAATCATATGACGGGACAGGGCCCCGCCGTACCCATGAACGAGAATATACATATATAGAAGTGACAGACTATACCAAAAGATGGCTCTGAATAAAAGAGCGCTCCAAAAATAGCAGAATGAGATCCTAAGCGGACGGATCAGCAAACCTGTCGTCGGTACCTGCGCGGCATGAAAACGCAGCCCCCGAGGAAAGGGGGTCAGTACAAAATATGTACTGGATATGTAAAGCCTGAGTTGCAGAAACAAAATCATAACTGGTATAGAACGTACAGAAAGTAAACAGAAAATACAAAGTATCAGATATATATTTTCAAAACATGCGGAGTGTGTACAGAAACCTATGTCATATCAAATCCGGCCCCTGCCAAGGGACTCGGCAGACAGAACATGGCCACCCTCCCGACGCTGGTGCCACAATACAGAAGAATCAGAATAGGGGCATAGCCCCGTAACATAATATGTCATATTAGATGGCCATAGTAAATCATATCAGAACAAGCGTACATGGCACAACATACTCCACAAACCCATGTACGCGTATACCTGCCCCCTCACATCGAGGCACGACGAACAATGCAAAGGATCACGCTTGATAACATATCCTGGCCCGGGCTCAGTGTGGGAATCATTGGGGCATCCACGAATGGAGTAGTGAGAGACTAATGCAATTAAAATATCATAAATGTTTTCAAGGACTCAATGAGGCATATCAAGGGCAAACAAATCCAATAAAGTCGGACGGGATCATAATAAAAGCATTTCGGACATCATAATAAATTACAGAAGTATAACCTTCCTGAAGTCGTTCCGAGTGTCAAAATAATTTATCAGACTTAATAGAATATTTAAAACCATATTCGTTAGGTAATTAAAAGGGTAGTCGAAACGTTTCTTTCAAAAATCGTTCGAAAAGGAGACTTTAGTACATTAAGGGCAAAACCGGGTATAGCGGGCCCACCTCGGAACAAGCAAGGCGGTGGGCTCAAATTATGCCCTTTAAGCTTATGGGGTCACCTATAAAGGTTCTACGGACATTCTATAGCTTTTCAAGGAGTTTAGAGAGAGTTTGCATAATTTCAGGAAAAGCATATCAAAATGGTTCAATTCTACTAAAGGAAAAACTGAGATTTTCTCTTGCGGATTCCGATGGCCAAGAAGGTCTTTTGAGGCCCGAATCCGATCCTAAAACACTTAGACATGCCAAAAGAAGGATCGGGGTAGCTTTACATACATTTTGAGCTTTTTAAGCCTATCCAAGCTCACTCTCCGTTTCGTCGAAAATCTGCAAATAGTCACATTTACCAATTGTAAGTTATAGATGCTACAAATTCAATTCAACTCTTATTTGTCTACCGAAATTTCGGCAGCATTTCCCCTATATATATAGCACCCCCGAGAATTCAACTCGGCCAAATCAATCAACAACAACCCAACAACAACACCCACAACAACCACAATCAATACAAAACACAATATGACATAACTAGTTCTACTTGCCGACATAATGCCATAACCTTCACTTTAACCTTAACTTTCAAACTAAGCTCAACGATTTCACATTCATTATCAATCTAGATTACCACAACATAGTTTAAAAGCATTTCATAGCGTTTCCACAAAATATTCATACGATATACATAATATACAAACTTTCCGCTAAAGTCATAACTCGTCCGAAACTTCTAATCTTTAACAAACATACTCATAATATGTTTCTAGCTTCCAACTTCATCAATACTCATCATAATTTGCAACTTAATAACTTTATTTTCATAATGTCGTAAAATCATTCTAAAACGACATAAGCCACTACATTCCATTTCAATGCAAACTTACATCATTTTACCTTCATTTATATTGCAAGGATCACAACAACACCACTAACATATTAAACAACATTAATTCATTCCCATTTCTTCAAGAAGTGCCACACGGCCAAGTGCCCATTTTACAACTTCAACCAAATTAATTTAACTTCCACTTCCAATATAATTCCCACCATAACCACAATTAGAATACAACATAAAATTCAACTCATTTTTGCCTACACCACATTGCACACACACGGCTACATATATATCTATATACCCACTTTGCAAACTTCCATATTTCCATACTTTCTACTCATTCCTACATACTACAACACAAACAAACCTTCATAACATAATAAAAAGGGATGAGTTCTTACCTTTTTCTCCAATCTTCTTCACTTGAGTGAGTTGTCAATTTGAAGAAACAAGTCCTCTTTCTTCCAAACCAACTACACCAAGTTGTAAAGGACACTTAATTTAGTAGACAAACCACAAGATAATAATTTTTGGAGGAAGATTTTTGAAGGTGAATTTGTGAGGGTTTGGCCGAATGCCCTTCAATTTTTTGCTCTTCTTTTGTTTTGTTCTTTCTCTTCTATGCTTCTTGAATATTCCAATAGATAAGGGCTTCATATATTAATTCTAACACATGGAAAATATTCATTAAATTGGTGGGTTTGGGCCTACATGGCCGGCCATCCCTTAAGTGTTGGGCCTAAATTTTTCATTCAATTATTTTGGCCCAATGACTTATAGATCCCATTTGTAATTCCCGAAACTAATTTCCGAAATTCCAATTTTTGCCCTTGGCCTTCTTCAACACTTCCACATTAATATTCTTTCATGAACAACTCATGTGTTAAGTAAAATCAATTATGACCTTATTTCTTACAAGTCAAGAATATTTCCAAATTTTCCCAACGTGTTAAAACACGGGATATAACAGCTTCGAAGGGAACCATTTAGTCGATAGAGTTACGGAGACAAAGAGGTATGTAAGGCTAACCCTTCTTTCTAAAGACATGTTTTTCCTCATTTTGCGTCTATACGAGATATTCACCCTATTCCTATTCTCATAAAGGTTGTAAGCTCATGACCCTCGAGATTTTCTTGATATTGTTGACAATGTTTCTTGTGATGATAATGATAACGATTATGATGATGAGTTCAATTTTAGAGATGCCATCCAAGAATTCCAAGATAGTGATAATGATAATGACGAAGATGCTAATAGTGATGATGATAATGATAATAGTGATAATGATGATGACAATAATGATAATAGTGATGACGATAAAGATTATGGGATTGAATAATAGAAATCAGGAGTTTATAGACTTTGTGTCACCCCGATAGTGTTGAAATGTTTCTCTCGGATACCTATGTATGTTATAAATGTATGAATGCTATGTTGTGACGCCGAGCCTATATGGCCGGGTATGATATCTATTGCGCACACACTATTGCAGTCGAGTACGGATAACACTGAGCCTTGGTAGGGCCAGTTACGGATAACACTGAGCCTTGGTAGGGCCAGGTACGTCTAACACCAAGCTTTATTATGGTTGGGTATGTAAGACACCGAACCTCTATGGTCGGGTATCATACTACTATGTGTTCAAATGTATAAAATGGAAATTTCCCAGTAGAAAGAGGATAAGTAAGTTTAACGAACATTGCTAGAGTTATACCTAGCTCTTTCATTTCATAACTCGTCCATACTATGTTATTTCATATGCTTACATTATGCTATTGATTATGCTTTACATACTCAGTACATTACCTGTACTGACGTCCCTTTGCCTGGAGGCATTGTGTTTCATGCCACACAGCCCTATATTGCTTTGCAGAAAAGTTGTCCGGGATTTTGACTATAGGACGTTCCAGGCTATTAGCTGGATTGGTAGACTCCATTCGGTTCGGAATGATACCGCGTCGGAGTATGTCCTTATGAGCTGAGTCATGCACATTATGGGTATGTTGGGGTCCTATCCCAACAAGGTTCTGATATCATATCTTATGTTAGAGACTTTTGCAGACAGAGTCATGTATACAGTACATTAGCCTTGTAAGCAGCTATACAAGCCGATGTAGCATTATGTATTACTTTACGGATTCATATTATTACAGATTTTTACTTGAGTTAAGAAAGACGAAAAGAATGTTTTGAAAAGCTTTCATTATGCATATTATTTCATGATTAAGAGTCCAGTAAGATTATGTGTATAACGAGAACCGGCGGGTTCGCTCGGCTCTAAGTGAGGGTCGGGTGCCCATCATACCCTATTAGAATTGGGGTGTGACACAAGAATTGCAAGGCATCAAGTCAAAAGTCATATCAAGACTCAAGTAATGTAACTCGTCATCATAGTCAATAGGTAATCATCTCAATCAACAAGAAGACTACATATGAACTCCTTCCTTCTTATAACACTTCAATTGTACCTCAGGTTTCAGTACATAGAGTAATGGCGACAAGCCCACATAATCAATCAATTAGTACCAACCAAGGAATTTCAAACCAGACTTCATGTCTGAAGACCTATACATGCTTTCTACCATCAACTCTATTACATATACACTCAACTAATCATAGTCTAACTCAAGTAAAACATAACCTACCTCAAATGCAAAACTGGAACAAGACAAGCTACTTCGCAAGAGCTTTTCCCTTTCACAAAGCTTCGGAATGTTCAAAGTCTAGCAATACAACGCTAAGTGAGTAATGGATTATTTACTTTGACAAGAATAATAATTGGGAAAGAAAACCCAATTACTTCTACCCATTTCAAATGGTGAAACCATCATTTAGTGGTGAACTTATCATAATTTCAATCCTAACAATCATACTACTCCAATTCATGGGTTTTCTAATTAACTCAACCCCTTTCAAAGAGATTTTAAGATAAAGTTCCCATTTTTATTAGAGCCCTAAGTCTCAACATGCAATTTCCACCTTAAATAATCGATTCTCATCCTAGAAGTGATACTCTACACTCCTAGATGAACAAACAACAATAAAATCAACAACACATTTATTATTCAAGGGTTTACTAATTCTAGGGTTTTAATCCTTTCCCTCACCATTAGATGACATTAAACTATTAATGTAACTTAAAGATGACAATGGAATGAATAATAAAAGGGTTAAGACTTACCTTCAAAGAGGATTTTCACCCTAGCCTTAGAAATTCGCCTTTCAATTTCTTGGGAATTGTTTTTGGTGTTATGTGGGGGAATGGCTTCGAAATTTGCAATATAAAAGTCAGCTTTTGCCTCCCGTCGACCGCTGCAGCGGGCATTGCTTTGCTGCAGGGGTCTCACTGTAGCAGATATCCCACCGATACGGTTGTCATGACCCGACTAGGGACCGTGACGGGTACCCGGGGCTAGCCACCGAGCACCGCTCATTCTATTACTCATCACGCTCAAATCATAAGAAAATCATTTTTCATTTGGAAACATAATCACTTTATATATATGCATAAGCCCTTCGGCTATCAAAATAATATATACATATACAATAGTAATATCGTGAGACCATATTACCCACACATGCTTATCTACGAGCCTCTACTGGAGTACTAGACATATGGACGGGACAGGACCTCATCGTGCCCAAAATACATATATACATATATACCGAAAAGAATAAACCAAATAGCACCTCCGGAGTAATGGAGTGCTCCTGTAAATCTGCTGATAACTTTACGAGTCTAGATCACCTCCCTGTCTACCAGTAGCCATGAACACAACTTTCAAAGAAAACGGACGTCAGTACGAATATTGTACTGAGAATGTAAGGCATAAACAATAATGATATATCAATAAAATATGGAGACATCGAATGAAGAGTGATCTGTAACTGACTGTCACTTGAAACTGAAATAATGTATGCTAACTTACTTCATAATCATCATCTTATCATGTATGCATATATGTATAAGCTGCCCGTCCATACAGGCATGGTGTGATAATCATTAGCTTGCGTCCAGGCCTTCTGCGTCCGGAGTACCATCTCATGCCACCCACTAGTGGTGTCTGCCCATGCCATCTAGACATGGTGTATACGCTGCCCGCCTTATCACTATCTGCCCGGCCATGTAGGCACGGTGTAACATCATCATCATATGCTTATCATGAATCATACATAAAACTCAAGACAGACTATACATCTATCGGGGTGACGTAAGGTCGTGAACCCCCATTTTCATTATGGAGTATTCATAAGCATTCTGCCTCACCTTGAAGGAATTAGCATATAAGGTGAGTGTATACGATGAACAACATCAATGGATCATAATAAGAATCATTAGCTTTGTAGAACATAACATCATGGCCTTAGACTCTTTAGACTTAGACTCATCATCATCATGCTCGTAACATATCTCTTATCTTCTCTCATGTGAAGTTCTTCACTAAGATTGACTCATAATTTTCGGGATGTAGGAAAGTCATGAAGAGATAGGGAATATCGTGTCATAAGAATCATGCCTTAGAAAGAAGGGACTAGCCTTACATACCTTTTCGTCTAGCTACTCTATCACTTGAACGTTCCTCTTCAATATTCACGTCTCTACTTTCAAGAGAGTTCATACTCGTATTAGATAATCAACAACATAGGCGTGTTTGAACTAAAGCTATAGAAAAATGAGCAGCATCTCCTCTGTTTCTACTACTTTCCCCATATCGTATTTCAACTCCTAAACGTCAATAATAACATCCATAATATTATCATAGATGAGTTTAGTCAAATTCATCATTATCCAATTCCTACAATTTCCTCTCAAGGTCATCCATAATCCTAATCATACTACCACGTTACATTCATTCTCATCTAATGTTTCTCTCATACTCTTAACATCATTCATAACGTAATTACAATCATAACATATCAATATTCATGATTCATATTAATCTATTATTCACAATTGCCACTAATCTCATCTTTTGTAATCCATTTTCCATCTTCTTCCATAGTCCAAGTGTTTCAACTTTTCAATACCTTAAACAACATGGAATAATAAAAAAACTCTCCTTTGTATACGTAGGAACGGGTTTTGGTTGACAATTCTTCACTTGAAGAAAACCCTAGCTTTAGCTTCCAAGGGATTTCTAACTTCCATAACCCTAGCAAGCTTCGATATGCTTGATTTCCCTTGAATATTGGTGTTTGATCTTTGGTTTCCCTTGATTTTTATGTTGAAGATGTGTATGGAATATTCTAGAAGCTTGGAGAGAAGTGGAGAAGTGGAAAAGAATGAGAAAATAAAGTGGGAACATGTACTTATAGTTGCAACTTAATCAGTCCGTTGGGACTTATACGGACTACTTATACGGTCCGTATAACATTATACGGTCCGTATAAGTGTCCGTGGTTCACCACCATGGAAAACATTGTTGTTGTTGGGTTATACGGACCCTTATACGGTCCGTATAAAAGTACAGGGTCCGTATAAGTAATCGTGGTTCACCATCAAGCAAAATACCACTTCTGTTGGGTGTTATACGGACCCTTATATGGTCTGTATAAAGTTCCACGGTCTGTATAAGGTGGTCGTGCAACTCGCAGTTTTTCCGAAGTTGTCCTCGTCGTTTCGTTTGATCTCCAATCCTTACGCAACCTTCTTAACACTTGTTTAGTACTTCATCAATGATCTAAACACCCCTATAATTCGTTTTCAAGGCCTTACCAAACAATTCTTAACGTAATAATTTACAAAACTTTTCCTAAACCCCACTTGTACTCCACTTGTCCTTTCATTCCTTATTTTATCAATTCATATGGCTTCAAAATCTTAGCGTATGTATTCTAAGACCACTAAATATACTTCTTATAGTCTTAAAAACTTCCTGTTACCCTTAAGCTCGCATTGGTTCATTCACTACCCGACGACATGAAATTTCCAAGGTGTAACACTCTTCCCCCCTGTTTGGAACATTCGTCCTCGAATGTTAAGCACTCGGGATTTCTACGAAAATTTCTCCAGAGTTTCCCCTGTAATATGGCACTACCGTCCTGTCACAACAGCCCGAAATAATATTGCCTCACAGGGCCACAACACAATAGCAACTTAAATTGGCCACACACGACCAAAAACATGAAAAGAAAGCATACATACCTCATAATGTTAATGTTTCATCTTGAATCTCTTCTGGGGGTTGGAATAAGTGCGAGTACTTGGATTTCATTTTCTCTTCTGCATCCCAAGTCATTTCTTCTCGATTGTTATTTCGCCACAAGACTTTGACTGAAGCTACCTCATTGTTTCGAAGTTTCCGTACTTGTCTGACTAATATGGCAATTGGCACTTCTTCATAGGCTAGCTTTTCTGTCACTTGGACATCATCTATTGGGAAAATTATCGTAGGATCTCCAACACACTTGCGGAGCATTGAGACATGAAAAATTGGATTGACTGATTCAAGCTCTGAAGGCAAGTCCAATTCGTAAGCTACTTGACCCACTTTGCGGATAATCTTATAGGGTCCAACGTATCGGGGACTTAATTTCCCTTTCTTTCCAAATCTTATCACCCCTTTTATTGGAGACACCTTCAAAAATATCCAATCATCAACTTGAAATCCTAAGTCTCGCCGGCGGTTGCCCGCATACGATTTTTGGCGACTTTGGGCTATCAGTAATCGGTCTCGGATCACCTTGACTTTTTCTACCGCTTGCTGAATCAACTCAGGACCTATTAGTTGTACTTCTCCTATTTCAAACCATCCAATTGGGGATCTGCACTTCCTTCCATATAAAGCTTCATACAGAGCCATTTGGATACTGGAATGGTAGCTATTGTTGTATGCCAACTCGATTAGAAGTAAGTGGTCATCCCAACTACCACCAAAATCTAGAACACATGCTCTTAGAATATCATCCAAGGTCTGAATGGTACGTTCAGCTTGCCCATCAGTTTGCGGATGGAATGCTATGCTGAGCGTTACTTGAGTACCTAGACCTTCTTGGAAAGATTTCCAGAACTTAGCTGTAAACTGCGCTCCTCTATTTGTGATAATGGATATCGGAATACCACGGAGTCGCACAATTTCTTTGAGATACAACTTCGCATAATTGTCACGACCCAACCCCGTAGGCCGTGACTCGTGCCCGAATTGGACACTCGTATGATCTGTTAACTATAGTCATTTACAATTAGCATGTCATGATCTCATTTGTATATAAAAAGATAGGGAGTTATTTTAAAGCTGCCAAGTTTTGTATGTCTTAGGCACCTGTCTCCTGAGGAGTTGCACTTTTTAAACAACATGTATATATTCCTACGCAAGCCGACAAGGCTGCCACGATATGCAAAATACCAAAAATACATATATATGCAAGCCGACAAGGCTGCCATTACGAATGGGTACGCCCCAAACATAAGTCATAGTCGTAAAACGCATCAACAACTACAAACAGACCCACACAGATGTCCACAGACCTCTAATAGTAATGACCGTATCATATGGCGGGACAGGGCCCCGCCGTACCCAAACCAACACATATGAATACAACATAAGGGAGTTATACCACAAGCTAGGCTCCGGAACAAGGGAGCAGTCCAAAATAGCTGAATAGGTATCCTAAGCTGGCGGATCTCCGAAACGAGCGTCTGTGCCTGCGGGCATGAACGCAGCCCCCCCGAAGAAAGGGGGTCAGTACGGAATATGTACTGAGCATGTAAACCTTGACACATAGTAATAGACTTATGTTGAGACAAGGTATGTAGGACTCAATGCAACAACCAGAATTTCATAAAACTTGCCTTTGAACATATTTCATCTGTGTCATTCTCATATCAGTGTCATTATAGCGTTTCGTAATCAAAGCTGCATAATTATTCTGTATATAACATATATAACGTGTCCCGGCCCTTTAATGAGGGGCTCGGTATTTATAATCATAGCATCATAAAACATAAACATGTACGTGTCCCGACCCTTTAATGAGGGACTCGGTAATAAGGAATATATATATGCCCTCCTGGCCACCATCTCCATATCATCATATCATCATATCATCATGTCATCATATCATCATATCATCATCATATATATATAACGTATCCCGGCCCTCTAGTGAGGGACTCGGTGAATAATATAATAAACATGCGCACGAAAACGTGTCCTGGCCCGGGACTCAGTGAAGGATATAGTGATAAGCACGAGCAGAATAATAAGCAACCACATATAAGCCATTCATCTTTTGAGACTCAATAGATAAGCAACTAACCAGCTCTAAAGTATTGGGATAATAATCGTATTCAATTCTTTTCAACTCTCATTACAAGCCATAGCAAGGAACGTTTCAGCTTTCATGTACATGTATCAATTTCCATGATGTAGTTTTTGGAAGTCAAGTATGCTTCTATTCATGCCAATCTTTTAAGAGTAGGAACTTCTATACATCATTCATTAGTCAATCATATGGTAGGCTCGTGACAATAGCATTAACGAAATATAGAATCATAAGTCGTGCATGGAACTAGAGAATAGAATTTACCCCAAGGTTCATATCATTTCATACTTACGTCTAGGACATGCCAAAAGAAAGAAGGAATAGGCTTTACATACCTTTAGCGTTTAGTTGTATTCTAACTTGTACTTGCTGCCCAAAACCACTTATCCTATATCAAGATATGAAGAACTACAATTAGTCTACAAGGGAATTCAATACGTATTTTGACGCTCACAATTCCTTTCTAACATTTAAACGACATTTCGTTCGCATTCAAACCAACTAGCGTTACAAGCTAACATTGCTAATCGTTCTTTCATATATTAATCAAGACTTGTTTAAACATGACTTAGGGAACTTGGGCAGTCCATACACCATTCAAAATTGTTTCATACACACGGCTAAAAAAAACACATAGCATTTCCATTCTCACTTAGCAATTTTCCAGTTTTAACTTGCAACAACAACAACACGTTTAATGACATTACTTTCATGATTCTTGGAACTGTTTTAACATCATTTTAATTCTTACAACAGCCCACCATCATTTCAGTTTCAAATTGAATCAATGCACTTTACTTTCACTAAACGTTTGCAACAAGAATCAACATTCAACACCCACAAATTCACTTCTAACATCAAAACTGTCCACGGTTTTGGACTGCCTATACACTTCAACATATTTCATTTCTTTAACACCTCAATTCACATATTCAACATGCATACAATAAACCACAATGTCCATAACAACAACAATCCAAATGTGACACAAAACAGTCACTAAATCTCCCCTAAAACAGTCCCTTTTTCACGGCTACAACACCCTTCCACCATTTCATGATTTTCGTCCGTTCATCCAACTACAATACATTCAATCCATTTCCAATACATGTTCAACAAGATTAAGCATGACGTCATTAGAATCTTCAACACATGGCTCACTTTAAATTCAAGCAAAAACAGTCCAATATCCAACATGCAACATCACAACCAAACTCCTACAATATTTGTTCATTTACATATGTTGATACATATTCAATTCACCAACAATATATGCAAAATGAAATCAATCATGAAATCACCTCACTCACGGCTCACTCTCTACTTCAACTACAACCACAATCCAACAACAACATGCATGAACTATACATTCAAATCATCATGCAACACAAGAACAACAAACATTCTTACCTTTCAATCTTGTTCTTCACCTTGGCCGAAACTTCACTCTATTTGGGTGCTTCACTTTCTTGTTTCTCTTCAACAACTAATACACCTTCTTACACACTAGATGAGGAGTAAATTTGGTGGAGAAAAACTGGAATTTTTGGGCAAGATTGCACCTCACTCTCTCGGCTAGCTCTTAGCCGAGAGCTCCTCTCTCTACACTCTAATTTCTCTAACTTTGAATGTTGAAATGGCTTTGTGAAAATGTGGAGTGAGCAGATTTTTTTGTCTATATGCCCCCCTCCATGCCTTGGACATGTGCCTTACATTATTTTGGGTCAATAACCATTGACCACTCCACACACTCTACACGGCTAGCTTTGTCCCTTTAATGGACTGATTTTTTTTTGTTTTGTTTGGTCCTCTCAATCCCACTTAATAATATAATAGTGGTTAGTTTAATACCCATTTTTCATTTGTGCTTCCATGCCAAACGAAATTGTAGTTAAATTGTGACTTGAAACGAAACCGGAAGTTAAAATCTCTACTTCATATCTTAAGATAGTCTTGCCTTTAACTTGTCGCGCTTATTTTAAAACGTCCCGACGTATGAAAATACGGGACATAACATCCTCCCCCCCCCCCCCCCCCCCCTTTAGAACATTCGTCCTCGAATGTTGATCTTATCGTGTTAGGTTCTGTAAGGGTTTTGGGAAGGGTTTTCCTTATTGCTAACATATAAATTGAGTAGACAATTAACACAATCAAGTAAAGGAGTTTAATTTACCTGTAGGTGTGGAAAACAAGTGAGGATATTTCTTTTTCATCTCCTCTTCAGCCTCCCAAGTCATTTCCTCCCTATTATTGTTCCGCCACAACACTTTAACCGACACCACATCTTTTGTTCGTAACCTCCTGATTTGTCGATCAAGTATGGCAATAGGCTGCTCTTCGTATGATAGCTCCTCTGTTACCTGAATATCATCTGTAGGGAATACCCTGGAAGGATCGCTTATATACTTCCGAAGTATTGACACATGGAAGATCGGATGTACTGCTTCTAAATCCGCTGGTAAATCTAGCTCTTAGGCAACTTGGACTACCTTACGGATAACCTGGTAAGGTCCAATGTATCTCGGGCTCAATTTCCCTTTCTTGCCGAATCTCATAACACCCTTCATTGGTGACACCTTCAAGAACAACCAATCGCCAACCTGAAATTCCAAGTGTCGACGTTGATTATCTGCATATGCCTTCTGTCGACTCTGGGCTGCCAGTAATCTTTCCTGAATAAGTTTTACCTTATCCACAGCCTGCTGAACCATATCTGGGCCTATTAGCTTAGTCTCACTGACCTCAAACCAGCCTATAGGTGATCTGCACTTCCTGCCATATAGAGCTTCGTACGGTGCCATCTGAATGCTAGAATGGTAGCTGTTATTATAAGCAAACTCGATAAGTGGCAAGTGATCATCCACATTCTGATGTCATATTATCCAAGACCCCTACCAATAATTCTCAGCACTGTCTCCAATACCATCTTGACTTCTATCCACTTATTGCTGGCCTTCAAATCTTACTAACTTGTTTCTGCAAGGGATCTCACTTAAAGTTTAAGAATTCACATTAAACTTGTTGCAGTGTCAATTGTTTCCATTCATACTTACTTTAATTTCACCCGCTTCCCCCCTTTGGGGTTGTACTTACACCGTATCCATGTCTTTTCTTTATAATCTATAACTTGATTATCTTCGTACGAGACCTTAACAAAATCACGAGGCGATGAGAACTTTCGATTATATAGTACAAAATTTTATCTGATGGCTGGTACTCAAGTAATGTGAGTAATGTAACAATTTACCCAAAGTCACATTCCATTTATTCCGATCAGTAATGAGCTAGTGTTTATAGTTGTTTTAAATTCCAATTAGGTAGCACTTATATTCTGATGATAAATTTCCCAAGCTTTCTTATAGCAATATCTTTATCCCAACGGATATCATCTGTTTCCTCTACTAAATAAACAATATATCAGTTGTTTCGCAAATCCACAATCCTTGTCCTTTAAGGATTTCACTATTCCCGAGGTGAAGTTACATATACGCAGTACTCTTTTAGGCCTCATACTCTTTCTCTCTTGTTGTATATCAAATGCTAACTTCTAACTTACTCGAAATCATATTGAATTTGTCTTAATAGTGGTCTTGTCTTAGCATCGTTTCGTCGCACTACATCTTTAAGTCCATACCTATATGTTTCCCTTTTATTCTATACTCATACTCAATTAATTACGTTTGTCTTGGGTACTTCCTTTAGTATTCCTTTCATTTCTCCAGTCTACGTCCATCTTTTATTTTGTGCACGAGGAATCTCATGCTATTCCCGTATCTTTCAGACAACACAACTTCTACATAAGCCCTTCCTCATTTTCTCAGCTATACACGCCATAACACATTGCAACACTGTAATCCCACTCGCTTTCTTCTTATCTTCCTCCTTCTCTTAACCCCCTTCTCTTCCTGTGCGCACTTTCACTTTTGTTACCACTTGACTTTTATTCTGAACTTTCCCTGTAGGACCTTGTAAGTTCTTCCTTATTCGTTCTACTTCCGGTCTACCATTTCACACTAGTTACACCATTTCCTTTAGTTTCTTCCTTGCTAGGCTTTACTCATTTCTATAGCAATCCTTATGGTGTTCACAGTACATCCTGTTCGTAATCCATCCTATGACGTAATACTTCTTAATCTTATTCACGATTCTTCTATGTTTTTAGCTACATTCTGCAGACTAGGCGTACTTAACCTTTCACCCTTTCTGATAGATTTTACCCTTAGTATCTCACAAACTGTCTTACTACTATCTTCATAACTTGTTATAATTCTTCTTTCTTTGTACTTCTATCTCAATCATACCATTACTCCCTTTAACTGTAAACTCGTCATAATTTATCCCTTAGGGTCGCAAGCTCTTCCGAGTCGTCCTAGCATGTCATCAACAACACGTGGAACACCTGATTCATAACAGCTCACAAGTTGAATTTTCCTTCTACGAATTCCATCTCCAATTAATTGACTAAGAACTAATAATGTGTCATCACGAAGCATTTTCCAACCACCGCCAGAAGAAAATTAGGATCTAACAATCACCACAGGACTTCTAGTGCTTGATGCACATAGTTCATTTCCAAGTTTATCCTTGAGTCGTGGACGAACCGTTTAGTTCACAGACTGCTTATTGTATGCTTTGTACTTTACCGGACATTTTCGTCCTTCAATATAAGCTCCCCCTTTTTTTTTTTTTGGGCAAAAATGTGACTGCAGGTATTCTCATCCATTCAAATGAATTCCAAATTCTGCTGCTCATATAAGCTTCTTCAACACAACGTCCCCCAAATAAGAATGATGCCTCTTATGCATGAGGTGGGGGGTATATTTTGTTAGTTTTCTAGTCCAACATGATAGATTTACCGTACTGGTGTCACCCTTCCATAACTTATTATGAACTTATGCCTTATTCTTTTCTTTTTTCCTACTTCTGGGAAAATTTGGGAAGAGTCTCCTCTGTCATTCTTACTATCCCAGAACCTGCACGCAGGAAATACCAACAATGCCTCACAGGGCCAACCCATACATATATATATCGTATTGTGGCCGCACAGGGCTTCCTATATCAATCGCAAGATGAAAATGATGAAATTGCCTCGTATACCCAACACAAACTGTACCTGTCACTCTTTCTTGGTTATTTTCCTTTTCCATGTTTAACTGCAGGTTTCAAACGTACCTGCAGCATTCGTACTATGTCTAACATATATTCTGTTTATAGTTACTGGTCCATTTAGCTTCTTCTGTGCATACTTTCTAACTGGACTTATCTGCAATGTATCCATTAAACCCGTTTCCTTACTATACTTACCATAACTCACCATAATGACGGCCAATTTCCCATTCCGCATATATAAATTCTCATTATGTACCCTTGCTATCCAACTTTCGCCTGTACGTGCGACTATTTTCCATTCTAGATTCCAAAATTCCCACGGGTGGGAACGCCTTGGTCACTGTTACTCGTAAATACTTGGTTGTTGACTCCTTTGATTTTCGCTTGCCGCGATTAGGTAACAATCTATAACAAATGCACATACATAGGAAATTTCAATAAGGTCTCATATACCTGTAGTCGATCAGTCTCTAGTCTGATCCGGTGATCTAGAAGGTGAAGTGTGCTCCTCGTCATCGTTTGCCCGCCATTTACTCGTCTGATCTTCATCATCTTCTTCATCTAAATCCGGCGAATGTAGATAACCGGGCAACTCCTGGTTTACCGATGACCAGGACAGGGGGCTGGAATAATCTGTAACACTTACCGGGGTAGCCGGTGTAATGTGGTGCCCTGCCATAGGAGCAACTGGTATGGGTTCAGGGGCCGCCTCCCTGGATATCAAAAACTCTGGAGGAATTGTCGCTGGATCCTCCGAGGGGTCAGTCTCGATAGAATAACTGAGGCTCCTCCTATTCGGTCCTGGAGACTGGGGTCCCGAATTTACCCTAGGGGCCTTCTTAGCACCCCCACTATCTGCAGCTGGCCTCTTCATCTCTCGCAATTCTGCACCTACCTACAGGAAAAGAGGTCAGAAACAATCTTTCCTAGGTTCCGGCTCTATCGCACGATCTAGAATGAGAAAGAAAGATGACATCCTAAATGTCCTGTAGCTTCCTGTTTATAAACGTGGTGCACAACACACCGATAAACAAGACTGTACTAGACACGGTCTGTAGACACTCCGAGGAAGGACCACTCTGATACCACTTTTGTCACGACCCAACCCCGTAGGCCGTGACTCGTGCCCGAATTGGACACTCGTATTTTCTGTTAACTATAGTCATTTACAATTAGCATGTCATGATCTCATTTGTATATAAAAAGATAGGGAGTTATTTTAAAGCTGCCAAGTTTTGTATGTCTTAGGCACCTGTCTCCTGAGGAGTTGCACTTTTTAAACAACAACATGTATATATTCCTACGCAAGCCGACAAGGCTGCCACGATATGCAAAATACCAAACATACATATATATGCAAGCCTACAAGGCTTCCATTACGAATGGGTACGCCCCAAACATAAGTCACAGTCGTAAAACGCATCAACAACTACAAACAGCCCACACAGATGTCCACAGACCTCTAAGAGTAATGACCGTATCATATGGCGGGACAGGGCCCCGCCGTACCCAAACCAACACATATGAATACAACATAAGGGAGTTATACCACAAGCTAGGCTCCGAAACAAGGGAGCAGTCCAAAATAGCTGAATAGGTATCCTAAGCTGGCGGATCTCCGAAACGAGCGTCTGTGCCTGCGGGCATGAACGCAGCCCGCCCAACGAAAGGGGGTCAGTACGGAATATGTACTGAGCATGTAAAGCTTGAAACATAGTAATAGACTTATGTTGAGACAAGGTATGTAGGACTCAATGCAACAACCAGAATTTCATAAAACTTGCCTTTGAACATATTTCATCTGTGTCATTCTCATATCAGTGTCATTATAGCGTTTCGTAATCAAAGCTGCATAATTATTCTGTATATAACATATATAACGTGTCCCGGCCCTTTAATGAGGGGCTCGGTATTTATAATCATAGCATCATAAAACATAAACATGTACGTGTCCCGACCCTTTAATGAGGGACTCGGTAATAAGGAATATATATATGCCCTCCTGGCCACCATCTCCATATCATCATATCATCATATCATCATGTCATCATATCATCATATCATCATCATATATATATAACGTATCCCGGCCCTCTAGTGAGGGACTCGGTGAATAATATAATAAACATGCGCACGAAAACGTGTCCTGGCCCGGGACTCAGTGAAGGATATAGTGATAAGCACGAGCAGAATAATAAGCAACCACATATAAGCCATTCATCTTTTGAGACTCAATAGATAAGCAACTAACCAGCTCTAAAGTATTGGGATAATAATCGTATTCAATTCTTTTCAACTCTCATTACAAGCCATAGCAAGGAACGTTTCAGCTTTCATGTACATGTATCAATTTCCATGATGTAGTTTTTGGAAGTCAAGTATGCTTCTATTCATGCCAATCTTTTAAGAGTAGGAACTTCTATACATCATTCATTAGTCAATCATATGGTAGGCTCGTGACAATAGCATTAACGAAATATAGAATCATAAGTCGTGCATGGAACTAGAGAATAGAATTTACCCCAAGGTTCATATCATTTCATACTTACGTCTAGGACATGCCAAAAGAAAGAAGGAATAGGCTTTACATACCTTTAGCGTTTAGTTGTATTCTAACTTGTACTTGCTGCCCAAAACCACTTATCCTATATCAAGATATGAAGAACTACAATTAGTCTACAAGGGAATTCAATACGTATTTTGACGCTCACAATTCCTTTCTAACATTTAAACGACGTTTCGTTCGCATTCAAACCAACTAGCGTTACAAGCTAACATTGCTAATCGTTCTTTCATATATTAATCAAGACTTGTTTAAACATGACTTAGGGAACTTGGGCAGTCCATACACCATTCAAAATTGTTTCATACATACGGCTAAAAAAAACACATAGCATTTCCATTCTCACTTAGCAATTTTCCAGTTTTAACTTGCAACAACAACAACACGTTTAATGACATTACTTTCATGATTCTTGGAACTGTTTTATCATCATTTTAATTCTTACAACAGCCCACCATCATTTCAGTTTCAACTTGAATCAATGCACTTTACTTTCACTAAACGTTTGCAACAAGAATCAACATTCAACACCCACAAATTCACTTCTAACATCAAAACTGTCCACGGTTTTGGACTGCCTATACACTTCAACATATTTCATTTCTTTAACACCTCAATTCACATATTCAACATGCATACAATACACCACAATGTCCATAACAACAACAATCCAAATGTGACACAAAACTGTCCCTAAATCTCCCCTAAAACAGTCCCTTTTTCACGGCTACAACACCCTTCCACCATTTCATGATTTTCGTCTGTTCATCCAACTACAATGCATTCAATCCATTTCCAATACATGTTCAACAAGATTAAGCATGACGTCATTAGAATCTTCAACACATGGCTCATTTTAAATTCAAGCAAAAACAGTCCAATATCCAACATGCAACATCACAACCAAACTCCTACAATCTTTGTTCATTTACATATGTTGATACATATTCAATTCACCAACAATATATGAAAAATGAAATCAATCATGAACTCACCTCACTCACGGCTCACTCTCTACTTCAACTACAACCACAATACAACAACAACATGCATGAACTATACATTCAAATCATCATGCAACATAAGAACAACAAACATTCTTACCTTTCAATCTTGTTCTTCACCTTGGCCGAAACTTCACTCTATTTGGGTGCTTCACTTTCTTGTTTATCTTCAACAACTAATACACCTTCTTACACACTAGATGAGGAGTAAATTTGGTGGAGAAAAACTGGAATTTTTGGGCAAGATTGCACCTCACTCTCTCGGCTAGCTCTTAGCCGAGAGCTCCTCTCTCTACACTCTAATTTCTCTAACTTTGAATGTTGAAATGGCTTTGTGAAAATGTGGAGTGAGCAGATTTTTTTGTCTATATGCCCCCCTCCATGCCTTGGACATGTGCCTTACATTATTTTGGGTCAATAACCATTGACCACTCCACACACTCTACACGGCTAGCTTTGTCCCTTTAATGGACTGATTTTTTTTTGTTTTGTTTGGTCCTCCCAATCCCACTTAATAATATAATAGTGGTTAGTTTAATACCCATTTTTCATTTGTGCTTCCATGCCAAACGAAATTGTAGTTAAATTGTGACTTGAAACGAAACCGGAAGTTAAAATCTCTACTTCATATCTTAAGATAGTTTTGCCTTTAACTTGTCGCGATTATTTTAAAACGTCCCGACGTATGAAAATACGGGACATAACAATAATCTTCTACTGAGTACGTGGTTCTGACTAGAAGAAAATAAGTTGTTTTGGTTAGTCTGTCCATAATCACCCATATAGATCATACTTGCCTCGAGAACGAGGTAGCCCCACAATAAAATCCATGTTGATCACTTTCCACTTCCCACTTCCAAGTTGGGATTTCCATTGCTTGCAATAATCCTCCTGGCTTTTGATGTTCGATTTTCACTTGCTGGCAATTTGGACATTGAGCTACAAATTCTGCTATGTCTCTCTTCATGCCATCCCACCAATATATCAACTTGAGATCATGATACATCTTGGTTTCACCTGGGTGAATAGAATACTGAGAATAATGGGCTTCTTCTAGAATTCGACGGCGCAATTCTGCAACATCCGGAACACATAGCTTGCCTCGGTATCTAAGAATTCCATCCGTGGAAACCTCAATTGGAGACTTCCCTTTTTCATGAGATGTGTCTCTATAGTGGCTCAACTGAAGATCTTCATATTGATTCTCTTTCACTTCCATATTCAGGGGCGAAGCTGTGGGATCATTAATACCAATCCCTGCACTACCCGAATCAATTACACGTACTCCAAGATTAACTAGTTGGTAGAGCTCATGAATCAATTCTTTCTTTTCCGGAGGAACTTTGCATAGGCTGCCCATTGATCGGCGGCTAAGCGCATCAGCTACTACATTTGCCTTTCCAGGGTGGTATAAAATACTTACATCATAATCTTTCAATAATTCTAACCATCGCCTCTGCCGCAGATTCAACACCTTTTGTTTGAAAATGTACTGAAGACTCTTGTGATCTGTATAGATATCAACATGCACACCATACAAGTAATGTCCCCACATTTTTAATGCATGAATAACTTCGGCCAATTCGAGATCATGAGTTGGGTAGTTCGTTTCATGTTTCCGCAGTTGCCTTGAAGCATAAGCAATGACTCTACCGTGCTGCATTAAAACACATCCTAACCTAACACCGGAAGCATCACAGTACACAACATAGCCATCTAGCCCTTCTGGGAGCATTAAGACCGGAGCTGAAGTTAATCTGTCCTTCAACTCTTGAAAACTAAGTTCACAAGCATCATTCCACAGAAACTTAACCAACTTCTGGGTTAGCTTCGTCAATGGGGTTGAAATAGAGGAAAATCCCTCTACGAATTCAGCCAAAACTAGCACTTTGAAAATTTTGCATATAATTCTCGGGTTCGAAGAATGCCAAGAACAATACGTAAATGATCGGCATGTTCTGATTCGGTGCGAGAGTATACCAGAATGTCGTCAATGAACCCTATTACGAATAAATCCAAGAGAGGTTTGAATACATTATTCATCAAATTCATAAACACTGCCAGAGCATTGGTTAACCCAAACGACATCACTCAGAACTCATAATGGCCATATCTCGTTCTGAAAGTTGTTTTGGGAATATCTTATTTTCTAACTCTCACTTGGTGATAACCTGACCTCAAGTCTATTTTGGAAAACCACTTGGCACCCTGTAGTTGATCAAATAAGTCATCAATTCTTGGAAGAGGATATTTGTTCTTTATCGTCACCTTATTCAACTGCCTATAATCTATGCACATTCGTAGGGAACCATCTTTCTTTCTCACGAATAAGACTGGTGCTCCCCACAGTGATGAACTGGGTCTAATAAACCCTTTCTCAAGAAAATATTTCAACTGTGCCTTTAATTCTTTCAATTCTGCCGGAGCCATTCGGTAAGGAGGAATAAAAATAGGCTTGGTGTCCGGCAATACATCAATAGCGAAATCAATCTCTCTTTCTGGAGGAAGGCCTGGAAGTTCGTCTGGAAACAAATCCGAAAATTCATTCACTACCGGAAAGGATGGGAAAGTTGATGATTTTGCTTCGGTATCATGAACTCGGACTAAGTGATAAATATAGCCCTTAGATATCATCTTTCTCGCCTTAAGGTTGGAAATAAACCAACCTCTCGGAGATGATGTATTACCCTTCCATTCAAGCACAGGCACTCCCGGAAATTGAAATCGAACTACTTTCATTCGACCGTCAACATTTAGTATAACATGAGGCCAACTAATACATACCCATACTCACATCGAAATCTAACATTTCCAGCTCAATTAAATCAGCTTTGGTCTGGCAGTCGCATATCACAATTACACAATTTTTATATACTTGTCTACCTATCAAGGGATCACCAACCTGAGTAGACACCCCAAAAGGTTTAATTGGCTCGGGTTTCACCCTAATACGACCAGCAAAATACGGAGTAATATAAGATAGGGTAGAACCCGGATCTATCAATGCATACACATCATGGGAAAATACGGATAATGTACATGTAACCACATCAGGGGAGGCCTCAAGATCCTGTCGTCCGGCTATAGCATACATACGGGGCTGAGTGGCACCTGAAGTAGATGCTCCCCCTATACCTCTACCTCGATCTTCTGGAACCTGTGGAGTCTGCCCTATCGGGCGCACTGAAGAGGAACCAGCTGCTGATCCTGTGGGCTGAACCCCAACTCTACCACTCACCGATGGGCAATCTCGTATCATATGCCCAACCTGGCCGCAGGCATAGCAAGCATCTGAACCTTGGCGATACTGTCCGGAATGTAGTCTACCACACTGGCTGGATCGCGATACTGGGGGTCTCCTCTGGCTATAATCACCCCCAAACTGAGAATCTGAGGCCCTCGAACTCTGACCCTATCCTGAACGAAAGGAGCGATCAAATCTCCTACCCGTAAATTGTGGAGGCACACTAGTCACTGACTTGCCTGAGTGTCTAGAACGTGTCTGCCTTGATACCCCTCTATAATCACTTCCTGCCCCCATAGATCTGGCCCTCTTGCTTTGCCTTCTGTCAATATATCGATCACCCCTTTGCGGAGGTTGTTGTCCTTCTAAATTCTGGGCATGGGCTTGTATTCGGAAAATATCCATCCTATCTTGCAATGAAGCCGTCAAGCAATCCTTAAATAAATGTGGCCTTAAGCCACTCACAAACCTGTGCACCATATCTCCCATATCGGCCACCATAGTCGGGACATATCTAGCCAATGAGTTAAACTGAAGGCTATACTCCCGGGCACTCTTTTTTCTTGCTTTAGATTTAAAAACCTATCCGCTCTAGCTCGGTGGACCTCGGGTGGCAAATAGTGGCGGATGAAAGCATCTACAAATTCTTGCCACACGGGAAGAGGCACATTTTCTTTTCTTGATGCTAGCCAATTATTGTACCACAATACCGCCACATCTCGGAGTCTATTAGATGCCAACTCCACAGATTCAGTTTCAGAGGCATGAATAATCCTCAATGTTCTCAGCATCTCATCAATAAAACCTTACGGGTCTTCATCCGGCTTTGACCCAAAAAACATCGGAGGATTCAAACTCATGAAGTCACGGGCTTTGGTACTAGCGACCCCATCACTCGGACCCGCATTCTATTGTTGTGCCTGGGCACCAACTAACTGTGTCAATAGATGGATAGCCTCGGTCACTTGTTGACCCGAAGCAACCGGTGGAGGGACTGGAGCTGAAGCTCCTTCTTTTTCTTCTACATTGGGCGGGGTGGAGGAAGTATTAGATAGAGCGTGACTCGCCCTCTTCTACATTCATTGGCGGCTCTCTTTCTACCCGCCTTTTCATTGTAGTCTTGCCCTTCTGGGCGGCGGTAGCTTTTCCCTTTGGCGGCATTTCTGAAATCATAGCACACTATCAAGGAGGAGAAAATCTTATAACACAACTCTATCGCACGATCTCTTAAGATGAAAGATGGTCATTTTTCCTAAATGCTCTGTAGCCTCCTGTTTATTAGTGTGGCGCGTAACACACCATAAACAAGACTCTACTAGACACGGCTCGTAGACACTTCCTAGGACTGAACTGCTCTGATAACACTTTTGTCACGACCCGACTAGGGGCTGTGATGGGTACCCGGGGATAGCCACCGAGCACCACTCATTCTATTACTCATCACGCTCAAATCATAAGAAAATAATTTTTCATTTGGAAAAATAATCACTTTATATATATGCATAAGCCTTTCGGCTATCAAAATAATATATACATATAAAATAGTAATATCGTGAGACCATATTACCCACACATGCGTATCTACGAGCCTCTACTGGAGTACTAGACATATGGACGGGACAGGACCCCGTCGTGCCCAAAATACATATATACATATATACCGAAAAGAATAAACCAAATAGCACCTCCGGAGTAATGGAGTGCTCGTGTAAATCTGCTGATAACTCTACGAGTCTGGATCACCTCCCTGTTTACCTGTGGGCATGAACACAGTGTCCAAAGAAAACAGACGTCAGTACGAATATTGTACTGAGAATGTAAGGCATAAACAATAATGATATATTAATAAAATCTGGAGACATCGAATGAAGAGTGATCTGTAACTGACTGTCACTTAAAACTGAAATAATGCATGCTAACTTACTTCATAATCATCATCTTATCATGTATGCGTATATGTATAAGCTTCCCGTCCATATAGGCACGGTGTGATAATCATTAGCCTGCGTCCAGGCCTCCCGCATCCGGGGTACCATCTCATGTCGCCCACTAGTGCTGTCTGCCCATACCATCTAGACATGGTGTATACGATGCCCGCCTTAGCGCTGTCTGCCCGGCCATGTAGGCAAGGTGTAACATCATCATCATATTCTTATCATGAATCATACATAAAACTCAAGACAACTATGCATCTATCGGGGTGACGTAAGGTCGTGAACCCCCATTTTCATTATGGAGTATTCATAAGCATTCTGCCTCACCTTGAAGGAATTAGCATATAAGGTGAGTGTATACGATGAACAACATCAATGGATCATAATAAGAATCATTAGCTTTGTAGAACATAATATCATGGCCTTAGACTCTTTAGACTTAGACTCATCATCATCATCATCATGCTCGTAACACATCTTTTATCTTATCTCATGTGAAGCTCTTCACTAAGATTGACTCATAATTTTCGGGATGTAGGAAAGTCATGAAGAGATAGGGAATATCGTGTCATAAGAATCATGCCTTAGAAAGAAAGGACTAGCCTTACATACCTTTTCGTCTAGCTACTCTATCGCTTGAACGTTCCTCTTCAATATTCACGTCTCTACCTTCAAGAGAGTTCATACTCGTATTAGATAATCAAAAACATAAGCGTGTTTGAACTAAAGTTATAGAAAATTGAGCATCATCTCCTTTTTTTCTACTACTTTCCCCATATCATATTTCAACTCCCAAACGTCACTAATAACATCCATAATATCATCATCAATGACTTTACTCAAATTCATCATTATCCAATTCCTACAATTTCCTCTTAAGGTCATCCATAATCCTAATCACACTACCACGTTACATTCATTCTCATCTAATGTTTCTCTCATGCTCTTAACATCATTCATAACTTAATTACGATCATAACATATCAATATTCATGATTCATATTAATCTATTATTCACAATTACCACTAATCTCATCTTTTGTAATCCATTTTCCATCTTCTTCCATAATCCAAGTGTTTCAACTTTTCAATACCTTAACCAACATTGAATAATCAAAAAACTCACCTTTGAATGCATAGGAACAGGTTTTGGTTGACAATGCTTCACTTGAAGAAAACCCTAGCTTTAGCTTCCAAGGGATTTCTAACTTCCATAACCCTAGCAAGCTTCCATATGCTTGATTTCCCTTGAATATTGGTGTTTGATCTTTGGTTTCCCTTGATTTTTATGTTGAAGATTTGTATGGAATATTCTAGAAGTTTGGATAGAAGTGGAGAAGTGGAGAAGTGGAAAAGAATGAGAAAATAAAGTGGGAACATGTATTTATAGTTTCAACTTAATCAGTCCGTTGGGACTTATACGGACCACTTATACGGTCCGTATAAGTGTCTGTGGTTCACCACCATGGAAAACATTGTTGTTGTTGGGTTATACAGACCCTTATACGGTCCGTATAAAAGTCCACAGTCCGTATAAGTGATTGTGGTTCACCATCAAGCAAAATACCACTTCTGTTGTGTGTTATACGGACCCTTATACGGTCCGTATAAAGTTCCACGGTCTGTATATGGTGGTCGTGCAACTCACAGTTTTTCCGAAGTGTTCCTCGTCGTTTCGTTTGATCTCGAATCCTTACGCAACCTTCTTAACACTTCTTTAGTACTTCATCAATGATCTAAACACCCCTATAATTCGCTTTCAAGGCCTTACTAAACAATTCTTAACGCAATAATTTACGAAACCTTTCCTAAACCCCACTTGTCCTATCATTCCTTATTTCATCAATTCATATGGCTTCAAAATCTTAGCGTATGTATTCTAAGACCACTAAATATCCGTCTTATAGTCTTAAGAACTTCCTGTTACCCTTAAGCTCGCATTGGTTCATTCATTACACGACGACATGAAATTTCCAAGGTGTAACAACGGTGGACCGCATTAAACTCGAAGCTCTGCGGCGATAACCGGCGCCCCGCTGCGGGGACTCGCTATTGCGGTCGCATCTGACCAGTGAGCTCTAATTTTTCACCAGATTTTCACCTGACATCCCGACATGAATCCGAGGCCCTACAGACGCAAATCAGACATGCACATCAATGTAAAAACATGCTACGGACTCACCCGTGGCCTCGGAATTCCAAACGAAGGTCGAATTTACTAAGTCTCCCCCCAACAGAAATGAAACAAGTTTTCAAACAATGCACATCATATACACAAAAATAAATCAAGGCCTCAATTTTTAGACTTCTAACTCTTTGAGCTTCCATTAAGCTCATTCTTAGTCCCAAAAAGGTACAGTAGGGGTAGAATAGTCAAATACCCATAACGACCTAGCTGGTCGTTACAGCAAGTTTTCGAACAAGAATACAAAAGAAGTGTACTTCACAGAAATATTATATTCATTTCATTCTATCTTGTTTCTGACATAGCTATCCCTTGTCGGGAATTTTCATTCAATTTAGCATTATTCCATGTCTAGTTGAGAACTAGAGAATATACATATGTTATTTACAAATTACTATTTATCATCATTCCTATGGGGCTATACAGATGTGCGTCATTCCTACGGGGTTATACAGATGCACGCCTTGCCTATGGGGCTAGATAGAGTCATACTGAGCCCTATATGAGGCGGGTAGTTTATTTTAGGATTACTTATATGGCATGAGTTAGATACAGGTAAGTATGCTCCTAAATTATCATTGACTCCTCAGATTATATTCAGTATATTACGTATATGAGTTCAGTTTCAGTTTTAGTTATTCATTTGCCTTGCATACTCAGTACATTATTTTGTACTGATGACCCTTTTGCCGAGGCACTGCATTTCATGCTTGTAGGTCCTGACAAACAGGCAAACAGTCCTTCCAAGTAGACGTTGTCGAGTATCAGCTTGATTGGTGAGCTCCACTTCATCCGGAGTTACTAGGTCCAGAGATTGGAGTCATTTTGTGTACATATATACATGATGGGTAGGCCGGGCCCCTATCTCGACCACATTACAGTTATGTTCTCCTTAGAGGTTTGTAGACATATCATGTATGTTTAGTTTCTCAGCATGGTGGCCTTGTCGGCCATTGTACATGTTTCTCATGGGTTTGTTGTTTGTAGACACTCATGGTGTTCTTTTCGGCCCACTTATATGTAAATATATATCTTTTGGGCCCATCATAACAACGCATTATGAAAATTTCAGGCCAAGAATGTAAATAACCGAAATAGTAGTATAAATATAACAAGTTTCATCACTATCCCAACAAAAGGAAAAATTACTCCAAGCTGGAGTTAATACTGACAATGGAAATATTCATGTCCGTTAAATAAGCAAATAAAAAGAAATACTCAAGAAGAAGAATTTCCCCTACTTAATTAAAATCAGGAACTAGAAAATTCCAGTCTTGAAAATTATTTCGAACTGAAAAGAAATTTACTCTCTAAAATGATTCAAAACCAAGTGTATCCCCCCCAACCCCCCCCCCCCCCCCCTTTCCTCCTCCAAAAGTTTGACAATGTCCATTTTATAGCCATAAGGTGACTTGGTCGTAACCGTTTTGCTTGTTGGCGATTGTTTTGGTATGATAACATGTTATGACTTCTGGTTGTAACCGTTTTTCTTGTCGGTAACGGTTTTGGCATGACAACATGTTATGAATTCTTGGTTTTATTCTAGAATGTCTTCTTATTCTTTCCGTGACCTTGTTGCTTTTTTTTTGCCCGCTTTGTTGTGTTTCTTCTTTGATAGCTTAGTTGACCCTATATTAATTCTTTCCTGCAATATTTTGTTAAAAATATGAATAATAATGATAATTTTTATGTTTTTGTAAGAATACTTATTAATTTATAATACAACAAAATACACTTATAATGTTCTCCCACACTTGAACCTTTGTATATATATATATATATATTAGAGGTGGCAATTTGAGCCCATATTGTCACGCCCCAAATCTGGGGTGGCGTGACCGGCACTCGATGCAAGCCTAGGCCTGAGCGAACCACTCTAAATCTGCAACTCTTGGGAGTAGCCCCCAAGTTAAACCAATAAGGCCTGCCTACACACAACAATACCAACAAGTCGTTGAAGCTGTAATCTGGATATATATATATATATATATATATATATATATATATATATATATATATATAGATACTGACCATCTCGTCTGAACTGGGGACACACACCCAACATTATAAATACACAACTGAGCAAACTGACGAGGCTGCCATGTAAGCTGGACAACAAAATGAGAGGCAACAAAGCTACATAACATCCCCAACAACGTACAACTGTCCACAGACCTCTAGGAAAGACGAGCTATAGCAAGACAGGACATGGCCTCGTCATATCCGTATATACATGTCAAAATAGCATACCACGAAGGGACTATAGCTCCGAACCAAGTGGAGCACACTGATTGTAGCTGAGTGGAAGGCCTACTGCGCTGGGTTGTTTGTATGGCTATCTGAACCTGCGGGCTTGAACGCAGCATCCCCAAGAAAAAGGGACGTTAGTACGAATAATGTACTGAATATGTAAGGCAAGATAACAACTGAAATGAAATAACAAATTATACTCTGGATATTTCAAGGAAGCATCTGGAGGTACTCTACCTCGGTTTCCTTTCATCTAAGGCAAGATTACATAACTTTACAGATATAACTCCGTGGTATTAAGGTCAAGCGTAAATAACTCCATAACTCATAGGCGAGGAAATAACTCCACGGCTCAGAGGCCGGGTAATAACTCCACGTCTCAAAGGCTGGGTAATAACTCCGCGGCTCACAGGCTGGGTAATAACTCCGCGGCTCACAGCCCGGGTAATAACTCCGCGATTCACAGCCCGGGTAATAACTGCGCGGCTCAGAGGCCGGGTAATAACTGCGCGGCTCATAGGCCGAGTAATAGCTCCGCGGCCCATAGGCCGGGTAATAACTCCGCGGCTCATAGGCCGGGCATATACAAACATATAATGATAACTAAAGCCAACATAATAGCCTATAAACAACATGTACACTAGCTATTCCTTTTGTCATTCTACCATCTTGTATAACCCAACTTTTCTCATACCCGACTTTAACTGGAAAGGATTATTACAATAGGGTTATGGTAACCCGAGTATATTCTTCATGAATAGCATATCTTGGCTCGAAATAGTCAAAGGTGGCTCATAGTAGAAATCATGTCAATGAAGAGAAGGAACAGCCTCGACATATCTTTTCGGTCTCCTACTACTTATGCTTGTCTTTCTGAGCTTGTAAATCTACATTAGAGAGAATTCGTGCTATCGTTAGACTTATCAACGTATACTTATATAAAGCTTTTAAGCTAAACCCCTTTATAATCTACCGAAAATCAGATAACATCTCCCCTGTTTATATGCCTAGCACGAAATCACAATCCAACAACCAACAACAACAACAACAATACCAACATCAACCATCATCATAAATATCAAAATGCTCCATAAACGTTCCACACGACATCTATCAAATTTCTTTGCCAAAAATTCATTATATGTTTAAGCAATAGCTCTATCTCCATGAATAAGTCTAAATTAATACCAATAAGGAGAGATTCATACTTTTCTTCCGCTAAAACCGCAATACCCTCAATTTTCACCTTGAATTTAGGCCAAGATTCACCATAGCACGAGATTGTAATCACAATTGTACGCTGTCCGAACCCGAATCTGAAGTTTATACTTAATTTGGGCTAAAAGTTGATGTTTGGAGGTTGGGGGAAATTTTCCAGAGGTTTGGAGAGGTTTTTGGGGTGTTTGGTTGAATAAAGAGGGGGTAAGCCCCCTTATATAGCATTTTAGAAGCCTTCACTGCCACAAAAATTGCTCAGCGCGATCGCGCCACCTTTTGACGCGTTCGCGCAGGCTTATTTTGTTCTGCCTGCGCGTTCATCCAGTAAAAAGGTCATAACTCTTTATTATGATACTGTATGAGGGCCCACTACCTATGGTTGGAAATATATTTCAATTATCTACAACTTTCATTTTTGTTGTTTTTCCAAATTCCAAACTTATCTTAGCGTTTTGGCCTCTTCAAGTCAGATCATCCGAAAACGTATCCTTAAATCATCCTTTTGGAGGGCATATGGCCATATTTTTCTTAAGGATCCTTCTTAAGACTTTCTCAAATTCCCATGTACTACTCATATAACTTTACATATGTCCTTTATAAAACCCTGGCATGTCGGCCCCACCTTAACTTATGGTTACGAGGGCTATTCATTAAGTAACGTATTAACTGATTTACACCATACGGTCTCCAAATGTCATATATATATTATTCTTATACTCATATAATATAATTTTCATCCCTAATCCTTGTTTAACCTTACTCTCCTTTGAGCTCATACTAAGCCGTCTACATTCTTGGTAACGCGAAATTTTCCAGGGTGTAACATCCTTCTCCCCTTAGGAACATTCATCCTCGAATGTTGTAGCTTGCGAGCATACGATGCTATTATTAATATCTTTAAACGATTGTCCTCCTTTAGTTCCTGATCTCCATGTTCTTATAATATGAGCTCATTAGTCTTCTTTCATATTCGCCCAATTCTTTGTCGAACTCACTCATTAGTTTCATACTCTCTTGTCCTTATGTATGCACCCAGGGGTCAACTGGTATGTAGCTACCGTCCTGGGACCTGTTGCCATTAAACGATCTTAACTCATGATTGTTATGGCTCTCTGCTGATCTGTGAGCACTCTTGAATGTTGTACTCTTTTGCCTTGTTCGTCATTTCTCTACTAGTAGATAAACTCTCTTGTTCAGATATAGCACCTCTCCTTTGAAGATTATTGAGCTTCCTGTAAATTTTTCCTCTTCTAAGACTTTCATCTCTTCTACTGCTACAAGTTCTTTTTAGTAACCCCGATTGTCCGTTATACATATCCCTGGTCACATGCGGCTTTTCTTACTCCTTCTGTTACCCCTTGGAGTACTTTACTGCATATCTAAATGTACCTAAAATTTCTTCGGCGGGAATGATTTGAGTCATAGTTCGGCATACCACGTATCGCGTTGACGAAATTTATTTCCTTTGATTTGCTAAACCTTCATCATCTTGTCATTCCTCTTTTTTACCATTTGTCTCATAATATACTTGCATTTAGTCCATTCTCACTTTTATTTAGCGCATTCTTGACATATCGGTTCATCTCGAAATTTGACTCATTCAATTCAGTATATTCCCTCTTTTGAACTTTGAAAAATTGTAGTTCATCTTTGAACTGAATTTGTTCTTCCCCCCTTTTAAAGGATGTTCTCATATACTAGTAACTTTTGAGTGTTAACCGTCTTGATAATCATCTGACCGATCTTAACGATCCTTCAACTCCTCTATTCCACATAATGCCGAAGTTCTGTTCATCGCATGGTTTAACTTATTTTCCTTTTTGATAGTTGAGTTCTCATATCAAATCAAAATGCTTATACATATGGGATACTATTCAAATGCCTTCTTTATTGTCTTTTCACTTCTACCTCTCATGACTAGTAATCCCCTACGTTAATGAATTAATGGGGACATCAGAATTCATTAGGCCCCTTATGGAGTGTCCAACTATACCACGCTCTTTAGCCCTTGTCTTTCTCCACGACTATATTCTTAATATCTTTGAAATTATCCTTGCTCTGGGTTCCCACTTTCGATTTATATCTATACTATACCATTAAAAATTGATATTCCACACCATCCATTCCCACGACTCGTCCTTTCATTAGCTTAGCTCATTTTGTCCCATAATTCTTCTTAACTACTTGTTTGCATCACAGCTATGCATCATAGTCCTTCTAGTGTTCTGTTGGTTCTTTTTCTTATCGTGAAATGCTCACAAAGTACACCCTTTCCTTTCTTCTTTAGTCGAGTCTTCACCTTCCTTTATGATACTACAACTTGTGCACACCTATATAGATATATATATATCTCAATTTTTTTGGGTTTTCTTCATGATCGCATCTTTGCATCTTTCACACAACCATTGTCTTGTAATTTCAATTTTTTTTCCCTTGGGCAGCCTACTGATTCACTAACCTTCTCTTTATTGTCGGCGGCCACATAATTCCCTTTTACCATTTCATTGACACATCCTCCTTCCTTCAGTCCTCGTAGTTGCTTTTACTTGTAAAATACCTGTTTCCATTAGTCATCCTTTACTCTTAGGTTAGGAAACTTTGGAGTGTTTTGGTACGAGCGGAATCCCTTTTGATGCTAAAAATCTCTTCTTGAGTTACTTTCTTCCCTTAAATAGGTTTACCAATCATGGGTTCACATCCATTATCCTAGTTAAATCTCAAGATTTTAAAATTTCCTCGTCGCTCTCACAAGACCTGTTTATTCCTTCTCAAGGATGCACCTTTGTCCATTACTTCCAACATTCCTAGTTCTGGTTATGAAAACGTATAGGTTGGTTCTGGGGTCCCCACGTTCATCCTTTGTTACGTACAACATTACTCTATCTCCCGTTGATTTATTTAAATTTGATCCTATCGTATGCTTTGCCTGCTTTCATCCTAACCTTTTCCTCAATTATATTATCTGATCCTCAATAGGTATACGTTTTCCTTGTCCATGTTTCTCGCCCCTTCATTTCATGATATCATAATCTTCTTTTTCCTAATGCTCATGCTTACATATTTGGTCGCGTTACCGCCATCTGACTTTGATTCCCGAGAAAACCCAATTCTAATTCTCTCTGTAGTGCCTGCTACCTCAACTTTGACATACAACACAGTCAATACATTTAACATGTCGTAACATCAATCTTAAGGGTATACATAATACTCGATGTAACCACTTGTGACCTATCTTTTTATCGCTTTTCAACACCTTTCTTGCAAGATATCCCGTTGCCATTTGATTTTGTCCTGAATCTGTGGCTTTAACACATCTCCTCTTGACCAACTAGTCAAACTTATACCTCACGATCACTTCAAAATTCTAATTGTAAAGCTCATATGCTCCAAATTTCCCTCGGGGCTATTCTGGTTTCTCATGTTTTTTTTTCCGTATGTCTAAAGTTATAGGTCTTCCTAGCATATCTTTCTATGTCCTGACCGTAATCCTTGTCGATATGACTTTACTTGAAAATCTTTACTTGCGCTTGTACCTTGTCTCTTTGTCTAAAATAATCAACCTCACATCCTTTACTTTTCTGTAGTAACCAAATCGATCCTTGCGATACTTTATCTTCACTTGTACACCTGCTCCCTTCTGTCCTTACACATAAACCGACATCACACCTAATTTCTCTATCATCAAATAATCTTTACAATACCCGTCTGAAAAAAAATTGAGGTAAAGCCTTCTTATAAGGATTAGCTAAAAATACACCACATTTTCCTAAGGTTGATACAATCTCTACTTCCTTCGTCGGCCAAACGACATCACATTTAGAAGTTATATAAAGAATCCAGAAAACGATCATAATTACAAACCAACTGACCTAACCATTTCTCATTCTCGATTTCAAGGTCATTATTAATACCCGAAGTAACGTGGCCATAATGATTCTCAGAATAGTACCAACTATCAGATACTCAAAAACCCCCTTGAAGTCGAATGACTGGTGACTTCTGAATCCCAATGTAAACTCACATCATATAGGAAAGTCCGATAAAATGAGTCTGTGCACCTGTCATCAACCCATCTTGGTCTTATGTATGCATAAACTTCTAGGGTAAAACTTTCCACTACTCGTTAACTCCCTTTCCCATATCAATATCTTTTCGTTATCTCTTGCTCAACAATCTATAAATCGTAGTTCTGTATTTGAATTCCTAGTGCCAACTTTCTCTATATCTTCAATAAATCTCAATTCTCCGAAATCTCGAATGCAACTCGTTCCAATTCCTTTAACCACTAATCATTTTCCCCCTCGAGGTTTCTTCCCTTAATTAAGTTAAAATCATTCTAAAACTTCTCTTTGAAAGCGTCTCATAATTGTTCATTCAATCATAACTTACCAAACATTCGATTGTCACCTTTTTCCCTTCATTCTTTCTCTATAGCATAGACATTCAAACAGTTCAATTTGTAAAAAATTTGGCAGAGTTTCCTCTATAGTTTTTACTTCCTCATTCTTGCACATAGCCTAGAAAACACATCCGATGCCTCGCGGAGCGATCCCAATTTCCCCTAATATATAGCTCAAGTCCTTATATCAAAGTCTATCAATATCAGTAAGGCAAGAAACATACCTTTCGAAGTGGCAACTTCAATTCTCATCAATTACCTCATAGCGTCATAATCAACTGCTTATCCATGATAAAAACATGTAGGTTCAGCATCAGGGACATCACATACTATAATTTAGCTTGACAACACAATCTATGATGAGAAAGAAGGGTCAATCATTCCTAAATGCCCTGCAGCCTCTTGTTTATAAGTGTGGCGCGCTTTACCTCCATATACAAGACTCTACTGGACACGGTTTGTAGATAACCCTAGGACAGAACTGCTTTGACACTAAGTTTGTCACACCCCAAATCTAAGGTGGCATGACCGACACTCGATGCCAGCCCAGGCCCGAGCGAACCACTCTAAATCTGCAACTCTGGGAGTAACCCCTAAGTTAAACCAATAAGGCCTGCCAGTACACAACAATACCAACAAGCTGTTGAGGCTGTAGTCTGGATATATATATACTGACCATCTCGCCTGAACTGGGCACACATACCCAAAATTATAAATACACAACTAAACAAGCCGACGAGGCTGCCATGTAAGCTGTACAACAAAATGAGAGCCGACAAAGCTACATAACATCCCCCAACAACGTACAACTGTCCACAGACCTCTAGGAAACACGAGCTGTAGCAAGAAAGGACATGGCCCCATCATGTCCGTCATATCCGTATATACATGTCAAAATAGCATACCATGAAGGGATTGTAGCTCCGGACCAAGTGGAGCGCACTGACTGTAGATGAGTGGAAGGCCTACTGAGCTGGATCGTCTATCTGGCTACCTGAACCTGCGGGCATGAACGCAGCATCCCCAAGCAAAAGGGACGTCAGTACAAATAATGTACTGAATATGTAAGACAAGATAACAACTGAAATGAAATAACAAGCTATACTCTGGATATTTCAAGGAAACATCTGGAGGTGCTCTACCTGGGTTGCTTTTCATCTAAGGAAAGATAACATAACTTTATAGATATAACTCCGTGACCTGAAGGTCAGGCGTAAATAACTCCATGACTCATAGGCCAGGTAATAACTCCGCGGCTCACAGTCCGGGTAATAACTCTGCGGCTTGGAGGCTGGGTAATAACTCCGCGACTCACAGGCCAGGTAATAACTCCACGGCTCACAGGCCAGGTAATAACTCCGCAGCTCATAGGCCTTGTAATAACTCCGGGGCTCAAAGGCCGGGTAATAACTCCACGGCTAAGAGGCCGGGTAATAACTCCGCGGCTCATACGCCGGGTAATAACTCCCCTGCTCATAGGCCGAGTAATAAATCCGCGACTCATAGGCCGGGAATAAACAAACATATAATGATAACTTAAAGGCAACATAATAGCCTATAAACAACATGTATACTAGCTATTCCTTTTGTGATTCTATCATCTTATATAACCCAACTATTCTCATACCCGACTTTAAGTGGAGAGGATTATTACAATAGGTTATGGTAACCCGAGTATAATCATCATGAATAGCATATCTTGGTGCGAATAGTCACAGGTGGCTCAATAGTAGAAATCATGGCAATGAAAGGAAGGAACAACCTTGACATACCTTTTTGGTCTCTTACTACTTATGCTTGTCCTTTCGAGCTCGTAAATCTACATTCGAGAGAATTCATACTATCGTTAGACTTATCATTGTATACTTATATAAAGATTTCAAGCTAAACCCCTTTATAATCTATCGAAAATCGGGCAGCATCTCCCTTGTTTATATGCCTAGCTCGAAATCACAATCCAACAACCAACAACCAACAACAACAACATCAATACCAACATCAACCATCATCATAAATATCAAAATACTCCATAAACATCCCACACGACGTCTATCCAATTTCTTCGCCAACAAATTCATTATACGTTTAGGTAATAGCTCTATCTCCATGAATAGGTCTAAATTAATACCAAAAGGAGAGATTCATACCTTTCTTCCGCTAAAACCGCGATATCCTCAATTTTTCACCTTGAATTCAGGCCAAGATTCACTACAGCACGATATTATAATCACAATTGCACGTTGTCCGAACCCAAATCCAAAGTTTAAACTTAATTTGGGCTAAAAGTTGATATTTGGAGGTTGGGGGAATTTTCCAGAAGTTTGGAGAGGTTTTTGGGGTGTTTGGTTGAAGAAAGAGGGGGTAAGCCCCCTTATATAGAATTTAGAATCTGTCTGCTCCGCCTCAAAAATTGCTCAGCGCAATCGCGCCACCTTTGGACGCGTTCGCGCAGGCTTATTTTTTTCTGCCTGCGCGTTTGACCAGTAAAAAGGTCATAACTCCTGACCTTGATACTGTATGAGGTCCCACGACCTAGGATTAGAAAGATATTTCAATTATCTATAACTTTAATATTTGATGTTTTTCCAAATTCCAAACGTATCTTGGCGTTTTGGCCTCTTTAAGTCAGATCATCTGAAAACGTATCCTTAAATCATCCTTTCCGAGGGCTTATGCCCATATTTGGCTTAAGGGTCCTTCTTAATACTTGCTCAACTTCCCATGTACGACTCATATAACTTTTCATATGTCCTTTATAAAACCCCAGCGTGTGGGCTCCACCTTAACTTACGGTTACGATGGCTATTCATCAAGTAACGTATTAACTGATTTACACCATACGGTATCCAAATGTCATATATATATATATATATATATATATATATATATATATATATATATATATATATATATATAACGCGAAATTTTCCGGGGTGTAACACATATTTAGAAAATTAGCCCATTTTACCCCCATGTTAGTGAATTGAGTCACTCATAGTTCAGGTAGGTAAATATGTGCTTCAAGTCTCTCTTTAACCCAAAAAATATAGGCAAATATGGGTAAAATATGGGTGTCCATGTAAGAACACACTAGACCCAATAACAACTTATTTTGAAAATGAGAAATTTCTTTCTTACCTCCCACCCCTGCCCTTACCCCACCACCTACTCCCCCATGGCCCCCCACCCCCCCACATTTTTTTAATTTCATATACTTAATTTTTCTTTTATAAAAAGGAGAAGTTTTTTTCTTACCTCCCACTCCAATCCCTACCCCCACCCCCACCATACCCCCCCTCCCAAAAAATTTCAATTTCATACATTTTACCTTTATAAAATGTTATAAAAAAATGGAAAAAACAATTTCTTACCCCCCCCCCCCCCCACCCTACAATTTTCAATTTCAAATATTTTACTTTTATAAAAGTTTTATAAAAAATGGAAAAAAAATCTTACCCCCACCCCACCCCATTCACAACCCCCGTCCTCCCCCCCTCCCCCCCCCCCCCCCCCCCCCTCCAAAATTATTTTCATATATATTACTTGTATAAATTTTTTATAAATAATGGAAAAGAATTTCTTGTCCCCCACCCCACCCCCTCCCCTACCTCCACCCCCCTGCCCAAAAAAATCAATTTCATATATTTTACTTTTATAAAAAATTATTAAAAAATGAAAAAAAAAAATCTTATCCGCACCCCACACCCTCACCCCTGATATTTATATGAAAAAATTAATTTAACTTGACAAAAGAAAAATATTATAAACATATACTTGAAATAATGTTACACTTGTATAATATGGGTTAACCCATAACCAACCCAGCCATTTTATCACCCAACCTATATTTACCCACATAAAATATGGGCGTTTCGAAACCCAACCCATTTTTGTTCAAATCATTTTCAATCAAACCAAATCCAACCAAACCCACCCATTTGCCATATATATATATATATATATATATATATATATATATATATATATATATATATATAACATAGATGTTTGCACATTCATACACAAACAAAATTTGAAGACTACACCAGATACTCCAAATTCTTCTGATCTTTTAAGAACTTGCTTTGTTTATACTTTCAGTTTTACTCTGTAAAAGTCACTATAAAATCCTTGGTTCAAGAAAAAAAAGGAGAACATTGCTTATTTCAAGATAAATTCAATAAACCATAGGCTTTCCTTTCTTGTCAATCTCCACTAATATAGATCAATGTTTTTTTTAAGCAAAACCAAGCGGTAGGATGTTGTTGGTGTTTTATTCATAATCAAGAAAAGTATTTACATCATGTAATTGAAAACAAGAAAGAAAACAAACCTATGCTATCCTAAAACTTAAAATAAGAAATCTAAGCATTGCAAGGAAAGAAAAGTTACAACATTAAAAGAACTGCAACATGAACAGTTCTGCTTTGGATAGATGCCACTATAAGTCACCTCAAGCTCTCACCAAGTGCTAAGGAATCAAATCACACTGAAAATTATTCAAGCTGAAATATGGTTGGTTATTCTTTCATAGTTGCAATGTTACGACCCAACCCACCCTGACTGGCACCCATCTAAAACCTAGTGGGCGAACCAACACACAAGACACCTATTCGTTCAATCCGATTTTATATTAACCAAGCTAAACAGTATTACTCATTCAATCATCAAATAACAAAATAAGTCATGCCATAAATACTGAAATAAGTGCGGAAGTTCTAACTATTACAATCCCCAAAATCCGAAAAGTCATCGTACAAGACTCTAAGCTAAAAACATGTCTAAGAATCTGAAGTCTAACAAGTAAGTAATCCACAATGTCTAGAGTACGAAAAGACATCATAGCAAGAAGATCTTCGGGCGGCCTAGCATGGGAAGAAGCTCACCCAAAATCTGTTAACAAATATTCTCCACGCTAGATGTGAAGACGAGCAACGGTCTCTATATCACAATCTACACTCAAAGAATGCAGCAAGGTAGTATAAGTACAAACACTATGTACCGGTAGATATCATAGGACGACTAAGATTAGTATCATGCATATTTCATAAAATCAATAGAATAAAACAAGCCAGTCAACAGTCATGAATATCACTAAATCACATCAAGTCAACCAAGAACAATCACAATCAAATCACTAAGATGTCAAGCATCACAATCACTAAAGTCACAATGGAAATAAATTTACCACAATAACCTCACTCACTGTACATACATGCTAGCTGATGTCTTAGCTCAGTAGCCATGACCTGTAGGGGACCCATGGTGTCTATGTGCCACTCATTCCGGAATACCCCTTGGACCCGAGCACAAACCTCCAACCCGGAATGAACCTCGACCGCGGGACATATCAAAGTACCTCTCATTTCTGGAATGATCCTCGGACCACGAGCCCATAATCTAGGTCACATGAGTGCCTTTCCATATCTCTTACAGAACAGTGGTTCTTACCTTCCAAGTTTCAACAATCAACTCATCATTTCATGTCACAGTACCCCTGAGAAGATTATATTAGCTTCTCATCGCAACACATCCACTGTAGATTTAAACACACAGGAATAATGGCACGGATCCTATACAATCAATTAATCACATTCACGTAGGAATTTAACTACACAATACCATGCATGAAAACTAGACATGCTTTCTCCTAAGGAGATCACCAAACATACAATCAACTAACCAAAGTATAACTTATGTAAACTGTAACCTACCTCAAAGTAGAGATGGAACACGCAGGTTACTTTGCTACAGCCTTTCATTTCCTCAAAGCCTCAATACGTTCACAGTCTAAAAATAGAAGGCTCAACGAGTCACATTGCTCACTTTACAAACACCAAAGCAAGAATACTCTTCCCTTCCCCTATTCTAAGGGTGGATGATTTTCTAGCTGATAAACAACCTATCAAGGCCCCTAGTATTCATTTACCATCAATTTATACAACATTCTATCAAACACTCCCATTACAAACATTTTTCTATGGCAAAGACACCATTTTTATAGAATCCTAGGTCTCAAATCACTTAGTTTATGATTCTAAATGTTCAATTTATGACAAATAGCAACCAATCAATCCATTTAAATGATAAATACGTGATAATAACCCCAAGCCATCAAATCTAGAAGGTTTATTGACATTCTAGGGTTTCTACTTCACTTTCACCATCATAGACCCATGAAGATGATTACCATAATGAAGGGGAAGGGAATGATAGAGTGAAAAGCAATGGAACTTACCTCTCAAGGTTATCTTGCCGTAGCTTGAAAATTCTCTCTAGGTGCTTGTTGGGAAGTGTGTTAGTGTTTTGTGAAAACAGAAACTAAAGCTGAGTATATAAAATTCGGGCTACTCTTTTACGTCGACCTGTACAGCGGTCATCACACGGCTTGACCACTATAGGAGCCCACTAGAAAATCGCTGTGACCGCTATGGAGGTCCATCTACCGCTATAGTGGTACCGTCATAGCGGTACATTGCCAGCTACAGCAGCCACCATGGAAAATGGATGGCCGCTGGCAGCGGTCCGAGTACTGCTGCAGCGGCTCATTTTGGGCAGTTAGCTTGATTTTGTCCAGCTTTCCCCCCTATCACCTCACATTTCATCTAAGGCCACAAAAACACAACACAAAATATGCACACGTACAAAAAGACACCCCACGAATCCACCCGCGGCCTCAAAATTCCCAACAGAGTCCTAATTTCCCATAACGACCGAAAGGGTCGTTACACCAGATACCAATTAAGACATTGTTCGTTCCTGAATGGATAAGGGTGAGAAAACTAGGAAGGAGTTACCTGACTTGGCGAAAAGCTGAAGGTATTTGCTATGCATATCGGACTCTATCTCCCAAGTAGCTTCTTCCACTGGACGATTCTTGAACTTTCACAAAAGCTATTTCCTTAGACCTGAACTTGCGAACATCCCTGTCTAAGATAGCAACGACCTCTTCTTCATACGATAAATTTTCATCTAACAAAACCGAATCCCAACGGATGATATAGGAACCATCGCCGTGGTACCTCTTCAACATCGACACATGGAACACCAGATGAACGCTTGATAAACTCGGAGGTAAAGCTAACTTGTAAGCCACCTCTCCCACACGTTTGAGAATCTCAAATGGAACAATGTACCTCGGGCTAAGCTTTCTCTTCTTCCCAAACTTCATCACACCCTTCATGGGTGAGACCTTCAACAACATTTGCTCTCCTTCCTCAAACTCAAGACCTCGGACCTTACAGTCCGCATACTCCTTCTGCCTATTGTGTGCTGCCAAAATCTTTGTCACACCCCACCCTTGGTGAGGCGTGATTGGCACCCGACACCTTACAGGAACCGAGCGAACCAACTTATAACTTTCATCCTTTGTGTCTCAAATGGAAATAATAAGATCAAGAGGCTAAATACGAGCATAATATCATGCATAAGTATATGTAAAATGGACCCATGATGCCGACTGTGTAGCCTCCACGCCCCCTATCGCCTGTGAACCACCGTGATTACCATTACCAGTCTGAGCCCCGCACTTGCTGGGCTTCTGTCCACCTCTACCTGCCTGAGGACCGCCTTGGTTAGGCTGGGGACCACCCCTACCCGCGGTGTTGCTGCCCCGCCCTATCGGTGCGCGATCTTTACCCTTTCGACCTGGTGCAAATGGAGCTCGGGGAGTCTGATACTGATTTCCCTGCCCACTTTGTCTAAGTCTGGGGCAATACCGCTTAATATGCCCTATCTCACCACACTCGAAGCAAACACGATCCACTATAGGCCACTGAACATATGCTGATGAAGCAGTGTAGCCTCCATGCTGACCGGAAGCTTGATAATTTGCCCCTGATGGGTCCCCAGCTGACACCTGCATCGCGGATTGAACCGGACGCCCTGAATATACCTGTGAACTTTGACCCCTCGAGAAGGAGTTACAGAACATCCCACCCTTACATGCCTTCTTCTCAACTTGCCTTGTATAACTCTCACGCCTAATCCCCTCAACGATACAGATATGCTCCACTATCTCCTGAAATGAAGCCCCAGTGGCTACAATAGATTTGGGGGAAAACACCAAATCAATACCTAAACGCGAAATTAAGCATAAATAAGAAATTAGAGATGAGAATTGAAGAAAAGGGTAAAGAGGATAAAAGCGAGACCCAGTTAAGGTGAATTTATGGGCAACCTTGGATATATTAAATCCAACACCTCCTAATCTAATTCAATCCTAAAAGAACCTATACTATTTGAAATCAAGGTAAGAGTGATTCAAATGAATCCACAAATGAATAACTCTTCATGAAATCAATGGAATTAAAGGTTCAAAGACCAACAATGGAACTCACCATTATAATAACTAACCCTAAAGCTACAATTTGTTTCCAAAGGATTTTCTCAATTCATCATTCAACATAAATTTAGTTTCATGACTTGGCTTTGGGTGGATGTCTTGAAGTGAAGTGTGCCAAGTAGGATCATATCATCCTCACCTTTTTCAAAAGGATTCGTCCACGAATCCGAACCTAGCAAAACCCAAAGGAAGACATACGAAAACATACTCCTCAAGGATTGAGGGTTAGCACACAAAGTAATAACCATATATACATGCCAAGGATGTACAAATATGTGGTAAAACCACACATCAATAATTATCAAGAAAAGCATGTACGCACATGGGATATTAACAAGGTGATTTCCCCAAAAAGCATGAAGTGAGGACAAAGTGATGGAACTGATGTACTTAGAGTAAGAAGCATGGGAAGCTACATTGGTTATAGAAGATATGAAACACATTGTATCCTCACTCCTCAAACAAGATTGACCCATTTTAAGACTAAGTGTAACATTCAACACAAGGTCCAATCTAGAATCCCACTCATTACACTTGTCTCAACTACCAATGGTTTTGAAACCAAGTCAAGACAAGAGGGTAAAGCATTAGGGTCATAGACAAAATTATGCCTCAAGTCATTGTGCAAAAATCCTTCATGTTATCCTATTATAGATTTATTCAATAACATACAAACAAATTTACAAGCAAAGAGTTCGAAGGAAAGAGTATCACCGGGATCAAATGGGAAGAATATCCACTTTTCATAGTCAAGAACACTCCTATCAACCCCATAACTACCTTCCTCTACATAAGATGCTCCCCAAACACACACAAGAGCGTCATCATATGCAAACAAGTAATAAAGAAAGGTATCACTTAAGACAACTTCCTCATCTATGTCATCCCCAATGTAGCCTCACTATTAGGTTAAAGAATAAGATCATTCAATAGGATATTATGAAGTTGAACATGAATGGAAGAATTTCCAATTTCTAGACAAGACTTGCCTTCCTTTGTAACACTTTCCTTCCCCACAAATGGATCATAATTCCTCAAAGGAAGATCTCTGTCATGGGAAAGAGTGTCGTCATTCCATAGTGGGTTACATATCACATTATAGTCTCCAAAGGAAACCAAATGCTTAACATTACCAAACACCCCACTATGTTCATCATTCCCAATAGTCATGTCAATAGAAAATAATGCATTATCTATAAAGAGAGAAGAATCAATTAACAATGAAGTATCAAAGCATGCAATTCCACTCTCATAAAGACAAAGGCCAATTTCCACAACACTTTCATGCACACGACTAGGTAAATGATCAATTATACCAACATTATCACTATATTGAATGTCATCAAGCACATCAAAAGGTTCCTCAAATAATGGATTTTCATAGCAAGCAAATTGATCAACACAAGCAACCACACTAGTTAGACGCAAATTGATCTTGCCAGAAGAATCAATTCGGTCATCGCTTTGAGAACATGGTAACCTCGGATTAGGATAAGAGTAATGATTCATTGTATTCATTGGAGTAGGAAAAGATGTCAGATTTGAGTAACCGCCATAAGGACTTTCATACCTGACATGTTGGTCATCTCCCCTCAACACTTCTCTCCTCCTACCCTCCACATCATAACCATATTGGGAACATGGTAACTCTGGCTTAGGATAAGAAGCATGACTCATCGTGTTTCTTGTATTAGGAAATATATAATCTTTTCTCCCTCTAGGCGGACTCCTACTCGGCCCAATCCACATATTTATACCTTTTTGCATGGAATAGGAAGTATCACAAGTCGATGTACATGAATATCTTCTAGAATATCCCTCATAAGAGTTTTGTTCAATCCCATTATCTTCACAAGTATATTCACCACAAAGCGCATAGCCATTAGGCTCATAATCAGCACATTCTTCTCGTTCTTGCAAGTTCTTACCAATTGATTCATATCGAAAGTGTGAGGAAGGAGCATAACTCAATTTAACCCTACGTCCATGGCGTGTAGGATGAGACTCTTCGTGTTTGTATCACCATAGGATCCTTCATCATACTCATCTACTCCTTCTTCGTCATAAGCATCATAAGGTGTTGCCTCACAATCACCCTCGGAGTAGTATTCTTCACCCTCATATGGGTTATGATCATATCGACCATATTCTTCATTCGATCTATGAGCACCATCACCATCATATTCATTATAAGAATAATGATGCCCACCATTATGGTCATACCTCTCGTCAACTCCCTCATAGCCTCAGTCACTCTCATATTCATACCCTCAATTGCTAGAGGCATAACCTTCAAAATTATCTCCACAAGACTCGGAAGCTATGGATGACATCCTTATCTCTCCTTCTCCTTATGTCTCCTCTTCGTGTACCTATAAAACGAGCAAGCCATATTAGTAGCAAAAGCTCCTCACGTCACTCGTATTTGCACTCAAACTTACCTCTCAACCTAAGCTTCTTCCAAGGTTGGTCAAGAACCCCTTTAATCCAAATCAATTCACAAGATTTCTAACCTTTATGGAGGAATAGATTCTTGTTAATCAAAAGAAGGACGACTCAATAAAGCAAAAGGACTTGATCCAAGAAGATTCAACGATATCAAAACAAGAAAATCTTGAAAGAATTGGCACGAAATGAAATTAAGGACTCAAGAACTAATAAACAACTAAGTAAGGTCAATTACTAGTATTAATTAGCTTGGAAGATCAAGGAAGGATGAACAAATACCTAACGAAACATAAAACTGAAAATGAAGTGAAACCGGGTTGAAGAACAAACTTGCAATGCAATTGCGGGTAAATGCGGGTATATCTGTGGGTTATGGCTTTGCATACAGCATTTATATGGCATGTGATATGATCCTGAAAAGGGCCACTGCGGGCCCACATGTGGAAGTATAGGTCGTAGTTACTGGATGCGACTTACGTTCCATATTTTTTTTCTACGGTTGGCCAACTGGACTTGTACGGACCATATGTATTATACAGTCCGTAGATTGGTAGCGTAGATCCCAGATAGTGAGCCAAATTTTTTTTTTGTCTTCAATCTACGGTAGATTCTTGGAAATTGTATGGGCCATATATTTTATACGGTCTGTGTAGAGCCGACTTTTGGTTGCCCAATTTTTTTACAGTGCAAATATACGGGATGTGAAAATTATATAGTCCGTATACAAGGACCGTATATTGCTTCAATTGCACACGTCTTGTACTTGTTTCCTTGAACCTTGAGTTGTATTTTTCTGATTTGTAGTGGGTCCACACAACCTAGTATTTTCCTTTTTGGGGTAGCAAAATACCTTTTGACAACTTTGGAAAAATATTTTGGATCAAACGTACCCTTGGGTCATCATCTTCCTCATGAAGGTGTGAAGATCTTCAAGAACACCAAGAACATTCAAATTGTCAATGTACCCAAAATCAACTCGTTTTTGTCTCAAATTTCAGAACTAAGCTCCCTTTGATTTGGAGAACAAAGCCCACTAACTAATTAGCTTCAATTTCAACTCATTCACCAAACCCACTTTTGAGTTCTTCAAGTTATTCAAGGTCCAACAATGGTGATTGACTCAAACTTCAACCAAATAGCTTCAAACTTTGAATCCTACTAGATTTGATGCCAATAAGTTCAAATCTAGCCTCAACAACACTCAATTCCAACTCAAAATTGAAGAACACCCATTTTTCCCAAGTTCTTCAAGAGCTTCAAAACCTAACAATGGTGAAATGCTTCAATCTTCACCAAACCACTCCAAACATCGGATTTAGAGATTTTAGATAGCAATAAACACATATTCAAACTCAAATCCAACAAACAAATATCAAAACACCAATTTTGATTTTTTGTTTTGAATTTTCTTTGAACAAGGGATTGAAGAATGTAAGAACACTCTTCTAAACTAGCTCTGATACCAAATGATAAGAATCGATTTGGGGGAAAACACCAAATCAATACCTAAACGCGGAATTAAGCATAAACAAGAAATTGGGGATGAGAATTGAAGAAAAGGGTAAAGAGGATAAAAGCAAGACCCAATTAGGGTGAATTTATGGGCAACCTTGGATATATTAAATCCAACACCTCTCAATCTAATTAAATCCTAAAAGAACCTATACTATTTAAAATCAAGGCAAGAGTGATTCAAAGGAATTCATAAATGAACAACTCTTCATGAAATCAATGGAATTAAAGGTTCAAAGACCAACAATGGAATCCACCGTTATAATAACTAACCCTAAACCTACATTATTATAACCCTAAAGCTACAATCTGTCTCCAAAGGAGTTTCTCAATTCATCATTCAACATAATCTTAGTAATGAAATGAAAGACAAACTATATATACAAGCTAAGTAAACAAGACTAATAGGCAATTACACTGCTACCCTTAATGAACTAAGGGCCTTGTTTGGCTAGTCTTCTTAGTGCAGTCTTCCATTCAAGAATTGGCCTTCAATGGCCAAACACGCCCCTCCTTACATAGATGGCCCTCTAATCAACCTTGCATGCATGGCCTTCTTGCAAGCGTAACCTTCCTTGCACAAGTAGCCAACTTCCAATCTTGTCCAAGTTTGCAAATGTAGCCAATTTGCAGAAATGTCCCTGTTTGCACGTTTGGCCACTTTGCGCATTTGGTCCCCTTTCTAGTAGCTTCTTCTTCAATCAACTCCCAAGCCACCTTCCACACATCATAAGCCATCTTTTGTGGCTTGTAGGAGCCTCCAAAGGCCTTCCATGCCATCCTTATCATCCACGCCACTTGTAGAGTTTGAAGTTCCATGACTTGGCTTTGGGTGGATGTCTTGAAGTGAAGTTTGCCAAGTAGGATCATATCAAAGCTGAAGAGTCAATAACTGCAGTCCGGTGTTCAACCCCTTCATGAATCGCCATATCCTCTCCCCTTCAGTGGGCAGCAACTGAAGAGCATAACGATAAAGGGAGTGGAAACGGGACTCATACACAGCAACAGATGAGTTTCCCTGACCAATAGTAGCGAACTCATCCTTCCTTCGGTCCCTCAGAGTACGCGGAATGTACTTGTCCAGAAACATAGGTAAAACTGAACGCAAGTCAACGGAGGAGACGCTGCTGGCCTACACCCCACATAAGCCCTCCACCAAAGCTTAGCATCACCCAACAACTGGAAGGTCACAAACTGTTACACCTCGGAAAAATCTTCCGTTGGTACGCAAGTGAATGAACTAGCGAAATACGAGTATCGGGTTAATGATGAATTAAGGGCATTTTGGGAAAGAGTTATAACGTCCCTTAGATTAGTATTGAAGTGTTAAACAAGTGTTAAGAAGGTTCCATGAGGATCGGAGATCAAACGAAGTGGCGAAACTAAGTTCAGTGACTGATGAGTTCTACGGCTCATTATACGGACCGTATAATGTTATACGGACCGTAAAACCATCACAGTGAAGGTTGGTTGCTGGTGGAATTTTACGGTCAGTTATACGGACCGTATAAAATTTATACGGACCGTATAACGAACCGTCGAATGGTCACAGTGAAAGGTTGCTCACTAGTAACGTTTTACGGTCAGTTATACGGACCGTAAAACTGTTTTACGGACCGTATAACGGACCGTCAAGTAGTCACAGTGAAGGGGTGCTGGGCAGACCCATTTCACGGTCTATTATACGGACCGTATAACCATTATACGGACCGTATAATGGACCGTATAATGGAACCCGGCAGTTCGGTGATGATTTAATAAATAAAGACCAAGTTCATGAAAATCATTTCCACATTTCCTCTCTCTCTCTAAAACATCTCTCTACAACTTTTGTACAAGTTTTCAAGGGTATTAATCCATCAACCACATTAAACAAGTAAATCCAAGGTAGAAACCCATCAAGGATCATCTAAAGTCAAGAAACCCAAATGGAGAAAGACTAGGGTTTTACTCAAAGTGGAGTATTATCAACAAAAGCTTGTCCCTACAACTTCTAAGGTAAGATTCATGATTTTTATATGATGTTTACGGTATGGGAGAATTAAAATGCATGGATTGTAGAAAACATGGTCCACTAGAACATGAATGATGAATAGTGACGTTTTTGAGACATAGTTTGAATTGAATCATGATTGTTGTTGTATTGTGATATGAGTGTGTTATAAATGACGTTAAGATCATGAAATAAACATTGTATATGGATGAACGAAGTTGGGTGTTGTGACCCTAAATAGGGACAAAGGGAAGTGAATTGAGAATGTGGATAATGTAGATGATTAATGGCCATGGAAATGATATTATAAATGTGTTGTTGATGTTTGGGGTTGAATTATGATATGGACAAATGTTGTATAGATAAAGGAGATGCTGTCCAATTTTCTCTAGTTCTAGCCATGTGCACTAGTTATCGATACTAATGATAGTATGGCCTTAATGAAGGTAAAAACGTGAGCATCGAAGGAGTACGTGCAAGTGTAGAATAATTCGACAAAGAGGTATGTAAGGCTAACCCTTCTTTCATAAGGCATGGTTCTTTGGCCAAACTCCTAATCCCTCTATATGAGCATGTTGACTACAAATGTTTCACATTCCGAGCTCATAAGCTCACTATCCTTGATTGGTACTACGAATGCGCTACGCACCTCAGGTGACGAGTAGGACTACGATATAGAAGTAACAATAACGATAATGATAGTAATGATGATGGTGATAATAATGATGCTAAGAGTGCCTACGGGCTGTTATGCTCATACGTGCCACTGAAGGGCTATAATGAAACCCCGAGCTTATAACGCCGGGTAGAATATATGGGTGTGAATATGTATAGAATATGTATACGATTTCGAAACGCGCGCACACATCTGCAGATGGTACGGATAACCCTGAAGCCTTGGTAGGGCCAGGTATGAGTAACATTGAGCCTTGGTTGGCCAAGTATGTATATGAAATACTGATCCAATGAGGTCGGGTACGCTATGTAAATGCCATGTATACGAAATGATTATGTATGTATATATATTATGTGAAAGAATGTGATGAGACTATGTATAAGAATACGAATGACGATGTGAGTAAGTAAGCGACATGATGATGATGATATTATTGTCTCCCCTCCTATGCTATTCCATATATTGTTCATTATGTTGTATATCAATGTTAATCATGCTTTACATACTCAGTACATTCTTCGTACTGACGTCCCTTTGTTTGTGGACGCTGCGTCATGCCCGCAGGTGCACAGGGAGACAGACTTGACCCATAGCTGCCTATTTGAAGATTTCATAGAGAGCTCCATTTCCTTCGGAGCCATATCTTTTGGGTACTCATTCTTTTGTGTATATAACTATGGGCATAGCGGGGTCCTGTCCCGCTCATGATATGTCATACTCTTAGAGGCTCGTAGTCATGTGTATGTGGGTAGAGATGTTTGGCCATGTCGGCCTATGTTTTGTATATCTTTTGTTGGCCTCGTCGGCCTTGTATATTTGACATGGCATAGATGCCCATGATATGTTAATTGATGATGATCGTCCAATGGGACTAGCTTGATTAATGATTTAAAATGCATGAAATGAATTATGGTTCACCTAGATGTTATGATATGCATGATAACGGGGTGCCCGGGTGGGGTAGCACCGGGTGCTCGTCGTGGCCCCCTAGTCGGGTCGTGACAAAAGTGGTATCAGAGCAGTTGAGTCCTAGGATGTGTCTACGAGCCGTGTCTAGTAGAGTCTTGGTTATGGGTGTGTTGCGCGCCACACTTATAAACGAGAAGCTGCGGACATCTTAGGAATATATGACCTTCTTTCTTCATAAGAATCGTGCGATAAAGCTATGATGTAAGAAATTCTTGTTCTTAAATCGTGTGTTGTGTATTTCAGAGATGCCTAAAAAGAAAAAGGCTACAGCAGCCCAAAGGGGCAAGACGGTGGCAGAAAAGCGGGCTGAAAGAGCACCGCCACCAGTAGTAGAGGAAGATGAGTCCCAGAGTGCGGCTCAATCTCAGTCCTCCCAGACAGTGCCTATTACTGAGGAGCACGTGGGAGCCTCAGCCCCAGCTCCAGCTCCTCCGCCGAATGCTTCAGGCCAAGACGTAAGAGAGGCCATTAATTTGTTGACTCAGTTGGTTGCGGCCCAGACTCAGAGGCCAAGCGCGGGGCAAGGTGACAGGACTGTTAGCGCAAGGGCCCGTGACTTCATTGCTTTGAAACCCCCGGAATTCTTTGGGTCGAAACTGGAGGAGGATCCCCAGGACTTTGTTGATGGTATGCTAAGGACGCTCCGATTGATACATGCTTCAGACACCGAATCGGTGGAGCTAGCGTCATACAGATTGAGGGATGTCTCAATCCAGTGGTACACGGTTTGGATGGCTTCGCGGGGAGCCAATGCACCTCCGCCGGTATGGCAAGAGTTTGTCGATGCTTTTCTCCGTCACTACATGCCTCCAGAAGTTTGGCGAGCTAGGGCCGATAAATTCTTGAATCTGAGGCAAGGTAGCATGAGTGCTACAGAGTATAGTCTCCGCTTCAATTCCTTGGCTAGGTATGCTTCGGCCATGGTAGCGGATATGGGCGATCGGGTGCACCGGTTTGTGAAGGGCCTAGGGCCACATTTGATGGATAAATGCTTGACTGCATCTCTTCAGGATGGCATGGATATTGCACGTATTCAGGCGCATGCTCAGGAATTGGAGGAACACCTACAGCAGCGGAGGAATGAACGTGAACAGGATAGGGGACATAGCAAGAGGGCTAGATCTTCGGGGCCGATGAGTGAGTCCAGAGGTGGGCACCGGCAGCAGCCCCCTAGGCATGCAGGCTACTCTATGACCAGTGCGCTCCCACGGTTTTCAGGCCAGAGATTGGATAGATCTGCTCATTCAGGGCCGAGCCCGAGTTATTCAGGGCCTCAGTATAGAGATGATTCAGGCCAGTCTAGACCACCCGTGCCACGATGTTCCCAGTGTGGGAAGTTGCATTGGGGTCAGTGCCGATCAGGTTCAGATGCTTGCTATTCTTGTGGTCGACCAGGCCACATTATGCGTGATTGCCCCTCAGTACAGGGTAGAGGTAGGGCCCAGCCATCAGGGTCGATAGCTGGGTCTTCCGCATCTGCACGCCCTATGGGGCCAGGTTCACATGCGCCGGTTGGCCATGGTAGAGGTAGAGGCAGAGCTCCCAGTTCCAGCGGTCCTCAGCACCGTATTTATGCTTTGGCTGGACGCCAAGATCTTGAGTCTTCTCCTGATGTGGTCACAGGTATATTATCGGTATTCTCTTATGATGTATATGCTTTGATTGATCCGGGCTCCACATTGTCTTATGTTACTCCATATATTGCGGGTCGATTTATAATTGAGCCGGAGTCTATTAAGCCTTTTGAGGTGTCTACGCCCGTTGGCGAATCGGTGATAGCTAGCCGAGTGTATAGAGATTGCGTAGTGGTGATATGTGACCGCCGTACAGTAGCTGATTTGCATGAACAAAATGGTAGATTTTGATGTTATTATGGGCATGGATTGGTTGGCTTCTTGCTACGCCAATGTTGATTGTAGAACGAAGATGGTTCGTTTCCAGTTCCCGGGCGAACCAGTCTTAGAATGGAAAGGGAATACGGCGTCACCAAAGGGTAGGTTTATTTCCTATCTAAAAGCGAGGAAGATGATCACTAAAGGGTGTATTTATCACCTAGTGCGAGTTCGAGATGTAGAAGTTGAGTCGCCGACTCTTCAATCAGTTCCGGTAGTGAACGAATTTCCGGATGTGTTCTCGGAAGAGCTTCCAGGCCTTCCTACCGAGCGAGAGATAGATTTTGCGATTGATGTGTTGCCAGACACAAATCCCATATCTATTCCTCCCTATAGGATGGCACCCGCAGAGTTGAAAGAGTTGAAGGAGCAATTGAAAGACTTGCTTGAAAAAGGCTTCATTCGGCCTAGTTCATCCCCGTGGGGAGCACCCGTATTGTTCGTCCGGAAGAAGGATGGCTCCTTGAGAATGTGCATTGATTATCGGCAATTGAATAAAGTGACAATTAAGAACAAGTATCCCCTCCCGAGGATTGATGATTTATTTGATCAATTGCATGGTGCCAAATGGTTTTCAAAGATTGATTTGAGGTCCGGGTATCACCAAGTAAGAGTTAGGGAGAAAGATATCCCTAAGACAGCTTTCAGAACAAGATATGGCCATTTCGAGTTCCGAGTAATGTCGTTTGGGCTAACTAATGCACCGGCAGTGTTTATGGACTTAATGAACAATGTATTCAGGCCTTTTCTGGACCTATTGGTGATTGTATTCATCGACGATATCCTAGTGTACTCTAGATCCGAGGCAGAGCATGCGGAGCATTTGCGAACCGTCCTTGGAGTTCTTCGAGCTCGAGAGTTGTTTGCAAAATTCTCCAAATGTGAGTTTTGGTTGAACTCGGTATCATTCCTGGGCCATATTGTTGCAGCTGATGGTATTCGAGTGGATAGTCAAAAGATCGAGGCAGTGAAAACTTGGCCAAGGCCCACAACCCCTACAGAGGTTCGTAGCTTTTTGGGCTTAGCCGGGTATTACAGAAGATTTGTTGAGGGTTTCTCTTCTATTTCTGCACCGCTCACAAAGTTGACTCAGAAGTCAGCTAAGTTTCAATGGACAGATGCTTGTGAACGTAGTTTCCAAAAGTTGAAAGACAGATTGACTTCTGCCCCAGTCTTGACACTTCCAGAGGGAGTGGAAGGATATGTTGTTTATTGTGATGCTTCAGGCGTCGGGCTAGGCTGTGTATTGATGCAAAATGGTAAGGTGATCGCGTATGCTTCTAGACAATTACGGAAACATGAACAGAATTATCCTACCCATGACTTAGAATTGGCCGCGGTGGTCCATGCTTTAAAGATATGGAGACATTACTTATATGGTGTCCACGTGGATATTTATACAGATCATAAGAGTCTCCAGTACATCTTCAAGCAGAAAGAGTTAAATTTGCAGCAACGACGATGGCTAGAGTTGCTAAAAGACTATGACGTCGAAATCCTATACCACCCCGGAAAGGCAAATGTTGTGGCCGATGCTCTTAGCCGCAGGTCTATGGGAAGCTTATGCGATGTGCGACAAGAAAAGAGAGAAATGACCCGTGAGCTTCAGCAGCTAGCCAGCCTAGGGGTCCGAGTAGTGGACTCAGGTAGCAGCAGAGCTACCATTCAGAATTCGGCAGTTCCGTCGCTAGTAGCGGAAGTAAAAGAGCGGCAAGGTGAGGATTCCAGGCTAATGCAGTACAGAGATACGCTCGCTCAGATAGAGGGGTCACCATTTGATATTTCGGGAGACGGAGCCCTCCGATGCCGAGGCAAGCTATGTGTCCCCGATGTGGCAGACTTACGCCACCAGATTTTGAGAGAGGCTCATTGTTCCCGTTACTCCGTTCACCCTGGAACGACGAAGATGTATCATGATCTTAAGTCTATATATTGGTGGAATGGGATGAAGAAAGATGTAGCGGAGTTTGTAGCCCAATGTTCCAATTGCCAACAAGTAAATATAGAACACCAAAAGCCGGGTGGCTTATTGCAAGCTATAGAAATCCCAACTTGGAAGTGGGAAGTGATTAATATGGATTTCATTACAGGGCTACCTCGTTCTCGACGCAAGTATGATTCCATATGGGTGATTGTGGATAGACTCACTAAATCAGCTCATTTCTTACCGGTCAGGACGACCTATGTGGCAGAAGATTATACAAGGCTTTATGTTAAAGAAATAGTGAGACTCCATGGTGTCCCAGTGTCTATTATCTCCGATAGAGGAACTCAGTTTACGGCCAAATTTTGGGAGTCCTTTCAAGGGGGTCTAGGGACCCAAGTGCGCCTTAGCACGGCATTTCACCCACAGACCGATGGGCAAGCGGAACGCACCATCCAGACTCTTGAAGATATGTTACGGGCATGCATGATAGATTTTGGGGGAAATTGGGATGACCATTTGCCACTCATTGAGTTTGCTTACAATAATAGTTATCACTCCAGCATCCTAATGGCACCATATGAAGCTTTATATGGGCAAAAGTGTAGATCCCCGATTGGGTGGTTTGAAACGGGAGAGGCCAAGTTAATGGGGCCCGATTTGGTCCAACAAGCCATAGAGAAAGTCAAGCTCATACGAGATCGGTTGTTGGCGGCTCAAAGTCGCCAAAAGTCTTATGCAGATAATCGTCGAAGGGACTTAGAGTTTCAAGTTAAGGATTGGGTGTTTTTGAAAGTGTCGCCGATGAAGGGCTTTATGAGATTTGGCAAAAAGGGGAAGCTTAGTCCCCGGTATATAGGGCCTTATGAAATTGTGCGAAAGATAGGCAAAGTGGCCTATGAATTAGACTTACCTCCAGACTTGGAGTCAGTTCACCCGGTTTTCCATGTCTCGATGCTTCGGAAGTGTGTTGGAGATCCTACGAGGGTCGTCCCAGTGAATGATATTCAAGTGACAGAAAAGTTAACTTATGATGAAATACCCATTGCCATATTAGATAGGCAAGTACGGAGGCTTAGAAACAAAGAAGTGGCCTCAGTTAAAGTTTTGTGGAAAAATAATAATCGAGAGGAAATGACATGGGAAGCGGAAGAAAATATGCAATCCAAGTACCCGCATTTATTTCAGCCCTTGGGAGGAGTCCAAGATGAGACGTCAAAATCATAAGGTATGGATGTTTTCCTTTTATGCTTATGGGTCGTGTGTGGCCAAAAATTTTCATGTTGTTATGATGTGGCCCTATGTGGCATCGATATTATGGGTTGTTGTGACAGGTTGTTAGTGCCATGTTATAGGGGAAACTCTGGCGAAATTTTTATAAAATCCCGGGTGTTCTCGACATTCGAGGACGAATGTTCTTAAGGGGGGGAGAATGTTACACCTCGGAAAAATCTTCCGTTGGTACGCAAGTGAATGAACTAGCGAAATACGAGTATCGGGTTAATGATGACTTAAGGGCATTTTGGGAAAGAGTTATAACGTCCCTTAGATTAGTATTGAAGTGTTAAACAAGTGTTAAGAAGGTTCCATGAGGATCGGAGATCAAACGAAGTGGCGAAACTAAGTTCAGTGACTGATGAGTTCTACGGCTCATTATACGGACCGTATAATGTTATACGGACCGTATAGTGGACCGTAAAACCATCACAGTGAAGGTTGGTTGCTGGTGGAATTTTACGGTCAGTTATACGGACCGTATAAAATTTATACGGACCGTATAACGAACCGTCGAATGGTCACAGTGAAAGGTTGCTCAGTAGTAACGTTTTACGGTCAGTTATACGGACCGTAAAACTGTTTTACGGACCGTATAACGGACCGTCAAGTAGTCACAGTTAAGGGGTGCTGGGCAGACCCATTTCACGGTCTATTATACGGACCGTATAACCATTATACGGACCGTATAATGGACCGTATAATGGAACCCGGCAGTTCGGTGATGATTTAATAAATAAAGACCAAGTTCATGAAAATCATTTCCACATTTCCTCTCTCTCTCTAAAACATCTCTCTACAACTTTTGTACAAGTTTTCAAGGGTATTAATCCATCAACCACATTAAACAAGTAAATCCAAGGTAGAAACCCATCAAGGATCATCTAAAGTCAAGAAACCCAAATGGAGAAAGACTAGGGTTTTACTCAAAGTGGAGTATTATAAACAAAAGCTTGTCCCTACAACTTCTAAGGTAAGATTCATGATTTTTATATGATGTTTACGGTATGGGAGAATTAAAATGCATGGATTGTAGAAAACATGGTCCACTAGGACATGAATGATGAATAGTGACGTTTTTGAGACATAGTTTGAATTGAATCATGATTGTTGTTGTATTGTGATATGAGTGTGTTATAAATGACGTTAAGATCATGAAATAAACATTGTATATGGATGAACGAAGTTGGGTGTTGTGACCCTAAATAGGGACAAATGGAAGTGAATTGAGAATGTGGATAATGTAGATGATTAATGGCCATGGAAATGATATTATAAATGTGTTGTTGACGTTTGGGGTTGAATTATGATATGGACAAATGTTGTATAGATAAAGGAGATGCTGTCCAATTTTCTCTAGTTCTAGCCATGTGCACTAGTTATCGATACTAATGATAGTATGGCCTTAATGAAGGTAAAAACGTGAGCATCGAAGGAGTACGTGCAAGTGTAGAATAATTCGACAAAGAGGTATGTAAGGCTAACCCTTCTTTCATAAGGCATGGTTCTTTGGCCAAACTCCTAATCCCTTTATATGAGCATGTTGACTACAAATGTTTCACATTCCGAGCTCATAAGCTCACTATCCTTGATTGGTACTACAAATGCGCTACGCACCTCAGGTGACGAGTAGGACTACGATATAGAAGTAACAATAACGATAATGATAGTAATGATGATGGTGATAATAATGATGCTAAGAGTGCCTACGGGCTGTTATGCTCATACGTGCCCCTGAAGGGCTATAATGAAACCCCAAGCTTATAACGCCGGGTAGAATATATGGGTGTGAATATGTATAGAATATGTATACGATTTCGAAACGCGCGCACACATCTGCAGATGGTACGGATAACCCTGAAGCCTTGGTAGGGCCAGGTATGAGTAACATTGAGCCTTGGTTGGCCAAGTATGTATATGAAATACTGATCCAATGAGGTCGGGTACGCTATGTAAATGCCATGTATACGAAATGATTATGTATGTATATATATTATGTAAAAGAATGTGATGAGACTATGTATAAGAATACGAATGACGATGTGAGTAAGTAAGCGACATGATGATGATGATATTATTGTCTCCCCTCCTATGCTATTCCATATATTGTTCATTATGTTGTATATCAATGTTAATCATGCTTTACATACTTAGTACATTCTTCGTACTGACGTCCTTTTATTTGTGGACGCTGCGTCATGCCCGCAGGTGCACAGGGAGACAGACTTGACCCATAGCTGCCTATTTGAAGATTTCATAGAGAGCTCCATTTCCTTCGGAGCCATATCTTTTGGGTACTCATTCTTTTGTGTATATAACTATGGGCATAGCGGGGTCCTGTCCCGCTCATGATATGTCATACTCTTAGAGGCTCGTAGTCATGTGTATGTGGGTAGAGATGTTTGGCCATGTCGGCCTATGTTTTGTATATCTTTTGTTGGCCTCGTCGGCCTTGTATATTTGACATGGCATAGATGCCCATGATATGTTAATTGATGATGATCGTCCAATAGGACTAGCTTGATTAATGATTTAAAATGCATGAAATGAATTATGGTTCACCTAGATGTTATGATATGCATGATAACGGGGTGCCCGGGTGGGGTAGCACCGGGTGCTCGTCGTGGCCCCCTAGTCGGGTCGTGACACAAACTCTACCCCGTACTTATCCACGAGCCCCATCTTATGGAGCCTCTCATGATAGTCGATGATGAACTCATATGGTTCCTCTAACACAGTACCATAAAAGAAATGAGGTTTCATTTTAGTGAACCTCCAAAACAGATCATGTTCTTCACCAATTGTTTGAATCAAAGTACCTCTCATTTCCAGAACGATCCTGTCACACCCCAATTTTGGTAAGGCGTGACTGGCACTCGATACCCTACGGGAACTGAGCGAACCAACTGTAACTCACGTTTTCTGTATCTCGAAAGGCAACATAAGAACAAGGTACTATAAGACATAGGGGCACAAGCCCAAAAGATAACATACTTACATCTTCAAACTAATCTCGAGTGCGTGTGCCGGTAAGGCTATCCATAATAATGATACAACATAGTATAAGTTGAGATACTTATAAGATATCTAACTGTGCATATCTGTCTACGAGCCTCTACAGGAGTACATGACATAAAGTGGCCGGAACAGGGCCTCACCATACCCATGCAAATGCATATGCAGCCATGCTGACTTACAGGGCAACTCCGAAGTAAGTGGAGCGCCACAACTCTGCCTGCTGAGCTGGTATCCTTACTGAAAGATCCGTTAAGCTGTATCTCAAGACCTGCGGGCATAAAATGCAGCGCCCCCAGCAAAGGGACGTCAGTACGAGCAATGTACTGAGTATGCAAGGCAGAAAGTGCAACAAAATAGCCATATACTAAAGATGAGAAGAATAAGAATCAACATGGAATTTCTGAACTACCGATGGAAATCTAGCATATGTATACATACCTCTTCATCTTCTTGCGATCTTTACTAGGTCTGTATACCCTACCATAGTCCTGGTTACCTTATCATCAAACGTTATCTGAGTATGTGTTGCAGCATGCAACCCGATCCATATATGATTCATGTCTCTCTCTATACTCTCATATGCTTAACCATATCTATGTATAGTACTGTGTCTTTATCTTACTAATCATCCTATACTAACTGTCTAACTGATCAGTGGTAACTGCCCGACCGGCTGCAGTCCGGTGGTAATCGACCGACGGTAGAGCGCAACTACCCGACTGATCAGCGGTAAATGCCCGATCGGCCGTTGCACGGTGGTAACTGCCCGACTAGCTGCAGTCCAGTGGTAAATATATACATCTGCCCAACCGGCCGTAGAATGGTGGTAATAATTGCCCAACCAGCCCTAGCCTGGTGGTAAACAAATATCTGCCCAACCGGCCATAGCCCGGTGGTAACATCTGCCCGACGGGTCGTAGACTAGTGGTAATTATAATCAACATCGTAACTAAACATCTACTAGCAATCTCTATGCCCTTCCCGTGGTCATCATTTAACCGTAGGGTGTACATAATCACATAAAAATTATAAGCACAACTCAGGTCATTAGTACTTCTTCCCGCTTGACTAAACATTAACCAAGTCTTAAGATACAACCTAAACCTTTCTTCGAACACTAAATACCTCATTAGAGATCCTCTGCTAGCACCCTATTCATGTCTTATAAAACATTCCTTAAGACACCTTCCTAAACTCGTTGGATTGTTGGAACTATCGTCATCGCTATCTCTTACCTTGATGGAACAAGTATCATAAGGTGAGATCAATCACAATGAATAATTCCAAAGGTCATGAATAAGCTCAATGATATCATAAGGGTCATGAGATTCATAGGCTCCTAGCATTTGTGGAAGCAACGATATTATGGATATAGTACAAAGGTCTACAACAAGGAATCATGCCTTTAGAAAGAAAGGTTTAGCCTTAACATACCTGGAATCTTGCTCCTTGACCTTTCCACTTATCTCCTGACTTGTAATCTACATATAATTTGTTCATACCATTATTAGGCTCACCATCATACACTTGTCTTAAGCCTTTAATTAAAATCCCTTTAGAATCTGCCGAATTTCGAGCAACATCTCCCCTGTTTATATGCCTAACCCGAAATCTCAATTCAGCAACCAATAACAAAAACAACAATACCAACATCAATAACATCATTTCCAACACCAATATGTACCATAAAACAACCCACACGCTATTTTTCAACTTCCATAACTAACCAACTTACTACACAATTATTTAACGACTTTATCTCCGTAAATAAACCTTAAATAATACCAAGAGAGAAAGTTTCATACCTCTTTTATTTTTAAGATAGCAATATCCTCAATATCCACGCTAAAATCCATTCGGGGGGGGGGGGGGACTGTAGCAGTTTACTGTAGCACTGTAGTAGGTCGTTGCTGTAGCAGTACTGTAGCAGGCATTTCTGCTCTGTCAGCTGAACGTGTAACGCTTCTCTACTCCGATTTCCTATCAACGAGCGGTTTATTGCGTTGGAAACTAGACTCGATGAACTTCATTTTAGGCTTTTGTTTCACTTCAATACACTTCATATGCTAAGAGATATTCGTCCCACAATTTGGACAAAAATTTTCACACGAAACTTTACCCATCCTTTTTCCAAAGTTGTACTACTCCATTTCGTCCGCTCATTTCCTCATAAAATCTTTCGGTATACCTTATATACGTCCTTAACTCATTAAATATACTTAATACTGCTTGCTCCTTATATTCCAAAGTGGTTTTACTTAACCATAGCTCAACGTACTTACGTTAAAATTTAATAAGTGCTTCTCCGAAAGTACGGGGTGTAACAGATCCTCAGACCACGAGCCCATAATCTAGGTCACATGAGTGCCTTTCCAGACCTCTTACGGAACAATGGTTCTGACCTTCCCAGTTTTAACAATCAACTCATCATTTCATGTCACAGTACCCTTGAGAAGATTATATTAGCTTGCCATCACAACACACCCACTGTAGATTTAATCACACAGAAATAATGGCACGGACCCTACACAATCTGTCACACCCTAATCTCGCTAGGGTGTGATGGACACCCGACCCTTACCTAGGGTCAAGCGAACCCGCTGACTCTTACTACACACATAGCCGCTTTGGACTCTTTAAATCAAATAAGAATGAAATACATAACAAGGGCTTGCAGAATCATTCTTTTCATCGTTCTCAAGGCAAGTAAATCTGTAATCATAAGGAATTTGTAACATAATACATAATGACACATCGGCTGGTGGAGCCGCTTACAAGACTGACATTCTATACCCACGACTCTGTCTGCAAAGTCTCTAACATCGACCAAGATACCATAGCATGAATACTCTGACTCGGCAACACTCCAGGAGGAAATGGAGCTCGCCAATTCCGCTGGAACATCTTCTAGCAATGTCTTCTACTCATCTGGGTGTACCTGCGTGGCATGAAACGCAGCCCCCGAAGAAAGGGGGTCAGTACGGGATATGTACTGAGCATGTAAGGCATGAAATACAGTAAAAAGGATCATAACTGAAACAGAGATTTACCAAAAACAAGTATGACTTTTTTTAAAAAAACATCAATGCACTTGCCTTTTGAAATGAAAATCATGTATGTCAACATCATATAACATATATACATATAACGTGCCCCGACCCTCTATTGAGGGACGCGGTGAATAAAATCATGTATGTCAATATCATGTATCATATATGCATGTAACGTGCCCCGGCCCTCTAGTGAGGGACGCGGTGAATAGAGTCATCATATGCCATCCTGGCCGCCACCCCGTCATCATATCATCATGTCATCATATCACACACACACACACACACACACACACACACACACATATATATATATTGAGACATGCACGAGCAGAGTAGTGAGAAACGATATGCACATATATCAATTTCTTTCAAGACTCGATAGGTAAGTATACAAACCGACACTTGAGGATCATAAACACGTTTCAAGTCAATCCGGTTTAGTATGAGAAAGTTATGGACATTTTAGTACAGAAACCTTTACGAACATTTCCAAGCAGTCCGAGACCATTTACAAAAGTTAGGGACATTGATACTTACAGAATTCTTTTAGGCACAGAAACTCTCCATGCTTATTCATTTATTAATCATACAATAAACTCAACTATACTAAACATGCTCATTGCAAGAAGTGAATAAGAATCATAAACAAGCTCGGAATCAAAGAGTAGAGTTACCCCAAGGTGCGTGTCATACCTTACTTAGCTCTAGGACATGCCAAAAGAAAGAAAGAGTAAGCCTTACATACCTGTTCAACGTCCTATTAGCTACGCTTATTTGTCCAAGCTCGCTAATCTACATTCAAGAGGATTTACACAATCATTAGACTCATCGTCAAACACTTGTCTTAGTCTTTCAAATAAATTCATTTATATTCTGCCGAAATTTCGGCAGCATCTCCCCTGTAAATTCAACCATCCCCGAGAATCCAACTCGACCAAATTATCAATCAACAATCCGAGAATTCAACTCGGCCAAATTATCAACACCAATCCGAGAATTTAACTCAGCCAAATTATCAACAATAACCCGAAATCATTCTAGCATGATTCAAGAACACTTCAAACAATTCACACAATATTCAAAACAACCCAACCAACATACCACTTCACCCGAAACCTTCCAAATTCAACAAGAATAATAACAACACATTTCCTTTCTTCCAAATTCATGAACTATGCCAACAATCTACACATTAACAACCTCATTCATACAAATATAAAAATTCATGCTAGTGTCACATTAACATCTTCAACAATCCCACAACGATTACAACTTCCTTTTTAAGCCATCAAACCTTCATTTTTATCATGGAATCCATAACAACAACAATCAAAATACTAAATAAAATCAATTCGTCACATGTTACCAACATGGCCCTATTCGGGCACAACCACCATACATATATTTCATGAATTCCATCCATTTCTACATACTACAATACTCACAAATCACCCATAACACATGAAGGAGAAGATTAAACCTTACCTTTTTCCACTTGTCTTCTTGTTTGGCTGGGGCTTACAACTTGCACCATAAATACTTTGCTTGTTCCAACAACCACTCCACGTTAATAAGGACCTTCCATTTGGTTGAAATACTAGAAGAAAATTATTTTTCTTGATCAATTTCTATGGCCTTAATTTTTGGAGCCATGGTCGAATGGCCCTTTCTTTTTTTCTTTCTTTTTCCTTCTTCTCCAAGCTTCTTGACTTATAAAGATGAATATGTCTTATTTTTTGCCATCACTTATCTATATATATAATTAGGCCTTACCAATATAAGGTGGACACATGCCCCTTCTCCCTCTTTCTTGAAGTTTCTTAAAATAAAACAAAGATGAATAATTGTCTTATTTTGTAATCACTTACCCATACATATATTTGTATATATGTATAGATCCTACTAATACAAGGTGAACACGTGCCCCCACTCATGGTCTTGAGTTAATTGGCCAAGCCATGGGTGGGGCCCACACACACACACCACACGGCCAAGTGGGCCTTCATGAACCTTCTTGAATGTTTTGTGAATTTCCCTTTTTGCCCCTAGCCTTCCTCAATATTACCATGAACCACCTTGTGAATTTCCCTTATTACCCTTAGCCTTTCTCAACATTTCCATACTAATAAACAACTTGTGTATTACAATAATTCCGGAAAATAGTCTTGCCCTTAACTTACCACGACTATCTTGAAATATCCGAATGTACAAAATACGGGATATAACACAATCAATCAATCACATTCATGTAGGAATTTAACCACACAATACCATGTATGAAAACTAGACATGGTTTCTCCTAAGGAGATCACCAGACATACAATCAACTAACCAAAGTCTAACTTAAGTAAACCGTAACCTACCTCAAAGTAGAGCTGGAACACGCAGGTTACTCTGCAACAACCTTTCCTTTCCTCAAAGCCTCAATGCGTTCACAGTCTAAAAATAGAAGGCTCAACGAGTCACATTGCTCAATTTACAAACACCAAACCAAGAATACCCTTCCCTTCCCCCATTCGAAGGGTGGATGATTCTCTAGGTGATAAAAAACCTATGAAGGCCCCTAGTATTCATTTACCATCAATTTATACAACATTCTATCAAACATTCCCATTACAAACAGTTTTCTATGGCAAAGACACCATTTTTATAGAACCCTAGGTCTCAAATCACATAGTTTATGATTCTAAAAGTTCAATTTATGACAAATAGCAACTAATCAATCCATTTAAATGATAAAATGCGATAATAAACCTAACCCGTCAAGTTTAGAAGGTTTATTGAAATTCTCGGGTTTCTACTTCCCTTTCACCATTAGAGATCCATGAAGATGATTACCATAATGAAGGAGAAGGGAATGATATAATGAAAACAAATGGAACTTATCTCTCAAGGTTATCTTGCCCTAGCTTGAAAATTCTCTCTAGGTGCTTGTTAGGAAGTGTGTTGGTGTTTTGTGAAAAGAGAAAATAAAACTGAGTATATAAAATTCGGGCTACTGTTTTACGCCGACCGCTACGGCGGTCATCACGCGGCCGCAGCGGTACCGCTATAGCAGCCTACCACAAAATCACTGTGACCGCTTTGGCGGTCCATCTACCGCTATAGCGGTACCGCCATAGCAGTACATTACCTGCTACAGTGGCCAGCAAGGAAAATGGATGGTCGCTGGCAGCGGTCCGAGTGCCACCACAACGGCTCATTTTGGGCAGTGAGCTCGATTTTGTTTAGTTTTTCCCCCTATCACCCCACATATCATCCAAGGCCTTAAAAACACAACACAAAACCAGCACACATACAAAAATACGCCCCACGAAGCCACCTGCGGCCTGAGAATTCCCAACGGAGTCCTAATTTCCCATAACGATCGGAAGGGTCGTTACATGCAAAATGTTGCTGCTCCTGTATCTTGAGTTCTCTTATTGACAAATACAACTAATTGCGCATGTTTTCTATGGTGAACGAATCATTGTTATCATGAACTGTTTTAGCAAACTAAGGAGACCCTACTAGTTGGATGAACATTGCTGTTAATACCACATACATAGCTAGGATAACCTTAGTTAACCAAATAGCTTACTAACAACACAACTGCTACTTCCTTTTAAAGAATTGAATCCATTGTAGGAATAAGCATTGTGTCATCAACTGTTTTTCATAGCTGATGTTGCACTGATATTGGTGATTCACCAAAATCAGGCTTTCTATTCCTGTAAATCTTGTATCTAAAGCTAGGCAACATCATTTGTCACTATTGAGAATCTTTTTTGCTCCTACTGGTAACTCTTAAAATTAAAAACCAGGTTAGCTAAAAAGTCTACAAGTGCATTGCCTTCCCTTAGGATGTGAGCAAAAGGAACTTTTCCCTTGTTCCTCCAATATCTGATCTTGCTTACTTCCAAATTAATTTTCCATGGATCATCCCATTCACCTTGCATAATTTTCACCATAGATAGGGAATTTGGTTCAATCACCATAGGAAACAATTGTTTCTTTATGCAGTACTCAATTCCATCTTGTATAGCCACATCTTCTTCTGAAATATTTGTTGTATCATATATCCGTCTTGCACCTGCAAACACCAGATTTCCCAACTCATCCCTGATGCAGAAGGCAGCTGAACTCAAGCCTAAATTTCCCTTTGAGGCACCATCAGTATTGCACTTAAACCATCCAGAAGAAGGACATTAGCATTGCACCATCTTGTATCCCACTCTTGGCCTATCATCCTCTAAGAATTTCACCAAATAAGGCCAGTGGTATGGGATATCTCTCAGCCAAGGGTATAATGTTTGCACATACTGATGTAGATTATAATTGATCCCATAACCCCCCTTTATTTTACTCATGCTGCCTCCATGCAATATGGAGTTTCTTCTCTTCCATATCTGCCAACATATGAATGCTGGAGCATCCTGTAGATTGGCTTAAGCTTTGAATTACTTTGCATATCCCACCATTTCACCACTATTTGATGTATCTGAATTCTTGGATCTATCATTCCCACTGCACAATTGTAGTTGTCACGACCCGACTAAGGGCCATAACGGGTACCCGGAGCTGACTACCAAGCACCTTTCCTTAGGCTAATCATCATACTTAACCTGAACATATACAATCTCCCAAGCAGCCCATATCTAAATGCATAAGACCTCTCGGCTACAAAAATATGATATACAAAAGTGCATGGGATCATCATGAGACATAATTTACCCATACATACGTATCTATGAGCCTCTACTAGAGTACTAGACATAAGGACGGGACAGGACCCCGTCGTGCCCAAAATATAGACACAAAAGAATGTAGTCATAAGTAGCACCTCCAGAGTAATGGAGTGCTTCTGTGAATCTGCGGATAAGCACCTATGGATCAACATCATCTCCCAGTCTACTTGTGGGCATGAACACTGCTTCCAAAAAGAATGGACGTCAGTACCAGCATTGTACTGAGTATGTAAGACATGAATAGTAAAGCATAATAATGAAACCATAAAACATGAGCTGAAGATATGACCTGCTTAACCTTTAAACGGAAACACATGTATGCATATCATATATACCATCATCATCGGGTTAACCATCTTAACGCCGCCCACAAGTGGTGTTATGTCCGGCTCTCTAGGCATGGTGTAATCATAAGCAGCCCGCATTAGCGATGACATGTCCGGCCATATAGGCACGGTGGAATCGTATGCAGCCCCCCTTCACAGTGACATGTCCGGCCATCTAGGTACGGTGGAATCATATCATCATATACATCTCATAAAGCATGCATAAGAACTTAAGATAACTATATCTCTATTGGGCTGACGTAAGGTCGAGAACCCCCGATTCCATTATAGAGTAATCATATTCATCATACCTCACCTTGAAAGAACTAGCATCATAATGTGGGTCTAGCAACAATGAATAACATTAAAGAATCGTATAGGAATCATTAGCTTCATAGAATTATCATATCATAAGCTTTAGGATCTTTAGGCTTAGACTCATCGTCATCGTTACAATATTCATGACATATCTCTCATATTTATCTCATAAGAAGCTCTTTATCAACATTGACTCATAGTTCCCGGAATGTAAGAAAGTTATGGAGAATAAGGATAGTCCTGTCATAAGATTCATGCCCTAGAAAAGAAGGGACTAGCCTTACATACCTTTTCATTTAACTACTTTATCTCTTGAACGTTCCCCTCCAATATTCACGTTTCTACCTTCAAGAGAGTTCATACTAATATTAGAGAATCGACAACATGAGCATGCTTGGACTAAAGCTAGGGAAAATTTGGCAGCATCTCCTTTGTTTATACAACTTTCTTCATATCATATATCAACTCCAAATCATCAATAATAAAATTCATAATATCATAATCAATAACATTGTCAAGTTCGTCATTATCAATTCCCACAATTTCCTCTCAAGGTCATCCATAACCATGATCATAATACAACATTGCATTCATTCTCATATAATGTCTCTCCCATATTCTTAATATCATTTATGACAAGATTATACTCATAACATCTCAAGAATTGTGATTCGTTTCAACTACTATTCAAGAATACCATAATTTCACACCTGAGTTCCGTGTTCCACTTTCTTAAATAATCTAAGTCTTTCAACCATTCAATATGCTAAATAACATGTAATGATCATGAAACTCATCTTTGATTGTGTAGGAGCAAGTTTTGGATGAAAAATGCTTCACTTGAAGGAAAACCCTAGCTTCAATCCAAAGAGATTTCTTGACTCTAGCAACCCCTAAGAGCTTTATTGCACTTGATTTCCTAGGATTAATGATATTGCTCCTTGATTTCCCTTGGATTCTTGAAAATGAAATGTGTGGAATGTTCTAGAACCGTAGAGAGAAGTGGAGAAGTGTGGAAAATGAAAATAATGAAGTGGGAACATCATTTTATACTTGAAATCGTAGGGACATCTACGGACACTTATACGGTCTGTATAACATTATGCGGTCCGCATAAGTGAGAGAAACAGCATTTCTGTTGGGTGTTATACGGACCCTTATACGGACCGTATAAGCGGTCGTATAACCCCACATTTCTGAAATTGTTTCCGTCGTTTGTTTAATCTCCAATCCTTATGGAACCTTCTTAGGACTTGTTTAACACTTCATTAACAATCTTAGGGACGTTATAACTCTTCTTTAAGATATCGTTGAATCAACATTAACTCGATACTTTAAAAATCCCTCTTCAAAATACAACTTATGCTCGACATTCTTTAACAAACTTCCTCCCCTTGCTTCAAATGTCTTTGGAAATCTTAATTAGAAACGGTAAGTAGCCTTTCTTACTTGTAGGAACATCGCATACTTCTCACCTGGCGTTGGTCCAACTATCACACGACGGCATGAAATATTTCCGAGGTGTAAGATCCTTCCCCCCTTTAAAAACATTCGTCCTTGAATGTTAAGTTCTCGGGAATTCTACGAAAATTTTGCCAGAGTTTCCCCTATAATATAACACTACCATCTTGTCACAACAGCCCACAATAACTACGCCAAACAGGGCTACAACACAATAGTAATAAAGTATGGTCACACACGACCAAAAGTATGAAAACAAAGCATTACAGACCTCATAATGTTGATGTCTCATATTGAATCTCTTCCAGGGGTTGAAACAAGTGCGAGTACTTGGACTTCATATTTTCTTCCAATTCCCAAGTCATTTCTTCTCGGTTTTTATTTCGCCATAAAACCTTGATTGAAGCTACCTCTTTGTTTCTGAGTGTCCATATTTGCCTATCTAGTATAGAAATAGGTACTTCCTCATAAGTTAACATTTCCGTCACCTGAACATCATCTACCGGCACGATCCTAGTATGATCTCTGACACACTTACGGAGCATTGATACATGGAAAACTGGATGTACTGATTCACGTTCTGGAGGTAAGTCCAGTTCATATGTCACTTGGCCTATCTTGCGGACAATCTTATAAGGTCCAATATATCGAGGACTTAATTTTCCCTTCTTTCCAGATCTCATCACACCTTTCATTGGGGATACCTTCAGGAATACCCAATCACTGACTTGAAATTCTAAGTCTCGCCGACGGTTGTCCGCGTAGGATTTTTGCCGACTTTGGGCTGTCAACAATCGATCTCGAATAACCTTGATCTTTTCCACGCTTGTTGAATCAACTCTGGACCTATTAGCTGTACCTCTCCCACTTCAAACCACCCAATTGGGGATCTACACTTTCTTCCATATAGAGCTTCATACGGGGCCATCTGAATACTGGAATGATAGTTGTTGTTGTATGCAAACTCAATAAGGGGTAAGTAGTCATCCCAACTACCACCGAAATCTAACACACATGCCCGTAACATATCTTCCAAGGTTTGAATAGTGCGTTCAGCTTGTCCATCGGTCTGTGGATGAAACACTGTACTAAGACTTACCTGAGTACCCAAACCTTCTTAGAAAGACTTCTAGAATTGGCCGTAAATTGTGCTCCTCTATCCGTGATAATAGATATCGGGACACCATGGAGTCGCACTATCTCCTTAAGATATAACCTTGCATAATCTTCTGCCGAATATGTGGTTCTGACTGGATGAAAAATGAGCTGGTTTCGTGAGTCTGTCCGCGACCACCCATATGGAGTCATATTTGCTTCGGGAATGAGGTAACCCTACAATAAAATCCATGTTGACCACTTCCCATTTCCAGGTTGGAATTTCCATCGCTTGAAATAATCCGCCTGGTTTTTTATGCTCGATTTTCACTTGCTGACAATTTGGACATTTAGTTACAAATCCTGCTATGTCTTTCTTCATTCCATCACACCAATACATTAGCTTAACATCGTGATACATCTTTTTGTCTCTCGGATGAATAGAATACTGAGAATAATGAGCTTCTTCTAGAATTCGACAACGTAATTCCACAACATCCGGAGCACATAGCCTGTCTCAGTATCTAAGAACTCCATCTATAGAAACTTCAAACGGTGACTTCTCGTTCTCATGGAATGTATCTGTATAGCGGCTCAACTGAGGATCTTCATATTGATGCTCCTTAACTTCCATATCAAAGGAGGAAACAGCTGGGTCGCGAATACCAATGCCTGCATTGCCTGAATCAATTAGACGAACTCAGAGGTTGGCTAATTGGTGAAGCTCATGGGTTAATTCTTTATTCTACGGAGGGACCTCACATAGACTACCCATTGATTTGAGGCTAAGTGCGTCAGCTACTACATTTGCCTTTCCGGGGTGGTATAAAATACTCACATCATAATCTTTCAATAATTCCAACAGTCTCTATCGAAGATTTAACTCCTTCTGCTTGAAAATATACTGGAGACTCTTGTGATCGATATAAATATCAACATGAACACCATACAAGTAGTGTCTGCACATCTTTAGTGCATGGATAACCGTAGCCAACTCAAGGTCATGGGTCGGATACTTCTTCTCATGTTTCCGCAACTGCATTGAAGGATAGGCAATGACTTTATCGTGCTGCATTAACACACATCCTAACCAAACACTAGAGGCATCACAATATGCAACATAACCATCTGGCCCTTCTGGAAGTGTCAGGACTGGGGCTGAAGTTAATCAATCCTTCAATTCTTGAAAACTGCATTCACAAGCATCGGTCCATTGAAATTTTGTTGATTTCTGAGTGAGTTTTGTCAATGTTACCGAAATAGAGGAAAACCCTTCCACAATTCTTCTATAATAACCTGCCAATCCCAGAAAACTACGGACTTCTGTAGGTGTTATAGGTCTTGGCCATGTCTTCACAGCCTTAATCTTTTGGACATCTACTCGAATGCCATCAGCTGAAATAATATGGCCTAGAAAAGTTGCAAAATTCAGCCAAAATTCACATTTCGAAAAATTAGCGTACAATTCATGAGTCCGAAGAATCCCAAGGACATACGCAAATGGTCTACATGCTCTGATTCTGTCCGAGAGTATACAAGAATATCATCAATGAGCACGATCACAAACAGATCTAAGAGAGGCCTGAATACATTATTCATCAAATTCATAAATACTGCCGGAGCATTAGTCAACCCCAATGACATTACCCGAAATTCATAGTGGCCATATCTCCTTCTGAAAGCTGTTTTGGGAATATCTTCTTCTCTAACTCTCACTTAATGATAACCTGATCTCAGATCTCTTTTGGAAAACCACTTGGCACCCTATAACTGGTCAAACAAATCATCAATTCTTAGTAGCGGATATTTGTTCTTTATCGTCACCTTATTCAGCTGCCTATATTCAATGCACATCCGTAGGGAACCTTCTTACTTTCTTACAAACAGGACAGGTGCTTTCCACGGTGACGAACTGGGCCTAATAAACCCCTTCTCAAGTAAATCTTTCAGTTGTGCGTTTAGCTCTTTCAATTCTGCAGGAGCTATTCTATAGGGTGGAATAAAGATTGGTTTAGTATTCGGTAATACATCAATAGCAAAATCAATCTCTCTTTCCAGAGGAAGACCTGTAGTTCATCTGGAAATACATCCAAAAATTCATTCACTACCGGACGGATTGAAAAGTCGGTGGCTTTGCTTCAGTGTCATGAACTTAGACTAAGTGATAAATATTGCCTTTGGCTATCATCTTCCTTGCCTTAAGGTAGGAAATAAACCTACCTCTGGGAGATGCTGTATTACCTTTCCATTCAAGCATGGGTTCTTCCAGAAATTGGAATTGAACAACCTTTATTCGGCAATCGACATTGGCACAACATGAGGCCAACCAAGCCATGCCCATAATCACATCAAAATCAAACATTTCCATCTCAACTAGATCAACTTTAGTCTGACGATCACATATCACAATTATACAATTTTTGTACACTTGTCTAGCTATTACGGGATCACCAACCAGGGTAGATACCTCAAAAGGTTTAATTGGCTCAGGTTTCACCCCAATACGGCCAGCAATATAAAGAGTAATATAAGACAACGTGGAACCCGAATGTATCAATGCATAAACCTCATGGGAGAATATAGATAGTATACCTGTAACCACATCCGTGGAGGACTCAAGATCCTAGCGTCCGGCTAGAGCATAAATACGGGCCTGGGTACCACCTGAACTGGACGCTCCCCCTCTGCCTCTACCTCGACCTACTGGAATCTGGGGAGTCTGCCCTATCGGGCGCACAGACAAAGAATAACCAGCTGTTGATCCTGTGGGCTAAGCCCTACCTCTACAGTACCTCGAGGGACAATCACGCATCACATGCCCAGTTTGTCCACAACCATAACAAGCATCGTAACCTTGGAGACACGGGCCCGAATGTAACTTTCTGCACTGACTACATCATGGGACCGGTGGTCTCCTCTAGCTATAATCACCTCCCAACTGAGTACCTGAAGTTCTCGAGCTCTGACCTTGTCCTGAACGATTGGAGCTATCAAATCTCCTGCCTGCAAACCGAGAAGGTGCGCTGGTCACTGACTGGCCTCAGTATCTAGAATACGACTGCCTCAATTCCTTTCTATAGTCGTTATCGACACCCATAGATCTGGCCCTCTTACTCTGTCCTCTATCAATATCGCGCTCCTCCCTTTGCGGATATTGCTGCTCTTCTCGATTCTGGGCATGGGCCTGAATATAGGAAATGTCCATCCCCTCCTGCAAGGAAGCTGTCAAGCAATCTTTACATAAATGTGGCCCTAATCCACTCACAAACCTATGTACTCTATCTCCCATGTCGGCTACCATAGTCGGAACATATCTAGCCAATGAGTTAAAGTGAAGGCTATACTCCTGGGCACTCATGTTCCTTTGCATCAAATTTAAGAATATATCCACACTAGCTCAACAGACCTCGGGTGGCAAATAATATAGAAGGAAAGCATCCACAAATTCTTGCCAAACTGGGGGAGGTGCATTTCCTTTTCTTGAGGATATCCAATTATTATACCAAAGGACCGCCACATCCGGAGGTCTATAAGATGCCAACTCCAATGATTTAGTATCAAAGGCATGAATAATTTTCAGTGTTTTCCACATCTCGTCAATAAAACCTTGCGGGTCTTCATCCGACTTTGACTCGAAAAACTCTAAAGGATTTAAACTCATAAAATCCCGGGCTCGAGCACTAGTCGCCCTGCCACCTGAACCTATACTATGCCGCTGTGCCTGAGCGGCAACTAACTATGTCAGTAGCTGAATAGCTTCGGTCATTTGTTGACCCGAAGTAGCCGGTGGAGGAACTGGAGGCCTAGGAGATGGGACTAAAGCCCCCTCTTGCTCTTCTATAATAGGCGGAGTGTGAGAGGTGTTAGATGGAGCCTCATTATGAGATTCACCTTTCTCTACATTAGTTGGCCGCTCCCTTTCTACCTGCCTCTCTGTCGTAGTCTTGCCCTTCTGGGCGGTTGTGGCTTTTCTATTTACCGGCATTGCTGGAATCATAGCACAACATTAGGGAGGAGAAAATATTATAACATGGCTCTATCGCACGATCTAGTAAGAAGAAAAATGGTCATTTTTCCTAAATGGCCCGCAGTCTCTTGTTTATAAGTGTGGCGCGCTTCACACCGATAAACGAGACTCTACTAAACACGGCTCATAGACACACCCTGGGACAGAATTGCTCTGATACCACTTTTATCACGACCCGACTAGCGGCCATGACGGGTACCCGGAGCTGACTACTGAGCACCTATCCTTAGGCTAATCATCATACTCTACCTGAACATATATAATCTCCCAAGCAACCCATATCTAGATGCATAAGCCCTCCCGGCTACAAAAAAATGATATACAAAAGTGCAATGGAATAATCATGAGACACAATTTACCCACACGTACGTATCTATGAGCGTCTACTAGAGTACTAGACATAAGGACGGGACAGGACCCCATCGTGCCAAAAATATATACACAAAGCAATGTAGTCATAAGTATCACCTCCAGAGTAATGGAGTGCCCCTGTGAATCTGCTGATACGCTCCTACGGATTTGCACCGTCTCCCTGTCTACTTGTGGGCATGAACGCAACTTCCAAAAAGAAAGGTCGTCAGTACCAGCATTGTACTGAGTATGTAAGGCACGAATAGTAAGCATAATAAGGAAACCATGAAACATGAGCTGAAAATATGACCTGCTTAACCTTTAAATGGAAACACATGTATGCATATCATATATACTATCATCGTTAACTTGCGTCCGGGTAACAATCTTAACACCGCCCACTAGTGGTGTCATGTCCGGCCCTCTAGGCACGGTGTAATCATAAGCAGGCCGCATTAGCATTGACATGTCCGGCCATCTAGGCACTGTGGAATCATATGCAGACTGCCTTCGCGGTGACATGTCCGGCCATCTAGGCACGGTGGAATTGTATCATCATATACATCTCATAAAGCATGCGTAAGAACTTAAGACAACTATAACTCTATTGGGGTGACGTAAGGTCGAGAACCCCCGATTCCATTATGGAGTAATCATATTCATCATACCTTACCTTGAAAGAACTAGCATCATAAGGTGGGTCTAGCAACAATGAATAACATTAAAGAATCGTATAGGAATCATTAGCTTCATAGAATTATCATATCATAAGCTTTAGGATCTTTAGGCTTAAACTCATCGTCATCGTTACAATATTCATGACATATCTCTCATCTTTATCTCATAAGAAGCTCTTTATCAACATTGACTCATAGTACCCGGAATGTAAGAAAGTCATGGAGAATAAGGATAGTCATGTCATAAGAATCATGCCTTAGAAATTAAGGGACTAGCCTTACATACCTTTTCATTTAACTACTTTATCCCTTGAACGTTCCCCTCCAATATTCACGTTTCTACATTCAAGAGAGTTCGTACTAATATTAGATAATTGACAACATGAGCATGCTTGGTGTTACACCTCGGAAATTTTTCCGTACTTGTGTGATGAGTAGAACAATGAAGGACTTGAGTGTATGGTGTTTTACTGAGTCGGGAATGGCTAATTTTGCATTTTTGGAAATAATAAAGTTGCAGAAAAATTTTCACCCAGTGGTCGTATATGGCACTATACGGCCCGTAAAGTGATTTACGGACCGTATAGTGCAATTGTCTTTCATTGCGTCAAAAATCTCAAGTTTCTGTTAAGTGTTGAAATGGTTAAAAACGACCCAGAATACGGCCCGTAAACTGGTTTACGGATCGTAAACCAGGTCGTAAACTGCCATGTCCACCAGCCAAACTCTCTGTTTTTGGAATGTTTAAATACGACCACAATGGACGACCCATAAATCAAAATACGGTCCGTAAACTGCAGTTTACGACCACTGTTCATCCCGACAAAAATTCATTAAACATCAGCTTTTGAGTTATTAAAAGGAACTTAGGCCTCATTTTATTTCATTCTTCATTCATACAACTCAAGAACACTCTAGAACTCTCCAAATATTTCCTCCATAAGAATCCAAGAAAATCAAGGGAAAGCTAAAGATCAACAACACAAAACCTATGAAATCAAGTGCAAGAACACATCAAGGGATCATCTAAGTCAAGTAATCCCCAAGAAGGTGAAACTAGGGTTTTGTCCAAAGTGAAGTATTGCAACTCAAGACTTGTTCAACCAACATCCAAGGTAAGTTCCATGATATATTCATGTTGTTCAAGGCATTGAAAGGCTTAGACACTTGAAATGTAGAAGAACATAGAAATGGGTCATTCTTAAGTGAATAGTGACATGAACGAATGATAGTGGAATTGAACTACGAATATTGGAGTGTTGTGAGTACAAATACGTTATAAATGATGTTTATATCATGAAACAAGCGTTAAACGCATGAAAATGCAAGGACGAGTCATAAGGCTAATTATGAGGGAAATTGGAGGAAAATGGTGGATTTTGCTAAATGTACGTAAACGACGATTGTTGATTTCGATATTGTGAGTAATGCTATGAATGTTGGGAGTTAATATAAAACATGGGAAAAATAGTATAAACAAGAGAAGCGCTGTCCGACTTCTCTTAGAATTAGCGACGCGTTCTTGTAGTTAGTATGCTAATGTTGATATGAATTCTTTATGAAGGTAACGACGCGATATTGAAGGAGAACGAGTGAGCGATATCTTAGCTAAACGATCAAGGTATGTGAGGCTAGTACCTTCTTTCTGATGGCATGAATCTTGTAGCACGAAATTCCTATTCTCTTCATGAGTTCTTATAGTCCGAAAGGCTAAGAGTCTAACTCCTTAATGTCTATATAAGTTGAGGAATACGATATGATGATGCTAGTATAATGATGATGTTAATTATCGCTTACACTCACATTATGAACTAGTTCCTTCAAGGTGAGGCAGAGTATCAACAGTTGTTCCATAATGGAATCGGGGGATCACGACCTTACGTCACCCCGATAGAGTAAAGTTGATCTTGAGCCTTATGCATGTATTACAATGAGATAAGTATTTTATGATGAGTATACTATTATTATGAGCATTTTATGATAAGCATGACATGAGCATTTCACACCGTGCCTAGTTGGCCAGGCAGTCACCGCCAAGGCGGGCAGCTATACGGATACACCATGACCTTCGGGCATGGGCAGACACCACTAGTGGGCGGCATAAGATGGTACCCCGGACGCGGGAGGCCTGGACGCGGGCTAATATTATTGATTATCACACCGTTCCGACATGGACGGGCAGCTTGCATATGATACATATATGTTATGAGGATGAGTATGAGTAAGATGGCACGCATGATTTCCTTTATGATTATCAGACAGATCCAGATATTTCATGTTGATGTTATCACTATATTGTTGATGTTTTCTTTCATTGTTTATGCTTCTCATACTCAGTACAACATTCGTACTGACGTCCTTTCTTCAGACGCTGTGTTCATGCCCACAGGTAGACAGAGAGAAGAGCTTGGCCCAGATCCTCAGTAGCAGTCAGCTGGTTGAAAGCACTCCATCGTCCGGAGGTGCTTAGGATTATCCTTTTGGCATATATATATGCATATTTTGGGCACGACGGAGTCTTGTTCCATCAATGTATATACAGTATGTTAGTAGAGGCTCGTAGATACGCAGTGTGGGTTAGATGGTCTCACAAGACGTTTTCATATGCGTGTATATTATTTTGATGGCCGAAAGGCAATTGTATATAAAGTATTTATGTTTGTTTAATTATGATTTTCCTACAACTGGTATGTAAATTGATAAAAGAATATTAAATGAGCAAGATAAGTAGTAGAGTGAGCGGTGCTCGGTAACTAGCTCCGGGTACCCGTCGCGGCCCCTAGCTGGGTCGTGACACTTGGACTAAAGCTAGAGAAAATTGGGCAGAATCTCCTTTGTTTATACAACTTTCTTCATATCATATATCAACTCCCAATCATCAATAATAACATTCATAATATCATAATCAATAACTTTGTCAAGTTCGTCATTATCCAATTTCCTCTCAAGGTCATCCATAACCATGATCATAATACAACATTGCATTCATTCTCATATAATGTCTCTCCCATGTTCTTAATATCATTTATAACAAGATTATACTCATAACATCTCAAGAATTATGATTTGTGTTAACTACTATTCAAGAATACCATAATTTCACACTTGAGCTCCGTGTTCCACTTTCTTCCATAATCTAAGTCTTTCAACCATTCAATATGCTAAATAACATGTAATGATCATGAAACTCACCTTTGATTGTGTAGGAGAAAGTTTTGGATGAAAAATGCTTCACTTGAAGGAAAACCCGAGCTTCAATCCAAAGAGATTCCTTGACTCTAGCAACCCCTAAGAGCTTCGTTGCACCTGATTTCCTTGGATTAATGATATTGCTCCTTGATTTTCCTTGGATTCTTGAAAATGAAATGTGTGGAATGTTCTAGAACCTTGGAGAGAAGTGGAGAGGTGTAGAAAATGAAAATAATGAAGTGGGAGTATCATTTTATACTTGAAATTAACTCAGCCCGTCAGGACTTCTACGGACACTTATACGGTCCGTATAACATTATACGGTCTGTATAAGTGACCTTACTTCACCATCAGAGAAACAACATTTTCGTTGGGTGTTATACAGACCCTTATATGGACCGTATAAAGTTATACTGTTACACCTCGAATTTTTTTTCGTAAACGGATCGAAGGGCACAACGTGTACGATGTTTTAATAAGTAAGAAATAATGTTTGAAGATTTTAAATAAGATTTCAAAGACATTTGAGGTAGGAGACGACAATTGTTAAGGAAAGCAAGATATATGTTGCGTACCAGGCAGAATTTATGAGTATCAAATTAATGATGGCTTAATAATGTTTTTGAAAAGAGTTATAATATCCCTTAGATTGTTAACGAGGTGTTAAACAAGTATCAAGAAGGTTCCATAAGGATTGGAGATCAAACGAAGTGACGAGAACAAGATCGGAGAAAAGATGAGTTCCACAGCCGATTATACGGTCCGTATAATGAACCGCAGAATCGTCACAGTGAAGTCCCTCACTGATAGGATTATACGGACCGTATAAAATTATACGGACCGTATGATGTGTCGTATAATGAACACAGAAGCGAAAATTTGACGGGGTGATTTCACGGTCACTTATACGGACCGTATAAATTTATACAGACCGTATAAGTGTCCGTATAATTATGTCGGCACAGATTTTAAGTTTTTAAATAAGAGACCCAAGTTCATTATTTTCATTCCCATTTCTCCTCCACAACTCAAGAGTTCTCTAGAACCTTCCAAACACTTCATATACAAGAATCCAAGTGAAACTAAAGATCCACTTCATCAAACCCACAAAATTAAGTGTAAGAAACACATTAAAGCTCATCCAAGTCAAGGAATATCAATGGAAGGGAACTAGGGTTTTGGTGCAAGAGAAGTATTTCAACTCAAGGCTTATTTCTACACTATCTAAGGTACGTTTTATGGTATTTCCATGTTATTTAAGGTATTGAAAAGTGGAAACACTTGGATTGTAGAAGGATATAGAAAATGGGTTATGAATATGGGAATAATGACATTTTGAGTAGTAGTTTGGAGTGAGTAATGAATATTGATATGTGATGATTATAAGTAAGCTATAAATGACATTTAAAACATGGGGTAAGTATTATATGTGAGAAAACGCAATAGTGAACCATGACCATGATTATGGAGGAATTGAAGTGAAATTGTGAAATGTGGATAATGTAGATGAATGATGATTGTTGCCTATAATATTGTGAATGTTGTTATGGATGTTTGGGAATTGATATAAGATATGGAGAATTTAGTAGAAACAAAGGAAATTCCGCCCAATTTTCTCTAGCTTTAGTAAGCACGTTCTTATAATCGTCTAACTAATGTTAATACGAACTCCCTTGAATGTAAAGACGTGAGCATTGAAGGAGAACGATCAAGCGGTAGAATAGCTAAAGGAAAAGGTATGTAAGGCTAGTCCCTTCTTTCTAAGGCATGACTCCTATAGCATGAATCCTTCTATCTTTCCATGATTTTCCTACATATCGGAAATTATGAGCCTACGATTATAAAAAGCTTCATACAAGATAAAGAAAAGAGATATGTTACGAGCGCGACAATATCGATGACGAATCTAAGTCTAGAAGTCCTAAAGCTCATGATACGACATTCCTACGAAACTAATGATCCTTATATATGATTCCTACGATATTATTTTCCCTACTTCTCCATGACTTCTTACATTCCGGGAACTATGAGTTAAAGTTGATAAAGAGCATCTTATGAGATAAAGATGAGAAATATGTCATGAATACGATAATAATGATGATAAGTTTAAGCCTAGAGCTTCTAAAGCAAGATATGATGTCTATGAAGTTAATGATCCTATTTACGATCCCTTGATGTTGTTCATGGTGTACACTCACCTTAAAATGTTAGTTCCTTCAAGATGAGATATGATGTATATGATCACTCCATAATGTTATCGGGGGTTCTCGACCTTAGGTCACCCCGATATTGTTATAGATTGTCTATAAGCCCTAATGCATGTTCTATGACCAATGCTCCGAAAACATTTCGACTCTATGTTCATAGGGGGTTTCATACGAGATAAAGGTAAGAGGAATGCTATAGATACGAGAATGGTAATGATGAACCTAAGTTTAGAGATTATAAAGCCTATCATACGATATTTGTACAAAGTACATGCTACGAATATGATATGATTTTCATAGGTTGTATTAAAATTCAAATGCATGCTTTATGAAAAATTATGATAAGCTTATGAAATGTATGTGATGGCAATGATGATGATGAGATATACCGAGCCTTGTTATGGCCGGGTACGGGAGACATGTATGTGATATTGTCGAGCCACTACGTGGTCGAATACGGATATTGTCGAGCCACTACGTGGCCGAATACGGATAATATTTAATGTGTATGAGCAGATACGATACTATGATATATACATATATGATACGAAGAGGTATGTGCTATGATGATACATGTACTATGATTATATAATATATGATATAGGCATGAAAGGTATCCACCCTTAAAAGTTACACAGGTTATATCTTCATCTTATGTCTTATGATTTCTCGATTATGTTCATTTCATTTATGCCTTACATACTCAGTACAATATCCGTACTGACGTCCATTTTCTTTGAACACTGTGTTCATGCCCACAGGTAGACAGGGAGATGATCCAGACTCGTAGGAACTATTAGCTGACTTGAGGGCACTCCATTGTTCCGGAGGTGCCATTGACTTATTCTTTTGTGTATATATATGTATTTTGGGCACGACGGGGTCCTGTCTCATCCCTATGTCTAGCATTCTAGTAGAGGCTCGTAGATACGTATGTGTGGGTAGTATGGTCTCACGATGTTACTATTGTATCTATATTATTATTTTGATAGCCGAGAGGCTTATGTATATAAAAGTAATTACATTTTCAAATGAAAAATGGTTTTCCTATGATTAGAGTATTATATTAGTGAATGTACGCTTAATGAGTATGATAAGAAATAGAATGAGTGGTGCTCGGTGGTTAGCCCCGGGTACCCGTCATGGCCCCTAGATGGGTCGTTACATATACGGACCGTATAAGCGGTCGTATAACCCCACCTTTCTGAAATAGTTTCCGTCATTCGTTTGATCTCCAATCCTTATGGAACCTTCTTAGCACTTCTTTAACACTTCATTAACAATCTAAGAGATGTTTTAACTCTTCTTTAAGACACCTTTGAATCAACATTAACTCGATACTTTACAAATCCCTCTTCAAAATACAACTTATGCTCAATATTCTTTAATGCACTTCCTCCCCTTGCTTCAAATGTCTTTGGAAATCTTAATTAGAACCATTAAGTATCCTTTCTTACCTTTAGGGACATCGCATACTTCTCACCCGATATTGGTCTAACTATCACACGACTGCATGAAATGTTTTCGAGGTGTAACAGTAGTATTGCCAAATTTTTGCTGCAAATGCACCTGTTAGAAATAAATTTTGAATTGTTTCCTCATGATGTGGATTTGCACAACATCTGCACCTTGATACTATACTTGTCTTCATTCTCTTTAAAATATCTTCAACTGGAAGTTTGAACTTCCACAATCTCCAAAAGAAAAAAGATACTTTGAATGGAACACCCTTCAACCACAATTTGGGAAAAAATACTGATGCTTGTGCTTTTTGCCTGAGTAAGTTCCAAACACTCCCAATAGTAAATATTCCTGTGGTGCTGCCCATCCACCAAGCTTTATCCCTTTCTTCAGAATGTTCCACTATATTTAGTTCTTATAAGACATGAGTACTGATAACTGCTGGAAGTTTGTCAATAAATTTCTGTGTATCACATCCATCTGCATGCATGAAGTATGACACCTCTTCTATGCTAGTATCTATCTGAAACATTGTATCAACCATCTATTTAGGTGAACCAAGTTTAGTCCAATCGTGTTCCCAAACATCACATGCTCCATTTCTTGGTACCTACTATATCATTTGATCTAACTGATCCCTTGCTTCAATCATTTTTTTCCAAATATGAGATCCTCCTTTCCATTGCACCTCTGTTGGTTTCAACTTCTTGAAATATTTATTCCACATGAAGGATGACCATAAAGAATTTGATGTCCTAAATCTCCACGAGAGCTTGGTATAAAGATCTTTAGACACATCATATAAAGATCTAAATCCTAGACCCCCTTCTTCTTTTAGTAAGCAAATTTTATCCCATGAAACCCAATGCCTGGTTCTACCCTCCTCTTTATTACTCTAATAAAAACTTTCAAAGATTTTATGAAGCTCATTTATAGTGTATTTTGTCGGGACAACAACTAAGAGCATATAAATTGGAATACTCTGAAGTACACTATTGATGAGCACTGCTTTGCCACCAAAAGATAGCAATTTACCTTTCCAACTTTGAAGTTTTTTTTCACCATCTTCATAAGCTCATTATAGTTGTCACACCCCGACTTTACTAGGGTGTGATGGGCACCCGACCCCATATTCGGAGCCGAGCGAACCCGCTAACTCTTATTACATACTTAACCTCTTTAAACTCTTACATCAATAAGAAGTGGAAATCATAGTAAAGTTTTCAAATTTTCATTGAAAAACAAAATCTGTGGCCATGTGGAATCAGTAACATAAAATATAAAGACACATCGGCTGGTGAAGCCGCTTTCAAGACTGACATACTACCCCCACTACTCTGTCTGCAAAGTCTCTAACTTCGAACAAGACATCGTAATGTAGTACGCTGACTCGGCTACACTCCAGGGCCAAATGGAGCTCGCCAACTTCGCTGGAACATCTTCTATTCTAGCTTCAGCTCGTCTGGGTGTACCTGCGCGGCATGAAACGCAGCCCCCGAATGAGAGGGGTCAGTACGAGCAATGTACTGAGTATGTAAGGCAAAAAAGATAACATAATAAAATAGACAGAACATGAACAACAACATAGTAAGGAACATATGGAAGGTATAAAAAAAATACGACTGTAACTGCCTGCCTCTTAAGGCGGAATCATGCATGCTCACTTTTACTTTCTGTATACATGTCCATATAGCTGCCCGCCTTAGCGGTGACTGCCCGACCAACTAGGCCCGGTGTATCCATATAGCTGCCCGCCTTAGCGGTGACTGCCCGTGCCATATAGACACGGTGTAATCATCCATATCCGCCCACTAGTGGTGTCTGCCCATGCCAAAAGGTCATGGTGTATCCGTATAGCTGCCCGTCTTAGCGGCGACTGCCCGGCCAACTAGGCCCGGTGTATCTATATAGCTGCCCGCCTTAGCGGTGACTGCCCGTGCCATATAGACACAGTGTTATTATCCATCATAAGAATGCATAAGAGCCCAACCAAACGCTATAACTTTATCGGAGTGACGTAAGGTCGGTAACCTCCGATTACATTATGAAATAATCAAGATCGTCATGCCTCACCTTGAAGGGACTAGTATTATAAGGCGAGACTATCAATGAAGAATAGCATTAAGAGAATACATAGAATAAGATCATAAGCCTCATAAAATATCAATTCATACACTTAGGAGTCTTTAGAAAATAGAGTCATAACAAAGGAATAGAATTGAAATCAAGAACTAGCTCATTGTTCTTATATTCGTATTGAATCCTTAACTTAAGACTTTTAGACATGAAACCATTCTTGTCATAATCATCCTAGACATATTCTCTTCTTTTGACATCGTCGTTATCATTACAAAAGCATATTCATCGTTGTAGTCATAAAAGTTTACAAAATCATGAACCTTTGTTTTAGAAAAGTATAGACATTTTGGAAAACATTTATGGGTTATTAGGAAGAGAATCATGCCACAGAATCATAAACTTCTAACTTTTGAAAACAAGGAAGTTATGGAAATACTTATGAAATCATAACCTAGGGATCATGCCTTGAAAGAAAAGGGACGAGCCTTAACATACTTGTGCCGCGCCTTACTAGCTACACTTATTCGTCCAAACTTGTTAGTCTACATTCAAGAAGATTGATACTATCGTTAGATTCATCGACATATACTTGTCTTAGCCTTTCAAACAAATTCACTTATGATCTGCCGAAATTTTGGCAGCATCTCCCCTGTAAATACACCACCCCCGAGAATCTAACTCGGCCCAATTCATCAATCAACAATCCGAGAATGGAACTCGGCCACATTATCAACAATTACTCTAACAATACTACAATATTCATAATGGTCTAATGCTACCCGAATCCTCCAACTTCAACAAAAATATTAACCACACATTTTTCTCATTCTAGATTCATAAACCATATCAACAACCATGCATTAACAACATCATTCATACAATGTAAGAATCCAAGCTAGTGTCGCATTAACTTTCTTCAACAATTCTATAACGATTACAACTTCATTTCCAAGTCATTAAGCCTTCATTTTCTTATGGATTCCACAACAACAACAACTAAAATATCACATAGAATCAATTCACCATAACTTGCGAAACCAACCCCTATTCGGCCACAATAACATCATACATATTTTCATGCGTTTTCATTCATTTCTACACATTACAACAACAACCAAAAGACTAAGTAAAATTAATCTATTTCTTCTACACAACACCACATGTACCCCAATGCTACACACACACGGCCACCACTTCAACATCACATTTTTCCATGAATTTCATTCATTTCAACCGTCCACGATACTCACAAATTATCCATAAACATATAAGAGAAGGTTAAACACATACCTCTTCCACTTATCTCTTCATTCGGCTCGGGTTAAGACAACACCAAAAGAATGGTTTGCTTGCTCCAACGACTATATCACGTCGTAGAGGACCTTCCAATTGGTAGAAAAACTAGGAGGAAATCATTTTTTGATCACCTTCTCCTCAAGGCCATGTTCAGCCACCATGGCCGAATACACTCCCTTTTTTTTCTTTCTTTCTTTCTTGTTTCTTCAATTGGAGTGATGAATAATTTATCATCTCTCATATATATATAATCCTTATGAGCATGTGAGGGGCACATGCCCTCTTCTCCCCTTTGTTTTTCTAGAAATTTCTTCTTTTTTTCTTGAATTTTCTAAAATGGTCAAAGAAGACTAATTGTCTTCTTATGTAAACTTTAGTCCATGTATTTTTTTATTATTTATAATTAGCCCCCTTCTCCATTTTTCTAGAATTTTCCAAAATAATCAAAGAAGACTAAGTGTCTTCTTTTGTACACTTTAGTCCCAAAAAAACAATGTGGACATATACCACACACGCCACACGTCCAAGGTTCCCTCATGAACCTTCTTGAAGATTCTTGTAAAATTACCATTTTGCCCCTAGTTTTTCACAATATTACCATGGGCCATTTGGTGAATTTTCCTTTTTATCCTTAACCTTCCTCAACATTTCCATACTATCAATGTTCATAAATAATATTCATAACCAACTTGTACATTAGAATAATTTTGGAAGATGGTCATTCCCTTAACTTTCCACGACTTCCTTGAAATATCCGAACGTATAAAATACGGGATATAACAATAGTACACCTTTTTCTTTCTTGCATGGAAGATAGGACAACCTAAACATTTCAATGGGAATTGATGTCTTTTGAAACCTGTAATTTCCTTCACCCGTTGAACCAGAACACTAGCAACCTTCTGATGCTTATAAAGAGCAATCTTATCTTTATTGATCATTTGGCCTGAGACTGCCTAATACTCCTGCAGAATTTTCATAAGTTTCTTCAAATCTTTTTCTGCAGATTTAAATATTATAGTATCATCTGCATAAGCTAGATGATTAATTTTTTGACTCTATTTAGGCATACCATATCCCACATAATTACTACTGTCAAATACAAAATTAAGAGCTCTTGATAAGACTTCTGCTGGTAATATAAAAAGTGTTGGTGATAGAGGGTCACCTTGTTTGACACCCCTAGTTGAATGAAAAAAACCCTTTAGCTTGCCCATTGAAGAGAATTGAATATCAGTTATCTGCAAATAACCTCCATATCATGACAATGAACTGATCTGCAAATCCCATTTTACTTAGTACCCTTATTAAATGTGATCAAGACACTCTATCATATGCCTTTTCCATATCCAGTTTGATCACTACATTTGCAGGTTTGCCCCTCTTTCTTATGTCTGTCACAGTTTCTTGTGGCAAAAGAACATTCTCAATGATGCTTCTCCCTTTTACAAAGCGTGCTTGATTTACAGAAATTAAATATGGTAAAACAGATTCTAGTCTATCATGCACAACTCTTGACAACACCTTATTGATTAATTACTTAAACTTATTGGCCTTAAGTCTGAGTAACTTTGAATCAATTCCTTCTTCGGAAGAAGTACAAGGTTTATATGAGTAATGGCCTTAGGAAGAGTATGTCGCCACCACCATATTTTACATATCCAACCCAATAATTTCCCATCAAAGCTGATAAAAAACTCCAAGAAATTCATCAAGTGTCATGACCTAACTCGTCGGGATGGCACCACACTAACCCCCTGGGTGGGCGAGCCATCCCCTTAACCAATTAATCATTAATTTATCCAATTTCAACTTAAAGAACAACACAATTAATAATAAATGTCTAAGTCATGCCGTAAATAATAAATAAGTGAGGAATACTACATATTACAACCCCAAAATCCGAAAGTCATCGTACAAGAACTCTAACTATAAATAATTTCTAAGAAATACATAAGTGTCTACATATAACAATAATGTATGGAAATGGAATAAACATCAAATAAAGATAGATCTTCAAGCGGCACGACATGGGTAGGAGCTTACCTTCGGATCTAGTCAGGAAGTAGCCTCAGGCTAGATGCGAGGTCTAAAAGACGACTCTAAAATGCAATCTGCACTCAAAAAGGGTGCAGTAAGGTAGTATCAGTAAAAACACTATGTACCGGTAGATATTATAGGACGACTAAGATTAGTATCACGCATTCATTCGTATAATCACCAAGATAGACAGATAGGCTGTTACACCTCAGAAATTGTTTCAATCATGCACAGTGAATAGACAGATGAAAGGCACGATGTATACAATGTTTTGATAAGAAATAAATAGCATTTGATGATTCTAAATGATATTTCAAAGACATTCGAAGTAAGAGAAGAAAGTTTGCCAAGAGGAGGCAAGGCATACGAGATGTATCGGAAAGGATTTATGAGTAACGAGTTAATGATTATTTAATGATGCTTTGGAGAAGAGTTATAACGTCCCTTAGATTGTTAATGAAGTGATTAAAAAGTGTTAAGAAGGTTCCATAAGGGTTGGAGATCAAACGAGTCGACGAGAACGAAACCGGAATAGCTGGCATTATACGGCCCAACATACTGGCCGTATATTTAGCCCAGATGGGAAACCTTCTCTGGACCTAATCTACGGCCAGATATTCGGTCAGTATAATTTATACGGACCGTATGTTGGTCCGTAGAAATGGGTCGGGACAGAATTGAGTATTATTTATAAGGGTTCAAGTTTTATTTCATTTCACTCCCCTTCACTCTAGAACACTTCTCCCACAAGAATTCAAGAAATATTAGTGATCAACTACATCAATCTAAGTGAATCAAGTGCAAGAAGCACATTAAAGTTCATCGAAGCCAAGGAATCCAAGTGAAGGTGAAACTAGGGTTTTGCTCAAGTGAGAAGTTTCAACCTAAGGTTAATTCCTACACCATCTAAGGTAATATTTATGGTATTTCCATGTTTTTTAAGGTATTTGAGAGTTGAAACACTTGGACTGTATAAGGATATAGAAAATGGGTCATGAATAAGGGAATAGTGCCATTTTGAGTAGTAGTTTGGAGTGAATCATGAATATTGATATGTGGTGATTATAAGTACGCTATAAATGACATTTAGAAAATGGGGTAAGTATTATATGTGAGAAAATGCGATATTGAACTATAACCACAATTATGGAGAAATTGAAGTGAAATTGTGAAATGCGGATAATGTAGATGAATGATGATTTTTGTGTATGATATTGAGAATGTTGTGACGGATGTTGGGAGTTGTTATGTAAAATGAGGAAAGTTGTATAAACAAAGGAAATGCTGCCCAATTTTCTCTAGCCTTAGTAAGCACGTTTATATAATCAAGTAGCTAATGTTGAAGCGAATTCCTTTGAAGGTAGAGATGTGAGCGTTGAAGGAGAACAATCAAGCGATAGAGTAGCAAAGCAAAGAGGTATGTAAGGCTAGTCCCTTCTTTCTAAGGCATGACTCCTATGGTATGAATCTTATAAATTTTCAATAATCTTCCTAAATAAAGGAACTATGAGTCCATGACTGGAATGAGCTATATATATATGAGGTAAAGAAAAGAGATATGACGAGCAGGATAACGATGATGATGAGTCTAAGTATAAAGGATCCTAGAGTAAAGTAAGATGTCCATGAAGCTAATCATTCTAAGTATGGTTCCATTGTTGCTTTCACCTTGTGTACACTGACCTTAAAATGCTAGTTCCTTCAAGGTGAGATATGATGTTGATGATTACTCCATAATATAATCGGGGGTTCACGACCTTATGTCACCCTGACATAGCCACGGTTGCCTTCAAGTTCTAATGTATGTGTTGATGATAAAAGTTTAATGATGCTAAATCATGATATGTCTATGAGATGTACAATAATGTAAGTTTATCATATGCCTATGCCATGTATGAAAATGTTGAGTTACGATAAGTATATGACGATATGATTCCACCGTGCCTAATTGGCCGGACATGTCACCGCTAAGGAGGGCTGCTTATGATTCCACCGTGCCTAATTGGCCGGACATGTCACCGTTAAGGCGGGCTGCTTATGATTCCACCGTGCCAAATTGGCCGGACACGTCACTGCTAAGGTGGGCTGCTTGTGATTCCACCGCGCCTAGAAGGCCGGACATGATCACCATTAGTGGGCGGCATATGATGGCTACCCAGACGCGGGTTAACGATGATGATTTATACGATACAATGATGTACGCGCTATAAGGATACATGTACTACGATAATGTATATGATATATGTATGAAATGTATCTACCCTTAAAGGTTATGCAGGTTGTATCTTCACCTTATGACTTATGATTTATGTATTATGTTCATTTCATTCATACCTTACATACTCAGTACAATATTTGTACTGACCTCTGTTTTCTTTGGACGCTGTGTTCATGCCGACAGGTAGACAGGGAAATGGTGCAAACACATATGAGCCACCAACAGATTTACAGGAACACTACATTATTCCGGATGTGTGGGTAGTATGGTCTCACGATGTTACTATTGTGTCTATATTATTATTTTGATTGTCGAAGAGCTTATGTATATAAAAGTAATTATGTTTCTAAATGATGAATGATTTTTCTATGATTTGAGTGTAAATTAATGAATGTACGCTATATGAGTATGATAAGTAATGGAATGAGTGGTGCTCGGTTGTTAGCCCCAGGTACCCGTCACGGCCCCTAGTCGGGTCGTGACAAAACTGGTATCAGAGCAGTTCGGTCCTTGGAAGTGTCTACGAGCCGTGTCTAGTAGAGTCTTGTTTATGGCGTGTTGCGCGCCACACTAATAAACAGGAGGCTACAGGGCATTTAGGAAAAGAAATGACCATCTTTCATCTTAAGAGATCGTGCGATAGAGCTGTATTATAAGATTATCCCCTCCCTAATTGTGCGCTATAATTTCAGCAAAGCTGATGAAAGAAAATGCTACGGCAGCCCAGAAAGGCAAGATAGTGGTTAAAGAAAGTCTTGAACGGGAGCCATCTATGGATATGGTGGAGAGCGAACCCCAGAATAAGGCCCTATCTCGGTTTTCCCATACTTCGCGCCCTTTAGAGGATCAAAGGAGAGCCTTAACTTTAGCTCTAGCACCCTCCGTTCCTCCACCAGATGCCTCGGGCCAAGAGATGAGACAGGCCATTCTTCTACTGACTCAATTGGTAGCTGCTCAAACTCATCGGCAGGATGTGGGCCACGATAATAGGAGTTAGAGAAAGAGAGTTAGTTCTTCAGGGTTTGATCATGAGTTTAGGGGTGCTCCGAGGCAACAATTCTCTAGGCACTCAGTTCGTTCAACAAGTAGTGCTCCTCCACAGTTTCCTAGAGTCAGGTTTGATAGATCTACTTATTCTAGGTCACCCCAGAGTCTCAGAGTTTCCAGTTCTCTGATTCGGGGTGGTTCTAGTCAGACGAGATCCCCAGTATCATGATTTACTCAGTGTTCTAAGTTATATTGGGGACCATGGCTCTTGGGCTCGGATGTTTGTTATGCCTGTGCTCGGCCAGACCATTTAAAGCGTGACTGCCCATCGCTACCTGGTAAAGGTAAGGTTCGGACTACAGGAGTAGTAGCTGGCTCTTCATCATCGGTACCTCCTCTAAGGCCAAGGCCACAAATGTTAGTAGGTGGTGATAGAGACCAAATAGAAATGCGCAGTCTAAGTGGATCCCAGCATCACATCAATGCGTTAGCTGAGCGACAAGATCTTGAGTCTCCTCTCGATATTGTCCCAGGTATATTACTAGTATTCTCTTATGATATGTGTGCATCGATTAATTCAGATCCTATGCTATCATGTATCACACCCGATGTGATGATTGTGTTGAGGTGAAAAATCTGAGCCAGTCCAACAATTTGAGATAACTATATTTGTTAGTAACCCAGTGATAGCCAGAATCGTGATTTACGAGTAAGTTGATTGACAGCGAGTGAATATAAATAATATGTGTATGTATATATATATATATATATATTGGAATTCTAGACCGAGTGTGCAGGCACAACTTATGAGACAAGCTCTATTATTTATATCTTTTAATGGTAAGTGATCTTGTGTTGCTGAGTTGCGTATTATGTGTGTCCCAATATATGTCCTATTGAGACATCGGACATGTTTTTTTTGGGCTATGTGTAGGTTTGGGATTGTTATGCTTTCAAGAGAAACTCTACCGAAATTTTCCTAGAATCTAAAGGAGTTAAGATATAAGCTTGTAATATGTCCTAACGGGAAAAGATGTTGTGCAAAAATTAATGGTAGGACGAGATTAAGTTAGGAGTATCGTTGACAACTACAAGAGATGAGTTAAATATTATTGAATTGATAGTAACGGTAATGATAAGGTCGACAATGATATGGTAAAGAGAAATACTAGAGTAAATTAAGGAGACTGATAGTACTAAATCATGACATAGAAGAGAAAAGGGTAGCTCCAATAGAGTGTGATACTGACTTATTGATTGGATGGATAAGTACAAGTAAAATACGACAAGTCTATTAGCAAAATAAAGTAACAAAATGACTGAGGCAGGGGTATGACGAATGTGAATCCATTGGTAAAACAATTTATATGGGAAGTGTAATAGGGCTGATTAGAAAGAGTAATAGGTTGAGTATGCTTACTTCGCAAGGTTTATTCTATTTTACGAGCAGGCTTGCGAATGAGGTAATGAAGTGGCACTCTATAGCGTTGATTATGATCAAGATATAATGAGAGCGTGGCAAGAACTGTAATACAAAGTATAGCGAGGAAACGACTAAAGATGTGACATGTTCTATATGAATAAAGTGTGAACGCAAGTGTGAAACCAACAAGCGAGCCATGGGGCTATAGATGAGAAAGCTTATAAGACTTTGTTAAGGGAAAGTCCAGCATAGAGGTTCCTCAATGACAGAAATGATAGCAAGCAAAAAGGGGGAAGTCAACGTGAAAAAGAAATCAGAGAAAAGTGATATGGCAAAGAAGTAGTTTGTGATTTGTATAATCGAAAGTATGGGTGATATTTTTAGCTAGATGTAAAAGACCAAGACTACAGAAAGATGAATAACGAAAGGATCAACACAATAAGGATGAGAGGGGATGATCAGAATGAACAGAATAAGTTTTGGAAGCGAAGAATGGAGTGTATAGAGGTAATATATTCCAAAGGACAAAGCGGTACTCACTTAAAAATAGGGTTCCTCGTGCGAAGAATAAAGGATTGAGGAGGAAGGAATGTGAAGGAATAAGAATGGGATTAGAAAGAGAATGAAAATGCGCTGCAAAGTACGCGCGCTTAAGAAGTAGTCGTGTTACAGTTAAAGAAAGATGCATCTCCTACGAATATCCTATACCAAGTTAGAACGAGTAAAGTATATGAAGTAAAGAGTTGCGAAGAAAAAGATGGCCATGAGTTATGAGTTTACTGTACGACGATAAAGCGATAGAGCAAAGCTATCATCAATGATAAATACAATATGATTATGATTGGGTTTAAAATCAATGTTGAGTGCAACGCAAGAGTAAAAGAGTTTGAGGCATAAGGGGTATTAGTTGCGCATGAGACTTAGGCCCTGGAAAACAATGATGACGTTACGAGTGAATTTTGCTCACCGAAGGAGAGAGCAAGTGACATTACATGGATGGTATGGATAACTAGACATATTACTATTGTGAGCATCCCTATGGGGCAAAAAAAAGTTGTTAATTGGAGCGGATTTAGACATTGACTCATAATTACCAGATGAGCCAAGAAAAATACATCCTTGTTCGGATTGCTATGTCGTTTGTATTACTTGATTACCAAAACTACAAGATGAGTATGTTAAGATTGCACACATAAATTATTGTAGCTATAGATTATGGGAAAGAACATGAACAAGGAGTAGCATAGTAAGGGATATACGAAATCAAGATTTGAAGGTGATGCAACGGATTTGAGAATGGTACAAGTAAAAACCCTTAAAGGGGGGAAGAGAGTAAAGAGAATACAAGTGTAGAAATTGAAATGATGGACCCTAAGATGTGATAGATAAAGACTCTGAAACAAAGAGTGAGAGTTATGAAGAAATGAGTCTAATGACTAGTAAATAAACGAACACGAATTGAGTAGGCATCTGAGACTGTACGGGAAATCATTCGAGGACGAATGATCCCAAGGGGGGAAGAATGTAACACCTCAGAATTTTTTTTGTTCATGCACAGTGAATAGAATGACGAAGGGCACGACGTATACGATGTTTTGATGAGAAATAAATAACATTTGATGATGCTAAATGAGATTTCAAAGACATTCGAAGTAAGAGAAGAAAGTTTGCCAAGAGGAGGCAAGGCATACGAGATGTATTGAAAAGGATTTATGAGTAACGGGTTAATGATGATTTAATGATGCTTTGGAGAAGAGTTATAACATTCCTTAGATTGTTAATGAAGTGATAAACAAGTGTTAAGAAGGTTCCATAAGGATTGGAGATCAAACGAGTGGACGAGAACAAAATCAGAATAGCTGGGCATTATACGGCCCAACATACTGGCCGTATAAATTATACTGGCCGTATGTTAGGCCGTATATTTAGCCCAGATGGGAAACCTTCTCTGGACCTAATCTACGGCCAGACATACGGTCCGTATAATTTATATGGACCGTATGTTGGTCCGTAGAAATGGGTCGGGACAGAATTGAGTATTATTTATAAGGGTTCAAGTTTCATTTCATTTCATTTCCCTTCGCCCCCCTTCACTCTAGAACTCTCTAGAACACTTCTCCCACAAGAATTCAAGAAATATTAGTGATGAACTACATCAATCTAAGTGAATCAAGTGCAAGAAGCACATTAAAGTTCATCCAAGCCAAGGAATCCAAGTGAAGGGGAAACTAGGGTTTTGCTGAAGTGAGGAGTTTCAACCCAAGGTTCATTCCTACACAATCTAAGGTAAGCGTTATGGTATTTCCATATTGTTTAACTTATTTGAAAGTTGAAACACTTGGATTGTAAAAGGATATAGAAAATGGGTCATGAATAAGGGAATAGTGCCATTTTGAGTAGTAGTTTGGAGTGAATCATGAATATTGATATGTGATGATTATAAGTACACTATAAATGACATTTAGAACAAGAGGTAAGTATTATATGTGAGAAAACGTGGTAGTGACCTATAACCACAATTATGGAGAAATTGAAGTGAAATGCGGATAATGTAGATGAATGATGATTTTTGTGTATGATATTGTGAATGTTGTCATGGATGTTGGGAGTTGATATGTAAAATGAGGAAAGTTGTATAAACAAAGAAAATGCTTCCCAATTTTCTCTAGCATTAGTAAGCACGTTTATATAATCAAGTAGCTAATGTTGAAGCGAATTCATTTGAAGGTAGAGATGTGAGCGTTGAAGGAGAACAATCAAGCGATAGAGTAGCAAAGCAAAGAGGTATGTAAGGCTAGTCCCTTATTTATAAGGCATGACTCCTATGGTGTGAATCTTCTAAATTTTCCATAATCTTCCTAAATAAAGGAACTATGAGTCGATAACTGGAATGAGCTATATATGTATGAGGTAAAGAAAAGAGATATGACGAGCAGGATAACGATGGTGATGAGTCTAAGTATAAAGGATCCTAGAGTAAAGTAAGATGTCCATGAAGCTAATCATTCTAAGTATGGTTCCATTGATGCTTTCTCCTTGTGTACACTCACCTTAAAATGCTAGTTCCTTCAAGGTGAGATATGATGTTGATGATTACTCCATAATATAATCGGGGGTTCACGACCTTATGTCACCCTGACATAGCCACGGTTGCCTTCAAGTTCTAATGTATGTGTTGATGATAAATATATAATGATGCTAAATCATGATATGTCTATGAGATGTACAATAATGTAAGTTTATAATATGCCTATGCCATGTATGAAAATGTTGAGTTACGATGAGTATATGACGATATGATTCCACCGTGCCTAATTGGCCGGATATGTCACCGCTAAGGCGGGCTGCTTATGATTCCACCGTGCCTAATTGGCTGGACATGTCACCGCTAAGGTAGGCTGCTTATGATTCCACCGCGCCTAGAAGGCCGGACATGATCACCACTAGTGGGCGGCATATGATGGTTACCCGGACGCGGGTTAACGATGATGATTTATAAGATACAATGATGTACACGCTATAATGATACATGTACTACGATAATGTATATGATATATGTATGAAATGTATCTACCCTTAAAGGTTATGCAGGTTGTATCTTCACCTTATGACTTATGATTTCTCTATTATGTTAATTTCATTCATGCCTTACATACTCAGTACAATATTCGTGCTGACGTCCATTTTCTTTGGACGCTATGTTCATGCCCACAAGTAGACAGGGAGGCGGTGCAGACCCATAGGAGCCACCAACAGATTTACAGGAGCACTCCATTATTCGGAGGTGCTATTTGGTTGATTCTTTTGTGTGTGTGTATATATATATATACATACATATATATACATACATATATATATATATATATATATATATATATATATATATATATATATATATATATATATATATATATATATATATATTGTTATATCCCGTATTTTGTACGTTCGGATATTTCAAGGTAGTCGTGATAAGTTAAGGGAATGACCATCTTCCAAAATTATTTTATTGTACAAGTTGGTTATGAATATTATTTATGAACATTCTTAGTATGGAAATATTGAGAGAGGCTAAGGGCAAAAAGGGAAATTCACAAAATGGCCCATGGTAATATTGCGGAAGGCTAGGGGCAAAATGGGAAATTCACAAAATATTCAAGAGGGTTCTTGGAGGGGCCATGTTGGACGTGTGACATATAAGTATATGACCACATTTTATTTAATGGGGCAAATTATAAAGATATATGGGCCAAAGCTTGCTTAAGAAGACAATTAGTCTTCTTTGGTTATTTTTAAGAAACTTCAAGAAAAGTAAAGAAGGGGCATGTGTCCACATGCTATTTGATGAGGCTAAATATATATATGGACAATTTATCATAAAGTAAGACAATTATTCATGAAAAAACTCAAAGAAGAAAACTTGGAGAAAGAAAACAAAGGCCATTCGGCCATGGCTAGAAGAAATGCGGTCTTAGAAATTGATCCAGAAAAATTATTTTCTTCTAGTATTTCAACCAAATGGAAGGCCCTCATCAACATGAAGGAGTTGTTGGAGCAAGCAAAGCCTTTATTGGTGTAATTCACAAGCCCTAGCCGAGTGGAGAAGTCAAAGGATGAAGGTAAGATTTAATCCCCTTTTCTATTTGTTGGAGATGGTTGTGAATGTTGTAGAATGTAGAAATGGATGAAATTTATGAAATAGGTGTGTATAGGGATGTGGCCGAATAGGGGTTGGATTGGTGAGATGTGGTGAATTGATTTTACTTAGTATTTTAATTGTTGTTGTGGTAGATTCTATGATGTAAAAATGAAGATTTAATGGTTTGAAATGAAGTGAAAGTCGTTTGTGGATTGTTGAAAAAGTTAATGTGATAATTAGTATGGGTTCTTATATTGCATGAATGATATTGTTAATGTGTAGGTTGTAAATATAATTCATGAACTTGGAAGTAAGACATTTGTTTGGAAGATTGTAAGTTGGGTTGTGGTGATTGAATTTGAAAGAAGGAAATAGGTTGTTATTGTTCTTGTTGAATTTGGAAGGTTTCGGGTGAAGTAGTATGTTGATTGAGTCGTTTTGAATGTTATGTGAATTGAGTTGAATATAAATGAAATGTCGTTAAATTGTTTGACAAAGGTTGTTAATGTTAGAATGCGCCTTAAATTGATTGTTGATGTTGTTGGTATGATTGATGGTATTGTTGTTGATAGCTTGGCCGAGTTGAGTTCTCGGATTGTTGATTGATGATTTGGGCCGAGTTAGATTCTCGGGGATGGTGTATTTATAGGGGAGATGCTGCCGAAATTTCGGTAGATTATAAATGAATTCATTTAAAGGATTAAGACAAGTATATGGTGATGAATCTAATGATTGCGTCAATCTTCTTGAATGTAGACTAGCGATAACGAGCTTGGACAATTAAACGTAGCGAATAGGACGTGGAACAGGTATGTTAAGGCTCGTCCCTTTCTTTCAAAGGCATGATCCCGATGTTATGATTTGATAATTGTTTCCATGTTCTCCTTGTTTTCAAAAGATAGATGTTTATGATTTCAAGACATGATTCTTTTCCGATAACCCGTCAATGTTTTCCAAAAATGTTCGTATTTTTCCAAAACAAAGGTCTATGGTATTGTAAGCTTTTATGACAAAAACGATGGATATGTTTTACATCGATATTGATGATGTCGAGGATGAGAATATTTCTATGATAACTATGATAAGAATGATTTCATGTTTAAAGGTACTTGGTACGATTACTGCTTGATTTTTTCAAAAATAGCTTCTGAAACGTTCGTAAAAGGTTCTGTACTTCAAACGCTCATAACTTTCTTATACTAAGTCAGATTGACCCGAAACTCGTTTCTGAGTCTTCAGGTGTCGGTTTATGTACGCTGTTATTCGTTGCCAGTCCCATCTTATAATAATTGTTTCTTCAAGGTGAGACAAAGCGACCACGGTTATTCCATAATGTAATCGGAGGTTACCGACCTTACGCCACTCCGATAGATACAAGACTTTCTTTGGGCTCTCCTGCATGCTGCTTATATGATATATGTATATGTATATGTATATGTATATGGGGAAGATGGGGAAAAGGGAGATATGTTGCGCTATAGACGCATTGCCACCTGGTCAGTTGGCGTAACTTTCATCCCGGACGCGGGATATATGTGGGCGGGCCGACGTTGTTCGGCGCTATGACATGTTCTATTTTCTATGTATATGAAAAAGAAATGTTTTCAAATGAAAGCTAAGCATGCATGGCATCCGCCCTAAGAGGCACTCAGATGTACAGGTTACCCTTCTACCTCATGATATGCTCTATATCTCTATTCTGTTGTTGTTCATAATTACATCTCTTACTATGTTACTATTCATGCCTTACATACTCGGTACATTGCTCGTACTGACCCCCTTTCTTCGGGGGGCTGCGTTTCATGCCGCGCAGGTACACCCAGATGAGCTGAAGCTATTATAGAAGACGTTCCAGCGGAGTTGGCAAGCTCCACTTGTTCCTGGAGTGCTGCCGAGTCAGAGTATGTGTGCTATGATGTCTGATTAATGTTAGAGACTTTGCAGGCAGAGTCATGGGTATAGAGTGTCGGTATTGTAAACGGCTCCACCAACCGATGTGTCATCCTATGTTATGTTATAAAGTCCATGTGATTACAGATTCCATTTGATTTGAGTACGAGGGAAAAGAAAGATTCTGAAAGCTTACTATGTATTTCATTATTATTCGATTTAAGAGTCCAAAGATATTATGCACGTAATAAGAGTCAGCGGGTTCGCTCGGCTCCGAATATGGGGTCGGGTGCCCATCACACCCTAGTAAAGTCGGGGTGTGACATATATATATATATATATATATATATATATATATATATATATATATATATGTATGTATGTATGTATGTATTTTGAGCACGACGGGGTCTTGTCCCGTCCATATGTCTAGTACTCTAGTAGAGGCTCGTAGATACGCATGTGTGGGTAGTATGGTCTCATGATGTTATTATTTTATCTATATTATTATTTTGATAGCCGAAGGGCTTATGTATTTAAAAGTAATTATGTTTCCAAATGAAGAATGATTTTTCTATGATTTGAGTGTAAATTAATGAATGTACGCTAAATGAGTATGATAAGTAATGGAATGAGTGGTGCTCGGTGGTTAGCCCTGGGTACCCGTCACGGCCCCTAGTCGGGTTGTGACATAGGCACAACAACAACAACCAACAAATCGAAGCGTAGAAATAAGATGATATCAGTGCAATGCATCCAATGATAAGTATCTCAACCGTACACACATGCTAAAGGCCTTGTTCGCATGATAGTGATGACCAGCGGGGGACCCATGGTGTCCATGTACCACTCGCTCCGGAACTCACCTTGGATCACGAGCCCATAACTAGGCCACATCCTTGCCCCTGTCAAATGTGCCTTATAATATATATATATATATATATATATATATATATATATATATATATATATATATATATATATATGTCACACCCCGACCTTACTAAGGTGTGACGGGCACCCGACCCTTATTTAGGGCCGAGCGAACCCTCAGACTTCTTCTGTACAGGAAATCACATCAAACTTCTTAAGTCGAAAAAGGTAAAATACATAGTAAATTTTTTTTTTCTTTTCAGAAAGTATTCTTTGAAGCCGAACGGATCCACAATCATACAGAATTCAGTACAATATATCACAGACTGACAAATCGGCTGACAGAGCCGCTTACAGACTGACAACCAACACCCACGACACTGTCTGCAAAGTCTCTAACATAAGTCCAGAACCATGACATACCAACTCTGACTCGACGGCACTCCAGGAGCAATTGGAGCTTACCAACTCCGCTGGATCATCACCTGTAATAATTTCAGCTCATCTGGGAGTACCTGCGCGGCATGAAACGCAGCCCCCGATGAACAGGGGGTCAGTGCGGAAAATGTACCGAGTATGTAAAGCGAAAATGTCACAAGTATAATCATAATCTGAACCAGAAGTACAGAAATATAACGAACAGAATCGAACCCGAATCCGAAACAGACATACAGAGTTTGGCTGGCAGAATCATCGTACAGATCTGGGGCACGAAATGTGACTGACATGATCATAATCAGAGCCAGAGGTACAGAATGTAAGGTCCGGATCACATCACCAGAAGTGTAACATACAGAGGCGTGATTCAACCGGACAGACAGAAGGGTAGCGGACAGAACCATAATCCAATCGGACAGACAGAAGTGTACCGGGCAGAATCATAATCCAGACGGACGGACAGAATCATGCATGCAGAGTCATACAGAGTCATATAGAGTCATACAGAGTCATATGCTTATACAGATGCATACAGCATATACATACATACATACATACAGATCCCGACCCTCTCATGAGGGACGCGGTAATAGAAGCCGGCCCTCTTAGTACGGGACGCGGTGGACAGACAGATAAAATCATATGCCATCCTGGCCGCCATCCCCATACACACATCATAATATCATACAAATATAAACAGATCATGGCCCGCACACCGAGGGACGCGGTGAACAATGCAGTGGAATATGCACGATAACAGAACCTGGCCCGGGCGCAGTGAAGGAAGTGTTGAGGCATCCATGAACAGATTAATGAGAAACCACATACATATAGATTATCATACAGATTCAATAGAACTGATGTAGGCCAAACGGCAGGTCAAATCATAGTGTTCGGACAAATATTCATAACGTACGCATATATATCGCTTCGAATGGCACGACAGATTATTACTAGAATCAGATTTCCAGATGTCAAAATCATTTTATCAGATTTATAAAATAGTCATAACGCTTGTCGTATAATGGACAAAATATTAGTCCAGATGTTGTCTGAGAAAATCGGACAAAGACAAGGCAATTAAAGTTATACAAAAAGTGTCGGGGCTTTGTAGGCCCACCTCGGACCAACTCGAGGTGGCGTACGTAAATTACAGAGAATAGACCTTATGAGGTCATCCATGATCACTTGAAAGCATTCCGACCCCGTTTAGGAAAATTTCATACATATGGTTTACTTTAACAACAAGTTATAAGAAAAGTGATTCAATCTTACTGAACGAATAGTGCCCAAAATCGAACTCGATTTTTCTATGAACAGAATAATCCCCGAGGCTAAAATTCAAGCCTAGTACACCTAGGACATGCCAAAGAATAAAGGGGAAAGCTTTACATACCTTGGTTGCGCTCTACGCTCGTCCAGACTCGATTCCCGTTTCGTCCAAAATCTGCAAATGGTCACTTTTACCAATTGTCAAATTCAAGCCTTAAGGACCCAACTTAAGCACATACTTGCCTACCGAAATTTCGGCAGCATTTCCTTTATAAATATAGCATCCCCGAGGCTTAGCTCGGCTCAATATGTCAACAATCAGACCAACAGTAATACCCAACAACAATAGCAATCACTATAAGACACCCAACAAGGCATAACTAGCCTTCTTTCCGACATAATGTCTTAACCTTCATTCCGACTTCATATCCCCAATCAATATTAATGTTTTCATACTCATCATCAACCAAGATCATTACAATGCAATTTGGAGGTATTTCTTATCATATGTACAAAATATTCATAAGGTATACAAAATATTCACATTCTCCACCAAAACCATAATTCATCTAAAACTTCTAATCTTCAACATAATCGTTCATAATGTATTTCTACCTTCCAACTTCACCCACAACAACAATCATTTGCGTCTTACGATTTCGTTTCCTCAATTACATAATTATAATAAAATCACATACTTTCCAACACTTGCAATTTCACAAGAAACATCATATTCTCATTTGCATCATAAGGTACACATTAACAACAACTAAATTACTTCATAGGAATTGGTTCATATTTCACACGATTCACACACACATTCGGTCAACTCCCACAATTCACAATCCCAACCAAATTCATCAAACTTTTGTTATCAACAAGACCATAATAGTACACCATATCCACGGCCTCCACACTACATCCATAGTTTCATATATTTTTCTTCAGCTTTCCAAGCATTACAATAACAAGCAACCTACTACACAAAATTAATCCATCATCCCTTACATTCTACAACAAATACACGGCCACACACATACATACCCACAAGGCACAAATTTCATACTTTTCACTCATTTCCACATACTACAACACATTTATAACTCCCATAGCATAAAGGAAACATAAGATTCTTACCTTTTCTTCAATTCTGCACTTGCCAACACATGCACTTTCTTGCCTTGAAAACCATACCACTTTGTAGAAAATCTTGAACTCACTATGAATCCGAGATAAACAAGATTTTTGGATCAAAATATAAGACTTGGATTTTTTTTTCTTTCATGAAGGGGGGCCGAAACCCCTTAGTCTTTCTTGCTCTCCCTTTGGTTTTTCTTGAATCTTCTAATGTTTTCAAGACCAATGGTCCTTATCTTATCATTAATCATATAATGAATTTGTGGGCTTGGGCCAAGTCCCCTTAATGGACTATAGCCGGCCACCCCCTTAGTTTGGGCCTAAGTTTTCCTACTTTTTTTTTCTTTAGCCCAATTGGCTACAAATCTTGTTTTGTAATTCCCGACACTAATTTCCAAAATTCCTATTTTGTCCTTGGCCTCATCTCGCATTTCCACATCAAAATTTTCCTGAGTAACATATGCATATTGGCTAGAATCAAAATATGGCTTCATTTCTCACAAGCCACAAATTATTTCGAATTTTCCGAGTGTTCGAAATTACGGGATAAAACAAGATGGTACGGATAACCCTGACGCCTTGGTAGGGCCAGGTAAATGTAACCCTGAAGCCTTGGTAGGGCCAGGTATGAGTAAGCTTGAGCCTTGGTTGGCCAAGTATGTATGAAACACCGATCCTGCATGGTCGGGTATGCTATGTAAATGCTATGTTTATGATATGATTATGTATATGATATGGATACGAATATGAATACGAACATGTTATGATATGAATGTGAATAAGGGTATGTATGCGAACATGAGTATAGATATGGAACGGATACGGATGTGGATGTATGTACGTAAATATGCATTAGAAACGGAAAGATCCTATGTAAGGCAAGTAAGTGCCTATGACGATGATAACACCGCCTCCCATCTTGTGCTATTTATTATGTTGCTTATTATGCTTCTATATTGATATTGATCATGCTTTACATACTCAGTACATTCTTCGTACTGTCGTCCCTTTGTTTGTGGACGTTGCGTCATGCCCGGAGGTGCACAGGGAGACAGGCTCGATCCATAGTTGTATTCTCAGAGACTACATAGCAGAGCTCCATTTCATTCGGAGCCATAGCTTTTGGGTATTTATTATTTTGTGTATATAATTATGGGCATAGCGGGGTCCTGTCCCGCTTATGTGATATGTTGTACTCTTCTTAGAGGCTTGTAGACATGTGTATATGGTTAGAGATGTCTGGCCTTGTCGGCCTATATTTTGTATATCATTTTGATAGCCTTGTCGGCTCATGTACGTTGACGTGGTATAGATGCCAACCATGATATGAAAGTATTGTCGTCCAATGAGACTAGCATGAATGATGAATAGAAATGTATGTTTAATTATTGGGCTCACCTAGATGTAAGTGAAGTGCAAGCCAAGGGGTGCCCGGGTGGGCTAGCACCGGGCGCTCGTCGCGGCCCTCTAGACGGGTCGTGACATGTAGTTTGAAATTCGCATTAATTCTTTCCCCATAAATGGAAATACACCATTTAACCATATATCATTGTTATTGCTGCGCATCCTTTAACATTACCAAACATGAATCACTTAATGATTTATGGGGTTTTCTTTACCATAGTGGGCTGTGGGTCCCAGTCCACAAAGATTACTTTTTTAAGGATCCTCCTAGACATGCCACCTAGATTCATAAATTATCTAGTCATTGTTTGGCTTTATTTAATAGTCATACTTGCTGCCACCAACTAGGATTATAAGTTTAGCATCCTTGCTGCCCAACACGTGCCAAAGTCTCCATGTATCCATAATTAATTTCTTGATCTCAGTTCAATCAATATTGATCACTTCTAACACACTTCATATACTCATTATCATAATCATGTAGTAGAACTCTAGTCCATAGTCTCTTTATACATCTACCAAATATTATTCCCAGTCACTGCCGTCACACTTGTTAAGTCGTAAATTATTTCGGGACCTTATCCTTTTATACACCGATCTCTTTATTTGCATACTTGAGTATAACAAAAATTCTCCGGTGTGAGTAGTTAGAACTATAGCCCGAATTTTTCTAACCTTCATGACACTTACGTATCATTGGTTAAGAATTACATAAATACTTATAACCTCAAAATAGTCTTGTTTTCAAGCTTATGTCAGTTAACTCACAACAGATCCAATGTACAAAAGTACGGGATGTAACCGGATATTAATTAGTAAGACTTAGGGGGATGCCTTGCACATTTTAAGGGGGATTGGGAAGCTTCTTAATCCTTTCTTTGTGACATAACTTCTAGCTAGAATCTATTGAGTAATTACCTACTCAAAATTTACTAGCTATAACTTCTTTCGTGCCAATTCTTTTCAAACTTTTCTCATTTTGATTCGTAGTGGATTGTTTGACTCAAGTGCGCCACCTTTAAAGGAGTCATCCGACTATAGAGTTAATAAAATCACTCTAATCCCCCAAAAAAAACGTTGCATATTTTGTGTAGTTGAAGTGATCGAAAAAGAGTTGGTCAACTCCGAGAAATCCAATTACAACAAGTCTTAGTGAACCAAACCTTTACATTATTGAGGGAACCAGGCACCACCCAAATAAATTTAGGTGATTACTAACCTTAACCTATTTCTTTAAGCTTTGTTGTGCAGGTACAATGGCAGGAGATGAAAATGTTGCGGAGGCATAAGGAGGAGTGACTATAGCCGACCTTTTGGCAGCAATGAACAACATGACAACTCAGTTGATGGCTAAGATAGACGGAGTGGAAACAAGGATGCAAGCCCTTGAACAAGGGGGAGCACCATTGGTTCTAGGGGACACCAGTTCTAGTACAATACCACCGGAGCAATTTAATGAGGTGGCCTGTTAACAAAGAATGAGGGAAGAAGCTGCCCGTAATGCTCATGCTATGGGAATTCCTCAAGTTCCTAGTGTTCAAAATCCAATACTTCCGGATCCTCATATTCAAGTGCAAGTACCTCCAATGAGAGAAAGGAGAAATTTTGTCCCAGTTGATGAAAATGTTGAGGTCCATGACTTTGAAAAAGCCGAAGACGAGTTTGATCAACAATATGTTCGGAGAGCCCATGAACAAAGGGGCCAAAAGAGATATAGAGGAAAAGGAGGTCGATGAGCGTATGTTCGGAGAAATCTTGAGCATGACTATGGCAACCATGATGATTATCCGGATCTGGTCCAAGGGAATCAAGGTAGAAGGGATACTAATCTTAACAATTTCAAGATCACTATTCCACCATTTAAATGAACTAGTGATACGGACAGGTACATCGATTGGAACATTCAGATTGAGAGAATATTTGACACAAATGAACTTTCAGAGGAGCGGAAAGTGGTTTATGCCATTGCCTCTTTTGAAGGCTATGCTTCTACATGGTGGGAATCATAAAAGCGAGTTCTAAGAAGACATGTTTTACCGGAACATCTTACTTGGGGAAAATTGAAACATGTCATGGATGCTAAGTATGTCACTGCCAAGCATCGTCAAGAGCAACTCCGAAGGCTCTATGAATTGAAGCAGGGTTCTAAGACCGTAGAGTTCTATGATGAGTCTGAGAAAGCAAGAATGGCTCTTGATCTTGAAGAAGACGAGGAGTAGCTTATCATCCGATTCAAAGCTGGGTTGAACTGAGAAATTCATCTCAATTGAGGTTACTCACTTGCTATACTCATGATGAGGTGTTCCAAGCGGCTATAGAGGCAGAAAAAGGGGTCAAGGAGGACAAGACATTCAGATCGAGAGGAAGTGATAATACTACTCCGTGGAATAGGGGTAAGGATTTGAAGAGTCCAAGTTCGAGTGCTAGCAGTGATGTTAAAAGGCCACTTGAAAAGATTCTAACCAAATCTGAACCAAAGGACTCAGGAGGTAAAGCTCAACTCAATTCTCCTAGTACTTCATCTATTCAATGTCATAAATGTAGGGGATATAGGCATATGACCAAAGGAAAATCAGGAAATTGGGTTTATCAAATGCCCATCATTGAGTTTGATTATAACCGTACGGTGCATAGAATGATAGGGAAATCTCCTTTTGAGAGTGTGTATTGTTTTAAACCCTTGATTCCATTGGATTTAATCCCTTTGTCTCGAGATGCTATTTTGAATGTTGAAGGTACAAGAAGGGCAGATTCATTGCTTAAACTTCATGCTGAGGTGAGACAAAATCTGGAAAAGGCATATGCCAAGGTGGTATCCAAGGCGAACAAGGGAATAAATAAGTTGGAGTTACAAAAGGGCTACTGGGTTTGGGTGCATTTCGGGAAAGATCGATTCCTGAACCAAAGAAAAGGAAAGTTGTCCGCGCGAGGAGATGGACCATTTAAAGTGTTAGAAAAGATTAACGATAATGCTTACGTCATTGATCTTCCGAGTGAGTACAATGTTTCAAGCACTTTCAATGTTTCTGACCTAGTTCCTTGTGTTTCAGATGATGCAGTCCAAACTGATCAAGACATGTTCCAGCCGTCCCGGCTATTCACTAGGAGTCAGGCTATGGTCCTTCATGGTGTTCACCTAGCTTTGGAGAATGCGTTTGCGTTTCAGGAGCTGTGGACACTTCCTAGCCCGGGGAAGCAGCCTATGGACTTATTTGTGCTAGCCCATGGACCCACTTTGGAGTCCCATGCGTGTGGCTAATGATTTGAAGCCCTGTGAGGCCATATTTTAAAAGCCGACTTATGGCTATTATTTTAAAGACCAGGTATAGCCTTTACCTTATAAGCTACACTTAGAACTATTTCTCATTTCAACCTATCTTGAAATATATGAATATTGAACTTTTCTCTCTAGTTGAGACTTGTTGTGATTTAGTGGACTCCAAATTGTACAACCTTGTTTTGATCATTCAATTTGCAAGAGATTTTTATTCTCTTGAGGATTGTTGCATAAGATAGCTGTCTTTGATCCTTTTGGAAGGTAACTAGGACTAGTTCTTCTAGTTATTGTCCAATTGTTTATCAATTGTGTCTTCTTTCTATCTTGCATCAGAGACTTCATGAGGTTCCCACATCTATTATATCGAACAGAGGTGCTTAATTTACAGCTAACTTCTGGAGATCGTTCCAGAAGGGATTGGGGACACAGGTGAGTCTTAGCACAACATTTCACCCTCAGACTGATGGACAGGCCGAGCGTACTATTCAGACGCTAGAAGATATGTTGCGAGCCTGTATTATTGACTTCAGAGGTAGCTGGGATGATCATTTTCCACTTATTGAGTTTGCTTATAATAATAGCTACCATTCTAGTATTCAGATGGCATACGTGGCCTTATATGGGAGGAAGTGCAGGTGACCTATCAGTTGGTTCGATGTTGGTGACACTAAGTTTATAGGCCCAGACACGATTTAGCAAGCTGTTGATAAGGTGAAGCTTATTTAGGAGAGATTATTGGTAGCCCAGAGTCGACAGAAGTCATATGCAGATAATCGACATCGAGACTTAGAGTTTCAGATTGGTGATTGGGTATTCCTGAAGGTATCACCCATGATGGGTGTGATGAGATTCGGCAAGAATGAGAAGCTCAGCCCGAGGTACATTGGGCCTTATCAGATTATTCGTAAGGTAGGCAAGGTTGCCTATGAGTTGGACCTACCATCTGATTTGGAAGCGGTACATCCAGTCTTTCATATATCAATGCTTCGTAAATGTATTGGTGATCCTTCTAGAGTATTTCCTGTAGATGATGTCCAGGTAACGGAGGAGTTTTCTTATGAGGAGAGCCCCATAGCTGTACTTGATCGCCAGGTTAGAAGGTTACGTACTAAGGATGTGGCTTCCGTCAAAGTAGTGCGGCGAAATAATAATAGGGAAGAGGTGACTTGGGAAGCCGAAGACGAAATAAAGAATAAGTATCCTTACTTGTTTGCTATGGCTACATGTAATTCAATGCCTTGCTTGACTATATTGATTGGTAAATGAGACTATATGATATATTGTGGCCCTGTGAGGCATCTGCCGGTTTGCTGAATACAGGTTGGTAGGTATAGTTATAGAGGAGACTCTGCCGAAATTTTTTATAGCATGAGACCTAGTATAAACATTCGAGGACGAATGTTTCTAAGGGGGAAAGGATGTTACACCTCATAGTTTGGACATTGAGTTCCGTAGGTGTCAACTACTTAATTGTGAACACTGGAGTGATATGCGCCTATTTTATGGTTATAAGAGTTTACGATCGTGTATGAGAAGTATTGGAGGTCAAATGACGGAAGATGAAAAATTGGGCGAACTGGGCAGAATTGCCCTCCGCGTTCGCTAGATGGCCTCGCGTTTGCGATGGCCATGGAAATTCCAGACCATAGCATTTGCGAGAGGACCTCGCGTATGCGAAGGTCAATTATTAAGTTGGTTCAACAGAATTTGACCCCCTATATAAAGGGTAATACCCCTTTTTTTCATGAATTATTTCCCCAAAAAAACTCAGACAACAGATGAAGGTGTGAGGATATCAAGAATTGAGTGATTGTCAATTAGCGGAGTATTAGTTTAGGTTCGGATAGCACGCAGTTGTGATTGTAGTATCATTCTACGGTGGATTTTGGTTTGGATTCTAGGCGAACACTGAAGATATTGTTATTTTAGCAAGAATAAGGTATGAATCTCTCCCTATTGATATTGCTTTAGGTTTATTTACGGAAATAGAGCGATTAAAGGGTCGTATAATGAAATAGTTGGTTGAAAAATCGGATAAACTTATGGGATGTTTTATGGAGTATTTGGACATGGATGGTAACGCTGTTCATGATATTATTGTGGTTGCTGTTATTAGTTGTTGGTATTGTGATTTCGGGCTAGGGATATAAACAGGGGAGATACTGCCGAAATTTCGGCAGATTCTAGGAAGATTAATTTAAAGGCTTAAGATAAGCACTTGAAAACGAGCCTAACAATAGTATGAATTCCCTTGATTGTAGATTTTCGAGTTCGAGAAGTAGAAGTTGGACGAATAGATAAGCTTCAAGGCATGTGATGCGATTCTACCTAGGAAACTCTAGAAAAACAAAAGAACAAGAAAATCAAAATAAAGGGTGGATGAAGAATAGAAAGGGAGGATGGTAGATGGATAGATACTTGACCCAAGAGCAAGAAATCTATGGACAAGAAAGGGTATAACCCTCCCAATCGGATTTACAAACCCTAGAACCTAAGTAATTCGAATCAACAAACGACTAAAATGAATCCACAAATGAGCAACATTGAATTCGATGGAAATAAACAATTCACTTCATAACTAAGAAGCAACACTTGGTTAACTAACCAAACAATCTATATTAATCTAAAGCAATCAACTAGAATCTCTCATAAGAGTTTCTTCATTCAACATAATCTAGAGATGAAAATAACCTAAGTCTAGTATTTATACTAAGAGACTTAAGAGCTAGGCTAGTTATTACAAGAATGCCATCAATGAGGCAAGGGCCTTGTTTGGCTAGTTGGATGTTGGCTTGAAATACGAAAAAGGCTCCTCTTGCAATCATCCTATCCTCAAGCTTGCAATTACGACCGTTTTGCATCTATAGCCCTTCTTTGCACGTCTAGCCAGATTTGCGTTTCTGTCCATTTGCGACTCTAGCCACTTTGAGTGTTGGCCTTCTTTCTTGAAGCTTCTTCTTTCATTCCTCTCCAAGCTATTTTCTATACTTCATAGGCCTTCTTGTGGGGCTTGTGCGCCTCTCCATGGGCCTCCAATGCTCCTTTGATCATCCTCCAAGCTTGAATAGAATTGAGTCCCATGCCTTGGTCTTCAATGTGAGCCTTCAAGTGAGGTGTGTCTAGTAGGGTCATATCATCCTCCCCTTCTTGAAAAGGAATCGTCCTCGAATCCGAACCTTGAAAAAGCTAAAGGAAGATTGAATACAACATACTCCTTAAAGATTGAGGGTTAGCACACACAATAATAAACACATAATCATGCCAAGGGTGAACAAATTTGTGGTACAACCACACATCAATAGTAATCATGCATAGAGAGTGCATACATGGGATTTCAACAAGGTGAATTCCCCAAAATTCAAGAAATAACTCACTCCCCATGCAAGTTCTACCTTCATTTTGACTAAGTGTAAGATGTAACGTAAGGTCATTCCAACCTAGAGCCCAACCCTCTACACTAGTCTCCTCAAACAATGGTTTCACTACCAAGACATAACAAGAGGACACTATACCAGGATCATAAACAAAGATATTCCTCATGTCATGGACTACACACCCCTCTTGCAAACCTATCATAAACATAAGCAACAACATACAAAGGGTTTCATGAGCAAAAGAGGTCAAAAGAAAAGGTATCACACAAGATATTGTTAGCAATTTGTAGCCAGGTTTTACCCTCCTTTTCAAGATAATCCATTTAGCAATCAAGTCAAATTCCCTCAAGAGGAGGTTTAGCTTAATAAGAAATGGATCATCATACCACAGTGGTTCTTTAGTGACTTTGTGATTCTCAAGAAGGGCTTCTTTTTCAACATCCCCAAACACAAAGCCATGCATTTCATAATCATCCACTATGTTACTATCAAGCAAGTTATCATCCTTGAAGAGAGTAGGTTCAATCTCAAGATCACATTCAAAATAAGCAAGTTCTCTCTTAATAGGATGAATATCAACACAAGTGGTATCACTAGATGGACACAATTTACTCTTGCAAGAAGAGTCAATATAGTCATCAAAAGGATCAACTAGTGTGTCAGTACTTTTCACCAATGCATCATCAATTAACAAAGGGTCTCTAATTCTCACACAAGGCAAAACTTTACCTCTACGCAATCGTTATTCAAGAACAAAGTGATCCACATTTGCTAAAGTAGAAGGGTTAGTTTTGTTACCTCTTTGTTGAAGCACATCACCTTTGTCAATTTGGTCAAGTTCCTTGTATTGGCCTTCCTCCTTGGAAGAGGGTAGCATTACTTTGCCTTCCAAAAGGATATGGAAACTCGGGTCCACATCCTCTTTGGTGTGATCATCCACATGAGTACCTACAAATGGAACAAGACAACTAGAAGAAATAGAAAGATTTGAGGGGTTAGCTTGACTTGACACTTAGTCCTTTTCTTCACCACACCTTCCCTCTCCTACTAACATTCCTCTAGCGACCATACACTTCTTACTCTTTTCTTGGGTCGAACCTTTCCCTCCTTGAGCAATCAAGGTCTCCTTTTCTCTCACAACCATTTCCTCCTTTTTCATCTTTTCACATAACTCTTTCATGACTCTATAGTCTTCACGCACTTCATGGGGAGTCAATGGAGCAAGGACATACTTTTTACCTTAACCACAAAAGAATACTTGTTGGTCCACCCACTATGTTGAGCATCCACATCAAATTGCCAAGGCCTTCCAAGAAAAATATGACACGCTTGCATTGGCACCACATCACATAAGATTTCATCCTCATATTGGATAATCTCTTGCTTGGTCACCCGTATTTCTCCACTTTCATAGAACCATTGAAGCTTGTAGGGCTAGGGTGTTTTCTTGTGGGGAATTTCATCCTTTCAACCAAGAATTGGCTAACCGCATTAGTGCAACTCCCACCATCAATGATCAAGGAACAAACCTTGTCCAAAATCTTACATCTAGCATGAAAGAGATTTTCCCTTTGATCTACTTCTTCTCTAGCTAAGGTCCCCATGGCTCTTCTCACGACAATGGCATGGTTCAGTTTTTCTTCATAGCTTATTTCAACCACGTCATCCAAATAACCCTCGCACGCACTACTTTCTCCCTCATGTTCATCACCAACCCTTCCCTCATTTTCATCATCGGTCCAGTACCCATCTCTCATAATGGTGATAGTCCTCCGGTTGGTACATTCACTTGCAATGTGACCTCTTCCTTGACATTTAAAGCATTGGATGGTAGAAGGACGATTATAATAGGGTTTAAATTTGTTACCTCCTTTAGCCTTGTCTTCACCTTTAGCTTGAGGTGTTGGAGTGTTGAAGTCGGGCTTTTCCTAGGTGGAAACCTTCCACTTATCTTTACTTTTGCTCTAAGTTGAAGTTGTTTTGCCCTTGTCTTTGTAAGACTTTTCCTCTTTCAAATCCGCTTCAACCTTGGACGCATCATGAAATGCCTCTTCAATACTATTATAAGTTTTGAGCCTCATTGGTTTAGCAATGTCCTTATTCAAGTTGGCTACAAACCTTATAATAGTGCTTTCCATTTGCTCCTCTATCTTGGACTTCATCTTCACATTCTCAAATTCATCGAAGTACTCCTCAATACTCTTGGAGCCTTGTCTCATCATGTATAACTTCTTGAGGATGTCTTGGCGATATGTGGGTGGAAGCCACCTTGTCTCCATGAGCTCAGTCAAGCCTTGCCAAGTAGGAAGATCAAAAACTCGTCATTGAGCTCTTTCAAACTTTTTCGATTCCCACCATGTCGATCCGTATCCCTCAAATTGGGTGAGCGCATACCTTGTCTTTAAAGCTTCCGACACATAGTTGGTGAGGAATATCCTTTCAGTTTGTAACTTCCACTCTAGGAACTCTTCTGGATCACAACTCCCCGTGAACTTAGGGAGGTTTACCTTGATAGTATTTAAGTTCCGATCGTTGTCCCATCGAGCATCATTGCCTTGCCATCCTCCGTGGCCTACATGGTCTTGGAACCTATCATCATGTCCTTGGAGCCTTACAAATCCTCCTTGCCTTCCCCGACCTCGATTGTTCATACCTCCTCGTCTTCCTCCTTGATTATCATCCCACCACCTTTCTTGAGGCATCCCCTCATACTCCACCTCATCCAATGGGTTCTTGTTGATTTTGGGGAGGTGCTTGTGGTCGTATGTTTTGTGGGGCTCTTAAGGTATTGGCTCATTTGGGTTGGCCTCATAGGCTTGAGGATAGGTTTGTCTATTCATGTTTTGGAAGGCGGGTGTTTAGAGTGGTAGCACTCTTTGGGTAGTAGAAGTGGAGGTATGGGGATGTAACATGGCAAGTGTATTTGCTCCGGGGTGATGGTTGGTGTGGTTTCTTGGGTTTTACCTCCATCACCTTCATTTCTAGAATGGGGAGTGCCCATTCTAGTTGAACCCTCAACTCGTTCCCTCTCCACATTCTTCAATCGTCCATATATACTACTCAACCTTCCATTTATATCCGTCACTTGTGATGTCAAATTCGTCATCGCCTTAAGGAGTTGAGCCGTTGCACTTTCCATAGAGGATGTGTCCCGTAGATTACCTTCTGGGTTAGCTAGCCATGAGTACCTGCAAAACTAGCAAACGATATTAGCAATAAAATCCTCACGTCACTCGTATTCAACTCTCAATCCTTACCACACTCCCGTGCTCTTTCGAAATTATTGATGAATCGCGTAACCAATCAAATTCACACGTTGCTTATCCTTTGAGGTAGAATGGATTCTTGTTAAGATGAATGAAAGATGACTCAAAAACAAACGGACGAGAGCCAAAGAAGTTTCAATGAAATAAATGGAAAAACTTAAGAAGAATTGGCACGAAATAAATTCGGACTCAAGAACTAATTAGCAACTAATAAGATCGATTACTAGTTGTTAATTAGTTGTAAGAATCAAAGAAAGGAGATTAGGAAAGATTCAAACCGTCTAGGACAGTTAGAAAAAAAATTGATTTTTTTTTCTCAGGTATTGGCCCCGCGTCGCGGGCCTAAAGCGGAGAAATCGGTCTCTGAATTTGGACCACATGCGCGTTGAAGGAGTGTTGCGGGTGACGCGAGATGGCCCACGCGCGTTGCTCACGTGACGCACATGCAACGAACGGATCCCTGGGACGTTTTTCTCGAACTTTGTGCGGATAATTCTGATTTTTTTGATGTTGTGGGACCCTTCGAAACTTAGTATTTTCCTTTTTTTGACCTCTTTAACACCTTTTGAAACTTTGACAAAGAATTTGAAGATCAAACACCTTTCTTGGGTCACATTCTTCCTTTGAAGATATGAACACCCTCAAGAACACAAGAGCAATTCAAAATTTCATCAACCTTCAATTCAACTTCGAATTCGCTCTAATTTCAGATCTAGGGTCTCTTTGATATGGAGAACAAAGCCCACTAGATTTTAGCCTTCAATTTCAAACGAATCAAAAGACCCACTTTTCAAGTTCTTGAGTTCTTCAAAGCTTCAAAGCTCAACAATGGTGATTCACTTCAAACATCTCCAAATCAGTTGTAACTTCGGATTTAGAGGTTGTTGATAGTAACAAACTCAAACCTAACCACAAATCCAACAACAAAATAATAAAAACCTAAATTGTTTTTTTGAACCAAGGATTGAAGAATGTACTAAGGATTTTCCCCATAAGACACGTGTGAAGGGAGTCATATCTCGAGTCGTCTTCATCATCATGATGTATAGCACAAGACCCTTCACCTTCATTATTTTCATCATACGAAGCATAACAAGGTTCTTCTTCATCTCGATCTTCCTCATGAGTTATATGAGTACCACCCTCTTCATACTCGCCCTCAAAATGGGAACTCTCGCTGCCAAGTTGTTCTTGATCATGATTTCCCATATAGGCCCTCATATCCTCCATCGTCACACCCTTGATAGCTCCCATAGTCCTCCCCTTCATAACTACAACCATCATCGTCATAACAATCATAATCGCCATCACATGAATCAGAATCCATGGAGAAGTAACTGCAAAGAACACTTAGCAAACACGTTAGTAGTAAAGAAACCTCACCACACTCGTGTTTACACTCGTTCATGCTCCGCTAGCACCACTCAAATGAACTCACAAACTCTTGCCTTTTACCACTCAAATGGATTGGCCGATGTTGATTCACGATTGGATTCGGTTGCTTGCAAGGTGCACAATTTCTACTCGAGATTGGAATGGACTCTTGTTTGATACAAGCACGGATACGCGGAAACAAGAAATTAAGAAGATAAACAAAAGGAAAAGAAAAGATAGATAATTTGACACAACTTAATATTCAATTTAGCAACCAAAGTTATATAAAACTAAGACCTCTAAATTATCATCAAAAGAAACACCAAATTCTTAAGTTGACCTCAAGGGAATCGAATCCCAAGAAACCAACCTCTCAACAACACAAGAATCAACAAGAGTCTACCAAAGGCCTCTCACAAGTTTCTCTCTCTAGAGATAACCCTTAAACACTCAAAATATTCACAATTCATCAAAAGCTCCCCCATGAAATAAAAATACAACTATTTATACTAAGAAAATAAAGAAGACACTACATTATTATAATTATACCCTTAATGAAGTAAGGGCCTTGTTTGGATGTCTTCCATGGAAGTGAAACTTGAAAAGGCTTGGATTTAAGTACTAGCCTCTTTTGCATGCATAGCCTCCTTCTCCAAATAGCCCCTTAAGATATCTTCCATATCTTGAATGTGATGTTCTTGAAACCTTTCATCCAAGCTATCTCCCATATCTTGAAGTCCATCCTATGCGGACCTACCATGATCTTCAAAGACTCCATCTCCATGAAGCTCGATGAAGTTGGTCTTGTATCATTGTCCCCTTCTTGAAAAGGATTTGTCCTCAAATCTAAACCTTGCAAAACCATAAAGGAGACAAATAAAAACCAAGTCCTCAAAGTATGAGGGTTAGTGTTAGGGTGGACTAGCCTACCACCATGCCAAGTGAGCACAATTTGTGATATAGCCAAGTATTAACCATTTTCAAGCAACATAATCTCTCAAGTAGAGCAGTAAGAACTTGGCTAGCCCAAAGATTAAGAAATGAGGATATTCTAAAAGAGCTAAGGGTTTCAAGACACCAAGTTGGCAGGACATACAAATGATCCTCAATTGCAAAATGACACCATTCACACCAAGTTAAGACTTCACCGGGGTCAAAGGCAAAAGATACCCACATATCACGAGCAAGACAAGAACTGAGTACCCCGATAGGACCCCACCCTCCATAAGATGCACTCCCACAAAGATCATGAATGTCATCATAAAAGAAAGGTGACACGCAAAATAACTTCATCTAGGGTGTCCTCAAATGTAGTTTCACTATTAAACTCAAAAGCATGGTCAATCATACTACTACTATTCGGAACACCCAAGGAAGAATTACCAATTTTCAAATAAGTTTCACCTTCCTTTTGAACACTTCCCCTCCCAATTAGTGGATCACAATTCCTCAAGGGAGGATCTCCATCATAGGAAGAGAGTTATCATCCCATAGTGGATTTTCAAATACCATGTAGTCACCAAAAGTGGCCACACTTTCAACATTACAAAACATCCCACTAGGTACTTCACTCTCAATAGTCATGCCATTCTCAAATTAAACATTATCCTTTACAAGAGAATAATCCATGAACAATGAGAAGTCAAATCATATCATTTCACTCTCAAAAGAAACAATGTCGTCTTTCAATGTATTTTTGCTCACATGACTATCTACATGACACACATCACCACTACAAATTGGAGTCTTATCACGTGACACTAAAGTACGATCAAGAGACTCATTTTGACATGAAACAAACAAGGGTGAGATGTCACATTCTTTCAATTGACCAATTATATCAACATCATCACTAACTAGAGGTACATTAAACACATCACAAAGATCCTCAAGAAGTGAATTATCATTATAAGCAAGTTGATCAATACAAGTTTCAACACGAGTTGGTAGTATGTCAAACTCGCAACAATTACTAACATGATGACCACATGACATTGTACTACCAATCAATTCACAAGTGTCAACACTAGGTGGACACAAATCGATCTTACAAGAAGAATCAATTTGGTCATCTAAAGGATCAACTAGTGTTTGAGCACCTTCATTCGATAATGCAGTGTCATTCAAAGCACAAGTGTCAACACTACAACAACAACAACAACCCAGTGAAATCCCACAATGTGGGGTCTGGGGACGGTAGAGTGTACGCAGACCTTACTCCTACCAAGGTAGAACGACTGCTTCCGAAAGACCCTCGGCTCAATAAAAAAGCATAAAAAGAGGTTAGATAAGGCTAAGAGATTCAAAGCCATATCGAAATGAAATAACGCAAGCGACAGAGATAACATAGGATAATCAAAGCACAGGAAATAACAGATAATAGCAGAAATCAGCGCACAAGAAATTATAATGCGATAATGCGACTACTAATAAGAAAGGATAATGAGACTATCTACTAGCCTTCTACCCTAATCTGGATCCTCCAAACCCTCCTATCTAAGGTCATGGCCTCGGTAAGCTGTAACTGTGCCATGTCGTGTCTAATTACCTCTCCCCAATACTTCTTCGGCCTACCCCTACCTTGTCTGAAACCATCCATGGCCAGCCTCTCACACCTCCGCACTGGGGCATCTGTGTCTCTCCTCTTCACATGCCCAAACAATCTCAATCTCTCTTCTCGCATCTTGTCTTCCACTGACGCCACTCCCACCTTGTCCCGAATAGCCTCATTCCTAATCCTGTCACTCCTGGTGTGGCAACACATCTATCTCAACATTCTCATCTCGGAAACTTTCATCTTTTGAACGTGAGAGATCTTAACTGGCCAACACTCCGCCCCATACAACATAGTCAGTCTAACCACCACTTTGTAGAACTTGCCCTTAAGTTGTGGTGGCACTTTCTTGTCACATAACACTCCGAAAGCAAGCCTCTATTTCATGCACCCTGCCCATTACGATGTGTGACATCATCATCAATCTCCCCGCTGCCTTGCATAATAGACCCAAGATACTTGAAACTACTTTTCTTTTGGATGGCCTGGGTACCAAGCCTCACTTCCAAGCCAGCCTCCTGAGGTGCTTCACTGAACTTACACTCTAAGTACTCTGTCATGGTCCTACTCAGCTTAAACCCTTTAGACTCCAGAGTATGTCTCCAACCCTCCAGCTTAACGTTAACTCCACTACGAGTCTCGTCGATTAGGACTATGTCATCCGTGAAAAGCATACACCATGGCACCTCACCTTGAATTTGCCGCGTCAATCCATCCATCACCAAGGCAAATAAAAACGAACTAAGAGCTGATCCTTGATGCAACCCCATCACAACTGAAAAGTGCTCTGAGTCACCTCCGACTGTCCTTACCCTGGTTTTGGCTCCCTCATACATGTCCTTGATAACCCTAATGTACGCCACAGGTACACCTTTAGTCTCCAAGCATCTCTATAGGATCTCTCTTGGAACTTTGTCGTAAGCCTTTTCTAGGTCAATGAATACCATGTGTAAGTCCCTCTTCCTCTCCCTATAGCGCTCTACCGGTCTCCTCACAAGATGGATGGCTTCTGTAGTTGAGCGTCCCGGCATGAATCCGAACTGGTTCTCTGAAGTAGACACGCCTCTCCCCACCCTCATCTCCACCACCCTATCCCACACTTTCATAGGATGGCTTAGCAGCTTGATACCTCTATAGTTGTTGCAACTCTGGATATCTCCCTTGTTCTTGTATAGAGGGATCATTACACTCGACCTCCTTTCTTCGGGAATCATTGTCGTCTTAAAGATGACATTAAACAACCTAGTCAGCCACTCCAAACCTGCCGGGTCCGCGCTCTTCCAAAATTCCCCAGGAATCTCGTCAGGTCCGGTCGCTCTTCCCCTGCGCATCCTACGAACAACACCCTTAACCTCCTCAACCTTAATACTCATGCAATACCTAAAATCGTGACGCCTTCCTGTATGTTCTAAATCTCCCAACACAATGTCTCTGTCCCCTTCTTCATTCAAGAGTTTGTAGAAGTATGACTGCCATCTCCGTCTAATGAGAGTCTCCTCTACCAATACTTTGCCATGCTCGTCCTTGATGCACTTCACTTGATCCACATCACGTGCCTTTCTCTCCCTCTCCTTGGCTAGCCTGAACAATTTCTGATCCCCTCCTTTCTCTTCTAGTTCAGCATAAAGGCATTCAAAAGCTGTCGTTTTTGCCGTCGAAACTGCCAACTTCGCCTCCTTCCTCGCCATCTTATAAAGTTCCCTATTCGTCCACTAGGTGGACACAAATCAACCTTACAAGAAGGATCAATTTGGTCATCAATAGGATCAACTAGTGTGGGGACACTTTCAACAATGGCATTACCAATACACGACAAAGAAGCATTAGGATTAACGCAAGGTATACTAACTTTCATACTTGACTTGACATTAAAATCACACAAAGATGGAGGAGTATAAGGATAAGTAATCTTACCTTGGTGTTCATGCAAGCTCCTTTGACCAATGGAAGGAATGGATTTGACCGCCGTCCTTGCCTTCAAGGATAGGGTTCTCTCAAAAGAGGTACCCTTCAAAGATTCATTTCTTCTCATATGTGGCTTGGGATATTGGCCTCTTAATATCCTTTTCATGCCCTCCCAAGTCTTGATTGGAATTCTCACTAGTTTCCCACAATATTCCACATACTCCCAATATTTGACAAGCTTTGAGTCAAAAGTTTGAACGGCTAAGTCCATCTTCATTTCTTGTGAATAGTTGTAGCTACCGAAGATTTCATCTATTATGGACTCCCATTTCTCATATTCTTCGCCACTAGCTTCCCTAGCCAAGGTAGGCCATTTCACATGGGTATCTCGCACCTTTGCATTTGGACTCTGCCTAGTAAGTATGCATGGAAAGAGAAATTTGCCTTTCTTGTCCACTATAAATCGATGCCAATCTTGTTCATGTGGGATTCCATGCTTTTGGAACCAAGGGACTCCTAAACATACATGACAATTATCCATTGGGAGATCATCACACCAAACCTCCTCTTTGTACTCGCCAAGTGAAATGGATACCATCACTGTTTTATCAACCCAAAACCCCCCTCATCATAATAAGGATTTTTTCCTGATCACACAAGGTAACCTTAACTCTTCAACTGCATGAGGGGTGATGAAGTTGGTGTAACAATCGCCATCAAGCACAAGAATTCCCTCTCTACCACAAAGGTTTACCTTGGTCCCCATGAATCGCATCTTTGGAACCACCTTCTTTTGCATAGGGCGACTCCAACTAGTACTCATATTCCCACTCATGCCATTATTCATCGGATAGGAAGTACTACAAGATGTAGCATAGGCATGTCTACTAGAAGACTTTCCATAGTCAACATTAGCACTCCCACTAACTTTATAGCCATACCCTCCACGAGTCCTATTTGTATAAGGATTTTCCCCATAAGGCCCATAAGATACGTGAAAGAGAATCATACCTCGAGTCGTCTTTATCTTTATGATGTATAGTACAAGAATTTGCAGCTTCATTATCTTCACCATACGAATCATAATAAGGGTCTTCTTTATCCCTATCTTCCTCATGAGACACATGAGTACCACTCTCTTCATATTCTCCTTCAAAATGGTAATTCTCTCCTCGAACTTCCTCATGATCACCATTTCCCATATAGTCCTCATATTCCCCATCGTCACACCCTTGATAGCTCCCATAGTCCTCCCCTTCATAATTACAACCATCATCGTCATAACAATCATAATCGCCACCACATGAATCGGAATCCATGGAGAAGTACCTACAAAAAACACTTAGCAAACACGTTAGTAGTAAAGAAACCTCACCACACTCGTGTTTACACTCGTTTGTGCTCGGCTAGCACCACTCAAATGAACTTACACACTCTTGTCTTTTACCACTCAAATGGATTGGCGGATGTTGATTCTCGATTGGATTCGGTTGCTTGCAAGGTGCACAATTGCTACTTGAGGTTGGAATGGATTCTTGTTAGACTCGAAGAAAGACGGATGACCCAATTCAATCTAACAGACTTCAACCAAGAAATTAACAAAGGAGCAAAAAACGAAGAAAAGCACGAAAGAATTGGCACGAAAGAAATGCGGACACAAGAACTAGCAAACACAAGTAGGAACAACTACTAAATGGATACTAATTGAGAGACACAAGAAAATTGAATGCTAAAATCGAGAAAATAACTAAAATTTCGAGCCCGGGTAGGTGATAACTTGAAAACACGGCCTTGAAGCTCCCATTGATTCAAGGTATCAATTTGAAATAATGGAATTTTTTTGTTTTTGCTCCCTACCAAAGAATTAGGGACACAAAACCATCAAGCAATCCCAAGAAATTTTTTCGAATTGAAATGAATTAAGACAAGATTTGCACCTTAGAAATACGACTAAAGCTTTACCAAATACGGTCTGTGTTTGGAGATATGGTCCGTATTTGAGAAATACGACTGAGCTCCCTTGAAGTTTACGGACCATATTGTGAAATACGGTTCTTATACTTAATCCGTATTTAAGGATCAGTCCAGAGGCAGAATACTCAACTTTGGATCTCACTTTATACGAGTTGCTCCACGGTCCGTAAAGTGAAATACAGGCCATATTTAAGAACCTTTTTCCCGAGACAGTGAGATCAGCTTGAAGACCACTTGGACACATTTCAATTTACGAGCTACTATACGGACCATAAAGTGAAATACAGGCCGTATTTAATGATATCTCCAAAAAACAGTAGCTTCCCTTTTGCTTAACAATTTATACGGACACAACTATACGGTCCATATTTTACAATATGGTTCGCATTTTGTGGATGTATTTTGCTTCAAGGAATTATTCGCGTACGTGTTCTTCTTCAAATTTTTGCCCCACACAACCTAGTAATTTCTTTTTTGGGGGAGAAAATAACTTTTCACAACTTTGGGAAAATACTTGGAACAAATGCAACTTTTAGTCATCTAAGACCCTATGAAGATTTTTGAAGGTTGCTTAAGAACACTATGAAAACCCAAATTTCAACTACCTTCCAATCAGCTTGCTTTCACTCCAATTTTCAGATCTAGGCTCCCCTTCAGTTGTAGAACAAAGCCCAATAGGCTTCAAGTTCCAATTTCACCCAAATCAACAAGACCCACTTCAAGTTCTTCAACTCAATAATGGTGAAAATCTCAAAAAAACTTGGAATTACTCGAAACTTCGGATTTGAAACCCTAAAACTCTAAGGAACTCAAATCTGACACTAGAATCAACAACAAACAAGGATTTGAAACAATTTTATTTTTTTTATTTTCAAATTTTGGGGATTTTTTTGTAGAATCAAATCCCACGCTAGATTTGTTGAAAGAAACCTAATTTACGCTCTGATACCAATTGATACAAGCACAGATACGCGAAACGGGAAATTAAGAAGATAAACAAAAAGGAAAAGAAAAGATAGATAATTTGACACAACTTAAGATTCAATTTATCAACCAAAGTTATATAAAACTAAGACCTCTAAATTATCATCAGAAGAAACACCAAATTCTTAAGTTGACCTCAAGGGAATCGAATCCCAAGCAACCAACCTCTCAACAACACAAGAATCAACAAGAGCCTACCAAAGGCCTCTCACAAGTTTCTCTCTCTAGAGATAACCCTAAAACAATCAAAATATTCATAATTCATCAAAAGCTCCCCCATGGAATAAAAATACTACTATTTATACTAAGAAAATAAAGAAGACACTACATTATTACAATTATACCCTTAATGAAGTAAGGGCCTTGTTTGGATGTCTTCCATGGAAGTGAAACTTGAAAAGGCTTGCATTTAAGTACTAGCCTCTTTTGCATGCATAGCCTCCTTCTCCAAATAGCCTCCCAAGCTATCTTACATATCTTAAATGTGACGTTCTTAAAGCCTTCCATCCAAGCTATCTCCCATATCTTGAAGGCCATCCTATGTGGACCTCACATGATCTTCAAAGACTCCATATTCATGAAGCTCGATGGAGTTGGTCTTGTATCATTGTTAGACTCGAAGAAAGAGGACGACTCAATTAAAACAAACACACTTAAGCCAAGAAATTAACAGCGAGGTAAAAACGAAGAAAATCTTGAAAGAATTGGCACGAATGAAAATAGGACTCAAGAACTAATTATCAACTAATAAGATAGATTACTAGTTGTTAAATAGTTGTAAGAATCAAAGAATGTAAGATAAGAAGGAATCAAACCGTTTTCGAGCACTTAGATAATCTTTTGTAGGTCGTGCGTTAGCTATGCGTCGCACACCCGTCGCACAAAGCACCCCTCTCTAAATCTGACACTTAGAATTTTTTTTGAAATTTTCAGAGTCGTGCGATGACCATGCGTCGCACAAGGATCGCACAAAATACCCCTCTCTGAATCTGTGCAACACACGTTTTGCAGAAAAACAAAATTTTCGAATTTTTTTTTGGACCGTGCGATGGCCTTGCGTCGTACGTACACTGGCATGTGTAGTGAATTTTTATTTTTTATTTTTTTACAAAAATCAGAATATAGGACTAAGTATTTTTGATTTTTTTTCTTTGGGATACTTACTTGGGCCCACGAACACTTTTTCACAGCTTTGTTATACAAGTTTTGGATCAAATGGTCCTTTTGAGAGTCTTCTTCCTTATGAAGATTTGAAGGTCTTCAAGAACATAAGATCAATTCAAAAATTAAACTACCCTTAAATCAACTCCAAATTGGCTCAAATTTTGGATCTAAGTTCTCTTTGATGTAGAGAACAAATCCCAATAGGTTTCAACCTTCAATTTCTTCCAAATCACAAGACCCAGTTTTCAAGTTCTTGAGTTCTTCAAAGCTTCAAATAACAAAAATGGTAGATCCTTAAATCCTTGGTCAAATACCTCCAAATTTCGAATTTAGAGACCTTATCAACTAGAGAACCAACCCCAATCAAATTGAACCTTCAATTCTTCTCCTTCTTCAAACCCACCAACCTTGTTCTTGAAGCTTTGAAGCTCAACGGTGGTGGAACACAAACCCCAACTCCAAATAGCTCGAAATGGAAGATTTGGACTCTAGAAATACTAAGAAAATCTAATCTAACACTAGATTCAACAAAATAAACAAGGAAATTCGAGATTTTGTTTTTTTGAATTTCGATTTTTGTTTTTTGTTGAATTAAATCCCTAAGCTAGATTTGTTGAAACAAATCTAATTTAGGCTCTGATACCAATTGATACAAGAACGGATACGCGAAAGAAATAAATTAACAAGGAAAGTGTCACGACCCAACCCCGTGGGCCATGACTAGTGCCCGACCTGGACACTCATATACGTACCTGTTATACATAGTCAAACTGAAGCTAAAATCAATATGGAAACTTGCAAAGGAAATCCAAAGGTTAATAACGTCATCATATATACACATACTCAGATAACCTATCTCCTGAGGAGTTACAACTAATCAAAACATAATATGATACGCAAGCCGACAAGGCTGCCACTACATACCAATATCATGCGCAAGCCGACAAGGCTGCCACAACATATCAATATCATACGCAAGCCAACAAGGCTGCCACAACTTATCAATATCCATAGCACATCATATAGACACAACTGAACAAACTTATACACAACCCACACATATGTTTACAGACCTCTAAGAGTATCAACAATGACATATGATGGGACAGGGCCCCGCCGTACCCTTGGATAAACATATATATACATCAAAAGGGTCTGTACCCAAAAGTCTAGGCTCCATTTTAATGGAGCACTCCAAGACAGCTGAGTAGAAGTCCTAAGCTGGAGGATCACCAAAGCGAGTATCTGCACCTGCGGGCATGAAACGCAGTCCCCCGAAGAAAGGGGGTCAGTACGAGATATGTACTGAGTATATAAAGCATGAAATACATTAAGGAAGATCATAACTTAAGTAGAGATTCCAGGAGACAAGTATGATAATCAAGAAATCACTGTACCTGTGCCTTACGAAGCAAAATCATGCATATCATTATCATTTACCATACCCGGCCCATTATGGGACTCAGTGAATAAAGTCGTGTACACGTATACCATACCCGACCCATCATGGGACTCGGTGCCATAATCATATCATCATATCATCATATACCGTACCCGGCCCTCTAGTGAGGGACTCGGTGAACAATGCAGTGTAACTGTGCACGAATACATACCCGGCCCGGGACTCGGTGAATTATACAATAATAGTATGCACGAGTAGAATATCATGAGCAACCATATGCAACTAAATCATCATCTGAGACTCAATAGAATAAGTAGAATAACTAACACTCGAGTATCAAAGGCGATAGTCATGTTGAGTACCCTTTAAATGTCACTGTGGACTATATCAAATAGAGCCTCAGGAATCATAGACCTATATCAAGATAATATGAAATATCTTATGGAAGTCAAGGACATTAGTCATCGTAAAGTCTATAAGAATAAGAGCTTTTACATACCGACTACTATCCAACGTATAGAAGACTTGAGAGGCAATAGCTCAATTACCTTAAGAATTCTAACATCAAGAAGTGAATAAGGATCATGAATCACACTCAAAACTTATGAATAGAATTACTTACCCCAAAGCTCATAGCATATGTCACTTATATCTAAGATATGCCAAAAGAAAGAAGGGATAGCTTTACATACTTTTAACGCTTATCCGAGACACAATACGTATACGCTGCCCGAAGTATCTCAGCCTATATTAAGACGTCAAGAGCTATGGTTAAGCTACGGGAAGGTTCATGTTATATCCCGTATTTCGCATATTTGGAAAATCTGAAATAATTGTAACTCGTAAGAGATGAGATAATATTTTGACTTTGGTTAAAATATGTTGGGGTTCATGAAAAAAACATATTGACGCAAAAATATCAAGGAAGGCTAAGGGCAAAATTGGAATTTTGGAAATTAGTTTCGAGAATTACAAAATAAGACCCACAATTAATTGGGCTCAAATAAATGGAAAATAAATAAATAAAAGGCCCAAATCATGAGGGGTGGCCGGCCATATAGAAAAAATGGCCCAAGGCCCATGGAAATTTAATTCAAGAAATAAAAGGGAAAGACCACTACTTAGTCTTCCATATTTTAGAAGCTTCAAGAAAAAAAAAAAAGAGAGAGCAAGCACAAAAAGGGCCATTCGGCCATGTAGAAAAAAAAATTTGGAGCTCAAATCCCTCTTCAAGGTGATACAACTTTGGAAGCAAGAAAGTACTTTTTTTACCAAGTGGATAATTTGGAAAAGGTAAGAATTTTACTCCTTTTATCTTGGAAGAGTTTTATATAAATGTTGTAGTATATGGAAGTGAATGTATATGTCACACCCCGACCTTACTAAGGTGTGACGGGCACCCGACCCTTATTTAGGGCCGAGCGAACCCTCAGACTTCTTCTGTATAGGAAATCACATCAAACTTCTTAAGTCGAAAAAGGTAAAATACATAGTAAATTTTTTTTTCTTTTCAGAAAGTATTCTTTGAAGCCGAACGGATCCACAATCATACAGAATTCAGTACAATATATCACAGACTGACAAATCGGCTGACGGAGCCGCTTACAGACTGACAACCAACACCCACGACACTGTCTGCAAAGTCTCTAACATAAGTCCAGAACCATGACATACCAACTCTGACTCGACGGCACTCCAGGAGCAATTGGAGCTTACCAACTCCGCTGGATCATCACCTGTAATAACGTTAGCTCATCTGGGAGTACCTGCGCGGCATGAAACGCAGCCCCCGAAGAACAGGGGGTCAGTACGGAAAATGTACCGAGTATGTAAAGCGAAAATGTCACAAGTATAATCATAATCCGAACCAGAAGTACAGAAATATAACGAACAGAATCGAACCCGAATCTGAAACAGACATACAGAGTTTGGCTGGCAGAATCATCGTACAGATCTGGGGCACAAAATGTGACTGACATGATCATATTCAGAGCCAGAGGTACAGAATGTAAGGTCCGGATCAGATCACCAGAAGTGTAACATACAGAGACGTGATTCAACCGGACAGACAGAAGGGTAGCGGACAGAACCATAATCCATCGGACAGACAGAAGTGTACCGGGCAGAATCATAATCCAGACGGACGGACAGAATCATGCATGCAGAGTCATACAGAGTCATACAGAGTCATATGCTTATACAGATGCATACAACATATACATACATACATACATACATACAGATCCCGACCCTCTCATGAGGGACGCGGTAACAGAACCCGACCCTCTTAGTACGGGACGCGGTGGACAGACAGATCAGATCATATGCCATCCTGGCCGGCATCCCCATACACACATCATAATATCATACAGATATAAATAGATCCCGGCCCGCACACCGAGGGACGCGGTGAACAATGCAGTGGAATATGCACGATAACAGAACCTGGCCCGGGCGCAGTCAAGGAAGTGTTGAGGCATCCACGAACAGATTAATGAGAAACCACATACATACAGATTATCATACAGATTCAATAGAACTGAAGTAGGCCAAACGGCAGGTCAAATCATAGTGTTCGGACAAATATTCATTACGTACGCATATATATCGCTTCGAATGGCACGATAGATTATTACTAGAATCAGATTTCCAGATGTCAAAATCATTTTATCGGATTTATAAAATAGTCATAACGCTTGTCGTATAATGGACAAAATATTAGTCTAGATCTTGTCTGAGAAAATCGGACAAAGACAAGGCAATTAAAGTTATACAAAAAGTGTCGGGGCTTTGTAGGCCCACCTCGGACCAACTCGAGGTGGCATACGTAAATTACAGAGAATAGACCTTATGAGGTCATCCATGATCACTTGAAAGCATTCCGACCCCGTTTAGGAAAATTTCATACATATGGTTTACTTTAACAACAAGTTATAAGAAAAGTGATTCAATCTTACTGAATGATTAGTGCCTAAAATCGAACTCGATTTTTCTATGAACAGAATAATCCCCGAGGCTCAAATTCAAGCCTAGTACACCTAGGACATGCCAAAGAATAAAGGGGAAAGCTTTACATAGCTTGGTTGCGCTCTACGCTCGTCCAGACTCGATTCCCGTTTCGTCCAAAATCTGCAAATGGTCACTTTTACCAATTGTCAAATTCAAGCCTTAAGGACCCAACTTAAGCACATACTTGCCTACCGAAATTTCGGCAGCATTTCCTTTATAAATATAGCATCCCCGAGGCTTAGCTCGGCTCAATATATCAACAATCAGACCAACAGCAATACCCAACAACAATAGCAATCACTATAAGACACCCAACAAGGCATAACTAGCCTTCTTTCCGACATAATGTCTTAACCTTCATTCCGACTTCATATCCCCAATCAATATTAATGTTTTCATACTCATCATCAACCAAGATCATTACAATGCAATTTGGAGGTATTTCTTATCATATGTACAAAATATTCATAAGGTATACAAAATATTCACATTCTCCACCAAAACCATAATTCATCTAAAACTTCTAATCTTCAACATAATCGTTCATAATGTATTTCTACCTTTCAACTTCACCCACAACAACAATCATTTGCGTCTTACGATTTCGTTTCCTCAATTACATAATTATAATAAAATCACATACTTTCCAACACTTGCAATTTCACAAGAAACATCATTTTCTCATTTGCATCATAAGGTACACATTAACAACAACTAAATTACTTCATAGGAATTGGTTCATATTTCACACGATTCAGACACACATTCGGTCAACTCCCACAATTCACAATCCCAACCAAATTCATCAAACTTTTGTTATCAACAAGACCATAATAGTACACCATATCCACGGCCTCAACACTACATCCATAGTTTCATATATTTTTCTTCCACTTTCCAAGCATTACAATAACAAGCAACCTACTACACAAAATTAATCCATCATCCCTTACATTCTACAACAAATACACGGCCACACACATACATACCCACAAGGCACAAATTTCATACTTTTCACTCATTTCCACATACTACAACACATTTATAACTCCCATAGCATAAAGGAAACATAAGATTCTTACCTTTTCTTCAATTCTCCACTTGCCAACACATGCACCTTCTTGCCTTGAAAACCATACCACTTTGTAGAAAATCTTGAACTCACTATGAATCCGAGATAAACAAGATTTTTGGATCAAAATATAAGACTTGGAATTTGTTTTTCTTTCATGAAGGGGGGCCGAAACCCCTTAGTCTTTCTTTCTCTCCCTTTGGTTTTTCTTGAATCTTCTAATGTTTTCAAGACCAATGGTCCTTATCTTATCATTAATCATATAATGAATTTGTGGGCTTGGGCTGTTATATCCCGTAATTTTGAATGTTCGGAAAATTCGAAATAAATTTGGCTTGTAAGAAATGAGGCCATATTTTGGTTCTAGCCAACATGTGTGTGTTACTCATGAAATATATGGATGCGGGAATTCGAAGGAAGGCCAAGGGCAAAAATTGGAATTTCGGAAATTAGTTTCGGGAATTACAAAAAAAAAAAGAAGATTTCTATGGAATTGGGCTCAAAGAATTACAAGAAAAATTTAGGCCAATTTAGGAGGCCCAACCGGCCATGGTCCAATAAAAGACCCAAGCCCAAGTGTGTTGACCATGTGATTAATTATATATGAGAGAGGAGTCTTCAAGAAACTTCAAGAAAAAAAACAAAGCAAAAACAAGAAAAAGAAAAGAAGAGCAATCGGCTAAGAGAGAAAGAGAAAAAAAAAATCTTGGAGCCTTCAATCTTGATTCAAGAATTATAATTTTCTTGTAATCCTACTAAGTTCAAGATTCTCTACAAAGTGGTATAATTGTTTTGGCAAGGAGACAACCTTAGTGACAAGTGGAAAATTTGGGAGAAAGGTAAGAATCTCATATTCTTGTTATGTTATGGAAGGTTATATATGTTATAGTATGTAAAAGTGAATGAAAAGTATGAAAATCTTGTGTGTTGTGGATATGTGTGTCTTGGCCGTGTGCATTAGTTTGAAGGGGGAATATGAATTGAATCATTTAGTATGTTAATTGTGTTGTTGTAGTCTTGTGATGAAAATGGAAGGGTAATGGTTCTAGTTGGCATGACAAAATTGTTGTTAAGTGGTTGTCGGAAAGTATGCAAATTTGTTATAGTTTATGTAATTATGAGAATGAAGTTATAAGATGCAAATTGTTGTTGTTGTGGATGAAATCGGAAGATAGAAATGTGTTGTGAATGATTATGTTGAAGATTGGAAATTTTAGGTGAATTATGGTTTTGGTAGAAAATTTGTATATTTTGTGAATATTTTGTAAAACGATATGAAATGCTTCCGAATTGTATTGGAGCGATCTTGATGAGTAAATGAATATGGAAATGTTGATATTAGTTTGAAATTGTGAAGTTGGAATGGAAGTTGTTGAACTATGTAGAAAAGAAGACTATGTATGTCATAATGTGTTTTGTGATGATTGTTGATATTGTTGGTGTTGTTGGGTTGTGGTTATTGATATATTGAGTCGAGTTGTATTCTCGGGGCGGCTAAATTACAGGGGAAATGCTGCCCAAATTTTTGTAGACAAGTAATGAATTAAAGACTTGAATGCTAAAACTCATACTATTGACAATTGGTAAATATGACCATTTGTAGATTTTGGGCGAAATGGGAATCGAATTTGAGCCAGCGTAAGGCGCAGCTAAGGTATGTAAAGCTCACTCTTTCCTTCTTTTGGCATGTCCTATGTATACTAGGTCAAGACTTGAGCCTCGGGAACAATTCTGTCCATCGAAACCCGAGTTTGATTTTGAATACTATTCGTTCAATGTAATTGAACTATAATTCTTATGTTTTGGTGGAAAAGTGTCTAAACATCCATAACTTCCACAAGCGTATTCGGATTGCTTTGAAACTTTCTTGGATGACTCCAGAGAGTCCAATGTTTGTAATATATATCCGTCACCTCGACTTGACCCGAGGTGGGCCCACAAGTTCCGAAACTTCCTTCGCTTGTCCCACTTGAGCTATTCTTGTATGATATAAACGTAAGTATTCTGATATTCTGGATAAGCTACTTACCTTCTGTATTTTTCCTGATATACGATTCTTGTGTGATGCATTATTCTGGCATGTGTGACTTGTGATTGGAAAGTAATAAAGTTAGCACTTGTGTTATTGTGCGCACTGTGTGGTACTGACCGCTGGACCCCTGACCGCGGTGTGTGCGACATTGACCGCTGGACCCCTGACCGCGGTATGCCGCACTATGTAATGTTGACCGCTGGACCCCTGACCGCGGTATCTGCGACATTGACCGCTGGACCCCTGACCGCGGTATGTCGAGTTTGGGATGCTAACCGCAGGACACTTGGTCGCAGTATGTGTGGTAGTGACCGCGGGACTCTTGGCCGTGGTAATTGTGTGTTGATTTTCTGTGTGTATGAGACGGAAATGATCCTCAAAGGAAAGCAAAGTATTTTGAAATTTTGATTGCCGTATTTGTTTTTCGGGACCTTTTATGTATGACTTGTACGTCAGATGCAACACTTTGGTACTTTGGCTATTGTGCTCACCTTCTGCACATTTCACTTCGGTTATGTCTTCGTTTACTGTACTTCATGCTTTGCATACTCAGTACATCTTTCGTACTGACCCCCTTTCTTCGGGGGCTGCGTTTCATGCCCGCAGGTACAGATTCACGTTTTGGTGACCCACCGGCGTAGGATTTTCCTTTTGCTGTTCGGAGTGCTCCCTTTGTTCCGGAGCCGACGTTTTGGGTACATACTCTTCTGATGTATATGTTTATGTTTATTCAGGGTACGGCAGGGCCCTGTCCCGCCATCTGATTCTGTTGTTCCGTACTAGAGGTCTGTAGACATAGACGTGGGTAATGTACAGTTTTGTTTGGACGTGTTGTGTAAATCGTGTTTGGGCGGCCCATCCGCCGTGGCGGCCCATCCGCCGTGGAGGCCCTATCGGCCGCGTGTATGTATGTTTCGGTACGTTATGTATAGTATGATAGCCTTGCCGGCTTCTATGCAGTATATATGGTTGTAGGCACCAGTGTGGAGCCATGTCTGATATTCATTTATATACGAGTCGTCTGTATGCTGAATTTGGTAAATGAGCGCGTAGGGGAGCCCAGTTTGGGCACTAGTCACGGCCTACGGGGATGGGTCATGACAGAAGTGGTATCAGAGCGGTTCGTCCTCGGATTGTCTACAGACCGTGTCTAGTAGAGTCTTGTTTATCGGTGTGTTGTGCACCACATCTATAAACAGGAGGCTACAGGGCATTTAGGGTGTTATCTTTCCTTCTGGTCCTAGATCGTGCGATAGAGCTGTGTTATCAGGATGGTTCTTCCCTGACGAATTGTTATATTTTCAGTGATGCCTCCGAAGAAGGCCACAGCTGCCCAGAAGGGCAAGTCTACAGCGGCTGGTGAGACCAGCCGAGCTCAGGTGACTACTAGGGCTTGTGCCCAGATTGAGCCAGATGTTGTGCCTTCGACGGCCAGTTCTGCTACGCCACCAGTATCGGAGGGATTTGGAGCAGCCGCAGCTGCAGCACAGGGGGCGGCTCCACCTCCAGCTCCCGCGGCACCAGTACCTGTACCTCCAGCCCCCCAGCCAGGGGCGGGTGATGGGACCCTGCGAGAGGCAGTCCAGTTATTGACTCAATTGGTAGCAGGGCAGGTTTACAGACAGGGAGCAGGGGATGATCGTGTAGACAGACGCGATAGCCAGAGGGCCCGTGATTTTCTGCTTTGTCGCCCACCAGAGTTTTCTGGGTCAAAGCCCGCAGAAGACCCTCAGGAGTTCATCCTACAAATGCAGCGTACCCTGCGATTGATTATTGCCTCCGAGACAGAGTCGGTTGAGTTGGCGTCATACCGATTGCACGATGTAGCAGCCAATTGGTACGAGTCTTGGATGCTGTCCAGAGGCGAGGGTGCCCCTCCAGCCGTATGGGGAGAGTTTACAGAGGCCTTCCTGGCCCATTTTCTACCTCCGGAGTAGAGGCGGGCTAGAGTAGACAGATTCCTACTATTGAGACAGAGGGGCAGGAGTGTCAGGGAGTACAGTCTGGAGTTTGATTCGCTGGCCCGATATGCGTCCGCTTATGTCGCTGATATGACTGACCGGACGCACCGGTATGTGATAGGGCTCGACAATTATTTGGTTGACAGCTGTACGGTGATGGCGGCCCAGACAGGGATGGACATTGCCCGTATACAGGCCCACGCCCAAAGTATGGAGGACCGACACCGAGGGCGTCAGCCTGACAGGGATTATGATCCGCCCAAGAGGTCCAGATCCGCGAGATATTCTGGGGAATCGCGAGGCAGGCAGCCTCAGCATCAGCAAGGCAGATATCCTCCCTAACCAGCACCGAGCACACCCCCACAGTTCCCCGGCTGGGGACCGGATGGTGCAGAGTATCCAAGAGCCGGCCAGAGCTCTAGGGCTTCAAGCGTACAGATGGACAGAGGTTCCAGCCACTGGCGGCCACCCCTACCCCGATGCCCTCATTGTAGGAGACACCACCAGGAGGTGGAGTGTCGTCATGCCACGGGTGCTTGCTTTACCTGCGGCCAGCAGGGCCATTATATGAGAGACTGCCCACTCAGGGACAATGCCGGGGGAGCAGCTCAGCTTATCGGGTCAGTCGCCGGTTCGTCTTCTCCTTCGGTAGCCATGCGCCCCACGGGGCGAGATATGCCGGCACCAGTGAGTCGTGGCAGAGGTCGTGGCGGAGCTTCTAGTTCTGGCGGTCCTTCGAACCGCCTATATGCGCTGAACAGCCAGCAGGACCCAGGAGCGGCACCAAATGCAGACCCAGGTATATTATTAATCTTTTCTTGAAGAGATATGTGTATGGATAGATCTATACTCTGTTATATTACGTGATTTTCTTCTTCTGGGTGTTAGTAAAAGTAAGGTGAATTTCAACCTAGTAGACACTGAGGATTCAGAAGGGCGATATGATAATTGTATGGTTTAGACCGGGGTGGGACCCGCTACGGGAACTTTTCGAAAATTTACTGAGATCCCGATCTGCCCTAAATTGTGTGGCAAAGGTCGTGTGGGGCCGTCGACGCAATTATATTAACATTAACGCCTTAAAATGCATGAAATTTTTTAGGTTAAGCGTGCTGGGGCCAGAGCAATTCTGGGATGGGTGACCCCCTGGGAAGTGTACCCAAATTTTCATAAATGTAGATATAAGGGACAAATGGGACATCTGGGATAACCCAAAGGAAATTAGAATGTACTGAACAATCAGAAACCTTAAATAGGTCGGGTAGGCCAAGGCAGACTCGGCTGGTGAAAGCGAAAGGAAACGCAATGCAGTTCTGGAATCAGAGTAAATTTGAATAAGCGTTTGGAAATGTTTTATGAGCAAATGGTAATAAAAGCATAAGTATACCTACGATATCCCGTTTATGACTATACCGATCTGCGATGGGCCCCAGCAGCCAGTGTTGCGATATATGAAAGATATTAGCTGAACGAAATTCAAGAGACAAGTAAAGGGTATGGTATGGATGTTATGAAATAAACCGATACTAACCTCACCACAATAAGGGTAGAAGATTCCGATACAACGATATTTGGAAAGAAAGAAAAGGTAAAGAAATGGAAAGCAAGGAGATGACAATTATAATGTTTGAAAAGTTTTGAAGGAAAGAAAGGAACCTCCCCGGAGTATTACGAGACCCCATAAGGTAAGTTTAACATTCGAGGACGAATGTTCTAAAGGGGGGGAGGATGTTATATCCCGTAATTTTGAATGTTCGGAAAATTCGAAATAAATTTGGCTTGTAAGAAATGAGGCCATATTTTGGTTCTAGCCAACATGTGTGTGTTACTCATGAAAAATATGGATGCGGGAATTCGAAGGAAGGCCAAGGGCAAAAATTGGAATTTCGGAAATTAGTTTCGGGAATTACAAAAAAAAAAAAAAAAGATTTCTATGGAATTGGGCTCAAAGAATTACAAGAAAAATTTAGGCCAATTTAGGAGGCCCAACCGGCCATGGCCCAATAAAAGACCCAAGCCCAAGTGTGGTGACTATGTGATTAATTATATATGAGAGAGGAGTCTTCAAGAAACTTCAAGAAAAAAAAACAAAGCAAAAACAAGAAAAAGAAAAGAAGAGCAATCGGCTAAGAGAGAAAGAGAAAAAAAAAAAAATCTTGGAGCCTTCAATCTTGATTCAAGAATTATAATTTTCTTGTAATCCTACTAAGTTCAAGATTCTCTACAAAGTGGTATAATTGTTTTGGCAGGAGACAACCTTAGTGACAATTGGAAAATTTGGGAGAAAGGTAAGAATCTCATATTCTTGTTATGTTATGGAAGGTTATATATGTTATAGTATGTAGAAGTGAATGAAAAGTATGAAAATCTTGTGTGTTGTGGATATGTGTGTCTTGGCCGTGTGCATTAGTTTGAAGGAGGAATATGAATTGAATCATTTAGTATGTTAATTGTGTTGTTGTAGTCTTGTGATGAAAATGGAAGGGTAATGGTTCTAGTTGGCATGACAAAATTGTTGTTAAGTGGTTGTCGGAAAGTATGCAAATTTGTTATAGTTTATGTAATTATGAGAATGAAGTTATAAGATGCAAATTGTTGTTGTTGTGGATGAAATCGGAAGATAGAAATGTGTTGTGAATGATTATGTTGAAGATTGGAAATTTTAGGTGAATTATGGTTTTGGTAGAAAATTTGTATATTTTGTATATTTTGTGAATATTTTGTAAAACGATATGAAATGCTTCCGAATTGTATTGGAGCGATCTTGATGAGTAAATGAATATGGAAATGTTGCTATTAGTTTGAAATTGTGAAGTTGGAATGGAAGTTGTTGAACTATGTAGAAAAGAAGACTATGTATGTCATAATGTGTTTTGTGATGATTGTTGATATTGTTGGTGTTGTTGGGTTGTGGTTATTGATATATTGAGCCGAGTTGTATTCTCGGGGCGGCTAAATTACAGGGGAAATGCTGCCCAAATATTTGTAGACAAGTAATGAATTAAAGACTTGAATGCTAAAAGTCATACTATTGACAATTGGTAAATATGACCATTTGTAGATTTTGGGCGAAACGGGAATCGAATTTGAGCGAGCGTAAGGCGCAACTAAGGTATGTAAAGCTCACTCTTTCCTTCTTTTGGCATGTCCTATGTATACTAGGTCAAGACTTGAGCCTCGGGAACAATTCTGTCCATCGAAACCCGAGTTTAATTTTGAATACTATTCGTTCAATGTAATTGAACTACAATTCTTATGTTTTGTTGGAAAAGTGTCTAAACATCCATAACTTCCACAAACGTATTCAGATTGCTTTGAAACTTTCTTGGATGACTCCAGAGAGTCCAATGTTTGTAATTTATATCCGCCACCTCGACTTGACCCGAGGTGGGCCCACAAGTTCCGAAACTTCCTTCGCTTGTCCCACTTGAGCTATTCTTGTATGATATAAACGTAAGTATTCTGATATTCTGGATAAGCTACTTACCTTCTGTATTTTTCCTGATATACGATTCTTGTGTGATGCATTATTCTGGCATGTGTGACTTATGATTGGAAAGTAATAAAGTTAGCACTTGTGTTATTGTGGGCACTGTGTGGTATTGACCGCTGGACCCCTGACCGCGGTGTGTGCGACATTGACCGCTGGACCCCTGACCGCGGTATCTGCGACATTGACCGCTGGACCCCCTGACCGCGGTATGTCGGGTTTAGGATGCTAACCGCAGGACACTTGGTCGCGGTATGTGTGGTAGTGACCGCGGGACTCTTGGCCGCGGTAATTGTGTGTTGATTTTCTGTGTGTATGAGACGGAAATGTTCCTCAAAGGAAAGCAAAGTATTTTGCAATTTTGATTGCCGTATTTGTTTTCCGGGACCTTTTATGTATGACTTGTACGTCAGATGCAACACTTTGGTACTTTGGCTATTGTGCTCACCTTCTGTACATTTCACTTCGGTTATGTCTTCGTTTACTGTACTTCATGATTTGCATACTCAGTACATCTTTCGTACTGACCCCCTTTCTTCGGGGGCTGCGTTTCATGCCCGCAGGTTCAGATTCACGTTTTGGCGACCCACCGGCGTAGGATTTCCCTTTTGCTGTTCAGAGTGCTCCCTTTGTTCCGGAGTCGACGTTTTGGGTACATACTCTTCTGATGTATATGTTTATGTTTATTCAGGGTACGGCGGGGCCCTGTCCCGCCATCTGATTCTGTTGTTCCGTACTAGAGGTCTGTAGACATAGACGTGGGTAATGTACAGTTTTGTTTGGACGCGTTGTGTAAATTGTGTTTGGGCGGCCCATCCGCCGTGGCGGCCCTATCGGCCGCGTGTATGTATGTTTCGGTACGTTATGTATAGTATGATAGCCTTGCCGGCTTCTATGCAGTATATATGGTTGTAGGCACCAGTGTGGAGCCATGTCTGATATTCATTTATATACGAGTCGTCTGTATGCTGAATTTGGTAAATGAGCGCGTAGGGGAGCCTAGTTCGGGCACTAGTCACGGCCTACGGGGATGGGTCACGACATGGGCCAAGTCCCCTTAATGGACTATAGCCGGCCACCCCCTTAGTTTGGGCCTAAGTTTTCCTACTTTTTTTTTCTTTAGCCCAATTGGCTACAAATCTTGTTTTGTAATTCCCGAAACTAATTTCCAAAATTCCTATTTTGCCCTTGGCCTCATCTCACATTTCCACATCAATATTTTCCTGAGTAACATATGCATATTGGCTAGAATCAAAATATGGCCTCATTTCTCACAAGCCACAAATTATTTCGAATTTTCCGAGTGTTCGAAATTACGGGATATAACATCCTCCCCCCCTTTAGAACATTCGTCCTCGAATGTTAAATTTACCTTATGGGGTCTCGTAACACTTCGGGGAGGTTCCTTTCTCCCCTTCAAAATCCTTTTCAACGTTACAATTGCCATCAACGTCTTTTACCTCTTGTCACACTTCTCGGTACTTACAACGTTGTCATAATACCATGTCATATCAAACAAATTTATAACTGGGGTCGGACGCATAGAAGCATATCAGACAGATTCATAATCAAAGTCAAATGTACTGGACTATGGCGGACAGATTCGTAGTCAGAGTCAGACGTATGGGAGTATGTCAGACAGATCCGTGATCGGAATCAGACTTACAAAGATGTATCAGACAGGTTCGTGTCCAGAGTCAATCGTACAGAGGCATATCAGACAGAAACATAATCGAATTCAGATGTACAGAGGCGTAATAGACAGAACCTCATCAAAGTCAGAGGTGCAGAAGTATAACAGACAGTGTTTTGATTAGAATCAGGCCACTTTCCACTAAGGCTTCAGCGATTTATGGAAATTTCCCTTGTCGACATTTCATTATTCACCCTGATCATTATACCACGAGTTGTTTCATCAAAGCTCGTTCACTCATTCATAAACTTGTTCGTCAGATTGCCACACACATAGTTTTATGCGCCGTTTACCGGCCCCTTTCAAAGATCCTGCTCATTCACATTTCTTGTCCTTCATCCTTTCTAATATCCATACTCATTTTCTTTTCCAGATACCGTCGCACTAGACTAACTTGTAATGTAATCAGGGTTTGTCTATTCTTTGACAACATTCCTTGTCGTAGTCGCGATTCCTTTGGTCTCGCTTGTTTAAGTCAATTTGTTTTTCAGACCTCACACACTTTTCCCTCGTTTCATATAACCATACTTCATCCTTTTCCGGAGGTTCGGTTCGGTCATATTTCCTACCTTTCGCTTCCTCCTAATGTTTGACCTTTTTGCTTTTGCTTCACTTACTCCCTTTCCTTTCCAATATCACTATACTGAAACTTTCCAAACTTAACAGATAGAGGGAATGACAACAGCCTACCTTATAACATTTGTACCATTTACCTTTGTTATTGTTACTTGGAGCTCGGTACCCTTATTCAGTCGGTGCCTTTCGCATTCTAGCACCGGTCGCGGGGACACACGTATTCACTAATGCAATCACAAATAAGGCATCATACGCATTCATATGTGCATACATAATTATTTTCAACTAGGCCACACATTACCTCCAAACGTTGTTCAAGCCTATTCTAATTCCAAAGCCGTAGCGTTCTTTCCGTTCCTTCTCTAATCTATCTGATTGCTTGCTCTGTGGCCTTTCATGATCTCCAACCATCTCGTATATTCTAATCCCACTCGGGCTATTTTAACTTTCCATTCGTCTCTTATATCGGAATATATAAAATTCTTGCATACTTCGCAGGGGGGTCACCCATCCTGAAATTGCTCCCACCTGAGCACGCTTAACCTCGAAACTGTGGTGGAATTTGGGGCCTTAACGCCGGTATAATCGCATCCGCTTTCTCATATGACCCTTATTACCTGATTTAGGGCTAGTCGAGGTCTTACAGATTCCGAAACACTTTTCGTAACACGTCCTTTCTCTTACAATTACCGTTTTGCCCTTTTCGGCCTTCCGTGCCACCTTTTCAGATTCTTATCATTCGAAATTGTACACATCGAATACCAAACGTACCTTACAGAGCATACGGCCATATGTCACATCCTAGCCGCTCAGAACTTTCGACTTCAGGTAACAGAACGAATATTTCATGACTTGCCCTTCTGACTTTCTCATATCGTCATTTGCCTCTTACCGTCGTAGGTGAGGCTTACAGATGGAATTTCATTCCCTATAACTTGGCTCTATCGCACGATCTGAGACAGAAAGAAGGTCAACAATCCCTAAATGCCCCGTAGCCTCCTGTCTATAAGTGTGGCGCGCTACACACCCATAAATAAGACTCTACCGGACACGACTTTGCAGACAACCCCTAGGACAAACCTGCTCTGATACCACTCTGTCACACCCCGACCTTACTAAGGTGTGACGGGCACCCGACCCTTATTTAGGGCCGAGCGAACCCTCAGACTTCTTCTGTACAGGAAATCACATCAAACTTCTTAAGTCAAAAAAGGTAAAATACATAGTAAATTTTTTTTTCTTTTCAGAAAGTATTCTTTGAAGCCGAACGGATCCATAATCATACAGAATTCAGTACAATATATCACAGACTGACAAATCGGCTGACGGAGCCGCTTACAGACTGACAACCAACACCCACGACACTGTCTGCAAAGTCTCTAACATAAGTCCAGAACCATGACATACCAACTCTGACTCGACGGCACTCCAGGAGCAATTGGAGCTTACCAACTCCGTTGGATCATCACCTATAATAACTTCAGCTCATCTGGGAGTACCTGCGCGGCATGAAACGCAGCCCCCGAAGAACAGGGGGTCAGTACGGAAAATGTACCGAGTATGTAAAGCGAAAATGTCACAAGTATAATCATAATCCGAACCAGAAGTACAGAAATATAACGAACAGAATCGAACCCGAATCCGAAACAGACATACATAGTTTGGCTGGCAGAATCATCGTACAGATCTTGGGCACAAAATGTGACTGACATGATCATAATCAGAGCCAGAGGTACAGAATGTAAGGTCCGGATCAGATCACCAGAAGTGTAACATACAGAGACGTGATTCAACCGGACAGACAGAAGGGTAGCGAACAGAACCATAATCCAATCGGACAAACAGAAGTGTACCGGGCAGAATCATAATCCAGACGGACGGACAGAATCATGCATGCAGAGTCATACAGAGTCATATAGAGTCATACAGAGTCATATGCTTATACAGATGCATACATCATATACATACATACATACAGATCCCGACCCTCTCATGAGGGACGCGGTAACAGAACCCGACCCTCTTAGTACGGGACGCGGTGGACAGACATATCAGATCATATGCCATCCTGGCCGCCATCCCCATACACACATCATAATATCATACAGATATAAACAGAACCCGGCCCGCACACCGAGGGACGCGGTGAACAATGCAGTGGAATATGCACGATAACAGAACCTGGCCCGGGCGCAGTCAAGGAAGTGTTGAGGCATCCACGAACAGATTAATGAGAAACCACATACATACAGATTCAATAGAACTGAAGTAGCCCAAACGGCAGGTCAAATCATAGTGTTCAGACAAATATTCATAACGTACGCATATATATCGCTTCGAATGGCACGACAGATTATTACTAGAATCAGATTTCCAAATGTCAAAATCATTTTATCAGATTTATAAAATAGTCATAACGCTTGTCGTATAATGGACAAAATATTAGGCCAGATGTTGTCTGAGAAAATCGGACAAAGACAAGGCAATTAAAGTTATACAAAAAGTGTCGGGGCTTTGTAGGCCCACCTCGGACCAACTCGAGGTGGCGTACGTAAATTACAGAGAATAGACCTTATGAGGTCATCCATGATCACTTGAAAGCATTCCGACCCCGTTTAGGAAAATTTCATACATATGGTTTACTTTAACAACAAGTTATAAGAAAAGTGATTCAATCTTACTGAACGAATAGTGCCCAAAATCGAACTCGATTTTTCTATGAACAGAATAATCCCCGAGGCTCAAATTCAAGCCTAGTACACCTAGGAAATGCCAAAGAATAAAGGGGAAAGCTTTACATACCTTGGTTGCGCTCTACGCTCGTCCAGACTCGATTCCCGTTTCGTCCAAAATCTGCAAATGGTCACTTTTACCAATTGTCAAATTCAAGCCTTAAGGACCCAACTTAAGCACATACTTGCCTACCGAAATTTCGGCAGCATTTCCTTTATAAATATAGCATCCCCGAGGCTTAGCTCGGCTCAATATGTCAACAATCAGACCAACAGCAATACCCAACAACAATAGCAATCACTATAAGACACCCAACAAGGCATAACTAGCCTTCTTTCCGACATAATGTCTTAACCTTCATTCCGACTTCATATACCCAATGAATATCAATGTTTTCATACTCATCATCAACCAAGATCATTACAATGCAATTTGGAGGTATTTCTTATCATATGTACAAAATATTCATAAGGTATACAAAATATTCACATTCTCCACCAAAACCATAATTCATCTAAAACTTCTAATCTTCAACATAATCGTTCATAATGTATTTCTACCTTCCAACATCACCCACAACAACAATCATTTGCGTCTTACGATTTCGTTTCCTCAATTACATAATTATAATAAAATCACATACTTTCCAACACTTGCAATTTCACAAGAAACATCATATTCTCATTTGCATCATAAGGTACACATTAACAACAACTAAATTACTTCATAGGAATTGGTTCATATTTCACACGATTCACACACACATTTGGTCAACTCCCACAATTCACAATCCCAACCAAATTCATCAAACTTTTGTTATCAACAAGACCATAATAGTACACCATATCCACGGCCTCAACACTACATCCATAGTTTCATATATTTTTCTTCCACTTTCCAAGCATTACAATAACAAGCAACCTACTACACAAAATTAATCCATCATCCCTTACATTCTACAACAAATACACGGCCACACACATACATACCCACAAGGCACAAATTTCATACTTTTCACTCATTTCCACATACTACAACACATTTATAACTCCCATAGCATAAAGGAAACATAAGATTCTTACCTTTTCTTCAATTCTCCACTTGCCAACACATGCACCTTCTTGCCTTGAAAACCATACCACTTTGTAGAAAATCTTGAACTCACTATGAATCCGAGATAAACAAGATTTTTGGATCAAAATATAAGACTTGGAATTTTTTTTTCTTTCATGAAGGGGGGCCGAAACCCCTTAGTCTTTCTTGCTCTCCCTTTGGTTTTTCTTGAATCTTCTAATGTTTTCAAGACCAATGGTCCTTATCTTATCATGAATCATATAATGAATTTGTGGGCTTGGGCCAAGTCCCCTTAATGGACTATAGCCGGCCACCCCCTTAGTTTGGGCCTAAGTTTTCCTACTTTTTTTTTCTTTAGCCCAATTGGCTACAAATCTTGTTTTGTAATTTCCGAAACTAATTTCCAAAATTCCTATTTTGCCCTTGGCCTCATCTCGCATTTCCGCATCAATATTTTCCTGAGTAACATATGCATATTGGCTAGAATCAAAATATGGCCTCATTTCTCACAAGCCACAAATTATTTCGAATTTTCCGAGTGTTCGAAATTACGGGATATAACAATATATATATATATATATATATATATATATATGAAGCAGAGTCCGTACCCAAGCTGAGTCTCAAGATATGGTTCAAGTCTAGAACCCAATATGAAGCACCAGTCCAATGTAAGCATGATCAATCAATAATATCAATGCCAATGAAGTACAAGTCACAATGTCATAAGTCATAACAAGACATAGATAAATCAACTCAATAATAGCATGAAACATACAATCTATCTCAATCAACACGAAGAGTTTATATATGTCACGACCAACCGGAGGGCCATGACGGGCACCCGAAGCTAACTCACGGGGCACCTCTCATCGTACATTCACATTCATTTCTAGGTGGGCCACATGGCTTATCAACAAACTCTATGCCTCAATAATACCATTTCCAATGGCTAAAACCCTTTATAATATATATCAACGTCAACAACCATACCTATACACATGCACACAAGTCGACGAGGCTAACAAAATAATATACCAACATGAGCCGACAAGGAAAAAGACATCTACTATACATGACTGTCTACGAGCCTCTAAGAAGAGTATGAAACATCATCATAAGGAAAGTACAGGACCCCGCCATTCCTATATGTATGTACACAAAAGAATAATATCAACAGTTGTAGCTCCGAATCAAATGGAGCACCTCTAAGAAATCTCTGGATAAAAAGCCTAAGGATCAAGTCTATCTCCCTGCCCGCAGCGTCCACAAACAAAAGGACGTCAGTACGAATAATTTACTGAGTATGTAAAGTATAGTCAACATCATAATAGAATAATAAGAAATGACATAAGATAGAAGAGCCATGAGATGATGGAACCATTTATACCTTTAGCGTTGTTCATCGTATTTACTTACCCTCTTTCTAATGGGAACCTTCCAGTTCATACATTTATACTTATAGTAGTATCATACCAGACCATAGAGGTTTGGTGTCTTACATACCCGACCACGATAAGGTTCGGTGTTATACATACCTGGCCCTACCAAGGCTCAGTGTTATCCGTACCCAACTGCAGTGGTGCACACATGATAGGTATCATACCCGGCCATATAAGCTCGGTGTTCTTAGTAATCATACTTTAATATATAAATATGTATACATAGGAGTACATACATGTCCTCAACATTATCATCATCATCATCATTTTCATTATATCCTTCCTTAGAGGATCAACTATCATATAATGAAGGTAATGGTATCGTGAGAACACCAAGAATCATGACCTTTAGTAATTCTAGGGATAAAACCATTTTGGAAGACATTATGGAACTGATGTGAAGTTATATAGTAATGGGATCATGCCTTAATGAAAGAAGGGTTAGCCTTACATACCTCATTGTCTTCTTAACTACTTAACTTTCACCGTCGAAGCTTGGAAAATCTACATTTAAAAGGATTCATACCCTGGTTAAGCCTTAAAGATACTCTTAAATTTAAACTAAAACAATTCATGAGTTAATGAAAATTGGGCAGCATTTCCCCTTATTTCATCGACTTCCACCATATTACCAAACAACTCCCAAACAACCATAATAACGTCCACAATATCATAATCAAGTAATCACATTCCATTAAGTCTCCAAAATTCATTCTTATATACAACTTATACTAACAACTTCACACCAACCCTTGGCACATTTTCATACAACGCTTCCTCATCATCATTATTACGTTTTATAACAAGAATATATTCATATCATACTAATAATCATTGACTCAAGTTAGCTTACTACTCAAAGACATCCTAAAAACTACATTTAGACCTCATCTTCTACTTTCTCCTTCTACCCAAGTTGTTCAACAACTAAGCATTCTTGATAACATGAAATAAGCATGAGAACTAACCTTTTATCTCATAAAAATGAGCTTTGGAGCAAGTTATCAACTTATGTGAAATCCCTAGCTTCAATACCCAAGTTGTTCTTGAAGTTTACTAACCCTAGCAAGACTTTTAACACATGAACACTTCAATTCTTGCTATTTGATCTTTGATTTCTCTTGAGTTTGAGTGGAATATGCTTGGAGAAGGGTTTTAGATCTTTGGAGAGCTTGGAGGAAATGTGGGAAATGAAAAAGGAGCAAGGGTCATCCATACATATAAAAAGAAAAAATCTGACTCGACCCGATTATACGGCCAATTGTACAGGCCGTATAATTTATACGGTCCGTACAATTAGACCGTATAATTATAGCAGAAAGTCACCCTTCTCTGGAAGCATTCTATGGACCATTTATACCGGCCGTATAATTTATACGGTCCGTACAAACGGCCGTACAAAATGGAAGTTCCCGAAACTCATTTTCGTCAACTCGTTCGACTTCCAATCCTTGTGGAACCTTCTTAGTACTTATGTAACACTTCATTAATCATCTAAGAGGCCCTATATCAGCCCCTCAAGACATCGCTACATATGCATCGAATCAACTATCGCGAAAACCTTTTCCAAACACAACTTACATTTCACTTCCTTCAACGAACTTAGTTCCATCGATTCATATAACTTCAAAATCTTATGGCATGCTCTTAAAACTATTAGATACCCTCTTTAATCTCATAAAAACCTCTTGTTCGTCTTAAGCTCACCTTTGTCTATTCACAAGATAACAAATCCGGAATTTCTGAGATGTAACAATATATCAACCATTTCCTTCCAATAACACGATAAATACACCTCATGGTTTAATACACAAAGTAACAGCGACAAGCCCACATAATCAGAAGTCATACCAACCAAGGTAATATCCAACGAGACTTCATGCCTGAAAGCCTAATCATGCTTACTCCCGCCTATTCTCCTAGATATACAATATACTAACCAAAGTCTAAGTCAAGTAAGCTGTAACCTACTTCAAATGCAAAACTGGAACGCGCGCTACTCCACCCGAGCTTTCCCTTTACGTAATGCCTTGGAATGCCCAAATTCTAGCAAGACCAACGCCAAGTAAGTAATAGACCATCTAATTGGAAGAAGAATCGATTTGGGGAGGAATACCCAAAATACTCCTAACGAATCATATGGGTAAAATAGAAAATTAAGGGTGAAATTACCCTACCCTTAATCACAACAATTAATATCCTCAAATTCATGGGTTTCTAATCACTTTAGACCCTTCAATTTCATAAATTAGTCAAAACCCCCAAATTTGGGTGAAACCCTAGGTCTCATAACTAGATTCTTGAACTATAGAACAATTCCATCCCAGAATGTGTTAATCTACACCTCTAGATGATAAAAATAGTAACTTAATTAACAATAAATAATGTATACTAAGGGTTTCATGATTAGGAGTCTAAGTCTCAACACCCAGCACTCTAGGACTTTAAACTACCATGAAAAGTCAAGGAAGGGAGGTAGATAGGCAAGATAAAGGTTTAGGATTTACCCTCAAAGATGATTCCACGAAGTCTCTTCAATATTCACCTCCCTAAGCTCTTAGAATTAGGTTTTAGAAGTGTTGGACTAATGGTTCGAACTTAGGAATATAAACCGAGTTTCTGGTCCCATCGATCCGCTGCAGCGGTCACCAGGATCGCCATGGCGATCCCGCTGTAGTGGTCAGACCTTCCGTTATAGCAGAGACACGAAAGTCCATTCCACCGCTACAGAGGTCAAAACCCGCTATGGCGGCACTAAGCCCGCCATGGCGGTCACACCAGAACTAGCAAAAATCTGGTTTTTCACAAGTCTATCCCGAAATCTCGACAAAAATCAGAGGCATCTCATACACAAACCAGATATACATACACATAAAAATGAACTACGAACTTACCCGTGGCCTCGAAATTCCCAATGGAGGTATAATTTATCAAGTCAACCACAAACGGATAAAACCAAGTTTCCAACAAGTACCTAAAACACAACCAAATGCCTCAGGAATTGAACCATCCACCCCAGAAAGTCATAATCGACCCTTCTGACCTCACGGAATTGACAAAAATACGAAAAAAGTATGTTTACCCAAAAGTCAACTATTGGTCAAATACTTTCATTTGAGGATTCTAAATCCTTCAGTTTTCACTAGAACTACTTCATAGTCACTGGAATCGGTCAACAGGGGTAAAATGGTCAAAAGACACATAACGACCTGTTACATCAGATATTAATGAAACAACTGTTTGTCCTCTAATGGACAAGGAAAGAAACAAGAGGGAGGGGTACCTAACTAAGTGAAAAGCATTGGATATCTACTACACATATCAGACTCGGTCTCCCAAGTAGCCTCCTCGATGGGTGATGCTTCCACTGGATATTCACTGAAGCTATTTCCTTTGACCTCAACTTTTGAACCTCTTTGTCTAAAATGGAAATAGGCTACTCCTCATAAGACAAGTTCTCATCAAGCAACACGAATCCTAACGAATGATGTAAGAACCATCCGAATGATATTTCTTCAGCATAGACACATGAAACACCGAGTGAATACCCGACTAACCTGGAGGTAAAGCAAACTCATAGGCTACCTCCCCCACACGGTCAAGAATCTCAAATGGACCAATGAACTTAGGACTGAGCTTGTCTTTCTTCCCAAACCTCATAACACCCTTCATGGGTGACGCCTTCAATAGAACCTGCTCCCTAACATGAACTCAAGATCTCGGACCTTCCGGCCCGCATACTCCTTCTGTCTACTCTGAGCCGCTAAAAGCTTATCTTGAATCACCTTAACCTTATCCAATGACTTCATTAAAAAATGGGTACCCCACGGCCTCACCTCAAAGGCATCAAACTAACTAATAGGAGATCAGCATTTCCCCCAATAAAGAGCCTCAAACGTAGCCATATCAATGCTCGAATGGTGATTGTTGTTGTACGCAAACTCTGCCAAAGGCAAGAACTGGTCCCAATGACTACCAAAGTTAATCACACACGCTCGGAGCATATCCTCAAGGACCTAAATGGTCCGCTCAGACTGACCATCTGTCTGAGGGTGAAAAGTTGTACTGAGATCCAATCGAGTACCCAACTTGGACTCTAAAGTCCTCCTTGAGGGCCTCTATCAGAGATGATTGAAATTAGGACCCTATGCAAATGAACAACCTCGCGGATATAGATCTGGGCTAACTTCTTTGCGGTGTAGGTAAACCAAATGGGGATGAAATGATCAGACTTAGTCAACTGATCAACAATGTCCCAAACTGAATCAAACTTGCCTAGGGTCTTCGGAAGACCCACAACGAAATCCATGGCAATCCTATCCCACTTCCACTCGGGAATGGGCATCCTCTGAAGCACACCCCCAAGTCACTGGTGTTCATATTTGACTTGCTGAAAATTCCACACTTAGCAACAAAATTTGCAATATCCCTCTTCATATGACCCCATGAATAGTGTTGTCTCAAATCACGATACATCTTGGTATCCCCAGGATGAATAGAGTATCCAGAACTATAGAGCTCCTCAAAAATTGTCCTAATCAAATTCTCAACACGAGGAACGCAAACACGTCCCTTGATCCTCAAGACTCCCTCAATATCAATCATTTCCTCCTTGGCCTCACCACTCAAGACCTTATCACGAATCTTGCATAACCTTGCATCCTCAAACTGCTTTGCCTTAATCTGATCCAGAAGTGACGATCTCGCCTCCACACAAGCCAACACTCTACTCGAATCTAAAATGTCAAGCCTCACAACACTGTTAGCCAGAATCTGAACCTCTATGGCTAAGGGACGCTCCGAAGCGATTAATCGAGCCAAACTGCCCCTACTCATTAACTTCCTACTCAATGCATCCGCTACCACGTTTGCCTTTCCTGAATGATATAAGATGGTGATGTCAGAATCCTTAAGCAGCTCCATCCATCTCCGCTGCCTAGAATTGAGATCCCTCGAAATAAACACATGTTGAAGGTTGCGATGGTCGATGAATACCTCATAATGGACACCATAGAGATAGTGTCTCCAAATCTTCAAAGCAAACATCACCGCGGCCAACTCTAAGTCGTTAGTAGGGTAGTTCTTCCCATGAATCTTCAGTTGCCTGGAAGCATAGGTAATAACCTTCTATTCCTACATCAACACGGCACCCAACCCAGAACGAGAAGCATCACAATATACCATAAAATCCTTGCCCTCGACGGGTAATGCTAGGTTTGGAACTAAAGTCAATAAAGTCTTGAGCTTTTGAAATCTCTCCTCACACACGTTGTTCCACTGAAAAGGTACTTCTTTCTAAGTCAAGCGGGTCAAATGCGAAGAAATAGAAGCAAACCCCTTCACAAATTGACAGTAATAACTGGCCAGACCCACGAAGCTATGAATCTCTGTCACTGAAGTAGGCCTAGCCCAATCTCTCATGGCCTCAATTTTCTTAGGATCGACCATAATCCCGTCCTTTGATACCACATGACCTATGAAAGATAAAGACTCAAGCCAAAACTCACACTCGGAGAACTTGGCATACAACTCCTTGTCTCTCAACAACACAAGAACAATCCTCAAGTGTTTCTCGTGATCCTCCCTACTCTTCTAGTAGACCAATATATCATTAATGAACACAATGACAAAGAAAACAAAGCATGGCTTAAAAATGCCATTCAACAAGTCCATGAAAGTAGCTAGGCATTGGTAAGCCCAAATGACATGACAAAAAACTCATAGTGCCAATACCAAGTCTGAAAGGCTGTCTTAGGAATATCTTCAGCTCAGATCTTCAACTGGTGATAACCTGACCTCAAATCAATCTTGGAAAACACAGAAGCCCCCTGAAGCTGGTCAAATGGATCATCAATACGAAGAATGGGGTACTTATTCTGAATGGTGACTTCATTCAACTGGCGGTAATCAATGCACATCCGCATAGTCCCATCCTTCTTCTTCACAAAAAGCACAACAACGCCCTAAGGGGAGACGCTCGATCTAATGAATCCCTTGCTAAGAAGGTTCTGAAGCTGCTCTTTCAACTCTCTCAACTCATCTAGCGCCATTCGATATTGTAGAATAGAAATAGGGCTAGTCCCCGACTCCAAGTTAATAGAGAAATTAATATCACGATAGGGTGGCATACCCGAAAAGTCCCTGGGAAATACTTTCGCAAACTTACATACCACGGGGACCGACTCAAGTGGTGGAACGTTAGCACTGGTATCGTGAATATACGCCATATAAGCCAAACAACCTCTATCAACTAACTTCTTGGCGCGAAGAAAGGAAATGATCTTATTTGGGGAGGGACTAGGAGTGCCCTTCCACTTAAGTCTAGACATACCCGAAATAGCTAAAGTGACTGTCTTGGCATGACAGTCCAAAATCACGTGATAAGGAGACAACCAACTCATACCTAGAATAACATTAAAATCTATCATATCAAGAATCACCAGGTCTACCCACGCACCATAACCCATAAAAGTGATCTTACAAGATCGGTAAACCCTATCTACTATTATCGAGTCTCTAACCAGAGTAGATACATGAATAAGACAATCAAGCAAATCCCAAACCATATATAGACCCCTAGAAAAGTATATGGACACATAAAAGAATGTAGAACCTAGGTCGAATAACACAGTAGCCGACTGGTGATAGACTTAGATGTTACTTGTAATGACTACATCGGAACCCTCAGCCTCTGATCTTCCTGGAATTTCATAGCAATGAACTCGTCTGCCACTAGCCTGCGAACCTTCACGATCACCGTGGCCTGATTGAGCCCCAACCCTACCAGGTTGATGTCCACCTCTGCCTAAATGAGATCTACCTCTGTTAGGCTGGGTGCACTTTTACAGATGTGTGGCCACCACGCCCAGTCTGAGCACGGTCCCAACCATAAGATCCTCCTCCTCTAGCTGATGAAACTAGAGCCCTAGGAGTCTGGTACTGAGCACTCTGGCCATGTCAGGGACAGTTCCTTTTGAAATGCCCCTGCTCGCCACACTCGAAACATCCACGGTCTAGTGTAGGTAGCCGAACAAAAGCAGAATAACCACCATGGTCAAAAAATCTGGAATGTGAACCCCCTGGCTGACTCGAAGACTAATGACTGGCCCCTGATGGGCCTCCAACAGAAACCTGCATTGCCGACTGGATAGGACTACCCGAATAAAGCTGGGAACTCTACCCATATTGACCCTGCCCTCGGGAGAATGTACCACTGAAACTACCACCCTTGCAGGCCTTTTTATTTGCATACCCGCCATAGCTGTCCTGTCTCACACCCTCAACTGTGGTGACATAATCCATCACATCCGGGAAAGAAGCTACAAGCTGATGAGCTGACAAGTGTAAAACAGTGTTCAACCCTTTCACAAACCTACGAACTCTCTCAGCCTCAGTAGGCAACAAGTGTAGAGAATAATGGGACAATGAGTGGAAATAGGCCTCATAAGCAGCAACTGAAGAACTCCCCTGCTAGATAAGACTGAACTCGTCACGCCTCCTATCCCTCAAAGTACACGAAACATAATTCTCCAAAAATACTGAATAAAACCGAGTCCAAGTAAACGGAGGCGACCCAGCTGGTCTACCCTCTACATAGGCTCTCCACCATAACTTGGAATCACCCAAAAGCTGGAAGGTCACAAACTCTACACCATGGCTCTCAATCCACCATAAGCATCCTTAGACTCTATGCCATAAAATACGGGAGGCTTTATCTTGGTGAACCTCTAAAATATATCATGCTCCTCACTGATCATCACCGAGCCTGCCACTGGCATAGGGAAAATCTTTAGACCTGGAGCCTCATCTACATGTGAAGCCATAGCTACGGCATGCTGCGCTCCTGGAACACAGAATCTGTCCAAAATCTGATTAGCTAATCTCACACCCTGGCCATCTAGAGTAGCCGATAATACACCTGCCTCAGTCAATCCGTTCAGTAGGTTTAACAAATGAACCATAACATTTGATAACACTGGAGTAGCTATAATATCTGGCTGACCTGGTGCCGATGCAAACTCTGTCCCCTCATCTGGAACTACCGGTGGCGCGGGAAAAGCTGATCTAGCATGAGCCTGACCAGCCACAGGAGCCCCACCTCTGGCTGATGCCGTTCCTCGACTTGTACAGTATCCAAGGCCTTTGACCTGGCCTCTACCATGAGCTACGGCCCCGACGGCCGGCTCGGGTGCCTCATCAACTGCTGCCCTAGCACGAGTCCTCACCATCTGTGAGATAATAGAATGAAAGGTCAGATACCAACTTGAATCATCTAGATACCAATTGGAATCAAGTAGCATTAAGGAAAGAAAGAGTTTAAGTTTTCCTAGTGTCCTGTAGCCTCTCGAAGATAGGTACAGACGTCTCTGTACCAATCCGCAAGACTCTACTAGACATGTCCTTGTACAATGAGATCGACGAACCTAGGACTCTGATACCAACTTTGTCATTACCCAAACCGTCATGATGGCACCCACACTAAACCCCCTTGTAGGAGAACCATCCCCTAAACTAATTAATCATTCATTTATCCAATTACAACTTAAAGAATAACTGAATCAATAATAAATGTCTATGTCATGCCGAAAATAATAAATAAGTGCAGAATACTACATATTACAACCCCAAAATTTGAAAGTCATCGTACAAGGACTCTAACCGTATATAATGTCTAAGAAATACATGAGTGTCTGAATATAACAATAATGTCTAAAAATGGAATAGACATCAAATAAAGAGAGATCTTCAGGCGGCATGGCATAGATAGGAGCTCACCCTCAGATCTAGTCAGGAAGTAGCCTCAGACTAGATGCGACATCTAGAAAATGACTCAAGAACGCAATCTGCACTCAAAAAGTGTGCAGCAAGGTAGTATCAGTACAAATACTATGTACCGGTAGATATCATAGGCTGACTAAGATTAGTATCATACATACATTCGTAAAATCAATAAGATAGATAGATAAGCACAACAACAACAACCAATGATGCAATGCGATGCAACCAATGATAAGTATCTCAACCATACACACATGCTAAAGGCCTTGTTCGCATGATAGTCATGACCTATAGGGGACCCATGGTGTCTGTAATGACCCCTCCGGTCGTTATGGGAAATGTAAGATCACCCCACTAAATAGAACCCTCCCAAGGGTAGAACGAGCTAATAGAAACTCGATTGTATAAGTCTAAGAGCTGAAAACTTGACTTTTTTGTGATTTTTGCTTGATTGTATTGAGTCATTGGGGGTAACGTAGGAAATTAGAACTTCGTTGGGAATTTCGAGGCCACGACTAGGTTCGTATGGTGATTTTATGTCTATGTGCATGCTTGGTTGTGTTTGTGATGACTCGGATGAAATGTTGGTTGACAGAGTGAAAAACTGGGCAAAATTGTAAGCTTACTGACCAAATGGTACTACTGCGGCGAGATGGGTACCGCTACAGCGGCACAACTATGGCAGTGAGACCCTCACCACAAGTTGTCAATCCTGATCGATGTGTCCGTTATGGCGGGCATTGGCCCGCTATTACGATGCCGCTATAGTGGGATGTGGCCTACCATAGCGAAGGTCGGACCTCTTTTGGTGCACTATAGTGGGCACTTGGCCGCTATAGCGAGACCACCGTAGCGGCGAAATGACCGCTGTAGCAGTCGACTGAAAGCAGTAACCGTTTTTTAAACCCTTAGTTTCGAATTCTTTATTCACAAAACACCAACACAGTTCCCCACAAGCACCTAAGGCGAATTTGCAAGCTAGGGCAAGAATATTCTTGAGAGGTAAGTCTCAAATATTCAATTCAATCATTACGTTATCTTCTTCATGACTATCATCCTTTTTGTGGGTCTTCAATGGTGAATTAGTAATAGTAACCCTAGAACCTAATAGAACTTCTATAATTGATGGGTTATGATTGTTATCATTTATTTATCATATAATGGCTTGGGTTAACTCCTCTTAATCAAGAATTGAACCATTAGAGTCATGAACTAAGTGAATTGTGACTTAGGGCTTCATAAAAATGGTAGCTTTACCATTGAAACTACTTGTAATTGATGTGTTGATTAAATATTGTAATAAATTGATGGTTAGTGGGTTCTAAGGCCATTGTTAAGTTATTTTACACCTAGAAGTCACTCACCCATTGGAATGGGATTAAAGGGAAGGGTATTCTTGAATTAATTTTGTGACTAGAGTAAGTGTGACTCATTGATCATTCTAATTTCTAGACTTTGAGAACTTCGAGGCTTTACGGAAGGGAAAAGTTGTAGCGGAGTGATTCACGCTGTTCCAGCTCTACGTTGAGGTAGGTTATGGTCTACTTGAGTTAGACTTTGATTAGTTGATTGTATGTGCTGTGAATTCTATAGGAGAAAGCATGTCTAGTCTTAAAATATGATGTGTGTGTGTGGTTGATCTCCCATTTGCAATTGATGAGTGACTGTGTGGGCTTCGTGCCACTATTCATTGTGTTGAACCTACAGTTTGATGTGTTGTGATGAGAAGTTAATATGATCTTCTCCGTGAAATTGTGATACAAAATGATGCTTTGAGCATTGATAATATGAAGGCAAGAAATACTATTATATATCGATATATGAAAAGGCACATTTGATCAAAATAAGTATTGTGACCTAGATTACGGGCTCGTGGTCCGAGGTTCATTTTGAAAATGAAGGATTTATGGCTCGGGTCTGATGAGTATCCGGAATGAGTGGTACATGGACATCATGGGTCCCTTACAGGTTATGACTACTGAGCAATGACATCAGTTAGCATGTGCGTACAACGAGATTATGGTTATTGTTGGTAGACTTGTTCCCATTTGTTGTTTCTGTTGATTTGATTATTGATTTCTTTGGGTGACTTGATTCGTGATTATCCTTGGTTGACATATTGTTAGATTACCGATTTCGTGTTGTTGGCTGACTTGTCTATTTTATTGATTTTATGATATATGCATGAGACTAATCTTGGTGGCTTATGATGCTCACCGGTACATAGTGTTTGTACTGATACTACCTTGTTGCATTCTTTTGAGTGCAGATTGTGACCCAGAGACTGCTACCCGACCTCATATCTAGCGTTAAGGCCATTACTGATAGATTTAGGGTGAGCTTCTTGTTACACCTTGTAAATCTCGTGACGTTTGCCTTATGAGCGAACCAATGCAAGCCTAAAGTGGACATGAAGCCCTTATAAGGTTAAGAAAGGTATTTGATAATTTTAAGAGTATACCTTAAGGTTCCAGAGCCATATGAGGCAATGGGAGTAAGTTCGTCAGAGAAAGTTAAGGTTGAGGGAGAGATATATAGCCCTTTAGATGGTTAATGAAGTTTTATGCAAGTGCCAAGAAGGTTCCATAAGGATTGGAGGTCAAACGAATCGAAAAGAACGCAATTACGCGAAAATGGAGAAATTGGGGCAATGTGCGATCGCACATTGAGTGTGCTGTGCGGCATACTGGATGCCAAATCCCTATTTTGGATGTTCTCACTGGCCAACATCACCCCAAGTTGTGGAGGGAGTGTGCCGCCGCCAAGCGGGTCGGGGGGTGATTTTGCCACCTTTTTAAATCCCAAACGACCCCAACTTCATTTCCAACTTTCCACACTTATTTTCCAACATCTATAGAGGCTTCCTAAGAGTTCTTCAAGGTTCCCTATCACTCCATACCTTTCCGCATCATCCAAAGAGAAAATCAACATCAAAACTCAAAGGTAATCCAAGGCAGGTTATTGTTCTTGATTCCTTTCAAAGTTATGGTGAAATTGATCTTTGAGGGAGTTCAGTAAGGTGAAATACTACTACTATAAGGTATGTTCTCCATCCTATTATTATGGTTGAGTTGATGTAAAGGTTTACTACCCCTTAGAAAGGAAAAGAATTAAAGTGGAGAAGCCATGAGTGTTATAATGAAGAAGCTAACTATGAGGTGAACTAAAAAAGGGAATTTTGGTTAAATTTGTGATAAAATTGAATATAAATTCTTGATTATGATATTATGGATGTTTTTATTGATGTTGGGAACTATTTTAAAATATGTTGGAAGTTGATGAAATAGGGGAAATGCTGCCTAAATTCCGTTAGCCTTTTAGTTGTTCTAGTTTGAACTTAAGCATGTTTTCAAGACTTAACCTTGTTATGAATCCTATTGAATGTAGAGTCTACGAGCTTTGGAGGGAAATGTTAGTAGTTAAGAAGAGGTGAAGGCATGTAAGGCTAACCCTTTCTTTCAAAAGGCATGATTCTTATATTATGGCCCCATACGTGATATCCATATTACCCTTACTCCTAGAAATGCTAGAAGTCCTTAATTCTCAAGACTCTTATGATGACTCCATGTTTAGTGATACCAAAGCCTAAAGTTCTCGATGTTCTCATGATAGGATTGAGCTTGTTATATAATTCTTGATTACATTCATGATAATTGGCCACATCTTATGTTATTATTCCTTCAAAGTGAGACAAGATAGTGATGATGATTTTCATTCTAGAAAGGCCAAATCTTAAAGTTCTTAATGTTTTCATGATACTATAGAGCTTGTCACATGATTACCAATTTTATTCATTATTGTTGATCTCATCTTATGATAGTTGTTCCTTCAAGGTGAGATATAGCGATGTCGATGATTCCATAATGACACATCGGAGATTACCGATCTTATGTCACTCCGATAGAGTAGAAATATTTCATTCAGCTCTCATGCATGCTAAATGTATTTATATATGTATTTCTTTCAAACCGCGCCACCCTAGCGGCCGGGCAGACACACCACTGCAGTGGGCAGCTTATGATATCATCCTGGACGCTGGATGCTCGGATGATAACATCGTGCCTATATGGCCGGGCAGCATAACACCGTACTTATATGGTCAGGCAGTTTATTTATATATATTTATGGATGTTGTTTTTACAATATAAGTTAGCATGTGTCACGACCCAACCCCATAGGCCGTGGCTAGTGCCCGAGCTGGACACTCATATACATATCTGTTAGACATCATCAAACTGAAACTAAACATAATATGGAAGCTTTGTGGAAACATAACATTATATCAGAACGTCACATGTATATATCAAGGTAACCTGTCTCCTTAGGAGTCACAGCCAATCAAAAGATATCATAATACACGAGCCGACAAGGCTACCACAACGTACGGGAACATCCCCAAACATATACACAAGCCGACAAGGCTGCCTCTGCATACAACATTCCAAAATATATATATACACAAGCCGACAAGGCTGCCAGTACGTATGGGAACGTCCCAAAATAATTCATATAAACACAACTGAATAACATCTATATACGACCCACGCATATGCCTGTAAACCTCTAAGAGTATCAACACTAACATATGACGGGACAGGGCCCCGCCGTACCCCTGGATAAACATATATATACATCAAAAGATTTGTACCAAAAGTCTAGGCTCTGGAACAATGGAGCTCTCCAAGACAGCTGAGTGGAAATCCTAAGCTAGAGGATCACCAAATCGTGTATCTGTACCTGCGGGCACGAAACGCAGCCCCCCGGAGAAAGAGGGTCAGTACGAGATATGTACTGAGTATATAAAGCATGAAATACAATAAAGAAGATCATGACTGGAATAGAGTTCACAGGAGAAAAGTATGATAATCAAGAAATCACTGTACCTGTGCCTTACGAAACAAAATCATGCATATCATTATCATATACCGTACCCGTCCCATAATGGGACTCGGTGCCATAATCATATCATCATATACATATACTGTACCCGGCCTTCTAGTAAGGGACTCGGTGAATAAAGTCGTGTACACGTATACCATAGCCGGCCCATCATGGGACTCGGTGCCATAATCATATCATCATATCATCATATACGTATGTCGTACCCGGCCCTCTAGTAAGGGACTCAGTGAATAATGCAGTGACACTGTGCACGATAACATACCCGGCCCTGGACTCGGTGAAAGACATAATGACAGCATGCACGAGCAGAGTAGTGAGTGACCACATACAAACCAAGTCATCATCTGAGGCTCAATGGAATAAGTAAAATAAACCAACACTTGAGTGTCAAAGGAGTCTGTCATGTCAAGTATCACTCAAATATCATTATGGGTTATGTCAAATGGAACTTTGGGAATCATAGACACATATCAAGCTAACATGAAATAGTTTATGGAATTCAAGGACTCAATAGAATATTCAAAATGAACCATCTTTTGAAAATCAAGACAATAGCCATATCCAGTACCTTTCGAATATCAATACGGATTATATCAAAATAGAACTTCTGGAATCTTATACACGCTTGTTCATTTCATAAAGATCATGCCAAAAAGAAAGAAGGGTTAACTTTACATACCTGTTAACGATTAATCGCAAACCCGTTCGCTTCGTCGCCCCTTTAGCCTATATAATATAAAAGTAACGCTATCGTCAGTAACTATATTTTCTAGTTCATAAATCTGTAGCCCATCACTTATAGAACTCGTTCTTTAACTTATAATTTCTCGATTAGGGTTTTTCATTAGTTAAGGATTTGACGAAAATCGGGCAGCATTTCCCCTATATATTCGCCTAACCCGAATTTTTAATTATTCTCCTATTTTCACAGAAATACGAACAATAGAGATATACATACAAAATTCTTACAATTCAGCCCATAATAATTCTAACAACCCAACAACCTTTCTGAATCCATTTTAACAAACAATTTTGCATAACAACGACAACTTTAATTACCATAATCCCTTCACTTAATCCATGACAACAACAACAACATATGAACATAATCATACCTTCAATCCTTTCAATTCAACAAGGATAACAACATGTCCATAAAACAACACAACTTAAATTTTAACCATTTAATTCCTCCATAATGCTACTAGAAATTAATTCACCATTCTTAATCAAACAGCCCCCTTACACGACTCAATTTATAATTCAACATCAACATGCATAACCCTTTTATATTCAACACTCATCTATCAAACTATGCAAGTCTAAACATCCTCCAAAACATGTAGAAAAGGATTGAATCTTACCTTAGAGACAAGCTCTTATTATCAACGTGTAACTTCTTCAAGAACAGCCATGGCTGTGAGTTGCCATGGCTGCTATGATCTCCATCTTTTTCCTCTACTTGATCTTGAAATATTTCCAATTAATTGTGTAGAAGGGGGCAGAAAGGAGCTGGCCGCGAGCTCCCTTGGTGGCTGCCATGGCCGTGACTTCTACTTTCTCCAAGGCTTAGGAATTCCTTTCTCATATTTTCTTTTACAAAGTTGAAAATGCATTCTTGTTCATAGCTTAGTCATCACTCATAGCCTTATATGGCACCTACAAAGTGGACACATGTCCAACTATGACATGTCATCTTTCATGATCCAATTATATTTATCCATGTATTGTAGTGGGGTCCACTTAATAACTTAATCACAATTAATTAATCTCTAATCTCCATTAATATTTCTACACTAAATAAAATTTATAAACAATTTGTGTGCTAATTAAAATTGAAAATTAAAAATTCCTATTTCATGTCCGAAAGTAACCCCGTCTTTAACTTGAGTCGATTTGCTTGCGAATTATTCGACGTATAGAAATACGGGGTATAACATCCTTCCCCCCTTTAGAACATTCCTCCTCGAATGTTAAACTGGTCCTAAACTCCCAATACTTTCTCAAGTGTTCTCTTATTTAATTATGCCCTTCATATACCTCTTCCATTTGTCGATTCACTATAATTTACTATAGCATATTCTAGATCTCTACATAGTCATTCCTGTAATATTTCCTCTTTCTGTTGCTTCCCGAGATAATAATTCCACGTCATTACCTTTACTCTCCTCTTCACTTCGCAGTCGGTTATTAGTTGTATTGCGAGCTCTTCCGCTGAAATCTTACTCTCTCCCTTGTGCGCTTAGTCTTAACCCGACTCCTTCTTCTCCTATAGTTACTCCCTTAAGATATCGTTCCCTTTATCTTACCTCTCAATCTTTAAATAAGATTTTTATAACGCGCAGATGTCCTCCATCGATTCATTAGACTTTAATATCTGTGGAGCATTGCATGCCTCTGGTAACCTGTAGACCCTTCACAGGTTCTACGAGTAAAACGAAATTTCCCAGAGGGTAACATTTTTATACTCCAATATCCTTGCTTTACTCCGCTGTTACAGTCCGTATTCTGGAATCCTCAGCATCATGTGTCACTTTCTCACTTTCTTTTAAAGGTATTTAACTATCACTTGCTTTTACTTCTTGATCTCGATCTTTAGGGTTAGTTATCAAATAGCGCTAGGGTCCCCTCATATTATAACTTTACTGTCATCCAATAACCAGTAACCCGCCTGTTTTGATTGTCTCAGCTAAATCATTTTGTAATTCCCTTACCCTAACTGGCAATACTTTAGGCATATTATCTCGTGTCATTTCTCTATTTTTGATTCAAACTCTTCCATTGTCTCTTTGCTCAGATTTTCGTCCTTAGTTTTCCTATCACACATTATCCTGCAATCTTTACAAGAATACGCGAAGGCGCTTAAATCAGCCTGAGAAATACCTTGGCATTGTCTCATCAGTATCTATGCAGACCTTACATTCTTCTCTTATATCTTTCAATTGATATCGGGGCTCAACTATGGCTTTTGCCCTCAGTACTAATTCTATCTCGGTACTTTGGTTCAAACCATCTTACACCTTTTCTTAATGTGTCCAGCATATCGCAACCACATTGTTATTACTGAATCCTTACTTTTCTTATCATGTACTTTCTTAGCATACAAATATTCGTAGGTTGCATAACTATTCTTGTACAACTCGTATAAAGTATGTCCAATCTTAATCATAGTCTTTCCTTCTCCTGGTTCATTCTGCTTTACATATCCTATTTGTACAAAAATTCACTTGCTGTCTATCTTGTCATACTTCTTTCCCTTTCTTTATTCACCCCTTTGATTTTCTTGTATCCTACTATAGGAGATTTTCTATCCTTTCTCCTTTTGCTACTTATAAGTCACAATATTATTAACGAACAACTCCATTGCCAACATCTTAGCCTCTAATCTGGTATAGCATTGTTATCCTTTATAATATCTCTTGTCGTACTCTTTCTTTTCATAAGCATCCACTTTCTAATGTCATATTATCCAAGGTCTTTACAAATAATTGTCAGCACTGCCTCAAATACCATCCCGACTTCTATCCATTTATTGCTGGTTTTGAGATCTTACTAACTTGTCCCAGCGAGGGATCTCACTTAAGGTTTAAGCGTTCATATTAAATATATTGTAGCGTCAATTGTTTCCATCTTACACTTGCATTTCTCTTATCCACTTCCCCATTAAGGGTGTACTTATACCATTATCTGTTTATATTCTGCTCTATGTCCCTATTTCCAATCTCAAATTAATCTGATCTTTTTTTTTCCAACTTATTTGGTATACTGTACCATATCCATGTATTTTCTTTATAATTTATGACTTTGATTATCCACGTACGAAACCTTAACAAAATCCTGAAGCGACGAGAACCTTTCTATGTATAGTACAAAATCTCATCTGACCATCTGTACTCGAGGAATCCAACCAATGTAGCAATTCAGCCAAGTCCACATTCCACTCGCTCCAATCAATAATTATTTAGTACTTGTAGTCATTCCAATTTCCCAATTAGGTAGCACTTATATTCTGATGATAAGTGTCCAAGGCTCTTTTGTAGCATTATCTTTATCCCAACCTGTATCATATGTTTTATCTAATAGATTTACAATACACTATTTATTCCTCAACCTACAGTCCCTGTCCTTTAAGGATTTCACAGGTGAAGTCGTATACGTGCAGTACTCCTTTATGTCTTATGCTCTTCTATCCTTGTTGCATACCTGACACAGACTTCTAACTTACTCAAAATCATATCAAGTTCGTCTTAATGATAGTCTTATCATATCGCCTTGTCGTTGTATTACACCTTTAAGTTCGTCGCTATGTATTTCCCTTTTATTTTACACTCGTACTCCATTAATTACATCTATCTTGGGTGCTTTCTTTATTATTCCTTTCCATTTCTCCATGCTATGTCCATCTTTTATTCTGTGCACGAGGAATCTTTTGCTACTCCTGTATCTTTCGGAAAACACTACTTCTGCATAATCCCTTTCTCATTTTCAAAACGTATTCTGTTCATCCCTATTTGTCCTTATCATCCTAGTCATTTTCTAGCACTCATTCTATCTCATTGCTCATCTTTCTATAGTTTGGTCTTTCACAGTTCCGTCACTTATATTACTCGTGTTCTCGGCTATACATGTCATAATCTATTACTGCACTGTTATCTCGCTTTCTTCTTATTTCCTTCTTCCAATTAACTCCTTCTTTTCTTGTACTCGCTTTGATTCTCGTTATCACATAATCTTTATTCTGAGCCTTCCCTATAGAACCTTATAAGTCCTTCTCATTCGTTCCATACCTTGCCGATTTCACATTTGCCTTTACACTTTAGTCGCATAGATCACGTCATATCTTTTAGCCACTTCCTCGCTAGGCTTTACTCATTTTTTATAACAATCCTTATTATATTCACGTAATATCCTGTTCGTAATCAATCCTATAGTGTAACACTTCTTAACCTTATTCACGATTCTTACTATGATTTAATTACACTCTGTGGAGTAGGCGTACTTAACCTTTCGCCCTTTCTGATCAATCTTATCCTTACTATCTCACAAGTTGTCTTATCAATATCATCATATTTTTCGTAAGTCTTCCCCCTCCGTACTCTTATCTCAATTATACTATTACTCCTTTCAACTGTACACTCATCGTAATTTATCCCTACTTATCAGTTCACTCGATACCTCAATAAAACATTCTGTTAAGATTTGCCACTTTTTTCTAAATCATCCCTTAGTGTCACAAGCCATTTCCAAATTATCCTAGCACTTCATCAACAACACATGAAACATATGATCTAAGACAGACCACAAGTTTGAGTTTTCCTTCTACAAACTCCATCTCCAATTAGTTGATTAAGAACTACTAAACTCAAGGACATAAAGATATGATAAAATGTTACCTCAAGAATACAAGAACGCTCCACTTGTTTCACATAGTTTTCCTTCAGATTCGTTCTTGGGTCATGAACGAACTATTTAGTTCATAAACTACTTACTATATGCTATGTACTTTTCAATAAAAGTGAAACTTAATTGCTGGGCGTTTTTGCCCTTCAACATGAGCTTTTCTAAGGCAAAAATGTGGCTGGGAAGTATTCTGGTTCGTTCAAATAAATTCCAAACTTTGTTGCTCATATATACTTCTTCGAAATAAAATTTTCCAAATAAGAATGGTGCCTCTTACGGATGACATCGAGGGTATCTCTTAAAGCTTTAATCCAGCATAATAAATTTACCCTATCGGTATCGACTTTCAAGACATATTATGAACTTATATCTCATTCCTTTTATATTTGTAGGAAATTTTAGCAGAGTTCCCTCTATATTTCTCACTATCCTAGAACCTGCACGCAGGAAATACCAACAATGCCTCACAGGGCCAACATATATATATATATATATATATGCATCATATCATATCACAGCCATACATGGCTTCCAATATTAACAACAGTATGAAAATGATGGACTTACCTCGTATGTCCAATCCAAACTGTACCTGTTACACTTTCCTGTTTACTTTCCCTTTCAATCTTCAACTTTACATTTCAATCATACTTCAAATACCTTACCCGACATACATTCTTCGTACCGTTCCTTACTTGCGTACTCTGTAACTTCCAATATCATCAGTCACTTTCTTCTGTCGATGCCGTTCTACTGCTGAAATCAAGGGTTAGTATAAGGAATTTCATTTCCTATGACTGGGCTCTATCGCACGATCTTAGATATGAAAGAAAAGTAACATCCTAAATGTCCTGTAGCTTCCTGTCTATAGATGTGGTGCACAACACACCGATAAACAAGACTCTACTAGACACGGTCTGTAGACACTCCGAGGATGAACTGCTCTGATACCACTTTTGTCACGACCCAACCCCGTAGGCCGTGGTTAGTGCCCGAGCTGGACACTCATATACATATCTGTTAGACATCATCAAACTGAAACTAAACATAATATGGAAGCTTTGTGAAAACATAACATTATCTCAGAACGTCACATGTATATATCAAGGTAACCTGTCTCCTGAGGAGTCACAGCCAATCAAAAGATATCATAATACACGAGCCGACAAGGCTACCACAACGTAAGGGAACATCCCCAAACATATGGGCAAGCCGACAAGGCTGCCACTGGATACAACATTCCAAAATATATATATATATATATACGCAAGCTGACAAGGCTGTCACTACGTATGAGAAGGTCCCAAAATAAGTCATATAAACACAACTGAATAACATCTATATACGACCCATGCATATGCCTATAGACCTCTAAGAGTATCAACACTAACATATGACGGGACAGGGCCCCGCCGTACCCCTTGATAAACATATATATACATCAAAAGATTTGTACCAATAGTATAGGCTTCGGAACAATGGAGATCTCCAAGACAGCTGAGTGGAAATCCTAAGCTGGAGGATCACCAAATCGAGTATCTGTACCTGCGGGCATGAAACACAGCCCCCCGGAGAAAGGCAGTCAGTACGAGATATGTACTGAGTATATAAAGCATGAAATACAATAAAAAAGATCATGACTGGAATAGAGATCACATGAGACAAGTATGATAATCAAGAAATCACTGTACCTGTGCCTTACGAAACAAAATCATGCATATCATTATCATATACCGTACCCGGCCCATTATGGGACTCGGTGCCATAATCATATCATCATATACATATACCGTACCCGGCCCTCTAGTAAGGGACTCGGTGAATAAAGTCGTGTACACGTATACCATACCCGGCCCATCTTGGGACTCGGTGCCATAATCATATCATCATATCATCGTATCATCATCTCATCATATCATCATATACGTATGCCGTACCCGGCCCTCTAGTAAGGGACTCGGTGAATAATGCAGTGACACTGTGCACGATAACATACCCGGCCCGGGACTCGGTGAAAGACATAATGACAGCATGCATGAGCAGAGTAGTGAGTGACCACATACAAACCAAGTCATCATCTGAGGCTCAATGGAATAAGTAAAATAAACTAACACTTGAGTGTCAAAGGAGTCTGTCATGTCAAGTATCACTCAAATATCATTATGGGTTATGTCAAATGGAACTTTAGGAATCATAGACACATATCAAGCTAACATGAAATAGTTTATGGAATTCAAGGACCTAATAGAATATTCAAAACGAATCATCTTTTGAAAATCAAGACAATAGCCATATCCAGTACCTTTCGAATGTCAATACAAATTATATCAAAATAGAACTTCTGGAATCCTATACACGTATGTTCATTTCATAAAGATCATGCCAAAAAGAAAGAAGGGTTAACTTTACATACCTATTAACGATTAATCGCAAACCCGTTCGCTTCGTCGCCCCTTTAGCCTATACAATATAAAAGTAACGCTATCGTCAGTAACTATATTTTCTAGTTCGTAAATCTGTAGCCCATCGCTTATAGAACTCGTTCTTTAACTTATAATTTCTCGATTAGGGTTTTTCATTAGTTAAGGACTTGACGAAAATCAGGCAGCATTTCCCCTATATATTCGCCTAACCCGAATTTTCAATTATTCTCCTATTATCATAGAAATACCAACAATAGAGATATACATACAAAATTCTTACAATTCAGCCCATAATAATTCTAACAACCCAACAACCTTTCTGAATCCATTTTAACAAACAATTTTGCATAACGACAATTTTAATTACCATAATCCCTTCACTTAATCCATGACAACAACAACAACATATGAACATAATCATACCTTCAATCCTTTCAATTCAACAAGGATAACAACATGTCCATAAAACAACACAACTTAAATTTTAACCATTTAATTCCTCCATAATGCTATTAGAAATCAATTCACCATTCTTAATCAAACAGCCCCTTACACGACTCAATTTATAATTCAACATCAATATGCATAACCCTTTTATATTCAACACTCATCTATCAAACTATGCAAGTCTAAACTACCTCCAAAACATGTAGAAATGGATTGAATCTTACCTTAGAGACAAGCTCTTATTATCAACGTGTAACTTCTTCAAGAACAGCCATGGCCGTGAGTTGCCATGGCTGCTATGATCTCCATCTTTTTCCTCTACTTGATCTTGAAATCTTTCCAATTAATTGTGTAGAAGGGGGCGGAAAGGAGCTGGCCAAAAGCTCCCTTGGTGGCTGCCATGGTCGTGACTTCTACTTTCTCCAAGGCTTAGGAATTCCTTTCTCAAATTTTCTTTTACAAAGTTGAAAATGAATTCTTGTTCATAGCTTAGTCATCACTCATAGCCTTATATGGCACCTACAAAGTGGACACATGTCCAACTAAAATGACATGTGTCCAACTATGACATGTCATCTGTCATGATCCAATTATATTTATCCATGTATTGTAGTGGGGTCCACTTAATAACATAATCAAAATTAATTAATCTCTAATCTCCATTAATATTTCTACACTAAATAAAATTTATAAACAATTTGTGTGCTAATTAAAATTGAAAATTAAAAATTCCTATTTCATGTCTGAAAGTAACCCCGTCTTTAACTTGAGTCGATTTACTTGCGAATTATTCGACGTATAGAAATACGGGGTATAACTGCATGCATGGTATTCGCCTTAAGAGGAAATCAAATATACAGATTATCTCTTTATCTCATGCTTTCTGGTTTCTTAATTATGTTGTTATTCATGCCTTACATACTCAGTACATTATTTGTACTGATGTCCTTTCTTGTGTTTGCTGCGTTCATGCCCGCAGGTAGACAGAGAGACGAATCTGATCCCTAGGAGCTTCATCAGCAGAGACTCAGGAGCGCTCCACTTATTTCGAAGTTGCAGTCTATTGGTATTCTCCTTTTGTGTATATATTTGGGGCATGGCGGGGTCTTATCCCATCCTTATGATTTCCAGTACTCTATATAGAGGCACGTAGACATGTGTGGATAGTTAGAAGTTTCATAACCTCAGTAGTGTAGATCTAGTATATCATTTTTGTACCCTTGTGGGCTTGTATATATGTATATGGGATGGAGTTGACGATTATCGTGTAAATGAGTTTTATTTGAGAATTAATGTCACGACCCAACCCCATAAGCCGTGACTAGTGACCGAGTTGGGCACCCTAACGAACTTATCCAATTCGAATCACAAACAGATAGCATATACTGGCACAATTGTCACACGCTGCCTTAAATTATATCAAACTATCTCAGACACATTTCAGCACAACCAGATGCACATACATATATCAAAAGCCGACAAGGCTATCAAATAGAACAACGGTCCCAAAACATATACAAAATGCACGCCGACAAGGCTGCCATAACGCGTAGGATCATACAAACACATCTGAACAGAAGTAGGCACACACACCCACAAATACGTCTACAGACCTCTAAACAGACCAACCGAAACATATGGCGGGACAGGGCCCCGCCGTACCCCTGAACAAATGTATACATACACAGCAAACAAATATGTATACCAAAATATATGCTCTGAAATGAGAAGAGCACTCCAAACAGCAGAAGAGTGTCCTAAACTGGTGGATCACCAAACTGTGCGTCTGTTCCTGCGGGCATGAAATGCAGCTCCCCGAAGAAAGGGGGTCAGTACGAAATATGTACTGAGTATACAAAGCAGAAAATACAGAAACAAATCTGAGGCATAAACGAAATAGTAGTACAGAACATAAGTATAAATTCAACATATCAAAATGTTTACTTTAAAACATAAGTCATGCGTAGGGTACAGAAGAATATGGTCGCCCGCCCGTCGATGGCGCCATAACACAACATATCACCAGAAAGTTACAAATCTCCGTACCTCCGTCACATATCATAACGCAGCATAACGCCATACACAGCATACCACCATACACAGCATAACACCAAATATAAGTGGAACCCGACCCTCTTGGCGAGTAGCTCGGTGAACCATAAACACAGCATAACTCCGAAGTATATCAAAGTGCGCACGACAACAGAACCGGCGAAAGATATAACAGAACGCACGAGTAGAGTCGTGAGTAGTCATATGCATAAAATCATTATCATGAACTCAACATAAGTAAAATGATCATACTTGAAAATCAAAATAATAGTCATAACAGATTCTTTCAAAAGTTCTCCGAATTACATAAAGGAAAGTCGCGGGACCCGCGGACGGGTATTGACCCGAGTCGGGCCCGCCTATGGAAAACATACGCATTATACATCATGCCAACTTCTATAAAAATATTGGAACAATCCGAGCCTTTATGCGAAAGATATGGCATTCAAAAATTACGAAATTCTTTAAAGCGAAACCTTTCTATGCAAGGTTCGGAAAGCGATTATTTCAAAGACATAATGGTTCATATTTCATCAAATCATACATAAGAGTGCCAAGGAATATATAAGGATCATAACATGCTCGGATTTCGAATCTTAGAATTTTCCTCAAGGCTTATAATCTAGCCTATCGAAAACTAAGGCCTGCCAAAAGAAAGAAGGATTGGGCTTTACATACCTTTAGCGTTTAGTCGTATTATAACTTGTACTTTCTGCCCAAAAACACTTACCCCATATCAAGATATCAAGAGCTACAATTAGTCTACAAAGGAATTTAATACGTATTTTGACGCTCACAATCCCTTTCTAACATTTAAACGACGTTTCGTTCGCATTCAAACCAACTAGTGCTACAAGCTAACATTGCTAATCATTCTTTCATATATCAATCCAAACTTGTTTAACATGACTTAGGGGACTTTGGACAGCTTTCACATCATTCAAATCAGTCCCAAACTCACGGCCAAACAGCACACACCACAATACCATTTTCACTTCGCAATTTTCCAGTTTTAACTTACAACGACAACAACACGTTTAATAACATTACTTTCACGATTCTTGGAACTGTTTTAGCATCATTTTTATTCTTACAACAGCCCACAAGTCATTTCAATTTCAACTTCAATCATTGCACATCACTTTCACTATATGTTCATAACAACATTCAATATTCAACATACACTAATTCACTTCTAACCTTAAAACAGTCCACGGTTTTGGACTGCTTGTATACTTCAACATGATTCGTTTCTTTAACACCTCAATTCACATATTCAACATGCATACAATACACCACCATGTCCATAACAACAACAATCAAAACTTGGCACAAAACAGTCCACAATCCCCCTAAAACAGTCCCCTTACACGGCTTCAACACCATTCCAACAACTTCATGATTTTTCATCCATTTATCCATACTACAATACATTCAATCCATTTCCAATATATATACAAGAAGATTAAACATGATTCCATTAAGTCTACAACACACGGCTCATTTCAATTTTTAAGAAAAACGGTCCAATACCAACATGCAACATCATAAACAAACTTCTTACAATCTTTGTTCATTTACATATGTTGACACACATTCAATCCATCAACAATACATGCAAAACAAGACCAACCATGGCTTCACCAAGCTCACGGCTCACCCTCAAGTTCAACCACAACAACAATCCAACAACAACATGCATGAATTTACATTCAAATCATCATGCAACACAAGAACAATGATCATTCTTACCATACAACTTGTTCATCAACCTTGGCCGAATCTTCAACCCTATTGAAATGCTACACCTCCTTGTTTCTTTCCAAAAACTACTACACGTTCTTATGCACTTGATGAGGATTTGATTTGATGGAGAAACTGATTTTTTTGGAGCAATTTTTGACCCCTCACTCTCGGCTAGCTCTAGACCGAGAGCTTCTCTCTCTAGCTCTATAGTTTCTTGACTTTGAAATGTTGAAATGAGTTGTGTAATGAGGTATGAATCAGATTTTTTTTTACTATATGTATTTACCCCATGATTTGGACATGTGTCCCACACTATTTTGGGTCAATAGCCATTGACCATCCCACTTAAACTACACGGCCAACAATGTCCATTTTAAATGGACTGATTTTTGTTTTTCCCAATCCCACTAATAATCCAATTATGGTTAGTTTAATCCCAATTTTCCTTTAATATTTCAATGTCAAACGAAATTTGTAGTTAAATTGTGACTTGAAACGAAACCGGAAGTTAAAGTCTCTACTTCGTATCTTGAGATAGTCTTGTCTTTAACTTGTCGCGTTTATTTTAAAATGCCCCAATGTATGGAAATATGGGTTATAACAATTAATGTCTGTCCAGGTTATGATTATAGGAAATTAGATATGTGGTTCACCGAGATAAGATTGGAAGAAGCATGCTAGGTGGTGCTCGGTAGGCTAGCTCCGAGTACCCGTCATGGCCCTGGATTAGGTCGTGACACTTCTATCCAACCCAGGCCGCCCGAAGATCTTCCTTTTATGATGTCTATTTCCTACTCCAGTCATTGTGGTTAATTGTTTAGACATGTTTTGGATTAGAGTCTTTGTACGGTGACTTTCGAATTTTGGGATTTGTAATAGTTAGGACTTCCGCATTTACTCCATTATTTTATGGCATGACTTGTTTTGATTATCTTGTGCTTGAATGAGTAATAACTAATGGAATTTGCTAATATAAAAACGGACTTGAATGAATCGTTGACTTGTGTGTTGGTTCGCCCACTAGGAGTTAGTGTAGGTGTCAGTCATGGCGGGTTGGGTCGTGACAGTGTCCATGTACTACTCACTCTAGAACTGACCTCGGATTGCGAGCTCAAAACTAGGCCACATCCTTACCCCTCATCAAATGTGCCTTATATATATATATATATATATATATATATATCGGTACCCTAGCTGGGTCTCGAGATATGGATCAAGTCTAGAACCCAATATGAAGCACCACTCTAATATAAGCATGATCAATTAATAATATCAATGCCAAGGAAGTACAAGTCACAATGCCATAAGTCATGACAAGACTCAGATAAATCAACTCAACAATAGCATGAAACATACAAGCTATCTCAATCAACACAAAGAGTATATATATATATATATATCAACCCCTTCCTTCCAATAACACAACAAATACACCTCATGGTTCAATACACAAAGTAACGGCAACAAGCCCACATAATCAGAAGTCATACCAACCTAGGTAATATCCAACCAGACTTCATGCCCGAAAGCCTAATCATGCTTTCTCCTGCCAATTCTACTATATATAAAATTTACTAATCAAAGTCTAACTCAAGTATGCCGTAACCTACTCAAGTAAGCCATAACCTACCTCGAATGCAAAACCAGAACGCGAGCTACTCCACCGGAGCTTTCCCTTTACGTAATGCCTCAGAACGCTCAAAGTCTAGCAATAGCAACGCTAAGTATGTAATAGACCATCTAATTGGAAGAAGAATCGATTTGGGAAGAATACCTTAAATACCCCTAACCAAACATATTGGTAAAATCAAAAAAAGTAAGGGTGAAATTACCCTACCCTTAGTCACAACAATCAATATCCTCAAATTCAAGGGTTTCTAATCACTTTAGACACTTCAATTTAACAAATTAATCAAAACCCCCAAATTTGGGTGAAACTGTTATAGCCCGTATTTTGTACGTTCGGATGTTTCGGGGTAGTCGTGGTAAATTAAGGGCAAAACCATTTTCCAAAATTATTTTAATGTGCAAGTTGTTTATGAATATTATTTATGAACATTATTAGTATGGAAATATTGAGAAAGGCAAAGGGTAAAAAGGGAAATTCGCAAGATGGCTCATAGAAATGTGGAGGAAGCCTAAGGGAAAATTTGGAATTTGGAAAATGATTTATGCATGTTGTATTATTGAAAAATGAATGAAATTTATGAAATATGTATATGTGTGGTGTGGCCCAATAGGAGTGATGATGGTAGGATGTGATGAATTGATTTTTATTTAGTAGTTTGATTGTTGTGTTGTGGATTCCATGATGTAAAAATGAAAGTTTGATGGCTTGAAATGAAGTTGTGGTCATTGTAGAGTTGTTGAAGGAGTTAGTATGACATTAGCATGAATTCTTATATTTGCATGAATGATGTTGTGAATATGTAGATTGTTAGTGAAGTTCATAAATTTGGAAGAAAGTAATGTGTGGTTGTCTTTGGTGGTGTTGCGAGATTTCAGGTGGAAGTGTACATTAATTGGGTTGTTTGAATATTGTGTGAATTGATTAAAGTGTTCTTGAATCATGTTAGAATGACTTCGGATAAATACTTGAATGTGGGATCATTGGTGTTAGCTGAAATATATGTGATTGAGTTGAATAAAAATGGAATGCCGTCGGATTATGTAGAAAGAATTGTTAATGTTAGAATGTATTTTGAAACAATTGTTGAAGTTGGAGATATGATTGTTGGTATTATTGTTGATAATTTGGCCGAGTTGAATTCTCGGGTTTGTTGTTGTTAAATTGGCCGAGCTAGATTCTCGGGGATGTTGTATTTACAGGGGAGATGCTGCCGAAATTTCGGTAGAATATAAGTGAATTCATTTGAAAGACTAAGACAAGTATATGTCGATGAATCTAATGATTATGTCAATTCTCTTGAATGTAGATTAGCAAGTTTAGACAAATAAGCGTAGCTAGTTGGTCGTGGGACAGGTATGTAAGGCTTACCCTTTCTTTCTTTTGGCATGTCCTAGAGCTAAGTAAGGTATGACATGACACGCACCTTGGGGTAATTCTACTTTTTGGATTCTGAGCTTGGTTACGATGCTTATTTGCTTTTGTCATAAGCATGTTTCGTATGGTTGAGTCTATTGTATGATTAATAAATGAATAAGCTACTTCATATGGTTTTGATATGTTTCCGAGACCGTCTATGACTCTGATTCACTTCTAATATAAGTATGCCTGATATGATCGAGCTTAATTATATGATTGAACAACGGGATGAGCATAAAGAGTTTTGTTTCTAAAAGAGTTCTGTGAGTCTTAATGTCCCTAACTTTCGCAAAAGATCTCGGATTTGTTTTGAAATGTTTGTAAAAGTTCTATGGTAAAAATGTCTGTAACTTTCATATACCAACTCCGATTGACTTGAAACGTGTTTATGATCCTTCAAATGTCGGTAAGAGTACGTAATTATCGAGTCTTAAAATTTATTTGATATGCACACAGTTTCTCACTACTCTGCTCGTGCATGTGTCATTGCCTCCTTCACCGAGTCCCGGGTCGATATGTATCGTGCGTATGGTTCGGCGAGCCTCTTCTTAAGGGCCGGGTTCCATATATATATAATTTCGGAGTATGAGTGTCCGGTTCTGGGGTACCGTGTATATGTGTCCGGTCCCCGATTACCGTGTATATGTTATGGAGTATGATGTGTCCGGTTCCCGGGTTCTCGTGCATATATGTCCGGTTCCCGGGTACCGTGTATATGCTATGATATGTTATGCGTGACAGAGATTACGGAGTAAATCTTCTGGATTATGATGTGTGTGGCGCCAAAGACGGGGTGGCGACCACGTTCCCCGGGTCCCGCAAGGGACCGGACACCGTTTCTGACATGCATGATTTGTGTTTCGAGTAAGCATTTTGATATTCTGGATAAGCCACTTATCTTCTGTACTTCTTCTGGCATATGACTTCGACATATATGATTTGTGTTTGGAAAAACAAGTATTTGGATATTCTGGATGATTTACTTACTTCCTGTACTCCTTCTGACATATGACATCGGCAGATACGATCTGCGTTATGAGAAATAAGTAGTTTGGTAATCTGAATAATGTACTTATGTTTGTACTGCTTGTGTCGATTATGGTTCTGTTTTCTGTATTCTTGCCTTACATGCTCAGTACATTTTCCGTACTGACCCCCTTTCTTCGGGGGCTGCATTTCATGCCGCGCAGGTACACCCAGATGAGTAGAAGTCATTACAGAAGATGTTCCAACGAAGTTGGCAAGCTCCATTTGCCTCTGGAGTGTTGCCGGGTCAGAGTATTATGCTATGATGTTTTGTTCGAAGTTAGAGACTTTGCAGACAGAGTCGTGGGTATTGGTTGTCAGTTCTGTAAGCGGCTCCATCGGCCGATGTGTCATTTTGTGTTATGATATAAGTTCTATATGATTACAGATTTTGTTTGATTTGAAAACTACGAGAAAGAATATTTCTGAAAGTTTTGCTATGTATTTCGTCCTTATCTGATTTAAAAGTTTGACAAGATTATGTGTGTACTAAGGGTCAGAGGGTTCGCTCGGCCCTAAGTAAGGGTCGGGTGCCCATCACACCCTAATAAGGTTAGGGTGTGACAAAGTGGTATCAGAGCAAGTTTGTCCTAGGGATTGTCTGCAAAGTCGTGTCCAGTAGAGTCCTGTTTATGGTGTGAAGCGCGCCACATTTATAAACAGGAGGCTACGGGGCATCTAGGGATTGTCGACCTTCTTTCTGTCTTAGATCGTGCGATAGAGCCAAGTCACAAGAAATAAGATTCCTTATATAAGCCTTACATACGACGGAAGGAGGTAAGTGATGATATGAAAAGCCACTGCGGTAAGTATTGATATATTTGATCTGTTACCTGAAACTGGCAGTTCCGGATGGCTAGAATGTGATATATAGCCGTATGCTCTGTGAGCCATTGTTGATATTTGCTGTGTACAGATTTTGAAAGGGGAGAATGGTATAAGAGGAGAAAGGTCTGTTGGAAGATTCCGAGAAAGTCGACAATCGGTTTTGCTGTAGATTATTATGTAAGGATGGAGAGTGGAAATCCGAACAGACTGATACCTGAGTACTTGTAAGTAATGGCGACGAAGGTATGTTCCCCACCATCGGGAATCTGGAAATCTGGGATGAAAGGTAACCATACTCACAGGTGAAAGATGAACATGGAAGATCGAAAAGGGTAAAATAGTAATTGTAAAAAGGAAAGACGTGTTACGAGAATGTCTCAGAATCTGTAAGACCTCGACTCGCTCCAAATCATGTAGTAAAGGTCATGCGAGGGAGCGGACGCGATTATATTAGCATTAAGGCACTGGATTCCACCAAAGTTTCGAGGTTAAGCGCGCTAAGGTGGGAGCAATTTTAGGATGTGTGACCCCCTGGGAATTATGCAAGAAATTCTATGTATCTAGACATAAGAGACAAATGAGAAGTTAGAATAACCTAAGGGAAACTAGAGTATACGGGGTGGTTGGAGACCATAACAGGTCGCTGTTACGTCCCGTATTTTTATACATTGGGACAACCCGGATGAACTATGATAATTTAAGGCCAAGATTTTTTCGGGATTTGAAGTCGGGACTTTTGACCATTTGATTTTATTCTGAGATATAAGTTGTGTATGAAATTGATGACATTGAACACTTAGGAAAAATTTGGGACCAAAAGTGATAAAACTGGAAGTTGAAAAATCATCCATTTCTATGGTTGGCCTTGTAAGTGGGGTGAATGGCCCACACAAGATGTGTTCAATTTTAATTGGAACCACACATGGTGTGGGCCAAGGGACAATTGTGCACTTCATTTAAGTGGCAAAAGATGACCACTAGTTTCATTTCTCATCTCACCACACTTGGACAAAAAAAAAAAAAAAAAAGAGGAACAAGAAGTGAAGAGAGGGAGGCTCTCGGCCAGCCCTCCCAAAAAAATCACCTCTCCTCTCAAGCCCTTCAAAAATTATTTCCTTGATGTAAACCCACTACTTTGAGGTCCCTAAGTAGCGTGGAGGTGTCATTGGAGCGATCAACCCATTATTTTTCATCTTTGGAAACCCTAGCCTATTGTGAAATTGAAGAGAAAAGGTAAGATTTGATTATGTTTTATGTGTTATGAAGGTTGTATGCATCTTGTAGTATGTTAAAAATGGAGGAACATCATGAAATATGGAATGTTGGAAGTGAGTTGTGTGTGTGGTGCTTGAGCCGTGTAAGTGTGTGTGTGTTGTGTTGTGTTGAAACTATGAATTAATGCCTAGTTAGTATATTATGATCATTGTAGGGTGAAGGAATGATTGAGAATTATCCATATGTGTATGTTGGTGTGCTAGCCGAAAATGGGTCACCTTATATGGCAATGAATAAATTAATGTCGCTTAATGTTTTAGTCGTCGTCGTTATGAATTCGATGTTGGAAATGAATGCTTAATGACTCAAATTGATGTTGTAATTGATGCGGCCTGATTTGGAGGTTATAGTATATTCTATGTAATTTGTATGTTGATGAGAATAGCATTGTTAGAATGTGAATTGTGGATGCAAAACATGGCTTGAAAATGAAAAGAGGGCTGCTCGGTTAGGGGCTGGTTTCGGCCAACTTGGAAAAAATTTCTTGGGATCGTTGGAAATTTTTTGTGAATGGTTTAGAAGTCCTCTAATATGGTGGGAAAGGATTCGGGTTGATAATCGAATGTATGAACGATATCGTGGCTTGAAAGTAAGCCAATGAATCGAATATTTGGAAAGTTGTTGAAAGATGTAAAAGAAAGTTATTAATGTTGTTTTGCCTTTCGATTTGGTTATCAATGTTACTAGGTTGGTTATTGTGGTTGTTGTTGTTGTTGATTTGAGCGAGATAAATTCTCGGGATGGCCTATTTACAGGGGAAGTGCTGCCGAATTTTCTGTAGAATTTAATGATTAGTTAGAAAGAATGGCTTAAGTGCCTTAACTATTGTTTGGTATTCGTTGGCGTATTATAGACCTTGGGGAGCCCGAGGTGTAGATTTGGAGTAGCTTTAGATTGGCTAGCTTGGAAGTGCATTCGAGGTATGTAAAGCAACCTTCCTTCTTTTGGCATGCCTTAGTTTCACATAGGCTAGATTAGAGCTTTAAGGGAATTCCAAATTCGAGATCCGAGCATGTTATGATGCATATATATATTCTTTGGCACTCTTATGTATGTTTTTATGAAATATGAACCATGATGTATTTGAAGTAATTGCTTTCCGAAATTCGCATAGAAAATGTTCACTTTAAGGAATTTTGTAATCTCTGAATGCCATATTTTTCGCATAGAGGCTCAGATCGCTCCAATAATTTTTATAGGAGTTTACTTGATGTATAATGGGTATGTTTTTCATAGGCGGGCTCAGTTCGGGTCTATACTCGTCCGTGGGTCCCGCGACGCCCTTTATGTAAATTCGACAACTTTGAATCAAAAAGTGATAATTATTATTCCGATTTCGAATATGACTACTTTACTTATCCTTCGGATATATAATAATGATTTTATGCATATGATTCCTCACTACTCCGCTCGTGCCTACTATGATATCGTTCGCCGGTTCCCGGGCCGGTTCTGTTATCGTGCGCTTTTTGATACATTCAGGTGTTATGCTGTGTTTATGGTTCACCGTGCTCCTCGCTCGAGGGCCGGGTTCCACTTATGTTTGGCGTTATGCTGTGTTTGGCGTTATGCTGTGTTGTGATGTGTGACGGGGATTCGGAGATTTGAAACTTTCTGGTGTTATGCTGTGTTGTGGCGCCATCGACAGGCGGGCGACCACATTTTCCAGTGCCCTATGCATAATTTATACTTTGGAAATAAACATTTTGATATGTATTATTTTCTATATATCTGATTCGATTATTATTCAGATTTATTTCTGTACCTTCTGCTTTGCATACTCAGTACATATTTCGTACTGACCCCCTTCTCCGGGGGCTGCGTTTCATGCCCGCAGGTACAGACGCACAGCCTGGTGATCCACCTGTTTAGGACACCCTTTCTGCTATTCGGAGTGCTCCTCTCTTTCCGGAGCTTATACTTTTGGTATATATATTTATTAGTGCATTTGTATATATTCGTTCATGGGTACGGCGGGGCCCTGTCCCGCCATATGATTCTGTCGGTCTGTTTAGAGGTCTGTGGACATGTTTGTGGGTTAGGGTCTTTCTCTATGGATGTATGTACATGTCGTTTGGGCGATCCCATACGCCGAGGCGGCCGGTCCGCATATGGTGTTTGGGCGATCCTATACGCCGAGACGGCCGGTCCGCATATGTTTATATATTGCTTGGTTAGCCCTGTGTGGCTTTTGTTTGTATTTTCTGCGTGCAGGGTATATTGGATAGTCCGTAAAACAAAGGAAACTCTGCCGAAATTTTCTGGAAATTACCTAAATTTGAAATAAAGTCTTGTCGGCTTCCGCCATATACTAGAATGAGTTGATAGAATTTGAGATAATATTTGATAGATGGGTTCGGGTGCCCAGATCGGGCACTAGTCACGGCCTACGGGGTTGGGTCGTGACAGAAGTGGTATCAGAGCAGTTTGTCCTCGGAATGTCTACAGACCGTGTCTAGTAGTGTCTTGTTTATCGGTGTGTTGTGCACCACATCTATAAATAGGAAGCTACAGGACATTTAGGATGTTTCCTTTCTTTGAATCTTAGATCGTGCGATAGAGCTGTGCTATTAGGATGATTCTGTTCTGATCTGTTGTTGTTTTTCTTTCAGTGATGCCTCCGAAAAAGGCGACGGCCGCCCAGAAGAAAAAGGGCGTAGTAGGAGAGACCAGCCGGGCTCAGAAGGATACTCGGACCCTTGCTCAGATGATGCGTGATATTACGTCCCGGCCAGCCGACTCTGCTACGTCTACATCGTCAGAGGAGTCTGGAGCAGCTTCACCATTAGCTCCAGGGGCTCCAGCTCCCGCGCCTCCAGCTCCTCAGCCAGGGGCGGAGGACAGGACACTGAGAGAGGCTGTGCAGTTATTGACCACTCTGGTAGCGGGACAGGCTCGCAGACGCGGGCGGAGAGATGATGATGATGACGATAGGCGTGACAGCCTGAGGGTTCGAGAGTTTCTATTATGTGGCCCTCCAGAGTTTTACGGGTCTAAGCCCGACGAGGACCCCCATGACTTTATTCGGGGGATGCGGCGCTCACTAGATTTGGTCAGGGCTTCAGAGACTGAGTCTGTTGAGTTGGCTTCGCATAGACTACGGGATGTTGCTGCTCACTGGTATGAGTCCTGGGAGCTATCCAGGGGTGAGGGTGCTACCCCAACTACTTGGGATGAGTTCGTGACTGCTTTCACTCACCACTTTTTGCCCCCAGAGTTACGGCGGGCGCGGGTTGATCGATTTTTGCATCTGCAGCAAAGGGGTCGGAGCGTCCGTGAGTATAATATGGAGTTTGATTCTTTGGCCCGGTATGCACCTGCCATAGTAGCAGATATGGCCGATCGGATGCACAGATACGTGATGGGGTTAGACCGCTATTTGATTGATGGCTGTATGGCGGTGGCATTGCAGGCAGACATAGATATTGCCCGACTACAGGCTTATGCCCTGGGTATGGAGGACCGACATAGAGCTGATTATGCTAGCAGAGATCGGGACAGGAGGCCGCCCAAGAGGGCCAGATTCGCAGGTTATTCTGGAGATTCTCGAGGCGGACAGCCTCAGCAGCAGCAGTCAGGCAGACATCCTCCTCCGTCAGGCCGGGGTACACCCCCACAGTTTACCGGCAGGAGATCTGAGGGTGCCGGATATTCAGGGGCAGGCCCGAGCTCCAGGGCTTCAGGTTCACAGTTGGACAGAGGTTCCAGCAGTCAGATGAGGCCACCCAGACCTTTGTGTTCCTACTGTGGGAGACAGCACCCGGGAGAGTGTTTCTGAGCTACGGGTGCATGCTTTGTGTGCGGCCGTCAGGGCCATCAGATAAGAGACTGTCCGGCTAGAGGTAGTACAGGCAGTTCAGCTCAGTCTACCGGGTCAGCCGGTGGTTCATCTTCAGCCTCGGTGGCGATGCGCCCTGCGGGGCGAGGTACTCCAGCACCAGCAGGCCGCGGCAGGGGTCGTGGCGGAGCTTCGGGTTCTAGCGGTCCTTCGAACCGCATTTATGCCTTAGCCAGCAGACAGGACCAGGAGGCTTCGGCTAATGTCGTCACAGGTATATTACTGGTTTTCTCTCGTGATGTGTATGCATTGATTGATCCTGGTTCTACATTATCATTTATATCTCCACTCGTTGCTGATAAAAATGGGATAGAATCCGAACCGATAGAGCCTTTTGAGGTAGCTACACCAGTAGGGGATTCTGTTATAGCCAGTCAGATTTATAGAGATTGTTCCGTGATTATCTGTGGCCGCTGCACTAAGGCGGATTTGGTAGAGTTAGATATGATCGAGTTTGACGTGATTATGGGTATGGATTGGCTAGCTTCTTGCTATGCTAATGTTGATTGTCAAAAGAAGATAGTCCGATTCCAATTCCCAGGGGAGCCAGTTATAGAGTGGGCAGGTAATACAGTATCGCCGAGGGGTAAGTTTATTTCATACCTCAAGGCTGAGAAAATGATCAAAAAGGGGTATATTTATCATCTGGTCCGTGTTCATGATTTAGAGGCAGAGGCACCGACTCTTCAGTCAGTCCCAGTGGTTAATGAATTTGTAGATGTTTTCCCAGATGAGCTTCCGGGTCTTCCTCCCGAACGGGAGATAGAGTTTGCTATTGATCTGTTGCCAGACACTCAGCCTATCTCTATTCCTCCGTACAGAATGGCACCTGCAGAATTGAAAGAGCAGCTGAGAGATTTATTGGAGAAGGGTTTCATTCGGCCTAGTGCGTCACCCTGGGGAGCTCCGGTATTATTTGTGAGGAAGAAAGACGGCTCGCTGCGGATGTGCATTGATTATCGGCAGTTGAATAAGGTAACCATCAAGAATAAATATCCCCTCCCCAGGATTGATGATTTGTTTGATCAGCTGCAGGGTGCCAGGTACTTCTCGAAGATAGACCTGCGATCGGGTTACCATCAGGTACGGGTACGAGAGGCTGATATTCCCAAGACAGCATTCAGGACCCGATATAGGCACTATGAGTTCAGAGTTATGTCTTTTGGGCTGACAAATGCCCCAGCAGTATTTATGGACCTGATGAATCGGGTATTCAGACCGTTCTTGGATATGTTTGTGATCGTATTTATCGATGATATTCTGGTTTATTCTCGGTCAGAGGCAGAGCATGCGGACCATTTGAGGACGGTACTTGGCACACTTCGGCACCAGGAATTATATGCTAAATTTTCTAAGTGTGAATTCTGGTTATCTTCAGTGGCATTTCTGGGACATATTATTGGGGCTGATGGCGTCCGGGTGGATACCCAGAAGATCGAGGCCGTAAAGAATTGGCCTAGACCTACGACGCCGACAGAGGTGCGTAGCTTTCTGGGATTGGCTGGTTATTATCGGATATTCGTGGAGAAGTTTGCTTCCATTTTAGCGCCTTTGACAAGGCTGACTCAGAAGGGAGCTAAGTTTCAGTGGTCAGATGCTTGCGAGCGTAGCTTCCAGTTGCTGAAAGAGAAATTGACTACGGCTCCAGTCCTGACTCTTCCGGAGGGTCCAGATGGGTATGTGATTTATTGTGATGCCTCTGTTATTGGTTTGGGATGTGTGTTGATGCAGCACGGCAGGGTGATAGCTTATGCTTCCCGGCAGCTCAGAAAACATGAAAAGAATTATCCTACTCACGATTTGGAGCTGGCCGTTGTCATTCATGCTTTGAAGATGTGGAGACATTATTTATATGGGGTTCACGTTGACATTTATACAGATCATAAGAGCCTTCAGTACATCTTTAGGCAAAAGGAGCTGAACTTGCGGTAGCGGAGGTGGTTAGAGTTGCTGAAAGATTATGATGTTGACATTCTCTACCATCCTGGGAAAGCTAATGTTGTGGCAGATGCACTTAGTCGCAAGTCTATGGGTAGCCTAGTAGACGTGCCATCAGGGAGGAAAGAAATGGTTCGCGATATTCATCAGTTGGCTAGTCTTGGATTTCGCTTGGCTGATTCTGGAGATGTTGGGGTTTCGGTTCGAGGTATTGCTGAGTCCTCTATTACAGAAGATATTAAGCGGCATCAGTATGAGGATCATATTCTGGCACAGTACAGAGATGCAGCTCTGGCACAGGAGAAGACTCCGTTTGAGATTTCACCTGATGGAGTGTTATTTCACAGAGGCAGATTGTGTGTACCTGACGTTGCAGGGTTGCGGCGACAGGTTATGTGCGAGGCACATTACGCTCGATATTCTGTTCACCCAGGGTCGACGAAGATGTACCATGATATCAGATGCCTATATTGGTGGGACGGTATGAAAAGAGATATAGCAGAGTTCGTTGCTCAGTGTCCAAATTGCCAGCAGGTTAAGATTGAGCACCAGAAGCTCGGTGGGCTATTGCAGGAGATGGAGATACCGACGTGGAAGTGGGAGATCATTAATATGGACTTTATTACAGGTCTACCTCGCACTCCACGGAGGTATGATTCTATTTGGGTTATTGTTGATCGGCTGACGAAATCAGCCCATTTTCTTCCGGTTCGGACCACCTATTCAGCTGAGGATTATGCCAGGCTTTATGTCAGGGAGATTGTACGACTTCATGGAGTTCCTGTGTCTGTTATTTCCGATAGAGGTGCCCAGTTTACAGCTAAGTTCTGGAGATCGTTTCAGGAGGGATTGGGGACCCAGGTGAGCCTGAGTACAGCCTTCCATCCCCAGTCCGACGGACAGGCCGATCGCACTATTCAGACATTGGAAGATATGTTGCGTGCCTGTGTTATTGATTTCAGGGGTAGCTGGGACGACCATTTACCGCTTGGTGAGTTTGCGTATAATAATAGCTACCACTCCAGTATTCAGATGGCACCGACTTGGGACAGGAGGCCGCCCAAGAGGGCCAGATTCGCAGGTTATTCTGGAGATTCTCGAGGCGGACAGCCTCAGCAGCAGCAGTCAGGCAGACATCCTCCTCCGTCAGGATGGGGTACACCCCCACAGTTTACCGGCAGGAGATCTGAGGGTGCCGGATATTCAGGGGCAGGCCCGAGCTCCAGGGCTTCAGGTTCACAGTTGGACAGAGGTTCCAGCAGTCAGATGAGGCCACCCAGACCTTTGTGTTCCTACTGTGGGAGACAGCACCTGGGAGAGTGTTCTGAGCTACGGGTGCATGCTTTGTGTGCGGCCGTCAGGGCCATCAGATGAGAGACTGTCCGGCTAGAGGTAGTACAGGCAGTTCAGCTCAGTCTACCGGGTCAGCCGGTGGTTCATCTTCAGCTTCGGTGGTGATGCGCCCTGCGGGGCGAGGTACTCCAGCACCAGCAGGCCGCGGCAGGGGTCGTGGCGGAGCTTCCGGTTCTAGCGGTCCTTCGAACCGCATTTATGCCTTAGCCAGCAGACAGGACCAGGAGGCTTCGCCTAATGTCGTCACAGGTATATTACTGGTTTTCTCTCGTGATGGGTATGCATTGATTGATCCTGGTTCTACATTATCATTTATATCTCCACTCGTTGCTGATAAAATTAGGATAGAATCCGAACCGATAGAGCCTTTTTTGGTAGCTACACCAGTAGGGGATTCTGTTATAGCCAGTCAGATTTATAGAGATTGTTCCGTGATTATCTGTGGCCGCTGCACTAAGGCGGATTTGGTAGAGTTAGATATGATCGAGTTTGACGTGATTATGGGTATGGATTGGCTAGCCTCTTGCTATGCTAATGTTGATTGTTAAAAGAAGATAGTCCGATTCCAATTCCCAGGGGAGCCAGTTATAGAGAGGGCAGGTAATACAGTATCGCCGTGGGGTAAGTTTATTTCATACCTCAAGGCTGAGAAAATGATCAGAAATGGGTATATTTATCATTTGGTCCGTGTTCATGATTTAGAGGCAGAGGCACCGACTCTTCAGTCAGTCCCAGTGGTTAATGAATTTGTATATGTATTCCCAGATGAGCTTCCGGGTCTTCCTCCCGAACGGGAGATAGAGTTTGCTATTGATCTGTTGCCAGACACTAAGCCTATCTCTATTCCTCCGTACAGAATGGCACCTACAGAATTGAAAGAGCAGCTGAGAGATTTATTGGAGAAGGGTTTCATTCGGCCTAGTGCGTCACCCTGGGGAGCTCCGGTATTATTTGTGAGGAAGAAAGACGGCTCGCTGCGGATGTGCATTGATTATCGGCAGTTGAATAAGGTAACCATCAAGAATAAATATCCCCTCCCCAGGATTGATGATTTGTTTGATCAGCTGCAGGGTGCCAGGTACTTCTCGAAGATAGACCTGCGATCGGGTTACCATCAGGTACGGGTACGAGAGGCTGATATTCCCAAGACAGCATTCAGGACCCGATATGGGCACTATGAGTTCAGAGTTATGTCTTTTGGGCTGACAAATGCCCCAGCAGTATTTATGGACCTGATGAATCGGGTATTCAGACCGTTCTTGGATATGTTTGTGATCGTATTTATCGATGATATTCTGGTTTATTCTCGGTCAGAGGCAGAGCATGCGGACCATTTGAGGACGGTACTTGGCATACTTCGGCACCAGGAATTATATGCTAAATTTTCTAACTGTGAATTCTTGTTATCTCCAGTGGCATTTCTGGGACATATTATTGGGGCTGATGGCGTCCGGGTGGATACCCAGAAGATCGAGGCCGTAAAGAATTGTCCTAGACCTACGACGCCGACAGAGGTGCGTAGATTTCTGGGATTGGCTAGTTATTATCGGATATTCGTGGAGAAGTTTGCTTCCATTTCAGCGCCATTGACAAGGCTGACTCAGAAGGGAGCTAAGTTTCAGTGGTCAGATGCTTGCGAGCGTAGCTTCCAGTTGCTGAAAGAGAAGTTGACTACGGCTCCAGTCCTGACTCTTCCGGAGGGTCCAGATGGGTATGTGATTTATTGTGATGCCTCTGGTATTGGTTTGGGATATGTGTTGATGCAGTACGGCAGGGTGATAGCTTATGCTTCCCGGTAGCTCAGAAAAGATGAAAAGAATTATCCTACTCACGATTTGGAGCTGGCCGCGGTCATTCATGCTTTGAAGATGTGGAGACATTATTTATATGGGGTTCACGTTGACATTTATACAGATCATAAGAGCCTTCAATACATCTTTAGGCAAAAGGAGCTGAACTTGCGGTAGCGGAGGTGGTTAGAGTTGCTGAAAGATTATGATGTTGACATTCTCTACCATCCTGGGAAAGCTAATGTTGTGGCAGATGCACTTAGTCGCAAGTCTATGGGTAGCCTAGCAGACGTGCCATCAGGGAGGAAAGAAATGGTTCGCGATATTCATCAGTTGGCTACTCTTGGAGTTCGCTTGGCTGATTCTGGAGATGTTGGGGTTTCGGTTCGAGGTATTGCTGAGTCCTCTATTACAGAAGATATTAAGCGGCATCAGTATGAGGATCCTATTCTGGCACAGTACAGAGATGCAACTCTGGCACAGGAGAAGACTCCGTTTGAGATTTCACCTGATGGAGTGTTATTTCACAGAGGCAGATTGTGTGTACCTGACGTTGCATGGTTGCGGCGACAGGTTATGTGCGAGGCACATTACGCTCGATATTCTGTTCACCCAGGGTCGACGAAGATGTACCATGATATCAAATCCCTATATTGGTGGGACGGTATGAAAAGAGATATAGCAGAGTTCGTTGCTCAGTGTCCAAATTGCCAGCAGGTTAAGATTGAGCACCAGAGGTGTAGATTTGGAGAGAATGGCTTAAGTGCCTTAAATAATGTTTGGTATTCGTTGGCATATTATAGACCTTGGGGAGCCCGAGGTGTAGATTTGGAGTAGCTTTAGATTGGCTAGCTTGGAAGTGCGTTCGAGGTATGTAAAGCAACGTTCCTTCTTTTGGCATGCCTTAGTTTCACATAGGCTAGATTAGAGCTTTAAGGGAATTCCAAATTCGAGATCCGAGCATGTTATGATCCATATATATATTCTTTGGCACTCTTATGTATGTTTTTATGATATATGAACCATGATGTATTTGAAGTAATCGCTTTCCGAAATTCGCATAGAAAATGTTCACTTTAAGGAATTTTGTAATCTCTGAATGCCATATTTTTCGCATAGAGGCTCAGATCGCTCCAATAATTTTTATAGGAGTTTGCTTGATGTATAATGGGTATGTTTTTCATAGGCGGGCTCAGTTCGGGTCTATACTCGTCCGTGGGTCCCGCGACGCCCTTTATGTAAATTCGACAACTTTGAATCAAAAAGTGATAATTATTATTCCGATTTCGAATATGACTACTTTACTTATCCTTCGGATATATAATAATGATTTTGTGCATATCATTCCTCACTACTCCGCTCGTGCCTACTATGATATCGTTCGCCGGTTCCCGGGCCGGTTCTGTTGTCGTGCGCTTTTTGATACATTCCGGTGTTATGCTGTGTTTATGGTTCACCGTGCTCCTCGCTCGAGGGCCGGGTTCCACTTATGTTTGGCGTTATGCTATGTTTGGCGTTATGCTGTGTTGTGATGTGTGACGGGGATTCGGAGATTTGAAACTTTCTGGTGTTATGCTGTGTTGTGGCGCCATCGACAGGCGGGTGACCACATTTTCCAGTGCCCTATGCATAATTTATACTTTGGAAATAAACATTTTGATATGTATTATTTTCTATATATCTGATTCGATTATTATTCAGATTTATTTCTGTACCTCCTGCTTTGCATACTCAGTACATATTTCGTACTGACCCCCTTCTCCGGGGGCTGCGTTTCATGCCCGCAGGTACACACGCACAGCCTGGTGATCCACCTGTTTAGGACACCCTTTCTGCTATTCGGAGTGCTCCTCTCTTTCCGGAGATTATACTTTTGGTATATATATTTATTAGTGCATTTGTATATATTCTTTCATGGGTACGGCGGGGCCCTGTCCCGCCATATGATTCTGTCGGTCTGTTTAGAGGTCTGTGGACATGTTTGTGGGTTAGGGTCTTTCTCTATGGATGTATGTACATGTCGTTTGGGCGATCCCATACGCCGAGGCGGCCGGTCTGCATATGGTGTTTGGGCGATCCTATACGCCGAGGCGGCCGGTCCGCATATGTTTATATATTGCTCGGTTAGCCCTGTGTGGCTTTTGTTGGTATTTTCTGCGTGCAGGGTATATTGGATAGTCCGTAAAACAAAGGAAACTCTGCCGAAATTTTCTGGAAATTACCTAAATTTGAAATAAAGTCTTGTCGGCTTCCGCCATATACTAGAATGAGTTGATAGAATTTGAGATAATATTTGATAGATGGGTTCGGGTGCCCAGATCGGGCACTAGTCACGGCCTACGGGGTTTGGTCGTGACAGTCGCGCAGGACGAGGCAGACTAGACTGGTGAAGAGACAGAGAGTGTGTCACAACTGTGGAATTTGAATAGGCTTGAATAGCGTTTCGAAGTATTTTGTGGGCTAGTTGACTGTAATTATATATATGAATGCGTGTGATATCTCATATGTGATTATATTGGTGGACATGTGAGTCCCGGCCACCGGCGCTACGGTAGAGAAGGAATCAATAGAGCAAGGGTACCGAAGTTCAAGTAACAAGAAGAGATATGGTACAAGTATTATAAAGTAAGCTGATGTTATTTTATTACAGGTTAAGATTGGAAATTTTAATACAACGATATTTAGAAAGGAAAGAGTTTGAGTAAATGGAAGACAAGGAGATTAAAATGTCGGAAAAAGATGAAAGTTAAGAAAACCTTAGTGAGTGAAACCCCCGAGAGAAATTACCGGCAAAACATGAGACTACTTGGGCAAGGACTCAAAGATAGGCACGTGAAAGGAATAAAGTGTGGTAATATAGAACCAAAGAGGAATATGTGAGGCTCGAGAACTGATTCCAATAAGTGGGACTAGAGGAATAGCGACTATAACGAGGGATGTGAAGCAAGAAAAGAATGATTAGGCCTTATGACAATGTTAGGGGATTTAGACCCTCGAAAGGTATATAAAGGAATAAAATGTGCAGCTATGTTGATGTGGTTGCCTCGGACATGGAAATGCTTTCATAAAAGGATGACTTGAGAATAAGACGGGTTTGCACGTTTAAGGCAAAATTTCACGAACTCCAAAGCCGATGCCACAAATGGCAAAAGAAGAAAAGTGTTCAAGGAGGAAGAAAACTAAGGAAGGTTAGGGACAAAAGTAGGAAAAATATACTAACGGATTAGTCGAAGGAAGAGGAGGACCTTTGGGAGCGAAACAATTGGAAATCTTTAATCATAGGAGTAAGAAAGATACTTTGACAAGTTAGTAATAGGAGACCGCTCGGTTATAGCATCATAAATATAGTTAAAGACTCGATGAATAAGGATAAAGAGAGTGAAAATTGTAAGGATTCTGTGCTAAGAACTAAAGTAGCGGGACGCTTGAGAAATATGGACGCACGGCTGCGATACAAGCGCATAGTTAAGAAGACTTACGAGTAAGCGAGCTAAATGTGCGAAAGGACTAATAGTGGATAGAAAGGTATGGGAATATTGACAAGAATGATGGTGTAGACAAAACTTATGGTAAGAATTTTTCGATATGTTATGCACAAAGTTGGGAAGAAGGACGAGAAGTAAGGTAATTAACGTAGACGAAGGTACTCGAAGACTGTTGGTACATAAAGATCCCCTTAAAGGAGGGGGGAGACCATATTATATTAGTCCAACAAGGGATCACAATATTTTTAAGCGCCAAAAAAGGAAATTTATTAGCTCGGGGCCAGAGTTCGAAACATATCGGCATACCAAGAGAATACATGAAAGAAGTAGAAACGAATTGACAATGAGTATACCGTGAGGCTGACATGAAGGGAGAGGATGAAAGACACCTTAAGAGAATACTTTATGCCGACATGAATTATGACATGGTTGGACCATAATTTGAATCCGCCATATCGAGCAAAAATTGTGTAGTATCTAAGTACGCAGCGACATGCGGAAAAGTGTAATAAAAAGAGCAATAAAATGCTTACAAGCTAAGTTTACAGAGAATAATGGAGAAAATGATAAGACTCAAAGGATATTTCGGATGACGACGACTATGATAATAAAAGTACCTACGATTGGTGGATTGGAAATTTTTGAAAACAAGAAAGAACGTAGCGTTGGTGAAGGATATAAAAGGGTTCATTGGATACTAGAAAATAATTCATGGACCATTAATGATACGGAGTATGAGAATATACGTTATAAATTTATATGAACTATTGACGTGAAGCAATGCTCGATCATATTTGTAAGGAATCCACACCGGAGGGCCAACAAGGAATAACGATGGATGAAATGAGCGCCAATACAAAGAAAACAAAGGAAAGTATACTTGTGTTAAGAGATGTGAGAAAAAGAAGTAAAGAAAAAGTTATAGTAAGAACTCAAAGATGCTGCGAACTAAGAAGTTAAGTGAACCCGGATTATAAGTTACCATAAGTGTAGCTGGACTGCGAAGGATAACAAATGGTGAAGAAACATTACGTACATACGTTTTTGGATAAATAGTTAGAATGAACAATTAAAAGGGACAGTGACAAAGACGTAAAGGAACAGGGAGCAAAGAAAAGAGAACACCAAAAGCCGATGGATATTTATAGCATGATAAGTGAAATTGCAATATTGAAGATTAGATAAAAACAAGAAACAGCTTGTGGCCATATCAGACCGTCAAGTGGAGATTACGTACCAAAGATATGACTTTTGTTAAGGTATTGTGACGAAACAATAACCGAGAAGAGATGACCTGGGAAGGACAAGGATAATAAGTTGGCACAGTGGATTAGGAAACCCATGATACGGAATGAGGACTCATGTAAAGACCGAGGAGTTCGATTATAACGAAGATAGGGTGAAAGATAAAGAATGGGCATGAAGGAAAGGACAACTATAAAAGGGACCCTCCCGAAGTATTATGATACCCCATGAGGTCAATTGAACATTCGAGGACGAATGTTCTAAAGGGGGGGAGGATGTTATAGCCCGTATTTTGTACGTTCGGATGTTTCGGGGTAGTCCTGGTAAGTTAAGGGCAAACCCATTTTCCAAAATTATTTTAATGTGCAAGTTGTTTATGAATATTATTTATGAACATTATTAGTATGGAAATATTGAGAAAGGCAAAGGGTAAAAAGGGAAATTCGCAAGATGGCTCATAGAAATGTGGAGGAAGCCTAAGGGCAAATTTGGAAATTGGAAAATGATTTATGCATGTTGTAGTATTGAAAAATGAATGAAATTTATGAAATATGTATATGTGTGGTGTGGCCCAATAGGAGTGATGATGGTACGATGTGATGAATTGATTTTTATTTAGTAGTTTGATTGTTCTGTTGTGGATTCCATGATGTAAAAATGAAAGTTTGATGGCTTGAAATGAAGTTGTGGTCATTGTAGAGTTGTGGAAGGAGTTAGTATGACATTAGCATGAATTCTTATATTTGCATGAATGATGTTGTGAATATGTAGATTGTTAGTGAAGTTCATAAATTTGGAAGAAAGTAATGTGTGGTTGTCTTTGGTGGTGTTGCGAGATTTCGGGTGGAAGTGTACATTAATTCGGTGGTTTGAATATTGTGTGAATTGATTAAAGTGTTCTTGAATCATGTTAGAATGTCTTCGGATAAATACTTGAATGTGGGATCATTGGTGTTAGCTGAAATATATGTGATTGAGTTGAATAAAAATGGAATGTCGTCGGATTGTGTAGAAAGAATTGTTAATCTTAGAATGTATTTTGAAACAATTGTTGAAGTTGGAGATATGATTGTTGGTATTATTGTTGATAATTTGGCCGAGTTGAATTCTCGGGTTTGTTGTTGTTAAATTGGCCGAGCTAGATTCTCGGGGATGTTGTATTTACAGGGGAGATGCTGCCGAAATTTCGGTAGAATATAAGTGAATTCATTTGAAAGACTAAGACAAGTATATGTCGATGAATCTAATGATTATGTCAATTCTCTTGAATGTAGATTAGCAAGTTTGGACAAATAAGCGTAGCTAGTTGGTCGTGGGACAGGTATGTAAGGCTTACCCTTTCTTTCTTTTGGCATGTCCTAGAGCTAAGTAAGGTATGACATGACACGCACCTTGGGGTAATTCTACGTTTTGGATTCAGAGCTTGGTTACGATGCTTATTTTCTTTTGTCATAAGCATGTTTCGTATGGTTGAGTCTATTATATGATTAATAAATGAATAAGCTACTTCATATGGTTTTGATATGTTTCCGAGACCGTCTATGACTCTGATTCACTTCTGATATAAGTATGCCTGATATGATCGAGCTTAATTATATGATTGAACAACAGGATGAGCATAAAGAGTTTTGTTTCTAAAAGAGTTCTGTGAGTCTTAATGTCCCTAGCTTTCGCAAAAGATCTCGGATTTGTTTTGAAATGTTCGTAAAAGTTCTATGGTAAAAATGTCTGTAACTTTCATATACCAACTCCGATTGACTTGAAACGTGTTTATGATCCTTCAAATGTCGGTAAGAGTACGTAATTATCGAGTCTTAAAATTTATTCGATATGCACACAGTTTCTCACTACTCTGCTCGTGCATGTGTCATTGCCTCCTTCACCGAGTCCCGGGTCGATATGTATCGTGCGTATGGTTATGCGAGTCCCTTGCTTAAGGGCCGGGTTCCATATATATAATTCCGGAGTATGATGTGTCCGGTTCTGGGGTACCGTGTATATGTGTCTGGTCCCCGGTTAGCGTGTATATGTTATGGAGTATGATGTGTCCGGTTCCCGGGTTCTCGTGTATATATGTCCGGTTCCCGGGTACCGTGTATATGCTATGATATGTTATGTGTGACAGAGATTACGGAGTAAATCTTCTGGAGTATGATGTGTGTGGCGCCAAAGACGGGGTGGGGACCACGTTCCCCGGGTCCCGCAAGGGACCGGACAGCGTTTCTGACATGCATAATTTGTGTTTCGAGTAAGCATTTTGATATTCTGGATAAGCCACTTATCTTCTGTACTTCTTCTGGCATATGACTTCGACATATATGATTTGTGTTTGGAAAAACAAGTATTTGGATATTCTGTATGATTTATTTACTTCCTGTACTCCTTCTGACATATGACATCGGCAGATACGATCTGCGTTCTGAGAAATAAGTAGTTTGGTAATCTGAATAATGTACTTATGTTTGTACTGCTTGTGTCGATTATGGTTTTGTTTTCTGTATTCTTGCCTTACATGCTCAGTACATTTTCCGTACTGACCCCCTTTCTTCGGGGGCTGCATTTCATGCCGCGCAGGTACACCCAGATGAGTAGAAGTCATTACAGAAGATGTTCCAGCGAAGTTGGCAAGCTCCATTTGCCTGTGGAGTGTTGCCGGGTAAGAGTATTATGCTATGATGTTTTGTTCGAAGTTAGAGACTTTGCAGACAGAGTCGTGGGTATTAGTTGTCAGTTCTATAAGCGGCTCCATCGGCCGATGTGTCATTTTGTGTTATGATATAAGTTCTATATGATTACAGATTTTGTTTGATTTGAAAACTACGAGAAAGAATATTTCTGAAAGTTTTGCTATGTATTTTGTCCTTATTTGATTTAAAAGTTTGACAAGATTATGTGTGTACTAAGGGTCAGAGGGTTCACTCGGCCCTAAGTAAGGGTCGGGTGCCCATCACACCCTAGTAAGGTTAGGGTGTGACAGAAACCCTAGGTCTCATAATTGGATTCTTGAACTACAGAACAAGTCCATCCTAGAATGAGTTAATCTACACTTCTAAATGATAAAAACAGTAAGTTAATCAACAATAAACAATTTATACTAAGGGTTTCATGATTAGGAGTCTAAGTCTCAACACCCAACACTCTAGGACCTTAAACCACCATGGAAACTCAAGGAAGGGAGGTAGATAGGCAAGATAAAATTTTAAGACTTACCCTCAAAGATGATTCCACATGGTCTCTTCAATATTCACCTCCCCAATCTTTTTGAAGTGTTGGACTAATGGTTCGAACTTAGGAATATAAAAGGAGTTTCTAGTCCCGTCGATCCGCTGCAGCGGTCACCAAGATCGCCATGGCGATCTCGCTGCAGCGGTCGGGCCTTCTGCTATAGTGGAAATCATTAAAGGCCAACCCTCGCCATGGTGGCCAGGACTACGCCATAGCGGCCACGCTACAACGAACAGACATCTGCCATGGCGGAAACACAAAAGTCCATTCCACCGCTATGGCGGACAAAACCCCGCCATGGTAGTACCGCTACGGCGACACTAAGCCCGTTGTAGCGGTCACACCAGAACTAGCAAAAATCATATTTTTTACAAGTCTATCCCAAAATCACGACATAAATTCGAGGCCTCCCATACACAAACCATATATACATACACACATAAAAATGCGTTAAGAACTGACCAGTGGCCTCAGAATTCCCAACGGAGGTCTAATTTACCAAGTCAAACCCTAAACAGATAAAACCAAGTTTGCAACCAAGTACCTGAAATGAAACTAAACGCATCGGGAATCGAACCATCCACCCCACCAAGTCATAATTGACCCTCCAGACCTCACGAAATTGACAAAAATTCAAAAAGGTCCGTTTACTCAAAAGTCAACTATTTGTCAAATACTTTCACTTAAGGATTGTAAATCCTTCAGTTTTTACTAGAACCGCTTTATAGTCTCGGGAATTGGTCAACAGGGATAAAATGGTCAAAAGACACAAAATGAGTTACGTCGTTACATCAGGACCACTAGTACTTGAACCACTTAGGTTAAAAACAGCCTGCTTGACTTCCTCAACACTAGGCATTTGGCATAATAGTTCATTTCAGTCTTGATTAATCAAGTGTGGAATATGAGAAAAAAAGCTAACCCCTCTAACTGAATCCTCATGTGTGAATTGTTGTGAATAACAATGCGCAGCCTCATATGCCATTTGTTGCTCATTATCAATCCAAGAACCATGATGCAGGCTGTGCGTCCACTAAAGGATGTGTGGAGGGACCTGGGTGTGTACCGGTTCCCTTATGCAGTGCATTACAAGAATCAGCACAAGATTTTTACGTGAAAAACTCATTGCTCAAGGGATTAAAAATCACGATCTACCCCAGTAGGATTCAACTACACTAACCAAGCAAACTCAAGTTACAACTCTATTGGAAGCTAGAAATTAACTCCCATAACTCCTCACCCTTACATTAACGTTTATGCAACCCTCACACTTGACTACCCCTAGCCAAGAAGACTAATAAACCTAGACTAACTCTAGCCTAGTGTACCACTCAAAGTTCTTGTGAAGACACTCTTCCAACAAGAAACCTTTGAGAATTCAACTAATACGCCTAAATTAACTCTAGCCTAGCGTACCACTCAGAGACACCCATTGAGAATTCACCACAGTGACTAACACTAGCTACCCACACACTAATACTACAAAGCTAACTCTAGCCTATGTACCACTCAAAGGCTTGAGAAAACACAATTCCAACAAGTAGCCTTTGAGACCTCAAAACACCTATAATCAACTTGTTTTTATGGAAGAGTAGGTTTACAGTTTAAGCACAAAAGAACAAAGACTCAACGACCTAAAGACCTAAAGAATCTTCAGTTCTGGATCTAGTCCTTTGGGTTGCTGAGGCTCTGTTCTTGAGGAACACCTTGAAAGGTGGAGACTAGCACTTTAGATGGAGCAATTTTTGGATTGTGTAAGTATGAGTCTTCACTTTGAGAATGATGTTGTATATGTAGAGGGAGAGAGGGAGAGTGAAGATAACAGCCCATAAAGCAACTATGTTTCTGTATTACTACTGCACTGCTACTCTGCTATGGTGTCAGCAGCTTTACAACTGTAGAGTTGACTTTTCAATGCTCCAAGGACCTGGTCCCTCATCTGGAGGAACCTGGTCCCTCATCTGGAGGAACCTGGTCCCTCATCTAGAGGAACCTAGTCCCTCATTTGTTCTTGAATGGGCTGCAACAATTCTGATGCTGCGCTGCTACACTGCTGCAATGTCAATAGCTTTGAAGTTGTACAGTTGACCAAGCAATAACTGGGGACCTGATCTCATCTGGTCCCTCTGAAGACGTATCTGATCCTTCATATTTAAACATATCCTGCTGGGAACCTGATCTCATCTGGTCCCTCTGAAAACATATCTGGTCCTTCATATATGAACATATCCTGCAGCTTATGTTGTGTGACTGATTGCATCTGATTGTTCCAGGGGCATGTCAACATAGTATTTTATGAGGTATAAACAGGTTGACTAAATTCAACAAGTGAGCCTGATCATATCTTGCTCCTTAAGGTTTGTCAAATCATCAAAACATAAGGTATCATAACTTATAAAATTCCCCCTTTTTTATGATGACAAAGAAACATACTTTGTATTCCCCCTGAGGACCAGATTTCTCACTTGTTCCCCCTGAAGCTCAGACCGCAAGAGGCATAATTGTTTTCTAGTTCCTTAAGTTGTGTTTGTCTAATCATGAAAATATAATATAGCATAGCGCATCAATTTCCCCTTTTTTTATGATGACAAACATATAACTGATATTCCTCTAAGAACCAGATTTCCACCTCTTCCCCTTGCAGATCAGACCTATCTTTCAATCACAACAACACCAGTATGGAGGATCTAGTTACCCTCACTTGCCCAGCTTACAAACCTCTTCCCCCTTTCACATTTCCCCCTGTCTTCCACACATGTCTCTCTCACATATATCAATTAGTCCCTTGCGTGAGATGTACGGAGAGAACAAATTGAAGACCGGGTCTCTCTCTGGTTCTTCACAGTTTCAAAATCATCAAAACATAAAATACACTTTATTTCCCCCTTTTTGATGATGACAAATTTGTAGATGATGTTTCCCTTGAGAACCAGATTTATCAATATGTCAGCAGCTAACTATCAATCCCAGATCTATCTCATAGCAGCATGTTAGTAGCAACAACAACTAACTATCAATCCCCCACCCGAAATACTTCCCCCTTTTGGCATCATCGAAAAGAGTAAATACGGTAGCACAAGCAAAAAGAAGTTCAGTAACATTAACTCATAGCCACTAGGGCAACACAACATAGGCAATACTCAATAACAAACAAGTTAACTAACATTGCATAAATCAGAGAAAATGCCCATAATGTGATTTTAGCAAAACAACATTTAGCAGTGCCAACAATACAGAATGTGATGATTAAACTACCATAAGCGCCATAGTAAAAACGGGTCAAAACATTCATAAAGGGTTTGGAAGCAGGGGGTTATATGAGATAGGAGATAGGAGGGAAGAAAATGAGCTGGTAGGAGGAAGGATCAGGTCAATGGATTAGCTTGAGGAGCTTATTGATTCTCTCATTTGAGGTTCGCTGGTCATGTACCAGGTAACTATTCAGTTCCTCCACTTGTGCCTTCATTTTAGCATTCTCTGCTTTCAGTGACTCAAAGGCACCATTTTTCTCACGTGCCATTGCACACTTTTGAATGTTAATATGCAGAGTCATAGCTTTCTTAACCTCTGACTCTACATTCGCAGCATCAGGTTCTTGTGTAGCAACCACTGTTGTCTTTCCTGGCCTAACTTTTTCGCTCTTTTACGAATAAAAAAAATTGTAACATCAGCACCAGGTCGTGCAAACCCCTGTTGTCTTAATCTTAAGTGGAGTGTCTTCCACTTTATTTTTTTAACTATCCATTTCTACCATATTAATTGGTGCCACTTTCCCTTTATCTAACCAGTTCCCTCACCAGCTTTCCCCTTTTTCAGTTCATCAACATATTCCCCCTGAGTGGAGGTCCTTCGGCTTAGGGCTTGGTTCAGATGGATTTGGGGATTTTGGAGAAGTAGTGGGTTTTGATAGAGTTTCGAGGTTATAGGCGGGAAGGCATTTTAATGACATGGCACTCTAGGCAGTTTAAAAACATACAAGTACTGATAAGACTACTAACCTGAGTCACAGGAACCAAGTTCCTGAACAAGTTTTGAAAATGAAAGCTAAGTCTCTGAGGAATGCAATGTCACTTATCCTTGTATTGTCTTGAGATTGCCATCCGTGTATACCTATAACAGCATAGAACTGAGTTAGGTGTCGCCAAAAAACACTTTCAGCATGCAACTATCTTCTCGTCACAGGCAATCATTTAGGGAACTTGTGAAAGGTCAACTAGTTGACAATCCCAACTCAAAGCGATCTCTTTCAACTTTCTCCCTGCTTAGTGCCTTGGTGAAGATGTCTCCTACCTGGTACTCTGTCTTGTATAATCAGCTTTAGCAATAGAGTGATAGAGGGACCAGGTTCCTTTATGTTCGGTCCACCATTGTAATCTTCAGAGGCCTGACGTCCACTTCATTGTTGTGGCAGGGAAGTGTTTTACTTCTTTGTCCAGCCTCAGGAGTGCTTGATACAACATCAGTTACTCGATGTTTTGCTTCGAGTAGGGTAATTGTTACACCTCAAAAATTTCATGTCGTTGTGTTGTAAACACAAGCTCAAGGTGAACATGAAGTCCTTATGACCTTAAGGAGAGTATTAAGTAGCTTTGAAGTATATACGATAAGATTTTGAAGTCATATGACTCGGAGAAACTAAGTTCGTCAAGGAGAAGTGAAGTATAAGTTTTGCTTGGGAAAGGTCTCGCAAGTTATCGAGTTAAGGATTATTTAGTAATGTCTTGAGGGGAAGTTATAGGGCTCCTTAGATGGTTCAGAAAGTGCTAAACAAGTGCTAAGAAGACTCCATAAGGATTTGAGATCAAACGAATTAACGAGAATAATTTCGGAAAAGTGGAGTTATACGACCACTTATACGGTCCGTATTGTCACACCCTAACCTTGATAGGGCATGATGGGCACCTGACTCTCTTCAGAGTCGAGCGAACCCTTAAACATTCGCTTTACCAAAACCTGTCATTTCAAAAACTTTTAAAACATGAAACTTTTCCTAATAGAAGTCATTATCTTTATACAGATTATGAAAAACTTTCAATCAATTTTGTACTTCAAGTCAACTGAAGTCATCTGAAAATACATACTATTTTAACACCTATAAATGATTCGCACTTCTCGACGCCCTATCCACAGGACACTGTCTGAAAAGTCTCTAACATATACAAAATACCATGACATAAGTACTTTGACCCGGCAACACTCCGAACTGAGATGGAGCTTGCCAATCCCGCTGAAACACCTTTAGCAAAGTCTTCTACTCATCTGGGTGTACCTGCGTGGCATGAAACGCAGCCCCCGGAGGAAGGGGTCAGTACAGAATATGTACTGAATATGAAAAGCATCACTGAATCATAAACAAGGAGAGGCGTAACAGTAAACCAGTTTAAGAACAACCCGGGAGTAACCTGGAATAGCATTTTGAACCGTGCCATGTAGTGCCTTACACAAACTCTAGCATACACAATATAAGTACAGCATACCCAAATTCTAGAATACACAATATAAATATAGTATCACAATAGTCCCTTCGGACGGCCGCTTCTGGCATAATAATGATGATGGCCCCTTCGGGCATGCCGCTTCCGGCATAATAACATAATAGTCCCTTCGGACGGCCGCTTCCGGCATAATAATGATAATGGCCCCTTCGGGCATGCCGCTTCCGGCATAATAGCATAATAGTCCCTTCGGACGGCCGCTTCCGGCATAATAATGATAATGGCCCCTTCGGGCATGCCGCTTCCGGCATAATAACATAATAGTCCCTTCGGATGGCCGCTTCCGGCATAATAATGATAATGGCCCCTTCGGGCATGCCGCTTCCGGCATAATAATAATGATGGCCACTTCGAGCATGCCGCTTCCGGCTCAAAAATAATGATGGCCCCTTCGGGCATGCCGGTTCCGACATAATACTACCCTGGCCCCTTCGGGCATGCCGGTCCTGACATAATAATAATGATCCTGGCCCCTTCGGGCATGCCGGTTCCGACATAATACTACCCTGGCCCCTTCGGGCATGTCGGTCCCGACATAATAATAATGATCCTGGCCCCTTCGGGCATAATAATAATAATGATGACATGAAATGTAAACATAAGTCGTAAATGGAATGAAATAGTAAAACCTCGTACCCCGTTCGGAGTGGTTTTGAAAAATTAATTAGTAAAATCTCGCACCTCCTTCGGAGTGGTTTTGAAAGTCTAAATAGTAAAATCTCGCACCCCCTTCGGAGTGGTTTTGGAAATCAAACTTTATATTTCCTTTAGTATAAAATTAGTTTTCTCGAAATCATTAGTAAAATCATAAACACGTTTCAAGTCAATCCGAGTTAGCATAAGAAAGTTATGGACATTATTCAAATCTAACTTTATGTTTCCTTTAGTATAAAACCAATTTCCTCGAAATTATTAGTGAAACCATATGCACAACTCAATTGGCATAACGTAAACTGAGGCCATATGTTTTACAGCACGCTCAGACATAAGCTGAGGCCATAGCGCACTCAGTGATCAGCTGAGGCCATAGCACACTCAGACTTAAGCCGAGGCCATACGTTATATAGCACGCTCAATCGCGTCATGAAATCATCTAGAAAAAAAAAACTATTATGGATGTCATGTATGCAATCAAACCCTTTTCATTTGTCTCCTTCGAGACTCACAAAGTTAAATGTAAAATGCATAGTTAAGAGAAAGACCTTATGAACGTCCCCTTCGGGATTTAGACAACATTATGAAATCGCACAACTTGAGAATGCCCCTTCAGGCTTAAGAGGTCAAAGAAGTCAGGATATCCTACATCTAGGAATGGATTCATTATGGGTATCGTCACGCTACGTTTCCAAAACAATCCGAGTTAGCATATGAAAGTTAGGACGTTATTCATTATAGAAACCTCTACGAACGTTTTAAAGCAATCCGAGACTGTCTACGAAAGTTAGGGACATTACCACTTACAAAACTCTTTAGACTTTTCTTGTTATTCAATCATACAATAAGCTCGGCTATACTAAGTATACTCACATCAAGAAGTGAATAAGAATCATTAACAAGCTCGGAATCAAGAATAGAGTTACCCCAAGATAAATATCATAGCTTACTTAGCTCTAGGACATGCCAAAAGAAAGATAAGGTAAGTTTTACATACCTGTCCCACGTCTAATTAGCTACGCTTATTCGTCCAAGCTTGCTAGTCTACATTCAAGAGATTTGGCATAATCATTAGACTCGTCGACATATGCTTGTCTTAGTCCTTCAAATAAATTCATTTATAATCTGCCGGAATTTCGGCAGCATCTCCCCTGTAAATACACCATCCCCGAGAATCTAACTCGGCCAATTTTATCAATAACAATCCGAGAATGCAACTCGGCCAATTTATCAACAATAATCCGAGAATTCCACTCGGCCACATTACCAACAATAATCCGAAATCTTCCAAACTTAATAAAGACAATAACAACACATTTCTTTCTTCCAAATTCATGAACTACACCAACAATCTACACATTAACAACTTCCTCAATCAATTCAAAATACATTCTAACGTTAGTAACTTCTTTTACGTAATTCGACAACATTTTTCTTATATTCAATTCAATCACAACAACCAACTTACAATCTTCCAAACACATCTCTCGCTTCCAAATTCACAAATTATATCTAACAACCCACACTTTAACAAATTCATTCATACCAATATAAGAACCCATACTAATATCACATTAACTCCGTCAATAATCCACAAAAGATTACAAATTCATTTCAAGCCACCAAACCTTCATTCTACATCACATAACCCATAACAACAACAACTAAAATACTAAGAAAAATCATCTCAACATACCCTACTAGGGCAGCCCCTATACGGCCACCACCACACACCCAAATATTTCATAAATTTCATCCAATTCCACATACTACAACATGCATAGATCATCCATAACACAAGTAAAAGAAGATTGAATACATACCTTTTTCACTCAACTTCTTGGCTTGGCTAGGGTTGTGAACTCACACAAATGAATGATTTTATTGCTCCAACAACTACTCCATGTTATAGAGGACCTTCCAATTGGTAGGAAAGCTAGAAGAAATAATTTTTTTGTGATCAAAATTGAGGGCTCAAATTTTTGTCTCCATGGCCGAATGGCCCTTATGCTTCTTTCCTCTCCAAGTTTCTTGAAAGTTCTCAAGGATGAAGAATGAAACAAATATGATGAATTGGTCTTCCTTTTGGTCTTATTTATTAAACTTCCATTTGGGCCTAAGCCCACTCCAAGTTGCACGGCCCACTTGGCCTTTTATTGCAAGACTATTATTTTTTTTGTATTTTGTCTTGCAATTCATGAAAAATTATTTTTTTCCAATTTCCATATTTGCCCTTAACCTTTCTCCGTATTTTCTATGAGTCATCTTGCGGATTTCCTTTTTTACCCCTAGTCTTTCTTAATATTTCCACATCAATAATATTCATAACCAACCTGTGTGCTACACAAGGTCAAAAATATAGCCTTGCCCTTAACTTCCCGCAATTATCTTGAATTATCCAAATACGCAAAATACGGGATATAACACGTATAAGGGTTCGTATAACCTTTACAGAAAAGAAAAATCACTGATGGTATTATACGGTCACTTATACTGACTTTATAATGTTATACGGACCGTATAAGTGTCCGTATTAACTCAATCAGGTCACTTTTTCCAGATTTTTCTATTTCTATATATATATGACCCATGACCATTTAATTCATTTCCCACACTCTCCATAACTCTTGAAAGCTCTAGAACATTCCCCATATCATATCCACGCTAATCTAAGAGGAATCAAGGATTAATTAACAAGAATTAAGAGGATTAAGTGTAAAGAGGCTCACTAGGGTTTGTGGGAGTCAAGAATCCCTTTTGTGTTGAAGTTGAGGTTTTCTCAAGTGGAGTATCTTCATCTAAAGATCATTCCTATAGTATCAAAGTTGGGTTTTATATTTATTTCATGTTATTACAAGTATTAAGTGGTTGAAAGACTTGGATTAGAGAAGAATGTAGGGTATGAGCTCAAATATGGGAATAATGGTATTTTGAGTAGTAAATTAATTTGAGTCATGATTCTTAGTATGATATGAGTATAATATCATTATGAATGATGCTAGTGACGTTGAGAAAGTATTATGTGAAGAACGAATATGGTGTTGTATTATACTCATAGTTATGGATGGTTTGAAAGTGAATTTGAGAAGTGAACAATATTAAACTTGAGAAATCTATTGATTATGATATTCTGAGTGTCGCTATTGATTTTTGGGACTTTTTATATTATATGGAGGAAGTTGTCGAAACAAAGGAAACGCTGCCCAATTTTCGTTAGCCCTTAGTCGCTTTAGTTAGACTCAAACATGTTCTGAATGATCTAAACTTAGTACGAATTCTCTTGTACGCAGAATTGTGAGCTCGGAAGCAAAGCATTTAGTCGTTAAGAAGACACAAAGGTATGTGAGGCTAGTTCCCTTCTTTCAAAGGCATGACTTCTTGTCACGACCCAAACCGATGAACCGTGACGAGGGGTCTGACCTCTAGCCACCAAACACCCCTATACTCGTATCTGAAATATACTGCACATTAAAGGCCTATGAATGGTACAACTAATCTCATAAAAAGGAAACATCAGAACTCTGTACAATCTGCATACATATATACACAATCATGTGGAAGAACAGTGCAAGCCAACTAGGCTGCTACATATACTGTACACAAAAGAATAGAAGCCGAAAAGGCTACATTGTCTGACTAATACATACAACTGTCTACAGACCTCTACTGGAATAAAAGCTCTAGAGAGGACGGGACAGGGCCCCGTCATACCTATATGCATACACATCTCAAAAGGGGCATACCAAAACTGACTGTAGCTCCGAATCGAATGGAGCATACTGACCACTTCTAAATCTAGAAGTCATACTGAGCTGAAACACCTGTCTGTCTCCCTGTATCTGCGTGCATGAACGCAGCCCTATGAGCAACGGGGAGTCAGTACGGATAATGTACTGAGCATGTAAAGCATAAGAGCAACATCATATATATATATACACACATGGGAATCATGAATAAGATCTGAACTCATAAGCTGTAATGACTGACTGCATGTACTTGTATGAACTAGTATCTGCATGAATCTTTATATCTAACAATGCCTCTGTGGGCGCATAATACGCATACTCATGCCTATCAATGAAGGTCATGCATCTATATATAGGTGCGTGTATAATCCCTGATATATGCACGTATATAACGCCTGTTTCTTTTCTCATATCGTATCGGCCTCTCTGCGGCCATCATTATATACATTGCTGCGATACTTGCAGCCTGATTCTCATATCATCATATTAGTACACCAGTTGATCAGGTGGTAATGCGTATAAAACGCCTACTCCTTTCCATACCCCATATACATATAACACTTGCATATATAGCGCCTTCTGGGCACGGGTCAACACACATATCTATATAAGTGAATGTAATGTATGAATAACTGTATACATAAAACTGGATATCATGACCCAAACCGATAGGCCATGATTAGTACCCGAGTTAGAGACTCGTATAAGAACCTGTTAGATATACTCAGACTGATACTAAGGATAATGTGGAAATATGTAAAACATGTCGTAGACTCATAATGCCATATATCAGAATGAACCTGTCTCTTGAAGAGTCACAGTTAACCAAACATAACAAAATACAAAAGCTGACAAGGCTGCCAATATACACGGGAATATCCAAAATGAACTACATCTGTATAGCTGACCAAACCATATATGTCACACCCTGATTTCCCTAGGGTGTGACGGGCACCTGACCCCATATCCGGAGCCGAGCGAACCCACAGACTCTTATTTCACACATGATCTTTCCGGACCTGTTAAGTCAAATAAGCATGACATACATATTAAGGCTCCCAGATTTTTTTTTTTTTCTCTTTACTTATCAAAGTCAACAAAATCTGTAATTATATAGAATTCATGTTATAATACAGACTGACACATCGGCTGATGTAGCCGCTTACAGAACTGACATACTATACCCACGACTCTGTCTGCAAAGCCTCTAACATTAACCAGAAACCATATCACATTTACTTCTGACTCGGCAGTCCTCCAGGAGCAAATGGAGTTTGCCATCTTCGCTGGAACGTCTTCTATAATGTCTTCAACTCATCTGGGAGTACCTGCGCGGCATGAAACGCAGCCCCCGAAGAAGAGGGGGTCAGTACAGAATATGTACTGAGTATGTAAGGCATGAATACAGAAAATATAACCATGACTGAAATAGACAGAACAACATACAAAAAGCTTATCCAGAAATATCAAACACTTATCGTTTTTCTTTTCTAGATACGAATCATACTTACTCATCTCGTATGCCAAACAGATTACAGAACGTACAAATTACTTATGTGACATCATGCCGCAGACGAAATACAGAATATACGGAAGGTCAGAATACTTACTCTCCAACGTAAGTCATGTATATCAGAATCTGATATCGTAGCACATACGCGGCAACCCCGGGGACATATACCACACCGGGGCAAGTACCATATCATACAGACGATAACCTCGAGGACAAATAACACGCCGAGGGACGGTCACATCATATCATATACATAGTGGCATCGGGGACAGATAACACGCCGAGGAACCGGTGAACAGTGCCAATGAATGCGCACGACAACATAGGAACGTGGCTGCCACTCCTGCCTTTGGCGCCACAACACATCTCACTTCCAGAAGTTTTTCTCCGATCTCCGTCACACATCACAACATAACCACGGTACCCGGGGGCGGGCAGATAACACAGCACCCCGAGCCCGGACACATCATACTTCGTAACATAACCTCGGTAACCGGGGACGGACATATAACACGGTACCCCGGAACCGGACCCATCATACTTCAGAATTCATTTATGGAACCCGGCCCTCAACAGAGGACCCGGCGAACCATCCGCACGATACATACCGGCCCGGGACTCGGTGAAGGAAATCATAACATATGCACGAGCAGAATAGTGAGGAACTAAATGCACATAATTCAGACTCAATAGCTTAATCAAACATATTCTCCGAATATCCATAACAGATTACTTATTACCGAATACTTTATGTCAAGTTACCTTTATCAGAATATTTCTATCAAAGTGCTTATATCGCTTTTACTCAATCAGATTACATTTTTCAGGTTACTTGCATCAGATTCCTTATAACCGATTACTTAGGTCCGAATACCTATATCAAAGGATTATGACAGAATACTTATCGACATATGAAGGCCCAGAACAAGTCTCGGGTCAATCGGAGTTAGTATACAAAAGGTACGAGCGTTCGAAGTACAGAACGCTCTACAATCATTTCAGAAGCTTTTCTTGGAAAACCAGAGCCGTAATCAGGTTAACTACCTTTTAGACATGATTATGGATCAAACCAAATAGAACCCTTGGAATCATACGTACGTCGGAATACTTAAGTCATGATTTACCCATTAGAATTATTTGACACTTAAGCTAGGGAGGGCATACAAATCACAAATGGACTCAGAACCACAGAATGGAATAGCCTCAAGTTACATACTACATCATATCCTACGTGGCTCTAGGGCATGCCAGAAGAAAGAAGGGTAAGCCTCACATACCTGAGTCGCGACCAACTCGTTACACTTGTTCATCCAACTTGTCAATCTACGTCCAAAAGGATTCATCCATTCGTTAGACTCATTGTCACATACTTGTCTTAATCTTTCAAACACGTTTACTTATGTTCTGCCGGAATTTCGGCAGCATCTCCCCTGTAAATGTACCAATCCCGAGAATAAGGATCGGCCCCAAATCAACAACAACCATCCGGGAATTTAACCCGGCCAAACCAACAAAGATACTAACAACACCAATAAGAGATTCAAAACACATTCTAACATTAGTAGCTCTTTTATATGCTATTCGACAATATTCTGTTTTCATTCAAATCAACCGCATACGATCGAACCAACATCAATATTCGTACACTCAAGTACTAATCCAAAACACTTAAACAAGATTCAAAAACACTCCGGACAACCCACAAAATGTTCAAATCAGCCCATCCAATACACAAGCAATTCCGAAATCTTCCAAGTCCAAGAAAACATCAACAATACATTTCTTTTCTTCCAAATTCATCAACTACACTAACAATCCATAATTTAACAACTTTAGTCTTACAAATACAAGAAACCATATTAAGTTCACATTAGCTTCCACAACAAACCATAAACTACTATAATCTCAACTTTGAATCATTAAGCTTCTTTTTGCATTACAAAATCCACAACAACACAACTAATACACTAAATAAAATTAATTCACCCCTCCTTCCAATAACCAACACCACACGGCCACATTGCTACATATACACACCCACACGGCCTCAATAGCTACATGCATATTTTCATGCAATTTCATCCCTTCTACATTATGAAACTCATAACACAACAAACCAACTACTAAATAAAATTATTCCACTTCTCCTACACACATCACACACACGGCTACACATCAACACACACATATTTCATGAATTTTACTCATTTCTACATACTACAACACTTCAACAACATCCATAACACATGAAAGAGGATTGGTTCCTTACCTTCATTCTTCAACTTCTCCACTTGGTTATGACTCATGAATCATCCATATGAGTGTTCTACTTGCTCCAACAACTCCACCATGTTAAAAAGCATCCCCCAATTAGTGATAAAACCAAAAGAAAACAATTCTCCAACATCAAAATGGAGGGGCTGGTTTCGGCCAGCCCCACTTAGCCGACCCCCTCCCTTTTTTTTTTTTTTTGCTTTGTTCTTCATTCTTTTTGTCTTGAATTAGAAGAGGGATCATATATATATATATATATATATATATATATATATATACATATAATTCAATCATGTGAGGGGCACATGCCCCTCTCTAGAAGAATCCTTTATTTTCTTGAAAGTTTTCTTGAATTAAAAGATGATCCAAGTCTTGCCATGCACACTTTGGCCCATACATTTTTCATCACATGGCCAATGTGCCCCTTTTGAACCTTCATAAATTATTTTTTTTTGTGAAATTCCCGTTTCGTCCCTCGACTTTTCTCAATATGACCATTTTACCCCTAACCTTCCACATTATTTTCATTGATCATTTTGCAATTTCTCTTCTTGCCCTTAGCCTCTCACAATATTTTCATACTAATAATGGTCATAAATGGTATTCTCAACATCTTGTGCATTAATGTAATATTTGCAAAGGGTTTCGCCCTTAACCTTTCGCGACGACATTTTGAATTTCCAAACGTACAAGGTACGGGCTATAACATCCTCCCCCCCTTTAGAACATTCGTCCTCGAATGTTCAACTAATCTCATAGGGTTTTATAATATTTCGGGAGGGTCCGTCCTATAGACGCTCTTCTCTTTATGCCCGTTCTTCATCATTTATCTCATTCTCCTTGACCTTTTCACGCATCCTCATTTCACGTCGTAGGTCCCTTTACCAATACTTTAAAATATGGCGACCCCTTGTTGTCCTAAGATAATATAGTATCCCCCCCTTTAAGGGATTCCTTATTTACCAACAGTTCTTTTCTTCGTCTCGGTGCACGACATAGTGAAATTCCTTACCATAAGTCTCCCTTTTTATTTTCAGTCGACGACATCATTCTCGTCAGCATTCCCACATCTTTCCATTCACCATTGATCCTTTCGCACATTTAGTTCGCTTTCTTACTTGTGAATTTTTCTTAACCGTGATCTTGCGTCGCAACGGCGCATCCGTATTTTGAGCATTCCATCGATCTTGGTTTCATCATCGACTTAAAGTTTATAACGTATTCCTCCTAGTGTACAAATTTGTCCTTATCCTTAAATCACCTTTTCTTGAAGAGTTCTTCCACATTCGAGGAGACCGTATTAATGTAGCTACTCGTTTATTCCCTTACATACCTTTCAAAAGCCGGGATCTCCTAACATCGTCACCGGACCTAATCGTTCTTTTCTCCTACTTCACGTTCCTTATCTTGGCCGCTATTCTGTTGGATTTACTTATCCAGATCGGTCTTCAACCTTTACTCACTTTCCCTTTGTTCATGCTGCCACACTTGTTCTTTTTACGCACCTAAGCTTGCAATTTCATCTCAGGTAATTCCATATCCTTCCAGTTACTCCCCCTTTTTGGAGGTCTTGCCCATTCATATTTCTTATCTTTTGCTCCTTTCGGATATTTAATCTCTTTAGCTTCCCCCTACTTACTTATTTCCTTCTTCAAACATCATAGTATTCAGACTTTTCTATCCCTAAACGAAAATAGCGGCCTATCTCGTGGCGCTTGCACCATTTGTCTTCTTACTACTGTTCAGGTCTTTGGTGTCCCCATTCTTGAGGCCTTCTGTACTGCAGCATAGGTTGTCGAGACACACAGGTCCGCTGATACCTTCACATATGAGATACCACACATGTTCATATACACATACACACAGAATCAATACCACTAATCCGCAAAACACTTCCAGACGCTATTCAAGCCTATCCAAATTCCCGAGCTGTGAGGTACTCTTTGTCTGTTCACCGGGCTAATCTGCCTCGTTCCACGCATCTTCTTAAGGTTTCCAGTCATCCCACATACTATAGTTTCACTTAGACTATTCTGGTTTTTCGTTTGTCTTTTATATCAAAATATGTAGAATTTCTTGTAAACTTCCCAGGGGGTCACCCATCCCAGGATTGCTCCCACCTGAGCACGCTTAACCTTGAAACTTTGCTGGGATCCGATGCCATAATGCTGATATTTTCGCGTCAACTTCCGCGCATGACCTTTATTACATAATCTGAGGCTAGTCGAGGTCTTACAGATCCCGGGACACCCTCGTGACACGTCTTTTCCTTCATAATTACCATGTTACCCTTTTTGGGCCTCAGAGCTCGTCTTTTACTTCCGTGTATAGTTACCTTTCATCCTAGATTCCCAGATTCCTGATGGTAATGGTTATGGCTTCGTTGCCATTATTTTATGAATGCCCCGATATCAGTCCGTTCGAACTTCTTACTTACCGTCTTTTCATAATAATCGACAGCGGGATTGATTGTCAACTTTCTGAACCCTCCATCAGACCTTGTCTCTCTTATACCATCTCCCTGTATATAACAAATATCAATAATGCCTTACAGAGCGTATACATAGCATATCCCAGTCACCCAGAATTTCCGACTTCAGAAAACAGAACAATTACTTCAATACATACCCCTGCGACTTTTCATGTCGCCACTTACCCTTTCCTGTCGCATGTAAGTCTTACATAAGAAATCTCATTCCCTATAGTTTGGCTCTATCGCACGATCTATGACAAAAAGAAGGTCAACAACCCCTAAATGCCCTGTAGCCTCCTGTTTATAAATGTGGCCGGCTTCACACCATAAACAGGACTCTACTGGACACGACTTTGCAGACAACCCCACGGACAGACCTTGCTCTGATACCACTTAGTCACACCCTGATTTCCCTAGGGTGTGATGGGCACCCGACCCCATATCCGGAGCCGAGCGAACCCACAGACTCTTATTTCACACATGGTATTTCCGGACCTGTTAAGTCAAATAAGCATGACATACATATTAAGGCTCCCAGAATTTCTTTTGTTTTTTTTTCTCTTTAATTATCAAAGTCAACAAAATCTGTAATTATATAGAATTCATGTTATAATACAGACTGACACATCGGCTGATGTAGCCGCTTACAGAACTGACATACTATACCCACGACTCTGTCTGCAAAGCCTCTAACATTAACCAGAAACCATATCACATATACTTTTGACTCGGCAGTCCTCCAGGAGCAAATGGAGTTTGCCATCTTCGCTGGAACGTCTTCTATAATGTCTTCAACTCATCTGGGAGTACCTGCGCGGCATGAAACGCAGCCCCCGAAGAAGAGGGGGTCAGTACGGAATATGTACTGAGTATGTAAGGCATGAATACAAAAAATATAACCATGACTGAAATAGACAGAACAACATACAAAAATCTTATCCAGAAATATCAAACACTTATCGTTTTTCTTTTCCAGATACGAATCATACTTACTCATCTCGTATGCCAAACAGATTACAGAACATACAAATTACTTAAGTGACATCATGCCGCAGACGGAATACAGAATATACGGATGGTCAGAATACTTACTCTCCAACGTAAGTCATGTATATCAGAATCTGATATCGTAGCACATACGCGGCAACCCCGGGGACATATACCACAACGGGGCAAGTACCATATCATACAGACGATAACCTCGGGGACAAACAACACGCCGAGGGACGGTCACATCATATCATATACCTAGTGGCCTCGGGGACAGATAACACGCCGAGGAACCGGTGAACAGTGCCAATGAATGCGCACGACAACATAGGAACGTGGCTTCCACTCCTGCCTTTGGCGCCACAACACATCTCACTTCCAGAAGTTTTTCTCCGATCTCCGTCACACATCACAACATAACCACGGTACCCGGGGGCGGGCAGATAACACAGCACCCCGAGCCCGGACACATCATACTTCGTAACATAACCTCGGTAACCGGTGACGGACATATAACACGGTACCCCGGAACCGGACCCATCATACTTCGGAATTCATTTATGGAACCCGGCCCTCAACAGAGGACCCGGCGAACCATCCGCACGATACATACCGGCCCGGGACTCGGTGAAGGAAATCATAATAAATGCACGAGCAGAATAGTGAGGAACTAAATGCACATAATTCAGACTCAATAGCTTAATCAAACATATTCTCCGAATATCCATAACAGATTACTTATTACCGAATACTTTATGTCAAGTTACCTTTTATCAGAATATTTCTATCAAAGTGCTTATATCGCTTTTACTCAATCAGATTACATTTTTCAGGTTACTTGCATCAGATTCCTTATAACCGATTACTTAGGTCCGAATACCTATATCAAAGGATTATGACAGAATACTTATCGACATATGAAGGCCCAGAACAAGTCTCGGGTCAATCGGAGTTAGTATACAAAAGGTACGAGCGTTCGAAGTACAGAACGCTCTACAATCATTTCAGAAGCTTTTCTTGGAAAACCAGAGCCGTAATCAGGTTAACTACCTTTTAGACATGATTATGGATCAAACCAAATAGAACCCTTGGAATCATACGTACGTCGGAATACTTAAGTCATGATTTACCCATTAGAATTATTTGACACTTAAGCTAGGGAGGGCATACAAATCACAAATGGACTCAGAACCACAGAATGGAATAGCCTCAAGTTACATACTACATCATATCCTACGTGGCTCTAGGGCATGCCAGAAGAAAGAAGGGTAAGCCCCACATACCTGAGTCGCGACCAACTCGTTACACTTGTTCATCCAACTTGTCAATCTACGTCCAAAAGGATTCATCCATTCGTTAGACTCGTTGTCACATACTTGTCTTAATCTTTCAAACACGTTTACTTATGTTCTGCCGGAATTTCGGCAGCATCTCCCCTGTAAATGTACGAATCCCGAGAATAAGGATCGGCCCCAAATCAACAACAACCATCCGGGAATTTAACCCGGCCAAACCAACAAAGATACTAACAACACCAATAAGAGATTCAAAACATATTCTAACATTAGTAGCTCTTTTATATACTATTCGACAATATTCTGTTTTCATTCAAATCAACCGCATACGATCGAACCAACATCAATATTCGTACACTCAAGTACTAATCCAAAACACTTAAACAAGATTCAATAACACTCCGGACAACCCACAAAATGTTCAAATCAGCCCATCCAATACACAAGCAATTCCGAAATCTTCCAAGTCCAAGAAAACATCAACAATACATTTCTTTTCTTCCAAATTCATCAACTACACTAACAATCCATAATTTAACAACTTTAGTCTTACAAATACAAGAAACCATATTAAGTTCACATTATCTTCCACAACAAACCATAAACTACTATAATCTCAACTTTGAATCATTAAGCTTCTTTTTGCATTACAAAATCCACAACAACACAACTAATACACTAAATAAAATTAATTCACCCCTCCTTCCAATAACCAACACCACACGGCCACATTGCTACATATACACACCCACACGGCCTCAATAGCTACATGCATATTTTCATGCAATTTCATCCCTTCTACATTATGAAACTCATAACACACAAACCAACTACTAAATAAAATTATTCCACTTCTCCTACACACATCACACACACGGCTACACATCAACACACACATATTTCATGAATTTTACTCATTTCTACATACTACAACACTTCAACAACATCCATAACACATGAAAGAGGATTGGTTCCTTACCTTTATTCTTCAACTTCTCCACTTGGTTATGACTCATGAATCATCCATATGAGTGTTCTACTTGCTCCAACAACTCCACCATGTTAAAAAGAATCCCCCAATTAGTGAGAAAACCAAAAGAAAACATTTCTCCAACATCAAAATGGAGGGGCTGGTTTCGGCCAGCCCCCCTTAGCCGACCCTCTCCCTTTTTTTTTTTGCTTTGTTCTTCATTCTTTTTGTCTTGAATTAGAAGAGGGATCATATATATATATATATATATATACATATAATTCTATCATGTGAGGGGCACATGCCCCTCTCTAGAAGAATCCTTTATTTTCTTGAAAGTTTTCTTGAATTAAAAGATGATCCAAGTCTTGCCATGCACACTTTGGTCCATAAATGATGAGAATACATGGACCTTCATCACATGGCCAATGTGCCCCTTTTGAACCTTCATAATTTTTTTTTTGTGAAATTCCCGTTTCGTCCCTCGACTTTTCTCAATATGACCATTTTACCCCTAACCTTCCACATTATTTCCATTCATCATTTTGCAATTTCTCTTCTTGCCCTTAGCCTCTAACAATATTTTCATACTAATAATGGTCATAAATGGTATTCTCAACATCTTGTGCATTAATGTAATATTTGAAAAGGGTTTCGCCTTTCGCGATGACATTTTGAATTTCCAAACGTACAAGGTACGGGCTATAACAATATACATAACCCACACATGTCTACAGACCTCTAGGAGTATGACAAAGTCTATATAAGATGATCTGTACAAAAATAGCTCACGCTCCGGGACAATGGAGCTCTCCAAACAGCTAGGCAAAAATCCTAAGCCAGAGGGTAACCAAGCTGAGGGTCTGTACCTGCGGGCATGAAACGCAGCCCCCGAAGAAAGGGGGTCAGTACGAATAGTGTACTGAGCATGTAAGGCATGAAATCAATATATACATAAAGTCATGGAAAACATTTGAGGCGTGTCAATGAATGCACAAAATAAATGCATCAGTATAGCTATATCAAAGAAACACATATATCCATAGAAATATCACAACTAAGGCCACAGCGTCACCCCCTGTCAACTGTGCCATATATCTACACATCACAACAAAGGCCACAGCACACCCCATGTCAGTTGTGCCATATATATACACATCACAACAAAGGCCACAGCACACCCCCTGTCAACTGTGCCATACATATACACATCACAACAACGGCCACAGCACACCCCCTGTCAACTGTGCCATATATATACACAACAAAGGCCACAGCACACCCCCTGTAAACTGTGCCTCACATATACATGAAGAATGAAAATGAGTGCAGTGCATAATCAAAATGAAATAATAGAGCTCTCTGTAATGTCACAAAATAGCCATATGCATATATTATACTCATGGCATGCATAGGAGTTCAAATGAAAACTATCGCTCTATCCCACCTTGGAGGAACAATTTATAAGGTGAGATCAACAATAATGAAATAAATCGAGAAAATCATGAAATAGCTTAATATTTTTATATCACCGTTGAAATCATATTTGAGACCTTTAAGCATAAAAATCATCCTCAATGTAATCCTCATCAAAACATTCTCGTTCTTAACATCATAAGAAGCTTTAAGAGTCATAAACTTCTAGCTTTGAAATTGTTACACCTCGAAAAATCTTCCGTTGGTACGCAAGTGAATGATCTAGTGAAGAGTACGAGTAGCGGGTTAAGGATGACTTAATGATACTCTGGGAAAGGGTTATAACGTCCCTTAGATTGATAGTGAAGTGTTAAACAAGTTATAAGAAGGTTCCATGAGGATTGGAGACCAAACGAAGTGACGAGAACAAGTTCAGTGGACTGATGGGTTATACAGCTCATTATACGAACCGTATAATGTTTTACGGACCGTATAATGGACCGTAGAACCATCACATGAAGATTTCTTACTGGTGATATTATACGGTCAGTTATACGGTCGTATAAATTTATACGGTCCGTATAATGGACCATATAATGGTCACAGTGAAGGGTGCAGGAAAGGATCATTTCACGGTCAATTATATGGACCGTATAATGATTATACGGACCGTATGATGGACCGTATAATGAACCTGACAGATCAGTGATGGGTTATTAAATAAGGGGCCACGTTCATGAAATCATTTCCACATTTCATCTTTCTCTCTAAAACATCTCTCTACATTTATTACCCAAGTTTTCAAGGATTACTAATGATCAACAAAATAAATCAAGTGAGTCAAGAGTAAGGAAACCCATTAAAGACCATCCAAGTCAAGAAATCCAAATGGAGGAAAACTAGTGTTTTGCTCAAAGTGGAGTATTATCAACTAAGGCTTGTTCCTACAACATCTAAGGTAAGATTCATGATATTTATATGTTGTTTAAGTTATTTGAGAGTTGAAATGCTTGGTCATTAGAAGAGTATAGCAAAATGGGTCATGAATGATGAATAGTGACGTTTTGAGAAATAGTTTGAATTGAATCATGATTGTTGTTGTGTTGCGATATGAATGTGTTATAAATGTCGTTAAGATCATGAAATAGACATTGTATATGAATGGAAGAGGTCGGGGGTTATGACCATGAATAGGGGTGAATTAGGAGCAAATTGAGAAATCTAGATAATGTGGATGATTAATGGCTATTGTATGATATTGTGAGTGTATTGTTGACATTTGGGAGTTGAATTAGGATATGGGCAAAGTTTTTATAAATAAAGGAGATGCTGCCCGATTTTCTCTAGCTTTAGTCGTGTGTGCTAGTTATCGATTCTAATGATAGTATGACCTTAATGAAGGTAGAAACGTGAGCATCGGAGGATTACGTGCGAGTGTAGAATAGTTCAACGAAAAGGTATGGAAGGCTAACCCTCCTTTCATAAGGTATGGTTCTTTGGCCAATCATTTATCCTTCTATGAGCTCATGATGTGCTCTATATGATTCTATTATCAAAAGCTACTGAGCCTATGATCCTTGCGGTGTACTACGATTGTACTACGTTCCTCATATGACGAGTAAGCCTATAATATAGACGTAACAATAATGATGATGATAGAAATAAAGATGAGAGTAAAATGACGCTATAGATGCTTATGAGCTATTATATATATGTTTGCCTATGAAGGGCTATGATGAAACCCCGAGCGTATAATGCCGGGTAGAATATATGTATATGAATATGTATAGAATATGTATATGATTACGTAACGCGCGCACACATCTGCAGATGGTACGGATAACCCTGATGCCTTGGTAGGGCCAGGTAGATATAACCTTGAGCCTTGGTTGGCCAAGTATGTATGAAACACCGAACCTTCATGGTCGGGCACGCTATGTATATATATATATATATGTGTATATGCTATGTATATGACATCATTAAGAGTACGAATATGTTATGTATATGAGATGTAAATGATTGTGAGGGAAATTAAGCACAGATATGGACGTATGTATGTGGATACGTAATAGAACGGAATGTCCCTATGGAAAGCAAGTAAGTGCCATGATGATGATACTATTGCATCCCCTCATATACTACTTCATATGTTGTCTATTATGTTTCTATATCGATGTTGATCATGCTTTACATACTCGGTACATTCTTCGTACTGACGTCCTTTTGTTTGTGGACGCTGCGTCATGCCCGCAGGTGCGCAGGGAGATAGGCTTGATCCATAGCAGCTTTCTCAGAGATTACGTAGCAGAGCTCCATTTCATTCGGAGCCATAGCTTTTGGGTGCTTATTCTTTTGTGTACATAATTATGGGCATAGCGGGGTCCTGTCCCGCTCATGTGACATGTTATACTCTCCTTAGAGGCTCGTAGTCACGTGTATATGGTTAGATATGTCTGGCCTTGTCGGCCTATATTTTGTATATCATTTTGTTAGCCTTGTCGTCTCACGTACATTGATGTGGCATAGATGCCTAAGATGATATAAAGATGTTGTTGTCCAAATGGGACTAGTTTGATGGATGAAAGGTAATGTATGTCTAATGGTGTGGCTCACCTAAATGTAAGCACATGTGTAAGCTAACGGGGTGCCCGGGTGGGCTAGCACCGGGTGCTCGTCGAGGCCCCCTAGTCGGGTCGTGACAAAAGTGGTATCAGAGCAGTTAAGTCCTAGGGTGTGTTTACGAGCCGTGTCTAGTAGAGTCTTGGTTATGGGTGTGTTGCGCGCCACACTTATAAACATGAAGCTGTGGACATTTTAGGAATGAATGACCTTCTTTCTTTATAGGAATCGTGCGATAGAGCTATGGTGAATGACCTAATCGTGTGTTGTGTATTTCAGAGATGCCTAAAAAGAGAAAGACTACAGCAGCGCAAAAGGGCAAGACGGTGGCAGAAAAGCGGGCTGAAAGAGCACCGCCACCGGTAGTAGAGGAAAGTGAGTCCCAGAGTGCAGCTCAGTCTCAGTCCTCCAAGACAGTGCCTATTACTGAGGAGCGTAAGAGAGCCTCAGCCCCAGCTCCAGCTCCTCCACCAGATGCTTCGGGTCAAGATGTGAAAGAGGCCATTAATTTGTTGACTCAATTGGTTGCGGTACAGACTCAGAGGCAAACCTCAGGACAAGGTGATAGGGCTGTTAGTGCAAGGGCCCGTGATTTCATTACCTTAAACCCTCCGGAATTCTTTGGGTCAAAGCCGGAGGAGGATCCTCAGGATTTTATTGATGGTATGTTGAGGACGCTTCGATTGATACATGCTTCGGACACCGAGTCGGTGGAGCTAGCGTCATATAGATTGAGAGATGTCTCGATCCAATGGTACACGGTTTGGATGGATTCACGGGGAGCCAATGCACCTCCCCCGGTATGGAAAGAGTTTGTTGATGCTTTTCTTCGTCATTATATGCCTCCAGAGGTTCGGTGAGCTAGGGCCGATAAATTCTTAAATTTGAGGCAGGGTAGCATGAGTGCTCTAGAGTACAGTCTTCGCTTCAATTCCTTGGCCAGGTATGCTTCGGCTATGGTAGCGTACATGGGTGACCTGGTACATCGATTTGTGAAGGGCCTAGGGCCACATTTGATGGATAGATGCTTGACGGCGTCCCTTCAGGATGGCATGGATATTGCACGCATTCAGGCTCATGCTCAGAACCTAGAAGAAAGTTTGCAACAGTAAATAAGTAGACTTGAGCAAGATAGGGAACATAACAAGAGGGCCAGATCCTCAGGTCCGTTGAGCGAGGTTAGAGGTGGGCACAGGCAACAGTTCTCCCGGAATTCAGGCTATTCTATGACCAGTGCACCTCCACGGTTTTCAGGCCAGAGCCTTGATAGATCTGCTCGTTCAGGGCCGAGTCTGAGTTATTAAGGACCTCAGTTCAGAGATGATTCAGGCCAGTCAAGGCCACCTGTACCACGATGTTCCCAGTGTGGGAAGTTGCATTGGGGTCGATGCCGATTGGGCTTAGATGGTTGCTGTTCATGTGGTCGACCAGGCCATATCATGCGCAATTTCCCCTCAGTACATGGTAGAGGTAGGACCCAGCCATCAGGGTCGGCAGCCAGATCTTCAGCATATGTACGCCCTACGGGGCCAGGTTCACATGCGCCAGTTAGCCATGGTAGAGGCAGAGCGAGAACTCCCACTTCTAGCGGTCCTCAGCACCGTATTTATGCTTTGGCCGGACGCCAAGATCTTGAGTCTTCTCCTGACGTGGTCACAGGTATATTATCGGTATTCTCTCATGATGTATAAGCTTTGATTGATTCGGACTCCACATTGTCCTATGTTACTCCATATATTGTGGGTCGATTTGAGGTCGAGCCGGAGTCGATCAGACCTTTCAAAGTGTCTACACCCGTGGGTGAATCGGTAATAGCTAGCCGAGTATATAGAGATTGTGTAGTTGTGATATGTGATCGCCGTACTATAGTTGACTTACATGAACTAAAGATGGTAGATTTTGATGTCATTATGGGTATGGATTGGTTGGCTTCTTGTTATGCCAATGTTGATTGTAGAATGAAAATGGTTCGTTTCCAATTTCCGGGAGAACCAGTTTTAGAATGGAAAGGAAATGCGGCATCACCAAAAGGTAGGTTTATCTCCTACCTAAAGGCGAGGAAAATGATTACGAAAGGGTGCATTTATCATCTAGTGCGAGTTCAAGATGTAGAAGCTAAGTCGCCGACTCTACAGTCAGTTCCGGTAGTGAATGAATTTCTGAATGTGTTCCCGGAAGAGCTTCCAGGCCTTCCTCCCGAGCAGGAGATTGATTTTGCCATCGATGTGTTGCCAGGCACTAAACCCATATCTATCCCTCCCTATAGAATGGCACCCGCAGAATTGAAAGAGTTAAAAGAGCAATTGAAAGACTTGCTTGATAAAGGATTCATTAGGCCTAGTTCATCCCCGTGGGGAGTACCCGTATTGTTCGTCTGAAAGAAAGATGGCTCCTTGAGAATGTGCATTGATTATCGACAATTGAATAAGGTGACGGTTAAGAATAAATATCCTCTCCCGAGGATTGATGACTTATTTGATCAATTGCAAGGTGTCAAATGGTTTTCAAAGATCCATTTGAGGTCCGGGTATCATCAAGTGAGAGTTAGGGAGAAAAATATCCCTAAGACAGCCTTCCGAACAAGATATGGCCATTTTGAATTCCGGGTAATGTCATTTGGGCTAACTAATGCACCGGCGGTATTTATGGATTTGATGAATAATGTGTTCAGACCCTTCCTGGATTTATTTGTGATAATATTCATCGATGACGTCTTGGTGTATTCTAGATCAGAGGCAGAACATGCGGATCATTTGCGTACTGTCCTTGGAGATCTTCGGACTCGAGAGTTATTTGCAAAGTTTTCCAAATGCGAGTTCTGGTTGAGCTCAGTGGCATTTCTAGGGCTTATTGTTGCAGCCGATGGTATTCGAGTGGATAGCCAAAAGATTGAGGCAGTGAAGACTTGGCCACGGCCCACAACTCTTACAGAGGTACGTATCTTTCTGGGATTAGCAGGTTATTACAGGAGATTCGTTGAGGGTTTTTCTTCTAATTCTGCCCCACTCACAAAGTTGACCCAGAAGTCAGCTAAGTTTTACTGGACAGATGCTTGCGAACGCAGTTTCCAAGAGTTGAAAGACAAATTGACGTCCGCCCCAGTCTTGACACTTCCAGAGAGATTGGAGGGATATGTTGTTTATTGCGATGCTTCAGGTGTTGGGCTAGGCTGTGTAATGATGCAACATGGTAAGGTGATTGCGTACGTTTCAAGGCAATTGCGAAAACATGAACAAAATTATCCAACCCATGACATAGAATTGGCCGCGGTGGTCCATGCATTAAAGATATGGAGACATTATTTATATGGTGTCCATGTGGATATTTATACAGATCATAAGAGTCTCTAGTATATCTTCAAGCAGAAAGAGTTGAATTTGCGGCAACGACGATGGCTAGAGTTGCTAAAAGATTACGATGTTGATATCTTGTATCACCCCGGAAAGGCAAACGTTGTAGCTGATGCTCTTAGCCGCAGATCTATGGGAAGTTTATGTGATGTACGACCGGAGAAGAGAGGAATGACTCGTGCGCTTCAGCAATTAGCTAGCCTAGGAGTCCGAGTGGTGGACTCAGGTAGCGAGGGAACCACTATTCAAAATTCAGCAGTCTCGTCGCTAGTAACAGAAGTGAAGGAGCGGCAATATGAGGATGCCATGCTGATGCAGTACAAAGATACACTCCCTCAGAAAGAGGAGTCACCATTTGATATTTCAGGAGACGGAGTTCTTCGATATCGAGGCAGATTATGTGTTCTCGATGTGGCGGGGCTACGCCGCCAAATATTGAGAGAAGCTCATTGTTCCCGTTATTCTGTCCACCCCGGAGCGACGAAAATGTATCATGATCTCAAGTCTGTATATTGGTGGAATGGGATGAAGAAGGATGTAGCGGAATTTGTAGCTCAGTGTCCCAATTGTCAGCAAGTGTAAATCGAACACCAAAAGCCGGGTGGATTGTTGCAAGCTATAGAAATCCCAACTTGTGAGAAGTGATTAATATGGATTTCATCACAGGTTTACGCCGTTCTCGACGTAAGTATGATTCTATATGGGTGATTGTCGATAGACTCACAAAGTCAGCTCATTTCTTACCAGTCAGAACGACGTATGTGGCTAAAGATTATGCAAAACTGTATGTTAAAGAGATAGTGAGACTCCATGGTGTACTAGTATCCATTATCTCGGATAGAGGGACTCAGTTTACAGCTAATTTTTGGACGTCTTTCCAAGAGGGTCTAGGTACCCAAGTGAGCCTTAGCACGACATTTCATCTGCAGACCGAGGGGCAAGCTGAACGCACCATCCAGACTCTTGAAGATATGTTGCGAGCATGTATGATAGATTTTGGAGGAAATTGGGATGATCATTTGCCACTCATTGAATTTGCTTACAATAATAGTTATCATCCTAGCATTCAAATGGCACCGTATGAGGCTTTATATGGGCGAAAGTGCAGATCCCCAATTGGGTGGTTTGAAACTGGAGAAACTAAATTGATAGGGCCAGACTTGGTCCAGCAAGCCATAGAGAAGGTTAAGCTCATACAAGATCGGTTGTTAGCGGCTCAAAGCCGTCAGAAATCCTATGCGGATAATTGTCAAAGGGACTTAGAGTTCCAAGTGAAAGATTGGGTATTTCTAAACGTGTCGCCAATGAAGGGCGTTATGAGATTTGGCAAAAAGGGGAAGCTTAGTCCTCGGTATATTGGGCCTTATGAGTGTCACACCCTAATCTACCTAGGGTGTGATGGGCACCCGACCCTTACTTAGGGCCGAGCGAACCCTCCAACCCTTATCACACACATACTCTTTTCGGACTTTTAAATCAAATAAGCATGAAATACATATTAAGGCTTTCAGAAATCTTTTCTTTTCTTTGTTTATCAAATTCAACAAAATCTGTAATTATATGGAATTCATATCATAACACAACTGACACATCGGCTGATGGAGCCGCTTACAGAACTGACATTCTATACCCACAACTCTGTCTGCAAAGTTTCTAACTTCGAACAAAACATCTTTGCACATATACCCTGACTCGGCAGCACTCCAGGAACAAGTAGAGCATGCCAACTCCGCTGGAGCATCTTCTATAATAGCTTCAACTCATCTGGGTGTACCTGCGCGGCATGAAACGCAGCCCCCGAAGAAAGGGGGTCAGTACGGAAAATGTACTGAGCATGTAAGGCATGAAATACAAGAAACAGAATCATGACTGAAACAGAGAATTACCAGAATCAAGTATGACTTTTTTAAAACATCGAAGTACTTGCGTTTTTAAATGAAAATCATGCATATCCTTATCATATATCATATATACAGACAACGTTTCCCGGCCCTCCCTTGAGGGACTCGGTAGATAAAATCATACATGTCCACATCACATACCATATATGCATAACGTGTCCCGGCCCTCCCGTGAGGGACTCGGTGGAGAGAATCCTGCATGTCAATATCATATATCATGTATGCATCAAACGTGTCCCGGCCCTCTATTGAGGGACTCGGTGGATACATATAACGTGTCCCGGCCCTCTTTTGCGGGTCTCGGTGAATAAATTCATCATATGCCATCCTGGCCACCATCCCCATATCATCATAACATCATATACATATAACGTGTCCCGGCCCGCAAGTGAGAGGGACTCGGTGAACAATGCAGTGGAATACGCACGAGAACATGTCCTGGCCCGGGCTCAGTGAAATCCAAACTGAGGCTTGCACGAACAGAATAATGTGAAACCATATGCACATAAATCAAGACTCAATAGACTAGTATGCTTACCGACATCAGAAGGCTCATACACAAGTTTCGGGTCAATCCGACTTAGTATGATAGAGTTATGGACGTTTGAAGTACAGAACCTTCTACGAGCATTTCAGAAGCCATTTTTGGAAAATCGAAGCAATAATCACATCAAGTATCTTTCGGATATCGTATAGATCAAATCAAATATAACTTTTGGAATCATATGTACATATCAAAATATATCAAAGACTCAATGAAATAGTCAAACGTGCTAACATTTGAAAAATCAAGAATTTATTCATATCGATTATCTTTCGAATACCATTCGGAAACATATCAAATAGACCTTCGGACATCATAGATACGCATCAAAATCATATGGAACAGCTTATGGAAACCAAGGACATTAGCCATCCTAGTGGCTTTAAGAATAGGAATTTCTCTGAAATCATACATCTACGTCATTTATTAGTTTCATAAAGACCATGCCAAAAGAAAGAAAGGGTAAGTCTTACATACCTGTGCCACGCCTTATTAGCTACGCTTATTTATCCAAGCTTGCTATTCTACATTCAAGAAGATTTTACATAATCATTAGATTCATTGTCATTTACTTGTCTTGATCTTTCAAATAAAATCACTTATAATCTGCCGAAATGTCGGCAGCATTTCCCCTGTAAATATCACATCCCCGAGAATTTAACTCGGCCCAAATCATCAACAACAAATCCGAGAATGTAACTCGGCCAATTTCTCAACAATAATCCGAGAATTTCACTCGGCCACATTATCCACAATAATCCGAAATCTTCCAAACTTAATAAGGACAATAACAACACATTGTTTTCTTCCAAATTCACGAACTACACCACATTCTACACATTAACAACTTTGTCAACCAATCCCAAGTACCTTCTAACGTTAGTAACTTCTTTTACATAATTCAACAACATTTTTTTATATTCAATTCAATCACAACAACCAACTTACAATCTTCCAAGCACATGTCTCACTTCCAAATTCATAAATTATATTTACAACTTACACATTAGGAATATCATTCCTACAAGTATAAGAAACCATACTAATGTCATACTAACTTCTTCAGTAACGCACAAACGATTTCAAATTCATTCCAAGCCACTAAATCCTCATTTTTCATCATGGAATCCACATCTACAACAATCAAAATACTAAATAAAAATTAGTTCATCACCCCCACACAATATAGTATATACACGGCCAACACCCCAACATACCAAAGTCATGATTTTCATCCTTTTCTACATACTACAACATACATAAATCATCCATAACATATCTAAAAGAAGATTAAACATGTACCTTTTCCCACTCATTTTCTTAATCGGCTATGATTGTGATTTGCACCAATGAATGTTTTGATTGCTCCAACAACTACTCCATGTTGTAGAGGACCTTCCAATTGGTAGAAAATCTAGAAAAAATTATTTTTTTGATCAATTTTCCATGGCCTTCTTCGGCTACACCATGGCCGAATGGCCTTGTATATTTTTTTCTCCTTCTCCAAACTTCTTCATCTTTCTAAAAGATGAAGATAGTTATGTCCTATTTATCTTTTGTTTTCCACCATTTATCTATATTTATTTTTTTAAGCCCCTCAAGTAAGAATTATGGACACATGGCCCTATTCTTTTTCTCCAAGCTTCTAGAATTTTTTTGTGGAGAAATATGACCAATATATCTTATATATATATATATATATATACATAATTCATCTAGGTGGGCCAAGGCCCACCTTAAGTTGGACGGCCACCATGGTCCATTTAAGAAATTTCTTGAATACTTCGTGAAATTTCCATTTTGCCCTTAGCCTTCCACAATATTACCTTGAGCCACTTTGCAAATTTCCCTTTCTACCCTTAGCCTTTCTCAATATTTCAATACTAATAATATTCATAAATAGTATTCATAAACAACTTGTGCATTAAAATAATTTTGGAAGATGGTCTTGCCGTTAACTTACCACGACTATCTCGAATTATCCGATCGTACAAAATACGGGCTATAACAATGAGTGTCACGACCCAGCTCCGTGGGCCGCGACTGGTGCCCTATTTGGACACCCCAAACAAACTCACATGCTAACTCGTCATTTTCTAATTATCTCAGATTTCATATTAATCATTTTAAACAGATTGGAAGCAAATATTATCTTAAGCGGTCGCACGTGCAACAATATCACATCAAAGTCAGAAGGGACGGCGGAATACACATCGCCGAATATATACACATATACAAACATACAGACCATTTAGGCCGCATCCAAATCTGATAGATTGGCGGAATATACATCGCCAGATACATGCACGTGTACAAACAATTAGGCCGTTTGGCCATAATAGAAAACGAGACCGCATTAAGACGTAGATCATAGACAAACGAACACACACATGACCCATTACCCACATGTATGAATACATGCCTCTACAAACCATAACGGAATCATATGACGGGACAGGGCCCCGCCGTACCCCAAATAATCAAATATACAGAAGCATATACATCACAAAAGATATGTACCAATATATGGGCTCCGGATCAAAAGGAGCACTCTGTAATAGCAGAATGTGTGGCCTACACTGGCAGATCACGAACCTCTGTACCTGTGGGCATGAAACGCAGCCCCCGAAGAAAGGGGGTCAGTACGAAAGATGTACTGAGTGTGTAAAGCATAAAGTACAGAAATCCAAACCATAACTGAAGTGAAGGGTATCAAAATATCAAAATCTGTACTGAAGACACATATACATAATGCAAACAGAAATCATGCATAAGGCTCAGGAACGTGGTCACCACTCCGACGCTAGTGCCACAACACAGCATACTCCAGAGGGTTTCAAATCTCCGTACGCCCCGAACACAACATATGATCACATCATATCATATTATCAAAACATATCATGAGCCATATCACAACATAACTCCATAAACGGAACCTGACCCTATGGCGAGGTCTCGGGAACCTTAACACATCATACTGCCGAATTTATCATAGTACGCACGATCATAAACCGGACCGGGAACCGGCGAACGATATCATAGTAATAGGCACGAGCAGAGTAGTGCGGAAACCATATGCATATACACGATTAAATTCCAAGACTCGACAAATATATATATATATATATATATATTGAGATCAGAAAGTTCAAAATAAGTATCGAGTTTGTCAGAATTAGTATACCAAAGATATGAGCCTTTAAATTTACAAAACTTTCGAAAAATACCTCATAAGCCATTTTCTGAAAATTTAGTGTCGTTCACATTTAGGAGCTTTCAAATAACTTATAGAACAAATCAAACGGAGCCTTAAATTCATAGGCAGAAGTCCCCTCTTTATATCATACGAGAGTAGATTAAGTAAGACAAACGAAGGAAGTCTCGGGGCTAGTGGGCCCACCTCGGGTCAAGTCGAGGTGGCGGACATAAATTACGAACATTAGACTCTATGGAGTCATCCATGTAAGTTTCAAAACTATTCTATCACATTTGTGCAAATTATGGATGTTCGAATAGTTTTCCAACACAACATAAGAATTATAATTCAATTACATTGAATGAATAGTACCTAAAATCAGACTCGGATTTCCATGAACAGAATTGCCCCCGAGGCTCAAATCTCAACCTAGTATGTCTAGGACATGCCAAAAGAAGGAAAGGGATAGCTTTACATACCTTACTTGCGCCTTACGCTCGCCCAAACTCAAATCCCGTTTCGTCCGAAATCTACAATTGGTCATATTTACCAAATATTAATCATAAGGCTTTAAGAATTCAATCTTAACCAATTTTTGTCTACAGAAATTTGGGCAGCATCTCCCCTATACATACAACATCCCCGAGATTTAAACTCGGCCAAATTAGCAGCAACCATACCAACAACAACACCAACAACATCAACAATCGACTAGAAACGCATTCTAACATAAAGAGCCTTCTTTTCCAGATAATGCAACAACTTCCAATCCAACTTGCACTTTCAAATCTATATTAATATTTTCATGTCCATATACAAGTTTAAGGTCATAAAATCATAGGCCAAGGATATTCCAAGCCATATATCCAATATTCAACAATTCCATCAATTCCATATTCCACCCAAAATTCCTACATATGCAACAAAACCATCACAACACATTTTCTACTTACAAATTCATAACCAACAACAATAATCCACACTTTAACAACTTCATTTCCATAATATCATAAAATCATACTAAAATAACATAATCTTCTACAATCAACTTCAATGCCAAATTAAACCATTTAGCCTTCATTTACATTATAAGGACCACAACAACACAACTAACATACTAAACAAAATTAATCCATTTCCATTCTACCTCCCCTACACCACACGGCTACATTCCATATTTCCAACCTCAATCAAATTTATTCAACTTTCACTTACAATATGAATTCCACCATAACCACGACTAGAATAATACATAAAATTCAACTCATCTTAACTACACAACAATACACACACACGGCCACATGCACACATGCACACCCATTTTGCAAACTTCCATATTTCCATAAATTCTACTCATTTCAACATACCACAACATAAACAAACCTTCATAACATGATAAAAAGGAATTAATTCTTACCTTTTTCTCCAAGCTTCTTCACTTGGCTAAGGTGTTAAATTGATGAAACAAGTTCCCTATCTTCCAAAATAATTGTCCCAAGTTGTAAAGGACCCTTGAATTAGTGGGAATACCACAAGAAAACAATTTTTGAAGCAAGATTTTTAAGGGCAATTTTTGTGGGTCTTGGCCGAATGGCCCTTATTTTGTTGGTGTTCTTTCTCTTGTTCTCTCCCTTCTCAAGTTGTCTTGAAGTTTCTAATGGATAAGGCTAATTTAATCACATGGAAATTAAATAAATTCCATGGGCTTGGGCTAGCATGGCCAGCCAAGCCTCTCAATTTGGGGCTCAATTCTCTTTTATTATTTGAGCCCAATAATTTATGGATTTTATTTGTAATTCCCGAAACTAATTTCCAAAATTCCAAATTTGCCCTTGGCCTTCCTCCGTATTTCCGCATCAATATTTTTCATGAATATCACACATATGTTGAATAAAATAAAAATATAGCCTTATTTCCTACAAGGCAAGATTATTCCAAATTTTCCAAATGCGCAAAAACACGGGATATAACATTCTCCCCCCCTTTAGAACATTCGTCCTCGAATGTTAAATTTACCTTATAGATTTTACAAACGTTTTAGGGGAGGTCCTTTATATGGGTGGCACACATAAAGTATTTACTGATTAATGTAATTAATCACCGAATTTAAATTTTTACCTGGAGACACGGGGAACAGGTGAGGATATTTCTTCTTCATTTCGTCCTCTACTTCCTAGGTCATTTCTTCTCTGTTATTATTTCGCCAGATGACCTTAACAGAAGGCACTTCTTTGGTGCGCAGCCTCCTCACTTGACGATCCAGAATAGCTACAGGTGGCTCTTCTTAAGACAAGTCCGCCGTTACCTGAATATCATTTACTGGAAATATTCTGTCAGGATCACCAATACATTTTCGGAGCATGGATACATGGAATACCGGGTGCACTGCCTCTAGATCTGATGGTAAGTCCAGCTCATAAGCGACATTCCCAATCTTCCGGACAATCTGGTAAGGCCCAATGTACCGCGGACTAAGCTTTCCCTTTCTGCCGAATCTCATCACGCCCTTCATGGGCTACACTTTCAGAAATACCCAGTCTCCAATCTGGAACTCCAAAGGTCGACGTCGTTTATCAGCATAAGATTTCTGTCGACTCTGGGCCGCTAATAGTCGCTCTCGAATCAGTTTCACTTTATCGACTGCCTGCTGGACTGTCATGACCCAACCCCGTGGGCCGCGACTGGTGCCCTACTTGGACACCCCAAACCCATTCGGTTATCAAATCAACAGATCGAAGACTGATTCAAATTTAGCATACATCACTTTGAACAAAAACTGAAAACAGATATCGTCTTAAGCGGTTTCCCGTATAGATATATCATATCAAAACTGATAAGCTGGCGGAATGTACATCGCCAAGACAAACAAACATATACAAACATATGGGCCGTCTTGGCCAAAATAGCAAACGGGACCGCTTAAGGCACAAATCACAATGCAACCGAACAAACATGACCCATGACCCACATATATGTCTATAGGCCTCTAACAAACATAACAAAATCATATGACGGGACAGGGCCCCGCCGTACCCCTGAACAGATAAATATATGTACAATGATAGAATATGTACACAAAATATGGCTCCGAACAAAAGAGCACTTTATCCGCTGGAAAGATGTCCTATGCTGGCGGAACACCAAAACGATCGTCTATACCTGCCGGCATGTAACGCAGCCCCCGAAGAACAGGGGGTCAGTACGGAATATGTACTGAGTATGTAAAGCATGAATACTGTGAATAAAATCATAAACAGAAATGAAGTACAGAATACAGGTACAGAAAGTAAGCACGAAATGCAAAGTAACCAAACAACTTACTGAAACCAAAAACCATGCATGCCAAGAACGGTATCCGGTCCTTTGCAGGACCCGGGGAAAACGTGGCGCCGCCCTGCCCTCGGCACCACACACATCTAACTCCAGAAGTATTGCTCTGAAATCTCCTACACACAAATCATAATATCATATCATAATAACAGATCATATGTGGTTCAGCGAACCAGAACACATCTAACTTCGAAATTCATATACGGTGCCCGGCCCTCGAGCGAGGAACTCGGGAACTGCGCGCACGATATAAACCGGCCCGGGACTCGGCGAAGGAGATCATAGCATATGCACGAGCAGAGTAGTGAGAAACTAATGCACATAAGTCAAGACTCAATGGAATGATCGAACGCATTATCAGAATGTTCGTAACGGATTTCTCACATATCATACTTTGTTCAGAATACTTATGCCAAAATATCCATATCAGAATATTCATATCAAAATATTCATATCAGAATACTTATATCCGAATGCTTATGTCGAAACGTTTACATCAAACTACTTATGTCAGAGTACTCGTAGCGGAACGCTTGTATTAGAGAGGCATGCGAATCAGAACGAACTCGGAGTAATTAAGATAGCTATTATTAGTAGTTACAATGATCATCAAAGTTTCCTTTACTTATCATACGGAAATGAGTCAAACAGAACAATAGAGTAGAGATCGGGAATAGTGGGCCCACCTCGGGTCAAGTCGAGGTGGCGGGCATAAATTACGAACATTAGACTCTATGGAGTCATCCATGAAAGTTTCAAAGCGATTCTCTCACATTTGTGCAATTTATGGTTGTTCGAATAGTTTTCCAACAAAGTATAAGAATTATAATTCAATTGTACTGAATGAATAGTACCAAAAATTCAGACTCGCTTTCCTAAGAGCAGAATAACCTATGAGGTTCTAATCCGACCCTAGTACACCTAAGACATGCCAAGGAAAGAAAAGGGACAACTTTACATACCTTTCGCGCTTCTTACGCTTGTCCAAACTCAATCTCCGTTTCGCTCAAAACCTACAATTGGTCATAGTTACCAATTATGAGTTGCAAGCTTTTTAGAATTTCAATCTTTAACTCATATTGTCTACCGAAATTTCGGCAGCATTTCCCCTATAAACTCAACGTCCCCAAGAATCATCTCGGCCCAAATCATCTACTACAACAACCCAACAATACCAACAACATCAACAATCATCACAAAATACATTATAATATAAATAGTCTTCTTTTCTACATAATTCAACAACTTCCACCCCAACTTCACACTGTCAAACTAATGTCAACGTTTTTATGTTTATTCACTAATTCAAGATCATTCAAATACGATTTAAGAACATTTTACATTATTCTACATAATATGCCAAAGTCCCACCGAATCATAATCCACCCAAAACCTCCAATTTTCAACATAAATATTTACAACGCATTTTTATCTTCCAATTTCACTTACAACAATCACCACTTACATCTTACAACTTCATTTTTTCAATTACATAATTTATGATAAAATCGCATGCTTTCCGACAACAACTCTATAACAAAATTTTCATGCTAACTTAAGCCATTATCCTTCCATTTCCATCACAAGGTTACAACAACATAATTAAGATGCTAAACAAAATAAATTCACTCCCCTCCATACACTACACCCCATGGCCACACACAATCACACACACAACACACAAGTTTCATACTTTTCATTCATTTCCACATACTACAACACATATATAAACTTCCACAACATAAAAAGGGATTGAATTCTTACCTTTTCCCAATTTCCTTCTTTCTTGACCTAAGTTTCTCCTTGCAAGAATTGTTGTTTTTCTTGCTCTAACAATTATGCTATGTTAACAAGAACCCTTGAATTAGTAAGAATACTAGGAGAAACAATTTTTTTGAATCAAAGTTGAAGAACTCCAAATTTTTTCTCTCTTTCTCCTTGGCCGAATGGCCTATGCTTTTTGCTCTCCAATTTTGTTTCTCTTGAAGCTTCTTGAAATGTCATGAAGTATTAGGCCCCTCCTCCTTATTTATTTATCACATGGTTAAATTTTACATAAACTTGGGCCCTTATTTTGGACCCTATGGCCGGCCACTTTATGGGCCATTTCCTATATTTTTTTTTTGTTTTTTCCAAGCCCAATTATTTGTGGCTAGTCTTTGTAATCCATGAAACCATTTTTCAAATTTTCAATTTTGCCCTTGGCCTTCCTCGGTATTTCCATGTAAATATTTTTCATGAACAACATACATATTAAATGACATCAAAATATTGCCCCATCTCTTACTAGTCACAATTATTTCAAGTTTTTCGGAATATGCAAAATACGGGATATAACATCCTCCCCCCCTTTAGAACATTCGTCCTCGAATGTTCAACTAACCTTATGGGATGTCGTCATACTTCGGGGAGGTGTCTCTCCTTTCCTTCAGAATTTTCCAAACATTACAATTGCTATCTTCCTTTTCATATTCACTTACTGCTTAATCCCAAGCATCATTATACTTGAACTTTCCAGTTTTATCCAGCGGTGGAACTAGTATCCGTCTACTTGTAACATTTATACCATACCTTCTGCCTATCTTTTCGGTTTCATTCACTCAACGTTCTTCATACACCGCTACACTGTCTGCTGGGGCCCACCGCGGATCGGTACAGTCATAAACAGGATATCATATGTATACTTATACATTTACTACCATTTTGCTCACAAACATTTCCAAACGCCTATTCAAACTTACTCTGATCCCAGAACTGTATTGTGTTTCCTTCCTCTTCACCGGCCGAGTCTGCCCTAGTCTATTCGACTTATTTAGGGCTTTTAATCATCTGGTACGTTCTATTTTCCTTTAGGTTACCCCAGAGTTCCCATCGGTCTTTTATATCGACATTTATGAGAATTGGGTACACTTCCCAGGGGGTCACCCATCCCAAAATTTCTCTGGCCCTAGCACGCTTAACTTCGTAACTTTCACACATTTTGACGCGTTAATGCTGATATAATTGCGTCGACCGCCCCACACGACCTTTTCCACATAATCTAGGGTAAGTCAGGGTCTTAACGATTTTTCAGAAATTTTTCGTAGCGGGGCCCACTTTGGTCTAGAGAGGATCTTTTATTTTTTCGAACTTATGTAATTATTGGGTTAGTCTTTTAAATTTTTAACGTTCACCTTTTATTAGTATGCATAGTTACCTCTACTAACCCTATCACCTCGGGTTTTATCCAGATTCTATTAGTAACTAAGGGGGAAATATACCACAAAATAGAGCCTAGACTTGACAATGCAGATATATTCCGAGAAAAGGTCAATAATATACATGCGTCCGCGTTTGGTGGCGCCTCTGGGTCCTGTCGACCAGTCAAGGCATAGATGCGGTGCGAAGGACCGCTAGAACTGGAACCCCCTCCGCGACCCCTACCGCGGCCTGCTGGTGCCGGCATGCCCTGCCTCGTAGGGCGCATAACTGCAGGTGAGGATGAACCGGCAACCGACCCCGCGGGCTGGACTGCACCACTAGAACTACTCAGCAACGGGCAATCTCTCATGACATGGCCTTGAGGGCCGCGAGAATAGCATGCACCTGTAGCCCGATAACATTCCCCCAGGTGGGGCTTGCCACAGTAGGAACACGGGGGCACGGGTGGCCTCGACTGACCGGGACCTCTGCTCGCCTGTGAGCCTGAAACCCTGGAGCTCTGGCCCAAGAACTGTGGGGATGCGTTCTGTGCTGGTTGGGAAGAATACCTGCTACCCTGCTGCTGAGATGACCCACTCCGAAACTCCCCAGAATACCCAGCCGATCTGGCTCTCTTAGGCTGGCTCATGTCGTGACCCCTATCAAGATGACGTTCCGTACGTCGGTCCTCCATGCCCTGGGCGTATGCCTGCATCCGGGCAATATGCATCCCTGGCTGGGAAGCCATCGCCAAGCAGCTATCTATAAAATAAGGATCTAGCCCCATCACATACCGGTGCACTCTGTCGGCCATATCAGCTACTATAGTGGGTGCATACCTAGCCAGTGAGTCGAACTCTAGGCTATACTCTCGAACACTCCTACCGTTCTGTCTCTGGTGCAAGAATCGGTCAACCCTAGCTCTCCGCAGCTCTGGAGGTAGAAAATGATCAAGGAAGGCCCTAGTAAACTCGGCCCACACTGCTGGGGGAGCGCCGTCACCCCTGGATAACTCCCAGGACTCATACCAGTTAGCAGCTACCTCATATAACCGGTACGAAGCCAACTCGACGGACTCAGTCGGCGAAGCCTTAATCAACCGTAACACGCGCTCCATCTTTCTGATAAACTCCTAGGGATCCTCTTCGGGTTTTGTCCCGAAGAACTCCGGAGGACTACATGTCAAGAACTCACGGGCCCTGGAACTATCATGGCTGTCTGCACGGTCACCCCCAAATCCGTGCCTACGAACCTGCTCGGCCATCAGTCTGGTCAAAAACTGGACCGCATCTCGCATAGCTCTATCCTCCGCCCCTGGCTGTGGAGCTGGAGGCTCGGGTACTGAAACCCCGGGAGCTAGCGGTGGAGCCGCCTCGTGATCAGCAGCTGCTGCTGCTCCAATCTCCTCTGGTAAGGGCGGTGTAACAGAACCGGCTGACGGGGGTAAATTCTCAAGTACAGGCTGGGTACGGGCCCTGGTGGCTCTCTGGGCCCGGCTGGTCTCTCCTACCTCTACCATCGCTTTGCCCTTCTGGGCAGCTGTTGCTTTCCTCGGGGGCATCGCTGAAAACATAACAAATCGTTAGGAAGGAATCATCGTACTGATACAGTTCTATCGCACGATCTAAGATCCAAAGAAGGGTAACATCCTAGATGTCCTGTAGCCTCCTGTTTATAGATGTGGTGCACAACACACCGATAAACAAGACTCTACTAGACACGACCTGTAGACATTCCGAGGACAAACCGCTCTGATACCACTTCTGTCACGACCCAACCCCGTGGGCCGCGACTGGTGCCCTACTTGGACACCCCAAACCCATTCGGTTATCAAATCAACAGATCGAAGACTGATTCAAATTTAGCATACATCACTTTGAACAGAAACTGAAAATAGATATCGTCTTAAGCGGTTTCCCGTATAGATATATCATATCAAAACTGATAAGCTGGCGGAATGTACATCGCCAAGACAAACAAACATATACAAACATATGGGCCGTCTTGGCCAAAATAGCAAACGGGACCGCTTAAGGCACAAATCACAACGCAACCGAACAAACATGACCCATGACCCACATATATGTCTACAGGCCTCTAACAAACATAACAAAATCATATGACGGGACAGGGCCCCCCCGTACCCCTGAACAGATAAATATATGTACAATGAGAGAATATGTTCCCAAAATATGGCTCCGAACAAAAGAGCACTTTATCCGCTGGAAAGATGTCCTATGCTGGCGGAACACCAAAACGATCGTCTATACCTACGGGCATGTAACGCAGCCCCCGAAGAACAGGGGGTCAGTACGGAATATGTACCGAGTATGTAAAGCATGAATACTGTGAATAAAATCATAAACAGAAATGAAGTACAGAATATAGGTACAGAAAGTAAGCACGAAATGCAAAGTAACCAAACAACTTACTAAAACCAAAAACCATGCATGCCAAGAACGGTATCCGGTCCTTTGCAGGACCCGGGGAAAACGTGGCGCCGCCCTGCCCTCGGCACCACACACATCTAACTCCAGAAGTATTGCTCCGAAATCTCCGACACACAAATCATAATATCATATCATAATAACAGATCATATGTGGTTCAGCGAACCAGAACACATCTAACTCCATAACACATCTAACTTCGGAATTCATATACGGTGCCCGGCCCTCGAGCGAGGAACTCGGGAACTACGCGCACGATATAAACCGGCCCGGGACTCGGCGAAGGAGATCATAGCATATGCACGAGCAGAGTAGTGAGAAACTAATGCACATAAGTCAAGACTCAATGGCATGAACGAACACATTATCAGAATGTTCGTAACGGATTTCTCACATAGCATACTTTGTTCAGAATAGTTATGCCAAAATATCCATATCAGAATATTCATATCAAAATATTCATATCAGAATACTTATATCCAAATGCTTATGTCGGAACGTTTACATCAAACTACTTATGTCAGAGTACTCGTAGCGGAACGCTTGTATTAGAGAGCCATGCGAATCAGAACGAACTCGGAGTAATTAAGATAGCTATTATTAGTAGTTACAATGATCATCAAAAGTTTCCTTTACTTATCATACGGAAATGAGTCAAACAGAACAATAGAGTAGAGATCGGGAATAGTGGGCCCACCTCGGGTCAAGTCGAGGTGGCGGGCATAAATTATGAACATTAGACTCTATGGAGTCATCCGTGAAAGTTTCAAAGCGATTCTCTCACATTTGTGCAATTTATGGATGTTCGAATAGTTTTCAAACAAAGTATAAGAATTATAATTCAATTGTACTGAATGAATAGTACCAAAAATTCAGACTCGCTTTCCTAAGAGTAGAATAACCTATGAGGTTCTAATCCGACCCTAGTACACCTAGGACATGCCAAGGAAAGAAAAGGGACAGCTTTACATACCTTTCGCTCTTCTTATGCTTGTCCAAACTCAATCTCCGTTTCGCTCAAAACCTACAATTGGTCATAGTTACCAATTATGAGTTGCAAGCTTTTTAGAATTTCAATCTTTAACTCATATTGTCTACCGAAATTTCGGCAGCATTTCCCCTATAAACTCAACGTCCCCGAGAATCATCTCGGCCCAAATCATCAACTACAACAACCCAACAATACCAACAACATCAACAATCATCACAAAATACATTATAATATAAATAGTCTTCTTTTCTACATAATTCAACAACTTCCACCCCAACTTCACACTGTCAAACTAATGTCAACGTTTTTATGTTTATTCACTAATTCAAGATCATTCAAATACGATTTAAGAACATTTTACATTATTCTACATAATATGCCAAAGTCCCACCGAATCATAATCCACCCAAAACCTCCAATTTTCAACAAAAATATTTACAACGCATTTTTATCTTCCAATTTCACTTACAACAATCACCACTTACATCTTACAACTTCATTTTCTCAATTACATAATTTATGATAAAATCGCATGCTTTCCGACAACAACTCTATAACAAAATTTTCATGCTAACTTAAGCCATTATCCTTCCATTTCCATCACAAGGCTACAACAACATAATTAAGATGCTAAACAAAATAAATTCACTCCCCTCCATACACTACACCCCACGGCCACACACAATCACACACACAACACACAAGTTTCATACTTTTCATTTATTTCCACATACTAAAACACATATATAAACTTCCACAACATAAAAAGGGATTGAATTCTTACCTTTTCCCAATTTCCTTCTTTCTTGACCTAAGTTTCTCCTTGCAAGAATTGTTGTTTTTCTTGCTCTAACAATTATGCTATGTTAACAAGAACCCTTGAATTAGTAAGAATACTAGGAGAAACAATTTTTTTGAATCAAAGTTGAAGAACTCCAAATTTTTTCTCTCTTTCTCCTTGGCCGAATGGCCTATGCTTTTTGCTCTCCAATTTTGTTTCTCTTGAAGCTTCTTGAAATGTCATGAAGTATTAGGCCCCTCCTCCTTATTTATTTATCACATGGTTAAATGTTACATAAACTTGGGCCCTTATTTTGGACCCTATGGCCGGTCACTTTATGGGCCATTTCCTATATTATTTTTTTTGTTTTTTCCAAGCCCAATTATTTGTGGCTAGTCTTTGTAATTCATGAAACCATTTTTCAAATTTCCAATTTTTCCCTTGGCCTTCCTCGGTATTTCCATGTCAATATTTTTCGTGAACAACATACATATTAAATGACATCAAAATATTGCCCCATCTCTTACTAGTCACAATTATTTCAAGTTTTTCCGAATATGCAAAATACGGGATATAACATGGACTACATCTGGACCAATTAATTTAGTTTCACCCACGTCAAACCAACCGATCGGAGATCTGCATTTTCTACCATATAAGGCTTTGTACGGCGCCATCTGTATGCTGGAATGATAACTATTATTATAAGCAAATTCAACAAGCGGCAAGTGATCGTCCCAGCTACCTCTGAAATCAATAACACAGGCCCGGAACATATCTTCCAATGTCTGAATAGTGCGCTCGGCCTGTCCATAGGACTGGGGATTAAATGATGTACTAAGACTCACCTGAGTCCCCAATCCTTCCTGGAATGATCTCCAGGAATTCGCTGTGAACTGGGCACCTCTGTCAGTAATAATAGATACAGGAACCCCGTGAAGTCTTACTATTTCTTTAAGATACAATCTGGCATAATCCTCAGCCGAATAAGTAGTTCTATCCGGAAGGAAATGGGCTGATTTCGCCAATCTATCGACAATAATCCAAATAGAATCGTACCTGCGTGGAGTGCGCGGTACACCAATAATGAAGTCCATGTTAATCGTTTCTCATTTCCAAGCTGGAATTTCCATTTCCTGTAGCAATCCGCTGGGCTTTTGATGCTCGATCTTGACTTACTGGCAATTTGGGCTTTGGCCAACGAACTCTGCAGCGTCTCTTTTCATACCGTCCTTACCAGTATAAACATTTAAGATCGTAATATATTCTAGTGAATCCAGGATGAATAGAATACTGAGTATCGTGCTTCGCTCATAATTGGTCGCTGCAGCCCTGCAGCGTCAGGCATATATAATCTACCTCTGTATAACAATGCCCCATCAGGTGAAGCCTCAAACTGGGTCTTTTACTTATCAAGAGTTGTATCTCTGCACTGTATTAGAATCGTATCCTCGAACTGACGCTGTTTTACCTTTTCCATAATCGATGATTCAGCAACTTCTCAGATAGAGTCCCCCAATATTTCCAGAATCGTCCAAACGGACTCTAAGGCTAGCTAACTGATGAATTTCACGAACCAATTCCTCCCTTCTGGCTGCGCGCCGGTCAAACTGCCCATAGATTTGCGACTAAGTGCGTCTGCCACAACATTAGCTTTTTCAGGATGATACAGAATATCGGCGTCATGAACTTTCAATAATTCAAGCCATATTCCTTATCGCAAATTCAGCTCCTTTTGCTTAACAATATACTGGAGATTCTTATGGTCCGTATAAATATCAACGTGGACCCCTTATAAATAATGCCGCCATATCTTCAAAACATAAATCACCGCAGTTAATTCCAGATCATGAGTGGGATAATTCCTCTCGTGCGATCTCAACTGCCGGGGAGCACAGGCTATAACTCGGCCGTGTTGCATCAATACATAACCTGTTCCAACACTAAAATCATTACAATAAATAACCTACCCGTCTGGCCTCTCGGAAAGGGCCAGAACTGGAGCTGTAATTAATAAACTATATTCACAAATACCGATCCACTGGAATTTCACTGCCTTCTGAGTTAGCTCCGTTAATGGTGTTGTAATAGAAGCAAAGTTCTCCACAAATCTTCTGTAATATCCGACCAAATCTAGAAAACTGCGTGCCTCAGTCGATGTCGAAGGCCTAGGCAAATTCTTTACCGTTTCGATCTTCTGTGTGTCAATTGTTTCCATTCATACTTACTTTACTTTCATCCGCTCCCCCCCTTTGGGGTTGTACTCATACCATATTCATGCCTTTTCTTTATAATGTATAACTTGATTAGCTTCGTACGAGACCTTAATAAAATCACGAGGCGATGAGACTCTCGATTAGATAGTACAAAATCTTATCTGATAGTTGGCCCTCAAGTAATATAATTAATGTAGCAATTTATCTTTTAGCAATCACATCCTTCCTTCATACCCGTTCCTTATCAGTCGTTCTGTTTTCTCGACAATCGAATTATTTGATATTCACATGATTTGCCATTCCATACCATAGGTTTTCCTTTTGCCCTGCACTATTACATTCCAGTTCCTTTTTGCAAATAATTTCGTGCTTTGCCCTTCGGCTCTTTTTTTTTAGGCTCTGCTTAATTACGTTTCTTACCTTTAACTTTTCTGACGTTCTGATCTCCTTATGTTCTACTCAATTACTCTCTTTTCTTTCCAAATATCGTTGTATTAGAAGCTTCCAATCTCAGCCTATAGCAAAATCAATATCAATTTATTTCGTAACATTTGTACCATACCTTTCGCTTTGTCTCATAAATCTGTCCACTTAATGTCTTTCATAAATTACAACACTAGCTGTTAGGGTTCACCTATCGATCGACATAGTCATAAAAGGGGGTTCCAATACATACATATATGTATCACTATCATTTCTTTTACAAAATATCTTCAGTCACTTGTTCAAACTTACTCTAATTCCAGAGCTGCGTTGCTCTTTCTTCCTTTTCACCAATCTAATCCGTCTCAGCTCACACGACCCCTATAAAGTTTCTAACCATTCCACATACTCTAATCCCCTTTAGATTGCCCTAAATTTCCTATTTATCTCTGATATCTATATTCATGAAAATTTTAGTACATTTCCCAAGGGGTCACCCATCCCAAAATTGCTCTGGCCCTAACACGCTTAACCTTAAAACTTTAATGCATTTAGGTGCGTTAAGGTCGGTATAATCACATCAACTGCCCCGCACGACCTTTATCACGTAATTTTAGGCAAGTCGGGGTCTTAACAACTTCTAAAACGTTCTCGTAGCGGGTCCCACCCCGATCTAGCGAGGATTCGTTTACTTTTCTGACTATATAATTATTGTGTCGCCCCTTTTTAAATCTTCAATATTTACCTTCGTCTATATATCTAATTCTAAACAACCCACAAGTTTAAATTTTTATTCCACAAATTCCATCTCTAATTAGTCTATGAGAACCGATAAAATGTTACTGTAAGGCCTTCTCCAACTACCAACAGAGGAAACTGGGGTCCGACAAACATCGCAGAACTCCTTAGTACTTAATTCACATAATTACCTCCATATATATATGAGTTGTGAGCAAACCATTTAATTCCCAACTACTTGTCATACGCTTTGTATTTTTCCAATAAGGTGAAACTTAATCGCTGGACATTTTTGCCCCTCAACATAGGCTTTTCCAAGGCAAAGTGTGGTTGGAACGTATTTTGGTCCATTTAAATAAATTGCAAATTTGCTGCTCATATATGTTTTCTCGAAATAAAAATTTCCCACACAAGGACGGTGCTTCTTACGAATGACATGAAGGGTATCTCTTAAACTTTAATCCAATATAATAGATTTACTCTATCGGTATCGACTTTCAAGACATGTTAAGAACTTATATCTCATTTTCCTTTTTATAATTTTGGAAAAATTTGGGCAGAGGTTCCTCTGTACTTCTTACTATCCCAACACCTGCACGCAGAAATACCAACAATGCCTCACAGGGCCAACATATATACGTACGTATCATATCGTATCATAGCCACACAAGGCTAATAAGTTCAAGTAAAAGTATGAATATATCGAGACTTACCTGACATACATAATTCGAACGGCACCGGTGACACTTTTCTATTTAGTTTCCTTTTTTATTTTCAACTTTATATTTCAATCATACTTCAAATGACTTCCACAACATACATCTTTCATACCATTCCTTACCTGTGTACTGTGTAGCTTCCAATATCATCAGTCACTATCTTCTGTCGATACCGTTCTTCGGCTGAAATCAAGGGTTAGTAAAAAGGAATTCATTTCCTACGGCTGGCTCTATCGCACGATCTAGGATCCAAAGAAAGGTAACACCCTAAATGTCCTGTAGCCTCCTGTTTATAGATGTGGTGCACAACACACAGATAAACAAGACTCTACGAGACACGACCTGTAGACATTCCGAGGACAAACCGTTCTGATACCACTTTTGTCACGACCCAGCTCCGTGGGCCGCGACTGGTGCCCTATTTGGACACCCCAAACAAACTCACATGCTAACTCGTCATTTTCTAATTATCTCAGATTTCATATTAATCATTTTAAACAGATTGGAAGCAAATATTATCTTAAGCGGTCGCACGTGCAACAATATCACATCAAAGTCAGAAGGGACGGCGGAATACACATCGCCGAATATATGCACATATACAAACATACAGGCCATTTAGGCCGCATCCAAATCTGATAGATTGGCGGAATATACATCGCTAGATACATGCACGTGTACAAACAATTATGCCGTTTGGGCATAATAGCAAACAAGACCGCATTAAGACGTAGATCATAGACAAACGAACACACACATGACCCATTACCCATTACCCACATGTATGACTACAGGCCTCTACAAACCATAACGAAATCATATGACGGGACAGGGCCCCGCCGTACCCCAAATAATCAAATATACATAAGCATATACATCACAAAAGATATGTACCAATATATGGGCTCCGGATCAAAAGGAGCACTCTGTAATAGCAGAATGTGTGGCCTACACTGGCAGATCACAAACCTCTGTACCTGCGGGCATGAAACGCAGCCCCCGAAGAAAGGGGGTCAGTACGAAAGATGTACTGAGTATGTAAAGCATAAAGTACAGAAATCCAAACCATAACTGAAGTGAAGGGTACAGAGAGAGAATACCGGATCAAAATATCAAAATCGGTACTGAAGACACATATACATAATGCAAACAGAAATCATGCATAAGGCTCAGGAACGTGGTCACCACTCCGACGCTGGTGCCACAACACAACATACTCCAGAGGGTTTCAAATCTCCATACACCCCGAACACAACATATGATCACATCATATCATATCATACAAACATATCATGAGCCATATCACAACATAACTCCATAAACGGAACCCGGCCCTATGGCGAGGTCTCGGGAACCGTAACACATCATACTGCCGAATTTATCATAGTGTGCACGATCATAAACCGGCCCGGGAACCGGCGAACGATATCATAGTAATAGGCACGAGCAGAGTAGTGCGGAAACCATATGCATATACATGATTAAATTCCAAGACTCGACAAATAAATACATACATATATATATATATATATATATATTGAGATCAGAAAGTTCAAAATAAGTATCGAGTCTGTCAGAATTAGTATACCAAAGATATGAGCCTTTAAATTTACAAAACTTTCGAAAAATACCTCATAAGCCATTTTCTGAAAATTTAGTGTCGTTCACATTTACGAGCTTTCAAATGACTTATAGAACAAGTCAAACGGAGCCTTAAATTCATAGGCAGAAGTCCCCTCTTTATATCATACGAAAGTAGATTAAGTAAGACAAACGAAGGAAGTCTCGGGGCTAGTGGGCCCACCTCGGGTCAAGTCGAGGTGGCGGACATAAATTACGAACATTAGACTCTATGGAGTCATCCATGTAAGTTTCAAAACGATTCTATCACATTTGTGCAAATTATGGATGTTCGAATAGTTTTTCAACACAACATAAGAATTATAATTCAATTACATTGAATGAATAGTACCTAAAATCAGACTCGGATTTCCATGAACAGAATTGCCCCCGAGGCTCAAATCTCAACCTAGTATGTCTAGGACATGCCAAAAGAAGGAAAGGGATAGCTTTACATACCTTACTTGCGCCTTACGCTAGCCCAAACTCAAATCCCGTTTCGTCCGAAATCTACAATTGGTCATATTTACCAAATATTAATCATAAGGCTTTAAGAATTCAATCTTAACCAATTTTTGTCTACAGAAATTTGGGCAGCATCTCCCCTATACATACAACATCCCCGAGATTTAAAATCGGCCAAATTAGCAGCAACCATACCAACAACAACACCAACAACATCAACAATCGACTAGAAACGCATTCTAACATAAATAGCCTTCTTTTCCAGATAATGCAACAACTTCCAATCCAACTTGCACTTTCAAATCTATATTAATATTTGCATGTCCATATACAAGTTTAAGGTCATTCAATCATAGGCCAAGGATATTCCAAGCCATATATCCAACATTCAACAATTCCATCAATTCCATATTCCACCCAAAATTCCTACATATGCAACAAAACCATCACAACACATTTTCTACTCACAAATTCATAACCAACAACAATAATCCACACTTTACCAACTTCATTTCCATAATATCATAAAATCATACTAAAATAACATAATCTTCTACAATCAACTTCAATGCCAAATTAAACCATTTAGCCTTCATTTACATTATAAGGATCACAACAACACAACTAACATACTAAACCAAATTAATCCATTTCCATTCTACCTCCCCTACACCACACGGCTACATTCCATATTTCCAACCTCAATCAAATTTATTCAACTTTCACTTCCAATATGAATTCCACCATAACCACAACTAGAATAATACATAAAATTCAACTCATCTTAACTACACAACAATACACACACACGACCACATGCACACATGCACACCCATTTTGCAAACTTCCATATTTTCATAAATTCTACTCATTTCCACATACCACAACATAAACAAACCTTCATAACATGATAAAAAGGAATTAATTCTTACCTTTTTCTCCAAGCTTCTTCACTTGGCTAAGGTGTTAAATTGATGAAACATGTTCCCTATCTTCCAAAATAATTGTCCCAAGTTGTAAAGGACCCTTGAATTAGTGGGAATACCACAAGAAAACAATTTTTGAAGCAAGATTTTTAAGGGAAATTTTTATGGGTCTTGGCCGAATGGCCTTTATTTTGTTGGTGTTCTTTCTCTTGTTCTCTCCCTTCTCAACTTGTCTTGAAGTTTCTAATGGATAAGGCTAATTTAATCACATGGAAATTAAATAAATTCCATGGGCTTGGGCTAGCATGGCCGGCCAAGCCTCTCAATTTCGGCCTCAATTCTCTTTTATTATTTGAGCCCAATAATTTATGGATTTTATTTGTAATTCCCGAAACTAATTTCCAAAATTACAAATTTGCCCTTGGCCTTCCTCCGTATTTCTGCATCAATATTTTTCATGAATATCACACATATGTTGAATAAAATAAAAATATAGCCTTATTTCCTACAAGGCAAGATTATTCCAAATTTTCCAAATGCGCAAAAACACGGGATATAACAATGAGATTGTGCGAAAGATAGGAAAAGTGGCCTATGAGTTAGATCTACCTCCAGATTTGGATACAAGTTATAAGAAGGTTCCATGAGGATTAGAGACCAAACGAAGTGACGAGAACAAGTTCAGTGGACTGATGGGTTATACGGCTCATTGTACGGACCGTATAATGTTTTACGGACCGTATAATGGACCGTAGAACCATCACAGTGAAGATTTCTCACTGGTGACATTATACGGTCAGTTATACGACCGTATAAATTTATACGGTCCGTATAACGGACCTTATAATGGTCACACTGAAGGGTGCAGGAAAGGATCATTTCACGGTCAATTATACGGACCGTATGATGGACCGTATAATGAACACGACAGATCAGTGATGGGTTTTTAAATAAGGGGCCAAGTTCATGAAATCATTTCCACATTTCATCCTTCTCTCTAAAACATCTCTCTACATTTATTACCCAAGTTTTCAAGGATTATTAATGATCAACAACATAAATCAAGTGAGTCAAGAGTAAGGAAACCCATTAAAGACCATCCAAGTCAAGAAATCCAAATGGAGGAAAACTAGGGTTTTGCTCAAAGTAGAGTATTATCAACTAAGGCTTGTTCCTACAACATCTAAGGTAAGATTCATGATATTTATACGTTGTTTAAGGTATTTCAGAGTTGAAATGCTTGGTCATTAGAAGAGTATAGCAAAATGGGTCATGAATGATGAATAGTGACGTTTTGAGAAATAGTTTGAATTGAATCATGATTGTTGTTGTGTTGCGATAGGAATGTGTTATAAACGTCGTTAAGATCATGAAATAGACATTGTATATGAATGGACGAGGTCGGGGGTTATGACCATGAGTAGGGATGAATTAGGAGCAAATTGAGAAATCTAGATAATGTGGATGATTAATGGCTATTGTATGATATTGTGAGTGTATTGTTGACATTTGGGAGTTGAATTAGGATATGGGAAAATTTTGTATAAATAAAGGAGATGCTGCCTGATTTTCTCTAGCTTTAGTCGTGTGTGCTAGTTATAGATTCTAATGATAGTATGACCTTAATGAAGGTAGAAACGTGAGCATCGGAGGATTACGTGCGAGTGTAGAATAGTTCAACGAAAAGGTATGCAAGGCTAACCCTTCTTTCATAAGGCATACTTCTTTTACCAATCATTTATCCTTCTATGAGCTCATGATGTGCTCCATATGATTCTATTATCAAAAGCTACTGAGCCTTTGATCCTTGCGGTGTACTACGATTGTACTACGTTCCTCATATGAAGAGTAAGCCTATAATATAGATGTAATAATAATGATGATAATAGAAATGAAGATGAGAGTAACATGATGCTAGAGATGCTTATGAGCTATTATATGTATGTGTGCCTATGAAGGGCTATGATGAAACCCCGAGCGTATAATGCTGGGTAGAATATATGTATATGAATATGTATAGAATATGTATATGATTACGTAACGCGCGCACACATCTGCAGATGGTACGGATAACCCTGATGCCTTGGTAGGGCCAGGTAGATATAACCTTGAGCCTTGGTTGGCCAAGTATGTATGAAACACCGAACCTTCATGGTCGGGCATGCTATGTATATATGTATATATGTGTATATGCTATGTATATTACATCATTAAGAGTACGAATATGTTATGTATATGAGATGTAAATGATTGTGAGGGAAATTAAGTACGGATATGGACGTATGTATGTGGATACGTAATAGAACGGAATGTCCCTATGAAAGCAAGTAAGTGTCATGATGATGATATTATTGTCTCCCCTCCTATACTACTTCATATGTTGTCTATTATGTTTCTATATCGATGTTGATCATGCTTTACATACTCGGTGCATTCTTCGTACTGACGTCCTTTTGTTTGTGGACGCTGCGTCATGCCCGCAGGTGCGCAGGGAGATAGGCTTGATCCATAGCAGCTTTCTCAGAGATTACATAGCAGAGCTCCATTTCATTCGAAGCCATAGCTTTTGGGTACTTATTCTTTTGTGTACATAATTATGGGCATAGCGGGGTCCTGTCCCGCTCATGTGACATGTTATACTCTCCTTAGAGGCTTGTAGTCACTTGTATATGGTTAGATATGTCTGGCCTTGTCGGCCTATATTTTGTATATCATTTTGTTAGCCTTGTCGGCTCATGTACATTGATGTGGCATAGATGCCTAAGATGATATAAAAATGTTGTTGTCCAAATGGGACTAGTTTGATGGATGAATGGTAATGTATGTCTAATGGTGTGGCTCACCTAAATGTAAGCACATGTGTAAGCTAAGGGGGTGCCCGGGTGGGCTAGCACCGGGTGCTCGTCGCGGCCCCCTAGTCGGGTCGTGACAGAAATCAAGGAGGATATGAAAATACTTATGGAATCATACCATAGGAATCATGCCTTTGAAAGAAAAGGACGAGCCTTAACATACCTGTTCAACCTCCTAGTAGCTACGCTTATGTGTCCGAGCTTGCAAGTCTGCATTTAAGAGGATTTATACTAACGTTAGCCTCTTCATCGCACACTTGTACCAAGTTTCAAATTATACTATTCTATATTCTGCCGAAAATCGGGCAGCACCTCCCCTGTTTATATGCCTAGCCCGAATTCTCAATTCAACAACCAACAACAACAATACCAATACCAACATTCATAAAATCATTGCCAACACCAAAGTATTCCATAGAACAGCCCACACGCTATTTTCCAACTTCCATAACTAACCAACTTACTACACAACTATTTAACGGCTTTATCTCCGTAAATAAGCCTTAAGTAATACCAAAAGAGAAAGATTCATACCTTTGTTCTTGTTAAGACAGCAATATCCTCAATATCCACGCTAAAATCTCCCGCAAAACAATACTAGAATCACAACTAAACCACTACTCCGCGACTTAAAAATTGCACACTTTTGATTCCCTCACATTCTCTCTTCAATTTTCTGGAATTTTCCAGCAAAATCTGGTGAAAAAAAGGGGTTCTTACCCTTTTTATAAGGGTCAAATTCTTGTCGGGTCACTGTAGTATATTACTGTAGCAGTACTATAGCAAGTCGGTACTGTAGCAGTACTGTAGCGTGTGTTTTTGCTATGTCAGCTGGACTTGTAACGTCCATAATTCTCTACTCCGATGTCCTATCAACGAGCAGTTTATTGCGTTGGAAACTAAACTCGACGAACTTCATTTTAGGCTTTTGTTTCACCTTAAAACACTTCATATGCTCAGAAATATTCGTCCCCCAAGTTTGACCAAAATTTTCACACAAAACATTACCCATCCTTTCTCCAAAGTCATACTACTTGATTTCCTCCACTCATTTCCTTATAAAACCTTCCGGTATACCTTATATACATCCTTAACTCATTAAATATACTTACTAAAGCTTACTCCTTATATTCCAAAATGGTTTTACTTAATCCTAACTCAACATACTTATGTTTCAAATTTGATAAGTGCTCTTCGAAGATACGGGGTGTAACATCCTTCCCCCCTTAAAAACATTCGTCCTCGAATGTTGCAATATTGCTAACCCACAACACCATCTTTGATTTGTTAGAACAAATTTTTTTCCTTTAGGGTCCGATTACCATTTGCTTAAACTATAACTTGGATCAGTCTCTTCTCATTCTTTCTTAACTCTTTTATTGCCTTCAGTCATCTTCTTTCACTTCTTTGCCCTCATGTACATGATTGGAAATTAACTAGCATCTCGCTCTTGTTCTTTCTCCATTATGGTAGTCTTGGCTGGCCGTGCAATAACTATCCATCGTCCTGTAAGTACTCTTTTTTTTCTCGCTCCTTGTTTCCTTGTTAGTGGGAAGCTACCTTTCTTCCTTTACGGCGCCCTCTTTGCGTTTACTCCTTTGGTGCCATCTCGGGCTATCCTTTTGTACCCGTTGATCTTAGATATACACTGTACTGATTTTTGTGTAGTCCATTAGTCAGGCTCTCTAATCCTTACCTCCTTGTCGTCATCTCTTTTACCCTTACATTCCAAATGTTTACCCAGCATAACTGTGTCGCTAATGAACCTAATGGTTATGTTCCTTTCTAAGGCCAGTTATATCATTATCTGAAATACATATATACGTAATTTTTCTTCGCCGTTTATTATCCTTCGCAGTCCAGTTACACTAATGGCAAACTTATAATCCGAGTTCAACTAATTTCATAACTCGCAACATCTTTGAGCTCCTGCTACAACTTTTTCTTTAATTCCTTCCCTCACATCTATCAATACAATCCCAGAAGCATAGGACTACGGCAATTCTTCTGTTATGTCTCTCTTGAAACGCAAGTATACTTATCTTCGATTTCCTTGTATCGGCGATCATTTCGTCAGTCGTTATGCCTTGTTGGCTTTCCAGTGTGGTCTTCTTACAATTGTAGTTGGGCATAGATTCACGTTGAAAGTTCATATAATTCCATAGCATATGCCCTTATGTTCAGTATAAGTAGTGGCCCACGAACTATTTTCTAATATCCGGTAAACTCTTTTATTTCCATTTATAGGAGCAGCGTTCTTTCTTTCCTTCAAAAATTTCCAAACTACCAATCATTGTTCCTTTTATTACAATTGTCATTGTCATCCCAAGTGTCCTTTGGGTTCATCATCCTCTAACACCCTTTGTGAATTTAGCTTGGAGACTTTTCTTGCTCTTTTCATTACCCTTTAGGGCATGTCACTGCATACTTAAGTACGGCACACTTTTTTCCCGATACGAGGGTTTCAAACCATAGTCTAGAAATATCGTAGCTCATGTCGGCGTGAAGCATTCTCTTAAGGTGTCTTCCATACTTTCTTCCTATGTCTACCTCATGGTACACTTATTGTCAATTTGTTTTTGCTTCTTTCTGATACCTTTCGGATATGCCAATACGCCTTGAACTCTGACCCTGAGCTAATAAATTTCTTTTTCTGATGTTTGAGAACGTCATAAGTCCTTTCAAGTCTAATATGTTCTTCCCCCCTTATTAAAGAGGTCCTTATACGCCAATAGCCTTAAAGTATCCATCATCTTCGATAATTATCTACCGCCCTTCACGATCTTCTTACGATTGGGGTTCCATCATCGTTGTCATGACCTAACCCCGTGGGCCATGACTAGTGCCCGAAGTGGACACCCGTATACGAACCTGTTAAATATAATCAAACTGAATCTATGAACAATATGGAAACTTACAAAAGAACTCCAACGGTTCATAACGTCATCATATATGTATGTATATTCAGATAAACTGTCTCCTGAGGAGTCACAACTGGTCAAATCATAAAACCATACGCAAGACGACAAGGTCGCCACTACTCATCAATATCATGTCATATACAAGCGGACAAGGCTGCCACTACAGACCGACATCATATCATAGCAGATCATATAGACACAGCTGAATGGAACTTATACACAACCCACACATATGTCTACAGACCTCTAAGAGTATCAACAGTGAAATATGACGGGACAGGGCCCCGCCGTACCCCTGGATAAGCATATACATATACATTAGAAGATTTGTACCAAAAATCTAGATTCCGGAACAACGGAGCTCTCCAAGACAGCTGAGTAGAAGTCCTATGCTAAAGGATCACCAAACCGACTATCTGTACCTGCGGGCATGAAACGCAGCCCCCCGAAGAAAGGGGGTCAGTATGGAATATGTACTGAGTATATAAAGTATGAAATACAGTAAAAAGGATCATAACTAAAATAGGGGGTACAGAAAACAAGTACAATGTCAAGAATACCAAAACACTTGCCCTTTTGAAACATAAATCATGCATGTCAATATCATATATCATACCCGGCCCATTATGGGACTCGGTGAACATGGTCGCCACCCCGTCTTTGGCGCCATAACACAGCATAACTCCATAAACACATCATAACGCCATAACACAGCATAACTCCATAAACACATCATAACGCCATAACACAGCATAACTCCATAAACAAATCATAACGCCATAACACAGCATAACTCCGTCATATATATATATATATATATATATATATATATATATATATATATATATATATATATATATATATATATATTCTGGCCCTCTAGTGAGGGACTCGGTGAACAATGCAGTGAGACTGTGCACGATAACATACCCGGCCCGGGACTCGGTGAAGGACATGAGGCATGCACGAGCAGAGTAGTGAGCAACCATATGAAATTTAAAACATTATCAAGACTCAAACAGAATAAGAAGAAGGGATTAACACCTGAGTATTAATAGCGACAATCATATCAAATATCCCCCGAATGTCATCATAAATAATATCAAAAGAGCCTTAGGAGTCGTAGACATATGTCAATATAGTATGAAACAGCTTATAGAAGTCAAGACATGAGTTATCGTAGAGTTTCTAAGAATAGGAGCTTATATATATTGACTACTATCCAACGTATAGAAAACTGAAGAGGGAAGCTCAATCATTTTAAGAGTTCTAACATCAAGAAGTGAATAAGAATCTTGAATCACACTCAAAACTTATGAATAGAATTACCCCAAAGCTCATATCATTCGTCACTTAAATCTAAGACATGCCAAAAGAAAGAAGGGACAGCTTTACATACCTGCTGAAGGTTATTCGTAATCTCGTTCGCTTCGTCACCCCTTTAGCCTATTTAATATACACGTAACGCTATCGTTAGTAACTATACTTCCTAGCTCATAAATCTGTGACCAATTGTCTATAGAACTTATTCTTTAACTTATACTTTCTCGATTACGGTTTTTCATTAGTTAAGGACTTAACGGAAATCGGGCAGCATTTCCCCTATATATTCGCCTAACCCGAACTTCCAATTATCATTCTGTTATCACAGAAATACCAACAATGACAGTAATAGCAATATTCATATAGAATCCTTACAATTTAGCCCATAAACAACCCTAGCAATCCAATAACCCTTTTTAATCCTTTTCAACCCATAATTTAATATAACAACGATTTCATGCATTTTCTTATTTCCAATTTCATCCAATCCAATTTTAATCCTTCCATTACAACACCATTAATACAATTATACTATAAAACAAGAAAATCTTACCTTAATTTTCTCGGAGGAATTGCTACACTTAATTGCTCCAATTTCACAATTTCTTCTTCCTCAATTCAATATCCAATGTTGCTATCACCTCCTTGAACTTGTAATTCACTTGAAACTTGATCAAAATATTCAACAAACAAATTTTTGCTCATCAACCATGGCTGGCCGAGAGGTTGGCAGCCATGAAAGTGTTCTCCTTTTTTTTTTTTTTGTTTTAGTTTGCACAAATGATTTCAAGTGTTGAATTATTCTTCACTCAATTGTGTATATATATGTTGCTCCTTGCATTGACACGTTAATGCCACCAATCTTGACCAATTGATGCCACGTGGCAGCCTACTTGGTGCCACGTGGCAGTCCATTGCCAACTATTATTTTTTTTTACTTCGGGTGGGGCCCACAACTAATACTTAAATTAATTAATCATTAACTAATCGCTAATCCCTCCTTAATAATCTAATCATAATTAATTAGTCCCTAATCTCCAATAATATTTCTATACTAAATAAAATTTATAAACAATTTGTATGGTAATTAAAATTGAAAATTAAAAGTTCCTATTTCATGTCCGAAAATAATCCCGTCTTTAAATTGAGTCGATTTGCTTGCGAATAATTCGACGTATAAAAAAATATGGGGTATAACATCCTTCCCCCCTTTAGAACATTCGTCCTCAAATGTTAAACTGGTCCTGAACTCCCAATACTTTCTCAGTGTCTTCTTAGTTAATTATGCCCTTCACATACCTCTTCCATTGGTCGATTCGCTATAGCTCATTATAACGCATTCCAGGTCTCTACATAGTCATTCCCGTAATATTTCCTCCTTCTGTTGCTTCTCAAGGTAATTATTTTACGTCGTTGTCTTTGCTCTCCTCTTTATTTCGGAGTCGGTTGTCAGTTGTATTGCGAGCCCTTTTGCTAAAATGTTACTGTCTCTCTTGTCTGCATACTGTTCAGTTGTACTTTCACCGGTTGATTCAGACTTGTACTCATGGTGCACATAGTCATGACTCGAGTGTTGCATTTCTCTATAGTTACTCCTTTAATACACTGTATCGTTTCCTTCATCTTACCTCTCAATCTTTAAATAAGATTTTTATAACGCGCAGACGTCCTCCATCGATTCATCAGACTTTAATATCCCTTGGAGTATTGCATGCCCCTGGTAACCTGTAGACCCTTCGCAGGTTCTACGGGTAAAACGAAATTTCCCAGAGGGTAACATTTTTGTACTCCAATATCCTTGCTTTACTCCGCTGTTACAGTCCGTATTCTGGAATCCTCAGCATCACGTGTCACTTTCTGACTTTCTTTTAAAGGTCTTTAACTATCACTTGCTTTTACTTCTTGATCTCGATTTTTAGGGTTGGCTATCAAATAGCGCTAGGGTCCCCTCATATTATAACTTTACTGTCATCCAGTAACCAGTAAGCCGCTTGTTCTGATTGTCTCGGTTAAATCATTTTGTAATTTCCCTTACCTTAACTGTCAATACTTTCGGAATATTATCTCGTGTCGTTTCTCTATTTTTTACTCAAACTCTTCGATTGCCCCTTTATTCAAATTTGCTCTTAGTTCTCCTATCACACATCCTATTGCAATCTTTACACGAGTATGTGTAGGTGCTCAAATCAGCCCGGAAAAATACCTTAGCGTCGCCATGCTAGTCTTTATGCAAATCCTACATTCTTCTCCTATCTCTTTCAATTGATGTCAAGGCTCAACTATGGCTTTTGCCCTCAGTACTAATTTTATCTCTGTAGTTTTGCCTCAAACCATCTTACACCTTTCTTTGATGTACCCAAAATATTGCAACCACATTGTTGTTACTGAATTCTTACCCTTCTTATCAAGTACTTACTTGGTCTCGTCCTTAGCATACAAATAGTCGTAGGTTGCATAACTACTCTTGTACAATTCGTACAAAGTTCATCCAATCTTAGTCATAGTCTTTCCTTCTCCTGGTTTATTCTGCTCTATATATCTTATTGTACTAAAACTCACTTGCTGTCTATTTTGTCATACTCCTTTCCATTCCTTTACTTACCATTAAATTTCCTCATATTCTACTATAGGAGATTCCCTATCCTCTCTCCTTTGCTACTTGTATGTCACAATATCATTAGCCAATGACTCTGTTGCCAACATCTTAACCACTAATCCAGTATAGCCTTGCTATCCTTTATAATATCTTTTAAGTTACTCGTTATCATTCTCTTGTCGTATTCTTCTTTTTTATAAGCATCCACTTTCTGATGTTATATTATCCAAGATCCTTACCAATAATGCTCAGCACTATCTCAAATACCATCTTGGCTTCTATCCGTTTATTGCTGCCCTTCAAATCTCACTAACTTGTTTCAGCAAGGGATCTCACTTAAAGTTTAAGTATTCACATTAAACGTGTTGCATTTCATCTTACACTTGCATTTCTCTCATCCGCTTCCCCCCTTTAGGGTGTACCCACATCATTATCTATTTATATTCTACTCTATGTCCCCATTTCAAATTTTCAAATTCATATGATTCTTTTCCAATACATTTGGTATACTGCACTACATTCATGTCTTCCTTTATATCATCTATAATTTAGATTACCTATGTATGAAACCCCAACACAATCACGAGGCGATAAGAACTCTCGATATATAGTACAAAATCTTATCTGATGGTTGGTACCCGAGTAATGTAATTAATGTAGCAATTTATCCGAAGCCACATTCCATTCATTCCAATCAGTAATTAGCTAGTGCTTATAGTCGTTTCAAATTCTCCATTTGGTAGCACTTATATTGTAATGATAAGTGTCCCAAGCTTTCTTATAACACTATCTTTATCCCAACGGATATCACCTGTTTCCTCTAATAACCTCACAATACATCAGTTGTTTCGCGAATCTACAATCCTTGTCCTTTAAGGATTTCACTGTTTTTCGAGGTGAAGTCACATACACGCAGTGCTCCTTTATGCCCCATGGTCTTTCATTCTTGTTGTATACCCAACGCTAACTTCCAAATTACTCAAAATCATATCAAAGTCGTCTTAATAGTGGTCTTGTCTTATCACCTTCTCGTCATACTACGACTTAAGTTCGTAGCTATATATTTCCCTTTAATTCTATACTCATACTCAATTAATTACGTCTGTCTTGGGTGTTTTTTTTTTTTTTTGTATTCCTTTCATTTCTCCAGTCTATGTCCATCTTTTATTTTATGCACGACGAATGTCATGCTACTCCTGTATCCTTCGGTAAACACTATTTCTACATAACCCCTTTCTCATTTTCAAAACATATTCTGTTCATCCTTATTTGTTCTTATCATACCAGTCATTTCTGGCATTCATTCTGTCTCATTGCGCATCTTCCCTTAGTTCGGTCTTTCACAATTCTATCGCTTATATTACTCATTTTCTCAGCTATACATGTCATAACGCGTCGCTACACTGTAATCCCACTCGCTTTCTTCTTATCTTCCTCTTTCTATTAACTCATCTTCCTGTGCTCGCTTTCACTTTCGTTACCACTTGATCTCTATTCTGAACTTTCCCTATAGAACTTTCGTAAATATTTCTTATTCGTTCTACATTTGCTTTTCCGTTTCACACTAATCACATCATATTCTTTAGTTACTTCCTTGCTAGGCTTTACTCATTTCTGTAGCAATCCTTATGGTATTCACCTTACATCCTATTCGTAATCCATCCTATAACGTAACACTTCTTAACCTCATTCACGATTCTTACTATGTTTTCATTACACTCTGTGGACTAGGCGTACTTAACCCTTCACCCTTTCTGATCAATCTTATCCTTAATATCTCACAAGCTGTCTTATCAATACCTTCATAATTCGTCATAATTCTTCCTGCTCCGTACCTTTATCTCAATCATACTATTACTCCTTTTAACTGTAAACTCGTCGTAATTTATCCCTACTTATCGGTTCACTCGATACCTCGATAAGATGTTTTGTTAAGAGTTGCCACCTTTTTCTAAATCATCCCGCAGTATCACAAGCCCTTCCAAATCATCCTAGTGTTTCATCAACAACATATGAAATACATGATCCTAGACAGCCCACAAGTTTAAGTTTTCCTTCCACAAAAATCCATCTCCAATTCATTGATTAAGAACTAATAAAATGTCACCATGAAGCATTCTCCAACCACCACCAGAAGGAAACTAGAATACGGCAAGCACCACAGGACTTCTAGTGCTTGATTCACATGGTTTACCTCCAGGTTTATTCTTGAGTTGTGAACGAATCATTTAGTTCATGAACTACTTGCTGTATGCTTTGTACTTTTCAATAAAAACGAAACTTAATCGCTGGACGTTTTTGCCCTTCAACATGATCTTTCTAAGGTAAAAATGTGGCTGGAAAGTATTCTGATCCGTTCAAATGAATTCCAAACTTTGCTGCTCATATATGCTTCTTCGAAATAAAATTTTTCAAATAAGAATGGTGCCTCTTACGGATGACATGGAGGGTATCTCTTAAAGCCTTAGTCTGACATAATAAATTTTCCCCTGTCGGTATCGACTTTCAAGACATATTATGGACTTATATATCATTCTTTCCTTTTTCTATTTCTGGGAAAATTTGGGCAGAGTTTCCTCTGTATTTCTTACTATCCCAAAACCTGCACACAGAAAATACCAGCAATGCCTCACAGGGCCAACATATATACGTATATATTATATCGTATCATAGCCACACAGGGCTCCCAGTTTCAAGTAAAAGGTATAAAGGTGTAGGAACTTACCTCACATATCGCACCTCGAGACGTACCTGATCCTTTAACGACCTGTCCTGTTATACCTTCCTATCTACCTTCCCTTTCATTCTTCAACTTTGCGTTTAAATCATACTTCAATATTCTTACCTTATCCGACATGCCCCTTTCGCACCATCGCTTACCTGTGTACTGTGTAGCTTCCAATATCATCAGTCGCCTTTTTTTCTGTCGATGTCGTTCTTCCGCTGAAACCAAAGGTTAGTATAAGGAATTTCATCTCCTATGGCTGGGCTATATCGCACGATCTTAGATATGAAAGAAAGGTAACATCCTAAATGTCCTGTAGCTTCCTGTTTATAGATGTGGTGCACAACACACCGATAAACAAGACTCTACTAGACACGGTCTGTAGACACTTCAAGGATGAACTGCTCTGATACCACTTTTGTCACGACCCAACCCCGTGGGCCATGACTAGTGCCCGAACTGGACACCCGTATACGAACCTGTTAAATATAATCAAACTCAATCTATGAACAATATGGAAACTTGCATAAGAACTCCAACGGTTCATAACGTCATCATATATGTATATTCAGATAAACTGTCTCCTGAGGAGTCACAAAGGTCAAATCATAAAACGATACGCAAGCCGACAAGGCCGCCACTACTCATCAATATCATGTCATATGAAAGCCGACAAGGCTGCCACTACAGACGGACATCATATCATACGGGTATGTAGAGGGCGGGGAAACACCAAGCAAGACAGCCAAACTATGAGCACAATAGTTTTCTTACATAGTAGGACTGGGCTTCAACATCCCGAAGGACGGCTTGCCACAAACCTGACTTCAACAACCCGAAGGATGGCTTGTCAAGTTAGTCGGACAGTTTAAAAGATCGTAGATATGAAAGTTTTTCCTACAAAACGGGCTGGCTTCCTAGCCAAGCTACTCAACTCGGAAAAACATTCGCACTACTACAGACATACTGTCAGAGCTTCGGAAAACTATTGTACTCATAGCAAGCTCAACTTGCCCAATATTTCCTAACCCTATACTAACTTAGGATCAGCCTTTCCATGCCTTTCAAAGAGAAGAACAAGAGAAATTTAGAAGGCAAACATTTTATTGATATCGGAAAATTTACAGGGAAATTGTTTGATGCCTTCTAACTACTACATAGCCTCCTATTTATAGGAGTTGGAGGCTTCCACAAGACTTATCTTATATGGCACACGGGCCCCACTAGACATGTGAAGGGCCTAATAAAACAAACCTAATAAAACAAGCCTAATAAGACAGCCTAATAAAATAAGCCTGATAAACCGACCCTAATAAGACAGCCTAATAAAACAAGCCTGATAAAATGAGCCTAATAAGACAGCCTAATAAAACACGCCTAATAAAACAAGCCTAGTAAAACGAGGGGAACATTATTTGAAGCATGACAACCATGTGCAAGCATGTGACCGTGGGGTCCGCTTTTGTCTTTCTTGTAAGCACGTCAGTAAGCTTTATCCGACGGAGCGGTGCTTGATGGAGTCGACGGCGGAGTTGTGTATCCGTCCTCTATCCACCATTCTAGTCCATGTTTTTGCTTGAATTTTTCTTTGTTTTCCAAGACTTCTTTTTCGTGACCTTGTGTAGTAGCATTTTTTGTTGGATGGCGCTGTCATCTCTGGATCTATTTTTGCTGAATCTTGAGATGGAAAATCCAACCTTATCTTTGTGATAGCTTGAGTAACTTCATCTCTGATTATTTCATACGGCACTCGGTACTCCTTTGCTGCTTCTCGAACTCTTTCCCAATGGGGATGGTTATCAGTGTAATTCCATCGAGCCCATTCTTTCGGCCATATCTCCTTTGGGATGCACTTATTTTGTTGGAAAATAATTCTCTGTGCTTCGCTGTATTCATCTTCTAAGGACAAGACAGAGACGGGGAATTCCCACCATTGTGAAATATCTGGTTGAGCATAGACCTTCCCATCAATAATTTTTATTGTTCGATGTAACATGAACACTTTTGCTGCATAGAAGTCTTGGAAACATTGAACCCAAAATCTTCATGGTTTGAACCATTACAGAAACCTTTTGAGAGCAGCTTCAATCTTGTCAAAACATTGGAACATGTCGCACTTGAATTCCATGAAAATATAATACTGGTGACACAAGCACCAGAAAAACCATAATAGCTCCTGTGGAAAATCATTGTGCATGGCTATGAACACGTGGCAGAATGGGTATTCTGGATTGACTCCGAACGGCTTAAGGATGGATCCTCCATATTTTCTGAAAACTAGGAGCTCATAGAAAGTCCTTCTTTCTGTGAGGATGGATGGATCAAACGGGTCCACAAATTTGCTGAAGAATTCTGGCGGATGATCTGCTATTCTGGATGGACTAGCTCCTGATGAGCTTGTAAGCATGAAAATGTTGCTAGTTAGCTTCTTCTGCAGCTTTTCTTGAAATCTCATTGAAAACTCATCTGGCCTGGATAGGAAATCCGCTAGAATATTATCTTTCCCTTTGAGGTGCTTTACTTCGAATTTGTAAGGGGAGAACCATTGTCCCCATCTGAGAATCTGCGGATTTGGAATGAGTTTCTTATCGAGATGGACATGAATGTGGAATGGTAATGTTGTTCTGCATCTTTGAACTTTCCACTGGCATATCCGCATATTTTCCGTTGGCCATCTTCAACTTCAAAAAGAACCGCACTCCAATATTCGTTGCTAGCATCTGTCTACAATATCTTTTTTCCGTCTGATGGAATATGGAGGGCTTTAACCTCTTTTGAGATTTCTTTTATCTTCTGAAATGCTTCATCCTGTTCCTTTCCCCAACCTTGGGCATTCTTTTTGAGCATTTTTGTAAGTGGAGCAATGTATGTAGAGACATTAGGGATAAAATCTCTAACATAATTAATCACACCTAAAAACTATTGGAGCTGCTTCGTTGTAAAATTGGTGTCTGGCAATTTGAGCAGTTCTTGAAAAATATGTGGCCCTGGGCTGTATGCTCCATGAACAAAATGCATCCCCAGAAAATCAATTTCCTTCCTAGCAAGAATCATCTTTTTCTGTGAGAGCATAATTCCATTTTTCACCACTAGGTCATGGAATTGTTGTAGCAACGTGAGGTGTTCTTCCATAGTGTCACTAAAGAGTAAGATGTCATCAATGTAGACTAGTGATGTATGGAGGATGGGTTGAAATAATTTTATCATGGCCTTTTGGAATAATGAGGGTGCCGTTTTCAACACAAAGGGCATGACCTTCCATTGAAAGTGGTGATCGGGTATACAAAACCCTATTTTTGGTCTATCATCTGGATGTATTCCCAATTGCCAAAACCTCGATTTAAGGTCAAACTTGGAAAAGTATTTAGCTTTGGCTAAGTGTGAAAAAAGGGTGAGCTTATTTGGGATAGGGAATTTATCATCTTGGAGGAAATAGTTAAGAGGCTGATAGTTTATGACTAATATGAGTTTATCTCTTGTTTGTTCTGCCCGTTTATTGACATAGAATTCCTCGCATGCCCATTGTGAATTGGAGGGCTCGATAAGTCCAAACTCCAAGAGCTCTTCGCATTCTTTTTTCGCAAGCTGAAGATGATCTGGATTCATGCCGGAGTGACTTGCCTTCGTTGGATTAATGCTTTCATTCTTCTTGAAGGGGAGTTTAATGAAAAACTCCTCATTTAGCCATAGAGGATTTTTGCATTTTCCCATAAACTCCTTGTGAGAATCCGCACATGAATGCTCCACCAACTGTTGTTCTACCTCCTTGATCTGTTCAACATCAGTTATTTGGAATAATCGTAAAACATCTGTATATGGCTTGAATTGTTTCTTGAACGTTATTCCATGGGCTTTGATCTGGAGCTGACCTTTAAGTTGGCTGAAGATGTCAAATCTGACAATGAGATCTTTTCCTGGTATATCTGATCCAATCAGCTTTGTTTGAAACTTCAACCCTGGGAAGAATTCAATTGTGATTTGATGCTTTGTGATGACTGTGGTGGTTAGGACTCCAGTCCCAGCAGTGTCGAAACTTTGAAATGTGGAATCCATTGATCCTCAGGAAGGACGGCTGAGTTCATCAATGAACATGCCGCTCCAGTGTCCATGAAGGCAATAACCTGGATTGGTTTATCCCATTTGGATGGATAAACTTTAAGCTGGACCTGCGGGATCACCATGATGCTGTTGATATCTTCTTGAGCCTTTCCCTCTGGTTCTAAAATCTGGTAATATTCATCGCCATATTCTTCGTACACATCTATGGAAAAGAGGGTCTTCTCTGTGGGTTCGTCCTCTAATGAGAGTACAGATTCAAGATCGCCATCTTTATCTAGATGGATACCAGTGTAGTCCTCTATTTCAGTAAGAAGCTTGATCGATCTTCTGGATTGGGGACAATTTTTTACATAGTGCCCAATCATGTTGCAGATGAAGCATCTATCATTTTTTCGGGACTTGCCTGGGCTCTTCCTCCTGAAATATTTCGTGCGCCTCCTGAACTGGGATCCTTCTCGTGAAGGCCTTGGCCATTTGAATCGCTTGAACCTTCCCTTCCGTCTGGGGACATGGCACGAACAGCTTGACCCAGTAATTAGGTCAGACTTTCCGCAAGCTTTATCAAGTGCTGGATTGTTTCGTATGATCTGCTTCAAAACAGATCTCTTTGTGCAGATATCATCCAACGCTCGAAATATGTCTTGCCTGATGTAGCCGATCGGTGGGATCGTTATTGATTGAAACTTCTCCTCAACGATCGTCATGGTCCGGCTTGGTAACATCTTCGGAAGTGATGAAACAAAGGCTTGCTTGAGACTAGCTTCTCCGCCTAACTCAAAGAACATTTTAGCCATCTTCTGAAAATGGATATCGATGGCATCTCTGTCAAATGCTACGCATTTCATTTCAAAGAACTGTCTCCTTAGTTTTTCTTGCCTTTGGCCGGTATCTCCACAAAATACCTCTTGGAGTATTTTGATGTTGTAAGCAAAGTCTTGGGATGTGAGAAACATATTCTTGTCTTGTGTCCCAAGTGAATTCCACCAGTCTCGGAGAATTCCGGAGAACCTTGAAGTGAATTCTGACAGCATCATATACTTTTCCCGTTCGACAAGATTCTTTGTCACCATCCAAGTGAAGAAATCTTGGATCCTTTGGGGCCATCTTGATATTTTGATATCATCCAGACTGAAAGTATGGAATCCAGTCCCAACAAATTTTGTTGTTGTTGGTTCTGGCCTTCTTTCTGGAATTAGCTCATCTGTCATCCCGTCCCGATCATCATCTACTTCAGAGATTTCTGGTTCTCTGGGTTGATTCATGAATATTGGCGGGTTATTTTCTTCTGAAGAGTCAACTGAGGAAGCTTCGCTTGTCTCAACGCTTGCTTCCGTAGGATCAGCATCATATGAATCTTGGTCACTGGATCCTAGGGTATCATCCTCCTCTACATCCTTTGTGGGTCGGGTCACGTAGAGGTTAGGAATATTATGGTCCGAGATCATCAAGTTTTCCAGCTCAGTTTCTCTTGAACCTTCTCCGAGTTCTTTCTTTCGTTTGGACTGTTTTTGGGCCGCCATAGAGTCTTTCCTATCCCAAACCATTTTTGCAATGTCAAACTCAGGTTCATTGTTTTGTTTGACCATTCTTTCACTATGCTGCCATCCACAAAGCGAGACTCTATGCCTTTTGCCCAAAAACAAAACAATGAACCTAAGTTTGACATTGGAAAAATGGTTAGGGAAAGGAAAGACTCTATGGCGGCCCAAAAACAGTCCAAACGAAAGAAAGAACTCGGAGAAGGTTCAAGAGAAACCGAGCAGGAAAACTTGATTATCTCGGACCATAATATTCCTAACCTCTACGTGACCCGACCTACAAAGGATGTAGAGGAGGATGATACCCTAGGATCCAGTGACCGAGATTCATATGATACTGATCCTACGGAAGCAAGCGGTTAGACAAGCGAAGATTCCTCAGTTGACTTTTCAGAAGAAAATAACCCGCCAATATTCACGAATCAACCCAGAGAACCAGATATCTCTGAAGTAGATGATGATCGGGACGGGATGACAGATGAGCCAATTCCAGAAAGAAAGCCAGAACCAACTACAGCAAAATTTGTTGGGACTGGATTCCATACTTTCAGTCTTGATGATATCAAAGTATCAAGATGGCCCCAAAGGATCCAAGATTTCTTCACTTGGATCGTGACAAAGAATCTTGTCGAACGGGAAAAGTATATGATCCTGTCAGAATTCACTTCAAGGTTCTCCGGAATTCTCCGAGACTGGTGGAATTCACTTGGTCCACAAGACAAGAATATGTTTCTCACATCCCAAGACTTTGCTTACAACATCAAAATACTCTAAGAGGTATTTTGTGGAGATACCGGCCAAAGGCAAGAAACACTAAGGAGACAGTTCTTTGAAATGAAATGCGTAGCATTTGACAGAGATGCCATCGATATCCATTTTCAGAAGATGGCAAAAATGTTCTTTGAGTTAGGCGGAGAAGCTAGTCTCAAGCAAGCCTTTGTTTCATCACTTCCGAAGATGTTAGCAAGACGGACCATGACGATCGTTGAGGAGAAGTTTCAATCAATAACGATCCCACCGATCGGATACATCAGGCAAGCCATATTTCTAGCGTTTGATGATATCTACACAAAGAGATCTGTTTTGAAGCAGATCATACGAAACAATCAAGCCCTTGACAAAGCTTGCGGAAAGTCTAACCTATTTACTGGGTCAAGCTGTTCGTGCCATGTCCCCAAACGGAAGGGAAGGTTCAAGCGATTCAAATGGCCAAGGCCTTCACAAGAAGGATCCCAGTTCAGGAGGCGCACGAAATATTTCAGGAGGAAGAGCCCAGGCAGGTCCCGAAAAATGATAGATGCTTCATCTGCAACAAGATTGGGCACTATGCAAAAAATTATCCCCAATCCAGAAGATCGATCAAGCTTCTTACTGAAATAGAGGACTACACTGGTATCCATCTAGATAAAGATGGCGATCTTGAATCTGTAATCTCATTAGAGGACGAACCAACAGAGAAGACCCTCTTTTCCATAGATGTGTACGAAGAATATGGCGATGAATATTACCAGATTTCAGAACCAGAGGGAAAGGCTCAAGAAGATATCAACAGCATCATGGTGATCCCGCAGGTCCAGTTTAAAGTTTATCCATCCAAATGGGATAAACCAATCCAGGTTATTGCCTTTATGGACACTGGAGCGGCATGTTCATTGATGAACCCAGCCGTCCTTCCTGAGGATCAATGGATTCCACATTTCAAAGATTTCAACACTACTGGGACTGGAGTCCTAACCACCACAGTCATCACAAAGCATCCAATCACAATTTAATTCTTCCCAGGGTTAAAGTTTTGAACAAAGCTGATTGGATCAGATGTACTAGGAAAAGATCTCATTGTCGGATTTGACATCTTCAGCCAACATAAAGATCAGCTCCAGATCAAAGCCCATGGAATAACGTTCAAGGAACAATTCAAGCCATATACAGATGTTTTACGATTATTCCAAATAACTGATGTTGAACAAATCAAGGAGATCGAACAGCAGTTGGTGGAGCATTCATGTGCGGATTCTCACAAGGAGTTTATGGGAAAATGCAAAAAGCCTCTATGGCTAAATGAGGAGTTTTTCATTAAACTCCCCTTCAAGAAGAAAGAAAGCATTAATCCAGCGACGACAAGTCACTCCGGCATGAATCCAGATCATCTTCATCTTGCGAAAAAAGAATGCGAAGAGCTCTTGGAGTTTGGACTTATCGAGCCCTCCAATTCACAATGGGCATGCGAGGCATTCTATGTCAATAAACGGGCAGAACAAACAAGAGATAAACTCATATTAGTCATAAACTATCAACCTCTTAACTATTTCCTCCAAGATGATAAATTCTCTATCCCAAATAAGCTCACCCTTTTTTCACACTTAGCCAAAGCTAAATACTTTTCCAAGTTTGACCTTAAATCGGGGTTTTGGCAATTGGGAATACACCCAGAAGATAGACCAAAAACAGGGTTTTGTATACCCGATCACCACTTTCAATGGAAGGTCATGCCCTTCAGGTTGAAAACGGCACCCTCATTATTCCAAAAGGCCATGATAAAATTATTTCAACCCATCCTCCATACATCACTAGTCTACATTGATGACATCTTACTCTTTAGTGACACTATGGAAGAACACCTCACGTTGCTACAACAATTCCATGACCTAGTGGTGAAAAATAGAATCATGCTCTCACAGAAAAGGATGATTCTTGCTAGGAAGGAAATTGATTTTCTGGGGATGCATTTTGTTCATGGAGCATACAGCCCCGGGCCACATATTTGTCAAGAACTGCTCAAATTCCCAGACACCAATTTTACAACGAAGCAGCTCCAACAGTTTTTAGGTGTGATTAATTATGTTAGAGATTTTATCCCTAATGTCTCTACATACATTGCTATACTTACAAAAATGCTCAAAAAGAATGCCCAAGGTTGGGGAAAGGAACAGGATGAAGCAGTTCAGAAGATAAAAGAAATCTCAAAAGAGGTTAAAGCCCTCCATATTCCATCAGACGGAAAAAAGATATTGCAGACAGATGCCAGCAACGAATATTGGAGTGCGGTACTTTTTGAAGTTGAAGATGGCCAACGGAAAATATGCAGATATGCCAGTGGAAAGTTCAAAGATGCTGAACAACATTACCATTCCACATTAAAAGAAATTCTTGCCGTATAAAATGGGATTAAAAAGTTTAATTTCTTTTTAATTCACACAGAGTTTCTTATCGAGATGGACATGAAAGCTTTCCCGAAGATGATCCACATAAATCCAAAGATTATCCCAAATCCGCAGATTCTCAAATGGGCACAATGGTTCTCCCCTTACAAATTCCAAGTAAAGCACCTCAAAGGGAAAGATAATATTCTAGCGGATTTCCTATCCAGGCCAGATGAGTTTTCAAAGAGATTTCAAGCAAAGCTACAGAAGAAGCAAACTAGAAACATTTTCATGCTTACAAGCTCATCAGGAGCTAGTCCATCCAGAATAGCAGATCATCTGCCAGAATTCTTCAGCAAATTTGTGGTCCCGTTTGATCCATCCATCCTCACAGAAAGAAGGACTTTCTATGAGCTCCTAGTTTTCAGAAAATATGAAGGATCCATCCTTAAGCCATTCAGAGTCAATCCAGAATACCCATTCTGCCACGTGTTCATAGCCATGCACAATGATTTTCCACAAGAGCTATTATGGTTTTCTGGTGCTTGTGTTAGCAGTATTATATTTTCATGGAATTAAAGTGCGACATGTTCCGATGGTTTGACAAGATTGAACCTCCTCTCAAAAAGTTTCTGCAATGGTTCAAACCACGAAGATTTTGGGTTCAATGTTTCCAAGACTCCTATGCAGCAAAAGTGTTCATGTTACATCGACCGATAAAAATTATTGATAGGAAGGTCTTTTCTCAACCAGATATTTCACTATGGTGGGAATTCCCCGTCTCTGTCTTGTCCTTAGAAGATGAATACAGCGAAGCACAAGGAATTATTTTCCAACAAAATAAGTGCATCCCAAAGGAGATATGGCCGAAAGAATGGGCTCGATGGAATTACACTGATAACCATCCCCATTGGGAAAGAGTTCGAGAAGCAGCAAAGGAGTACCGAGTGCCGTATGAAATAATCAGAGATGAAGTCACTCAATCTATCACAAGGATAAGGTTGGATTTTACATCTCAAGATTCAGCAAAAAATGCTACTACACAAGGTCGCGAAAAAGAAGTCTGGAAAACAAAGAAAAATTCAAGCAAAAACATGGACCAGAATGGTGGATAGATGACGGATACACAACTCCACCGTCGACTCCATCAAGCACCGCTCCATCGAATAAAGCTTACTGACGTGCTTTCAAGAAAGACAAAAGCGGACCCCACGGTCACATGCTTGCACATGGTTGTCATGCTTCAAATAATGTTCCCCTCATTTTACTAGGCTTGTTTTATTAGGCGTGTTTTATTAGGCTGTCTTATTAGGCTCATTTTATCAGGCTTGTTTTATTAGGCTGTCTTATTAGGCTCGTTTTATCAGGCTTGTTTTATTAGGCTGTCTTATTAGGCTTGTTTTATTAGGTTTGTTTTATTATGCCTTTCACATGTCCAGCGAGGCCCGTGTGCCATGTAAGATAAGTCTTGTGGAAGCCTCCAACTCCTATAAATAGGAGGCTATGTAGTAGTTAGAAAGCATCAAACAATTTCCCTGTAAATTTTCTGATATCCATAAAATGTTTGCCTTCTAAATTTCTCTTGTTCTTCTCTTTGAAAGGCATGGAAAGGATGATCCTAAGTTAGTATAGGAATAGTAAATATTGGGCAAGTTGAGCTTGCTATGAGTACAATAGTTTTCCGAAGCTTTGACAGTATGTCTGTAGTAGTGCGAAAGTTTTTCCGAGTTGAGTAGCTTGGCTAGGAAGCCAACCCATTTTGTAGGAGAAACTTTCATATTTACGATCTTTCAAACTGTCCGACTAACTTGACAAGCCATCCTTCGGGTTGTTGAAGTCAGGTTTGTGGCAAGCCGTCCTTCGGGATGTTGAAGCCCAGTCCTACTATGTAAGAAAACTATTGTGCTCATAGTTTGGCTGTCTTTCTTGGTGTTTCCCCGCCCTCTACATACCCGTGGTATCAGAGCCAGTCCATCTCTTTCGGAGAGAGGAGCAGTTTAGTAAAAATATGTCTGAGTCGTTACCATCTGCGTCCAACCCTTGTAAGTCCTTAGGAAAAATAAATATGTCTCCTACTCTGTATAAAACCCTTTCTTGCAAATATGACTACCTTTATGAAGTTGATATTTTACCCGATGGAAACAAAGTGTCTCCCACCGACCAACCTCTCATAAACCCATACTATGCTTTTGCTAAAAAGACATGTTCCCCGTGGTCACAAATCCGTTCCCTGGTCCAACCAAAGCCTAAAGAAGCTAAAGAATATGTTGGTGCCTCAAAACTTGACCAGCACCCTATTCTAGCAACTCTGGAGGAACAATTCATCACTTTGCAGATTCCAGATGATTTTCCTAGACAGTGGAAACATCATGGTTTCACCCATGTCCATTTTGGTGCTATTAGAATTGCATTAACATATCATGGACGAAAGGGCCAACCAGTTGTAGCTCGCCTTTCCCTTCTTGATACCAGATATAACGAGTACCAACATGCGAATTTGGGTACCACAGAAGTCACTCTAAATGTTGGGATAGTTTTTGTCACTATATTTCCAAATTTTAACATGTCCATGTATGATCCATATCTAACGGAGGCTTTAAAGCTCCAGGTCCAAATTCAAGGTGCTCCATAAGCTAAAAATGCTATTCAGGCTACTTTACACTACCAAATAGCTTGGCGAGTTCAGAATCATGCTATGGATATCTCTCTTCCAGGTGGAGAAAATGCTTTTCTTTTAAAAGCGGATGCCACCAATGGAACTACCATGTGCACCCAAATCCCAAAACAGCTTTCTAGAGAAGAACTTATCAAAGTCCTTCCAGATACATGGGTCACGAATTATGAAAAGCTGAGAGAACCTGTTGAACCTCTCTAATCTTCTGAACCCACTTTTTCCAAAAAACCCGATAAAACAGTCGCCATAAGCTTTGACCCACTCTCACCTTAAAAAACCCAACAAAACAACCTTCTCTTTCCAGATGTACCAACCCACTCATAACCAAGCACACCAAGATGACCCTGAAACATTCGCTTACCATCTCCCCGGTATCATGAGCGGACATGACTGGATAAAGCAGTTCGACAATGAAGGTGTCACGACCCAGCCCCGTGGGCCGCGACTGGTGCCCTATTTGGACACCCAAACAGACTTACGTACCAGATCGACATATCAAATATTTATTCAAACTTAACATACGTTCTTTTAAACAGATATTGAAAACAAATATCATCTTAAGCGGTCGCCCGAACCGAATCATCATATCAAATCTAGTAGGCTGGCGGAATACACATCGCCCAGATATACAAACATATGGGCCGTTTTGGCCATAATAGCAAACGGGACCGCCTAAGGCACAAATCATAAACATAAATGAACAAACATGACTCATGACCCATATATATGTCTACAGGCCTCCACAAACCATAACAGAAACATATGACGGGACAGGGCCCCGCCGTACCCAAATAGCCATATATACAGACCATGTATAACAGAAGATATGTACCAAAAATATGAGCTCTGGATAAAAAAGGAGCACTCCAAACAGCAGAATAAGTATCCTACACTGGCGGGTCACCTAAACGAACGTCTGTACCTGTGGGCATGAAACGCAGCCCCCGAAGAAAGGGGGTCAGTACGAAGTATGTATTGAGTATGCAAAGCATGAAATACAGTACTCCGAATCATAACTGAAGTGAGAAGTACAGAAAATGGATACAGGATTAGTATATCAAAACCTGTGCTGAATATATATATATATATATATATATATATATATATATATATATATATGCAAATAAAATCATGCATAGGGCTCAGGAACGTGGTCGCCACCCCGACGCTGGCGCCACCACACATCATACTCCAGAAAGTTTCAAATCTCCGTACAATCCCCGAACATATCGTATCATCATATCATATCACAATATCATAACATATCATATGCCATATCACATCATAACGCCGTATATAAGCGGAACCCGGCCCTATGGCGGGGCCTCGGGAACCGTAACACATCATACTGCCGAACATAACATAGTGCGCATGATCACAGAACCGGCCCGGGATCCGGCGAACGATGTAATAGTAGTATGCACGAGCGGAGTAGTGCGGAAACCATATGCATATAAGTACATAAATAAATTTCAAACTCGATAGCCAAATATATTTACAAACATCTGAAGGCTCAAAAATAAGATTCGGGTCAATCGGAATTAGTATGACAGAGTTACGAACTTTCAAAGTACGGAACCTTCCGAAAATATTTCATAAGTCATACTTGGAAATTCAAGTATCATTCATATTAGAAGACTTTCGAACATCATTATGGATCACATTTTCATATTAGGAAACTTGCGGATAATGTTATGGATCAAATCAAATGGGGACTTTAAGACCATATTTTCATATCGAAGCATTCATCAAAGGCTTTAGTCTTCTCGTTTTTCTTTCGAACAACATTCGGAACATAACACATAGAATCTTTGAACATCATAAAATATGTATCCGGCCATATGGAATAGCTTATGGAGGTCAAAGATGTTAGTCATCCTAGTGGCTCTAAGAATAGGATTTTCTTTAGAAGCATACTTATACGTTATTTGTTCATTCCAAAAAGGTCATGCCAAAAGCAAGAAAGGTAAGCTTTACATACCTCGATCGCTCGCTAACCAATTCCCGAATCAAGTCTCGGGCTCTCCAATATCTATAATAATATTATCAATTACCAAACATTAGCTACAAGTACTTAGAAATTCAATTCTAAGTAGTACTTGTCTACAGAAATTTCGGCAGCATCTCCCCTGTAAATTCAACATCCCCGAGAATGTAACTCGGTCAAATTCATCACCAACCATACCAACAATACCAACAACCATACCAATAACATCAAAAACCAATTCAAAACGCATTCCAACACTAGTAACCTTCCTTTCTACATAGTTCATCATTATTCAATTCAACTACGTATTTTCAAGTCGATTCCAATGCTCACATATTCATTACTAATTCAAGATCAACCAAATACAATTCAAAAGCATTTCATACAATTCTACCAAATATTCTACAATCCCGCTATCACCATATTCCATTCGAAATCTCCACAAATGCGACAAGGTCACAACGTCACATTTTCTTCTTCCAATTTCATCAACAACAGCAACAATTCATATTTTAGCAATTCCATTATCATAATTACATAAAACAATAATAAAATCACACAATTTTCCTACAACAACTTACAACTAATTTTCATGCCAATCTAGAACCATTATTCTTCCATTTACATCACAAGGTCACAACAACACAATTAACAAGCTAAATAAAATTAATCCATCTTCTCCTCACCATAACAACATCACATGGCCACATATACTTACACACACCCACACGGCTCACTCAACACACAACAACTCCATGATTTTCATTCAATTCTACTCACTATAGCATATATAAATCTTCCATAACATAAAAAGGGTAGAATTCTTACCTTTTCTTAAAATTTCCTCTTGTCCCAAAGGTAGTTTTCTTGCTCAAATAATTATACCACGTTGAAGGGGGTCTTGAACTTAGTAGAAATTCAAAAAGAGATGAATTTTTGGACCAAGGATTAAGGCTCCAAGATTTTTTTTTTCTTTCCTTTTCTATTCGGCCGTATGGCCTTCTTTTGTGTGCTCTCAATTTTTATTTTCTTGATTGTTCTAGAATAAAGATTTATGGCCCCTCCTTCTATTTATATACTTGGACTCAATTGTTCCACGTGGGCCTTGGGCCATTGGATCTATGGCCGACCACCTTGCACCATTGGGCCTTTTGTTTTTTGTTTTTTCATTTCTTTGAGCCCAATTAGTTATGGGTCTTATTTTGTAATTCCCGAAACTAATTTCCAAAATTCTCAATTTTTCCCTTGGCCTTCCTCCATATTTCCACATCAACATTTCATGAACAACACATATATATTAATTAAAATCAAAATATGGCCTTATTTCTTACAAGTCAAAATTATTTTGAATTTTCTGAATATGCAAAAATACGGGATATAACAGAAGGTCATGAAGTATGGTGGTTCAAATGTCCTTTCACAGGACACTGCCCATGGGATATCCAATGTGACTGTCAAGAATGTCTTGACGATGAAATTGAATGGGATGAACACCATACAAGAAGAGCCAAATCAAAGAAAAAAGGGGGAAACTCTGAAAGAAAGTTCCGAACACGGTATGAAGAAGGAGACTCATCTATCGGTTCACTGAGCCGTCCAGGAAAATATGAATTCCTTGTTTCATACAAACCCCAAAATTTGGGCCATCTCTGCCTAACCAAAATTTACATCAGAAACCTTCAAACCCAAGTATCCCAAAGTCAGAAATATTCATGATGAACCCCTCCAGCTCCAGTCACACTACTGAATTTCCCCCACAACAACATTTTGAAAAGGATGGTGTAAGCCATGCCCCAAAAATTCCAAGGCAAAATGTTGTGCTGCCCACGGGAGAAAAGCCACCAACAAGTGAAGTGGAAGCAATAATCAATTGGCAATCCGAAAATGCCATTTGCCAAAACAAAGTGTTAACTAATATTAGCACTTCCATCAGAAATGTTGCTCATACACAGAATAAGATGATGAGCAGGGTGGAGACAATTGAGAAGAAGGTGGAACAAGCATCTTCTCAGCATGCTGGACTGATCAAAGCCGTAGAATTGCGAATGACAAACAAGCAGTATGAGTTTTGTCCACCAGGCACTTCCCTTCTCCATTTCTTTAACCAACAACAAAAGGAAATGGCTGACCTTAAAGAAAAAATACAGCTACTGAGATATGGTCACCTTGAACCGCAAAAAACGCAAAGCTGCCCATCAAAACCCACCTTTTTCCCTATGTCCTCACAAACATACTCACGACCAAAGATTGATCATTCTTTCACTGTGCTCCTATCCACAAAGCGAGACCCTATGCCTTTTGCCCAAAAACAAAACAATGAACCTGAGTTTGCATTGCAAAAATGGTTTGGGAAAGGAAACACTCTATGGCGGCCCAAAAACAGTCCAAACGAAAGAAAGAACTCGGAGAAGGTTCAAGAGAAACCGAGCTGGAAAACTTGATGATCTTGGACCATAATATTCCTAACCTCTACGTGACCCGACCCACAAAGGATGTAGAGGAGGAGGATACCCTAGGATCCAGTGACCAAGATTCATATGATACTGATCCTACGAAAGCAAGCGTTGAGACAAGCGAAGATTCCTCAGTTGACTCTTCAAAAGAAAATAACCCGCCAATATTCATGAATCAACCCAGAGAACTAGAAATCTCTGAAGTAGATGATGATCCGGACGGGATGACAGATGAGCCAATTCCAGAAAGAAGGCTAGAACCAACAATAGCAAAATTTGTTGGGATTGGATTCCATACTTTATGTCTGGATGATATCAAAGTATCAAGATGGCCCCAAAGGATCCAAGATTTCTTCACTTGGATGGTGACAAAGAATCTTGTCGAACGGGAAAAGTATATGATCCTGTCAGAATTCACTTCAAGGTTCTCCGGAATTCTCCGAGACTAGTGGAATTCACTTGGTCCACAAGACAAGAATATGTTTCTCACATCCCAAGACTTTGCTTACAACATCAAAATACTCTAAGAGGTATTTTGTGGAGATACCGGCCAAAGGCAAGAAAAACTAAGGAGACAGTTCTTTGAAATGAAAAGCGTAGCATTTGACAGAGATGCCATCGATATCCATTTTCAGAAGATGGCTAAAATGTTCTTTGAGTTAGGCGGAGAAGCTAGTCTCAAGCAAGCCTTAGTTTCATCACTTCCGAAGATGTTAGCAAGCCGGACCATGACGATCGTTGAGGAGAAGTTTCAATCAATAACGATCCCACCGATCGGCTACATCAGGCAAGCCATATTTCTAGCGTTGGATGATATCTGCACAAAGAGATCTGTTTTGAATCAGATCATACGAAACAATCCAGCACTTGATAAAGCTTGCGGAAAGTCTGACCTAATTACTTGGTCAAGCTGTTCGTGCCATGTCCCCAGACGGAAGGGAAGGTTCAAGCGATTCAAATGGCCAAGGCCTTCACGAGAAGGATCCCAGTTCAGGAGGCGCACGAAATATTTCAGGAGGAAGAGCCCAGGCAAGTCCCGAAAAAATGATAGATGCTTCATCTGCAACATGATTGGGCACTATGTAAAAAATTGTCCCCAATCCAGAAGATCGATCAAGCTTCTTACTGAAATAGAGGACTATACTGGTATCCATCTAGATAAAGATGGCGATCTTGAATCTGTACTCTCATTAGAGGACGAACCCACAGAGAAGACCCTCTTTTCCATAGATGTGTACGAAGAATATGGCGATGAATATTACCAGATTTCAGAACCAGAGGGAAAGGCTCAAGAAGATATCAACAGCATCATGGTGATCCCGCAGGTCCAACTTAAAGTTTATCCATCCAAATGGGATAAACCAATCCAGGTTATTGCCTTCATGGACATTGGAGCGGCATGTTTATTGATGAACCCAGCCGTCCTTCCTGAGGATCAATGGATTTCACATTTCAAAGATTTCAACACTGCTGGGACTGGAGTCCTAACCACCACAGTCATCACAAAGCATCCAATCACAATTGAATTCTTCCCAGGGTTGAGGTTTCGAACAAAGCTGATTGGATCAGATGTACCAGGAAAAGATCTCATTGTCGGATTTGACATCTTCAGCCAACTTAAAGATCAGCGCCAGATCAAAGCCCATGGAATAACGTTCAAGAAACAATTCAAGCCATATACAAATGTTTTACGATTATTCCAAATAACTGATACTGAACAGATCAAGGAGATAGAACAACAGTTGGTGGAGCATTCATGTGCGGATTCTCACAAAGGAGTTTATGGGAAAATGCAAAAAGCCTCTATGGCTAAATGAGGAGTTTTTCATTAAATTCCCCTTCAAGAAGAATGAAAGCATTAATCCAACGAAGGCAAGTCACTCCGGCATGAATCTAGATCATCTTCAGCTTGCGAAAAAAGAATGCGAAGAGCTCTTGGAGTTTGGACTTATCGAGCCCTCCAATTCACAATGGGCATGCGAGGCATTCTATGTCAATAAACGGGCAGAACAAACAAGAGGTAAACTCAGATTAGTTATAAACTATCAGCCTCTTAACTATTTCCTCCAAGATGATAAATTCCCTATCCCAAATAAGCACACCCTTTTTTCACACTTAGCCAAAGCTAAATACTTTTTCAAGTTTGACCTTAAATCGGAGCTTTGGCAATTGGGAATACACCCAGAAGATAGACCAAAAACAGGGTTTTGTATACCCGACCACCACTTTCAATGGAAGGTCATGCCCTTTGGGTTGAAAATGGCACCCTCATTATTCCAAAAGGCCATGATAAAATTATTTCAACCCATCCTCCATACATCACTAGTCTACATTGATGACATCTTACTCTTTAGTGACACTATGGAAGAACACCTCACGTTGCTACAACAATTCCATGACCTAGTGGTGAAAAATGGAATCATGCTCTCACAGAAAAAAATGATTCTTGCTAGGAAGGAAATTGATTTTCTAGGGATGCATTTTGTTCACGGAGCATACAGCCCAGGGCCATATATTTGTCAAGAACTGCTCAAATTACCAGACACCAATTTTACAATGAAGCAGCTGCAACAGATTTTAGGTGTGATTAATTATGTTAGAGATTTTATCCCTAATGTCTCTACATACATTGCTCCACTTACAAAAATGCTCAAAAAGAATGCCCAAGGTTGGGGAAAGGAACAGGATGAAGCAGTTCAGAAGATAAAAGAAATCTCAAAAGAGGTTAAAGCCCGCCATATTCCATCAGACTGAAAAAAGATATTGGAGACAGATGCCAGCAACGAATATTGGAGTGTGGTACTTTTTGAATTTGAAGATGGCTAACGGAAAATATGCGGATATGCCAGTGGAAAGTTCAAAGATGCTGAACAACATTACCATTCCACATTTAAAGAAATTCTTGCCGTAAAAAATGGGATTAAAAAGTTTAATTTCTTTTTAATTCACACAGAGTTTCTTATCGAGATGGATATGAAAGCTTTCCCGAAGATGATCCACATAAATCCAAAGATTATCCTAAATCCGCAGATTCTCAGATGGGCACAATGGTTCTCCCCTTACAAATTCCAAGTAAAGCACCTCAAAGGGAAAGAAAATATTCTAGCGAATTTTCTATCCAGGCCAGATGAGTTTTCAAAGAGATTTCAAGCAAAGCTGCAGAAGAAGCTAACTAGCAACATTTTCATGCTTACAAGCTCATCAGGAGCTAGTCCATCCAGAATAGCAGAACATCTACTAGAATTCTTCAGCAAATTTGTGGACCCGTTTGATCCATCCATCCTCACAGAAAGAAGGATTTTCTATGAGCTCCTAGTTTTCAGAAAATATGGAGGATCCATCCTTAAGCCATTCGGAGTCAATCCAGAATACCCATTCTGCCACGTGTTCATAGCCATGAACAATGATTTTCCACAGGAGCTATTATGGTTTTTCTGGTGCTTGTGCCAGCAGTATTATATTTTCATGAATTCAAGTGCCATGTTCCGATGTTTTGCCAAGATTTAACCTCCTCTCAGAAAGTTTCTGCAATGGTTCAAACCACGAAGATTTTGGGTTCAATGTTTCCAAGACTCCTATGCAGCAAAAGTGTTCATGTTACATCGACTGATAAAAATTATTGATGGGAAGGTCTATGCTCAACCAGATATTTCACTATGGTGGGAATTCCCCGTCTCTGTCTTGTCCTTAGAAGATGAATACAGCGAAGCACAAAGAATTATTTTCCAACAAAATAAGTTCATCCTAAAGGAGATATGGCCGAAAGAATGGGCTCGATGGAATTACACTGATAACCATCCCCATTGGGAAAGAGTTCGAGAAGCAGCAAAGGAGTACCGAGTGCCGTATGAAATAATCAGAGATGAAGTCACTCAATCTATCACAAAGATAAGGTTGGATTTTCCATCTCAAGATTCACCTAAAATAGATCCAGATATGACAGGGCCATCCAACAAAAAATGCTACTACACAAGGTCACGAAAAAGAAGTCTGGAAAACAAAGAAAAATTCAAGCAAAAACATGGACCAGAATGGTGGCTAGAGGACGGATACACAACTCCACCGTCGACTCCATCAAGCACCGCTCCGTCGGATAAAGCTTACTGACGTGCTTACAAGAAAGACAAAAGCGGACCCCACGGTCACATGCTTGCACATGGTTGTCATGCTTCAAATAATGTTCCCCTCGTTTTACTAGGCTTGTTTTATTAGGCGTGTTTTATTAGGCTGTCTTAGTAGGCTCATTTTATCAGGCTTGTTTTATTAGGCTGTCTTATTAGGCTCATTTTATCAGGCTTGTTTTATTAGGCTGTCTTATTAGGCTATCTTATTAGGCTCATTTTATCAGGCTTGTTTTATTAGGCTGTCTTATTAGGCTTGTTTTATTAGGTTTGTTTTATTAGGCCCTTCACATGTCTAGCGGAGCCTGTGTGCCATGTAAGATAAGTCTTGTGGAAGCCTCCAACTCCTATAAATAGGAGGCTATGTAGTAGTTAGAAGGCATCAAACAATTTCCCTGTAAATTTTCCGATATCAATAAAATGTTTGCCTTCTAAATTTCTCTTGTTCTTCTCTTTGAAAGGCATGGAAAGGCTGATCCTAAGTTAGTATAGGTTTAGGAAATATTGGGCAAGTTGAGCTTGCTATGAGTACAATAGTTTTCCGAAGCTTTGACAGTATGTCTGTAGTAGTGCGAAAGTGTTTTCGAGTTGAGTAGCTTGGCTAGGAAGCTAGCCCATTTTGTAGGAGAAACTTTCATATCTACGATCGTTCAAACTGTCCGACTAACTTGACAAGCCATCCTTCGAGTTGTTGAAGTCAGGTTTGTGGCAAGCCGTCCTTCGGGATGTTGAAGCCCAGTCCTACTATGTAAGAAAAATATTGTGCTCATAGTTTGGCTGTCTTGCTTGGTGTTTCCCCGCCCTCTACATACCCGTGGTATCAGAGCCATTCCATCTCTTTCGGAGAGAGGAGCAGTTTAGTAAAAATATGTCTGAGTCGTTACCATCTGCGTCCAACCCTTGTAAGTCCTTAGGAAAAATAAATATGTCTCCTACTCTGTATAAAACCCTTTCTTGAAAATATGACTACCTTTATGAAGTTGATATTTTACCTGATGGAAACAAAGTGTCTCCCACCGACCTACCTCTCATAAACCCATACTCTGCTTTTGCTAAAAAGACATGTTCCCCGTGGTCACAAATCCGTTCCCTGGTCCAACCAAAGCCTAAAGAAGCTAAAGAATATGTTGGTGCCTCAAAACTTGACCAGCACCCTATTCTAGCAACTCAGGAGGAACAATTCATCACTCTGCAGATTCCAGATGATTTTCCTAGACAGTGGAAACATCATGGTTTCACCCATGTCCATTTTGGTGCTATTAGAATTGCATTAACATATCATGGACGAAAGGGCCAACCAGTTGTAGCTCGCCTTGCCCTTCTTGATACCAGATATAACGAGTACCAACATGCGAATTTGGGTACCACAGAAGTCACTCTAAAAGCTGGGATAGTTTTTGTCACTATATTTCCAAATTTTAACATGTCCCTGTATGATCCATATCTAACGGAGGCTTTAAAGCTCCAGGTCCAAATTCAAGGTGCTCCACAAGCTAAAAATGCTATTCAGGCTACTTTACACTACCAAATAGCTTGGCGAGTTCAGAATCATGCTATGGATATCTCTCTTCCAGGTGGAGAAAATGCTTTGCTTTTAAAAGTGGATGCCACCAACGGAACTACCATGTGCACCCAAATCCCAAACAGCTTTCTAGAGAAGAACTTATCAAAGTCCTTCCAGATACATGGGTCACGAATTATGAAAAGCTGAGAGAACCTGTTGAACCTCTCCAATCTTCTGAACCCACTTTTTCCCAAAAACCCGATAAAACAATCGCCATAAGCTTTGCCCACTCTCACCTTAAAAAACCCAACAAAACAACCTTATCTTTCCAGACGTACCAACCCACTCATAACCAAGCACACCAAGATGACCCTGAAACATTCGCTTACCATCTCCCCGGTATCATGAGCGGACATGACTGGATAAAGCAGTTCGATAATGAAGGTCATGAAGTATGGTGGTTCAAATGTCCTTTCACGGGACACTGCCCATGGGATATCCAATGTGACTATCAAGAATGTCTTGACGATGAAATTAAATGGGATGAACACCATACAAGAAGGGCCAAATCAAAGAAAAAAGGGGGAAACTCTGAAAGAAAGTTCCGAACAAGGTATGAAGAAGGAGACTCATCTATCGGTTCACTGAGCCATCCAGGAAAATAAGCGGGACTGAGGGAATAGTGACTGCAACAAGGAATGTAAGGTAAGAGAAAAGAACGATTAAGCCTTGTGACGATGTTAGAAGATTCCGGCTCTTGAAAGGTATATAAAGGAATAAAATGGGCAGCTATATTAATATGGTTGCCTCGGATATGGAAGAGCTTTCCTGAAAAGGTTACTTAAGAATAGGACGGATTTGTGCATTAGAAGGAATATTTCCCGAACTTCAAGTTGATGCTGCAAATAACAAGAAAGGAAAAGGTGCAAACCGTAAGGATTCGGTGCTAAGAACAAGAGTAGCGGAATGCTCGAAAAATATGGATGCGCAGTTGCAATGAGTGAAGGGGCTAATAGTGGACGGAAAGGTATGTGAATGTTGACAAGAATGATGATATAGACAGGAAATGAAAGGAAAACTTATGGTGAGAAGTTTCGGTATGTTGTGCACAGAGTCGGAAAGAAAGATGAGGAGTAAGGTATAAACGAAGACTTGACAAAAGGACTGTTGGCATATAAGGAGCCCTTAAAAAATGGGGGGGGGGGGGGAGAGAGAACATATTATATTAGGCCTCAAGTCCAAAGGAGGAAATTTAATAGCTCGGGGCCAGAGTTCAAAACATATCGGCATACCAAGAGAATACATGAATGAAGTAGAAATGAATTGACAATGAGTATACCGTGAGGCCGATATGAAGGGAACGGATGAAAGATACCTTAAGAGAATGCTACATGCCAACATGAATTATGATATGATTATGCCATGATTTGAATCCCTCATATCGGGCAAATGGGCGCCGTACCTAAGTACGCAGCGACATATTTTAAAGAGTAATAGAAAGAGCAGGAAAGGTCTACAAGCTAAATTCACGAAGGATAGTGGAGAGAATGACAACGGCTATTATAATAAAAGTACCAACAATTGGTAGTTTGGAAATTTTTGAAAGAAAGATAGAACGCAGTGCCTACGAATGAAATAAAAGAATTCATCAGATACTAGAAAATAGTTCATGAACCATTAAGTATACGGAGCACGAGGATATACGCTATGAAATTATATGAATCATCGACGTGAAGTGATGCTTGATCATATTTGTAAAGAATCCACACCGGAGAGTCAACAAAGAATAACGATGGACGAAACGAGCGCCAATACAAAAAAATGGAAGACAAGTATGCTTGTGTCAATAGATGACCTGGGAAAGACAAGGATAATAAGTTGACACAATGGATTGGAAAAACCCATGATACGGAATGAGGATTCATGTAAAGACCAAGGAGTTTGATTATAAAGGAAATAGGGTGAAAGATAAGGAACGAGCATGAAGAAAAGGACAACTATAGAAAGGACCCTCTTGAAGTATCATAACACCCCATAAGGCCAGTTGAACATTCGAGGATGAATGTTCTAAAGGGGGGGAGGATGTTATACCCCGCATTTTGCACATTCGGATATTTTAAGGTAATTGCGACAAGTTAAGGACAAGGCCATATTTTGACCTTGTTTAATACATAAGTTGTTTATGAAAAATTTTGATGTGGAAATATTAAGAATGGTCAGGGGAAAAAAGGGAAATTCGCAAGATGGCTCATAGAAATGTGGAGGAAGCCTAAGGGAAAATTTGGAATTGCGAAAATAAATTTTCATGAATTACAAAAAAAAAATGGGCTTGAATTATTGGGCCATTTGGCCGTCCAACATGAAATGGGCCAAGGCCCACATGGAATTAAAATAAATATCCCAAAAGATGACTTATTAGTCATAATATTCATCTTTTATGCTTGGAAGTTTCAAGAAACATGGAGAGAAGACAAGAGAGGCCATTCGGCCATGGTCTTGGCCGAGCAAGTCCATGGAAAATTAACCAAGAAAAATTGTTTTCTTCTAGCTTTTCTACCAATTGGAACGTCCTTAACAACATGGAGTGGTTGTTGGAGCAAGCAAACCATTTATTTGTGCAAACATACACCCCTAGCCAAGTGAATAGATGTGTGAAGAAAGGTATGTGTTCAATCTTCTTTTACATATGTTATGGATGATTTGTGAATATTGTAGTATGTAGAAGTGGCTGAAATTCATGAAATATGCATGTGTGTGGTATGGCCGAATGGGAGTAGTGTTGTGTAGATATGATGAAATGATTTTATTTAGTAGTTTGATTGTTGTTGTTGTGAATTCCATAATAAAAATGAAAGTTTGATGGCTTGAAATGAAGTTGGAATCATTGTAGGATTATGGAAGAAGTTAATGTGGTATTAGCATGGCTCCTTATAATTATAAGAATAGAGTTGCTAATGTGTAGGTTGTAAATATAATTCATGAATTTGAAAGTGAGACATGTGTTTGGAAGATTGTAAGTTGGGTTGTTGTAATTGAATTTAAAAGAAGGAAATGCGTTGTGGTTGTTCTTGTTGAATTTGGAAGGTTTCGGGTGAAGTAGTATGTTGGTTGGGTTGTTTTGCAAATTATGTGAATTGTTTGAAGTGTTCTTGAATCGTGTTAGAATGAGTTCGGACTAACACTTGAATGTGAGATCATTGGTATTGGCTTGATTATATGTGATTGAATTGAATATAAATGAAATGCCGTTGAATTGTGTGACGAAGGTTGCTAATGTTAGAATATATTTTGGATTGATTGTTGAAGTTGTTGGTATGATTGTGGTATTGTTGTTGATAATTTGGCCGAGTTGAATTCTCGGGGATGGTGTATTTACAGGGGAGATGCTGCTGAAATTTTGGCAGATTATGAATGAATTCATTTGAAGAACTAAAGCAAGTGTATGACGACGAATCTAATGATTGTGTGAATTCTTTGAATGTAGACTAGCAAGCTTGGATAATTAAGCGTAGCTAATAGGACGTGGAGCAGGTATGTAAGGCTTACCCTTTCTTGCTTTGGCATGATCCTTATGAAATAAACAGACGATGTGTATATGACTTCAAAGAAATTCCTATTCTTAGAGCCACTAGGATGGCTAACGTTCTTGATTTCCATAAGCCGTTTCATATGGTTTTGATGCGTATCGAGGATGTCTAAAGTTCTGTTTGATGTGTTTCCGAATGGCATTCGAGAGATAATTGATATGACTAAAGCTTTGATTCTCAAATGCTAGCACGTTCGATTATTCCATTGAGTCTTCGATATATTTTGATATATACCTATGGTTCCAAAAGTTATATTTGATTTGATCCATAACGATATCCGAAAAGTACTTGATATGGTTGTTGCTTTGATTTTCCAAAAACGGCTTCTGAAACGTTCATAGAAGGTTCTGTACTTCAAACGCTCATAACTTTCTTATACTAAATCGGATTGATCCGAAACTTGTTTCTGAGCCTTCAGGTGTCGGTAAGTGTACTTTTCCATCGAGTCAGAGAATTGATTTATATGCGTATGGGTTCTTACTACTCTGCTCGTGCGTACTACTATTATATCATTCGCCGAGCCCCGGGCCGGTTACTATTATATTATGCTTGGCACTAACGTGTTATGTTATATATATGGATCGGGCTGCACGTTCCGCAGCAGTATAATATATGTATGGATCGGGCTGCACGTTCCGCAGCAGTATAATATATGTATGGATCGGGCTGCACGTTCCGCAACAATTTAATATATTTATGGATCGGGCTGCACGTTCCGCAGCAGTATTATATATATATATGGATCGGGCCGTACGTTGCTCGGCACTAATATGTTATATATATGGATCTGGCCGAACGTTCCTCGGCACTAATATGTTACATATGTGGATCGGGCCGTACGTTCCTCGGCACTATTATATTACATATGGATCGGTTATATGTATATGTATAAGATGACATGTGATGTTAGCACGCACGGTCTTTGTTTGGAAAGTAAGCATTTGGGCACTCTGGATGATTTACTTATTTTCTGTACTTCTTCTGACATTTGACATCAGTATACACGATTTGCATTATGAAAAATAGGCATTTTGGTATTCTGAAAATGTACCTACTTTTGTACGCTTGTTTCGATTATGGTTCTGTTTTCCGTATTCCATGCCTTACATGCTCAGTACATTTTCAGTACTGACCCCCTTTCTTCGGGGGCTGCGTGTCATGCCGCGCAGGTATACTCAGATGAGTTTAAGCTATTATAGAAGATGTTCCAGCGGAGTTGGCAAGCTCCACTTACTCCTGGAGTGCTGCCGAGTCAAAGTGCGTGTGTGCTATGATGTCTGATTAATGTTAGAGACTTTGTAGACAGAGTCGTGGGTATAGAATGTCAGTTTTGTAAGCGGTTCCATCAGCCAATATGTCATTCTGTGTTATGTGATAAATTCTATATGATTACAGATTTTGTTTGATTTGAGAATAACGAAAAAGAGTATTTCTGGATGCTTTACTATGTTTTTCATTTTATTTGATTTAAGAGCTCGAAGAGATTATGTGTGTACTGAGAGTCAGAGGGTTCGATCGGCCCTAAATAAGGGTCGGGTGCCCATCACACCCTAGTGAGATTAGGGTGTGACACCCTAGTGGAAATATTAAGAATGGTCAGGGGAAAAAAGGGAAATTCGCAAGATGGCTCATAGAAATGTGGAGGAAGCCTAAGGGCAAATTTGGAATTGGGAAAATAAATTTTCATGAATTACAAAAAAAAAAAAAAAAGTGGGCTTGAATTATTGGGCCATTAGGCCGTCCAACATGAAATAGGCCAAGGCCCACATGGAATTAAAATAAATATCCCAAAAGATGAGTTATTAGTCATAATATTCATCTTTTATGCTTGGAAGTTTCAAGAAACTTGGAGAGAAGACAAGAGAGGCCATTCGACCATGGTCTTGGCCGAGCAAGTCCATGGAAAATTAACCAAGAAAATTTGTTTTCTTCTAGATTTTCTACCAATTGGAACGTCCTTAACAACATGGAGTGGTTGTTGGAGCAAGCAAACCATTTATTTGTGCAAACATATACCCCTAGCCAAGTGAAGAGATGTGTGAAGAAAGGTATGTGTTCAATATTCTTTTACATATATTATGGATGATTTGTGAATATCGTAGTATGGAGAAGTGGATGAAATTCATGAAATATGCATGTGTGTGGTATGGCCGAATGGGAGTAGTTTTGTGAAGATATGATGAAATGAATTTATTTAGTAGTTTGATTGTTGTTGTTGTGAATTCCACAATAAAAATGAAAGTTTGATGGATTGAAATGAAGTTGGAATCATTGTAGGATTATGGAAGAAGTTAATGTGGTATTAGCATGGCTCCTTATAATTATAAGAATAGAGTTGCTAATGTGTAGGCTGTAAATATAATTCATGAATTTGAAAGTGAGACATGTGTTTGGAAGATTGTAAGTTGGGTTGTTGTAATTGAATTTAAAAGAAGGAAATGCATTATGGTTGTTCTTGTTGAATTTGGAAGGTTTCAGGTGAAGTAGTATGTTGGTTGGGTAGTTTTGCATATTATGTGAATTGTTTGAAGTGTTCTTGAATCGTGTTAGAATGAGTTCGGACTAACACTTGAATGTGAGATCATTGGTATTGGCTTGATTATATGTGATTGAATTGAATATAAATGAAATGCCGTTGAATTGTGTGACGAAGGTTGCTAATGTTAGAATATATTTTGGATTGATTGTTGAAGTTGTTGGTATGATTGTGGTATTGTTGTTGATAATTTGGTCGAGTTGAATTCTCGGGGATGGTGTATTTACAGGGGAGATGCTGCCGAAATTTCGGCAGATTATGAATGAATTCATTTGAAGAACTAAAGCAAGTGTATGACGACGAATCTAATGATTGTGTGAATTCTTTGAATGTAGACTAGCAAGCTTGGATAATTAAGCGTAGCTAATAGGACGTGGAGCAGGTATGTAAGGCTTACCCTTTCTTTCTTTGGCATGATCCTTAAGAAATAAACAGACGATGTGTATATGACTTCAAAGAAATTCCTATTATTAGAGCCACTAGGATGGCTAACGTTCGCGATTTCCATAAGCCGTTTGATATGGTTTTGATGCGTATCGAGGATGTCTTAAGTTCTGTTTGATGTGTTTCCAAATGGCATTCGAGAGATAATTGATATGACTAAAGCTTTGATTCTCAAATGCTAGCACATTCGATTATTCCATTGAGTCTTCGATATATTTTGATATGTACCTATGGTTCCAAAAGTTATATTTGATTTGATCCATAACGATATCCGAAAGGTACTTGATATGGTTGTTGCTTTGATTTTCCAAAAGCGGCTTCTGAAACGTTCATAGAAGGTTCTGTACTTCAAACGCTCATAACTTTCTTATACTAAATCGGATTGATCCGAAACTTCTTTCTGAGCCTTCAGGTGTCTGTAAGTGTACTTGTCCATCGAGTCTGAGAATTGATTTATATGCGTATGGGTTCTTACTACTCTGCTCGTGCGTACTAGTATTATATCATTCGCCGAGCCCCGGGCCGGTTATGTCGTTGTCCGCACTATGTTATACTTGGCACTAACGTGTTATGTTATATATATGGATCGGGTTGCACGTTCCGTAGCAGTATAATATATGTATGGATAGGGCTGCACGTTCCGCAACAGTATAATATATGTATGGATCGAGCTGCACGTTCCGCAGCAGTATAATATATGTATGGATCGGGCTGCACGTTCCGCAGCAGTATAATATATTTTTATGGATCGGGATGCACGTTCCGCAGCAGTATTATATATATATATATATATATATATATATGGATCGGGTCGTACGTTCCTCAGCACTAATATGTTATATATATGGATCGGGTCGAACGTTCCTCGGCACTAATATGTTATATATGTGGATCGGGCCGTACGTTCCTCGGCACTATTATATTACATATGGATCGGTTATATGTATATGTATAAGATGACATGTGATGTTGCCACGCACGGTCTGTGTTTGGAAAGTAAGCATTTGGGCACTCTGGATGATTTACTTATTTTCTGTACTTCTTCTGACATTTGACATCGGTATACACGATTTGCATTATGAAAAATAAGCATTTTGGTATGCTGAAAATGTACCTACTTTTGTACGCTTGTTTCGATTATGGTTCTGTTTTCCGTATTCCATGCCTTACATGCTCAGTACATTTTCCGTACTGACCCCCTTTCTTCGGGGGCTGCGTTTCATGCCGCGCAGGTACACCCAGATGAGTTGAAGCTATTATAGAAGATGTTCCAGCGGAGTTGGCAAGCTCCACTTGCTCCTGGAGTGCTGCCGAGTTAGAGTGTGTGTGTGCTATGATGTCTGATTAATGTTAGAGACTTTGCAGACAGAGTCGTGGGTATAGAATGTCAGATTTGTAAGCGGTTCCATCAGCCGATATGTCATTCTGTGGTATGTGGTAAATTCTATATGATTACAGATTTTGTTTGATTTGAGAATAACAAAAAAGAGTATTTCTGGAAGCTTTACTATGTTTTTCATTTTATTTGATTTAAGAGCTCGAAGAGATTATGTGTGTACTGAGAGTCAGAGGGTTCGCTCGGCCCTAAATAAGGGTCGGGTGCCCATCACACCCTAGTGCGATTAGGGTGTTACAAAAATGTTGTGCTGCCCACGGGAGAAAAGCCACCAACAATCCGAAAATGCCATTTGCCAAAACAAAGTGTTAACTAATATTAGCACTTCCATCAGAAATGTTGCTCACACACAGAATACGACGATGAGCAGGGTGGAGACAATTGAGAAGAAGGTGGAACAAGCATCTTCTCAGCATACTGGACTGATCAAAGCCCTAGAATTGCGAATGACAAACAAGCAGTATGAGTTTTGTCCACCAGGCACTTCCCTTTTCCATTTCTTTAACCAACAACAAAAGGAAATGGCTGACCTTAAAGAACAAATACAGCTACTGAGATATGGTCACCTTGAACCGCAAAAAACACAAAATTGCCCATCAAAACCCGCCTTTTTCCCTATGTCCTCACAAACATACTCACCACCAAAGATTGACCATTCTTTCACTGTTCTCCCATCCACAAAGCGAGACCCTATGCCTTTTGCCCAAAAACAAAACAATGAACCTGAGTTTGACATTGCAAAAATGGTTTGGGAAAGGAAAGACTCTATGGCGGCCCAAAAATAGTCCAAACGAAAGAAAGAACTCAAAGAAGGTTCAAGAGAAACCGAGCTGGAAAACTTGATGATCTCGGATCATAAAATTCCTAACCTCTACGTGACCCGACCCACAAAGGATGTAGAGGAGGATGATACCCTAGGATCCAGTGATCAAGATTCATATGATACTGATCCTACGGAAGCAAGCGTTAGGACAAGCGAAGATTCCTCAGTTGACTCTTCAGAAGAAAATAACCCACCAATATTCATGAATCAACCCAGAGAACCAGAAATCTCTGAAGTAGATGATGATCGGGACGGGATGACAGATGAGCCAATTCCAGAAAGAAGGCCAGAACCAACAACAGCAAAATTTGTTGGGACTGGATTCCATACTTTCAGTCTGGATGATATCAAAGTATCAAGATGGCCCCAAAGGATCCAAGATTTCTTCACTTGGATGGTGACAAAGAATCTTGTTGAACGGGAAAAGTATATGATCCTGTCAGAATTCACTTCAAGGTTCTCCGGAATTCTCCGAGACTGGTGGAATTCACTTGGGACACAAGACAAGAATATGTTTCTCACATCCCAAGACTTTGCTTACAACATCAAAATACTCCAAGAGGTATTTTGTGGAGATACCGGCCAAAGGCAAGAAAAACTAAGGAGACAGTTCTTTGAAATGAAATGCGTAGCATTTGACAGAGATGCCATCGATATCCATTTTCAGAAGATGGCCAAAATGTTACGAGGAAGAGCCCAGGCAAGTCCCGAAAAAATGATAGATGCTTCATCTGCAACAAGATTGGGCACTATGCAAAAAATTGTCCCCAATCCAGAAGATCGATCAAGCTTCTTACTAAAATAGAGGACTACACTGGCATCCGTCTAGATAAAGATGGAGATCTTGAATCTGTACTCTCATTAGAGGACGCACCCACAGAGAAGACCTTCTTTTCCATAGATGTGTACGAAGAATATGGCGATGAATGTTACCAGATTTCAGAACCAGAGAGAAAGGCTCAAGAAGATATCAACAGCATCATGGTGATCCCGCAGGTCCAGCTTAAAGTTTATCCATCCAAATAGGATAAACCAATCCAGGTTATTGCCTTCATGGACACTGGAGCGGCATGTTCATTGATGAACCCAGTCGTCCTTCCTGAGGATCAATGGATTCCACAATTCAAAGATTTCAACACTGCTGGGACTGGAGTCCTAACCACCACAGTCATCACAAAGCATCCAATCACAATTTAATTCTTCCCAGGGTTGAAGTTTCGAACAAAGCTGATTGGATCAGATGTACTAGGAAAAGATCTCATTGTCGGATTTGACATCTTCAGCCAACATAAAGATCAGCTCCAGATCAAAGCCCATGGAATAACGTTAAAGAAACAATTCAAGCCATATACAAATGTTTTACGATTATTCCAAATAACTAATGCTGAACAGATCAAGGAGATAGAACAGCGGTTGGTGGAGTATTCATGTGCGGATTCTCACAAGGAGTTTATGGGAAAATGCAAAAAGCCTCTATGGCTAAATGAAGAGTTTTTCATTAAACTCCCCTTCAAAAAGAATGAAAGCATTAATCCAACGAAGGCAAGTCACTCCGGCATGAATCCAGATCATCTTCAGCTTGCGGAAAAAAATGCGAAGAGCTCTTGGAGTTTGGACTTATCGAGCCCTCCAATACACAATATCATGCGAGGCATTCTATGTCAATAAACGGGCAGAACAAACAAGAGGTAAACTCAGATTAGTCATAAGCTATCAACCTCTTAACTATTTCCTCCAAGATGATAAATTCCCTATCCCAAATAAGCTCACCCTTTTTTCACACTTAGCCAAAGCTAAATACTTTTCCAAGTTTGACCTTAAATCGAGGTTTTGGAAATTGGGAATACACCCAGAAGATGGACCAAAAACAGGGTTTTGTATACCCGATCATCACTTTCAATGGAAGGTCATGCCCTTTGGGTTGAAAACGGCACCCTCATTATTCCAAAAGGCCATGATAAAATTATTTCAACCAATCCTCGATACATCACTAGGCTACATTGATGACATCTTACTCTTTAGTGACACTATGGAAGAACACCTCACGTTGCTACAACAATTCCATGACCTAGTGGTGAAAAATGGAATCATGCTCTCACAAAAAAAGATGATTCTTGCTAGGAAGGAAATTGATTTTCTGGGGATGCATTTTGTTCATGGAGCATACAGCCCAGGGCCACATATTTGTCAAGAACTGCTCAAATTCCCATACACCTATTTTACAATGAAGCAGCTCCAACAGTTTTTAGGTGTGATCAATTATGTTAGAGATTTTATCCCTAATGTCTCTACATACATTGCTCCACTTACAAAAATGCTCAAAAAGAATGCCCAAGGTTGGGGAAAGGAACAGGATGAAGCAGTTCAGAAGATAAAATAAATCTCAAAAGAGGTTAAAGCCTTCCATATTCCATCAGCCGGAAAAAAGATATTGCAGACAGATGCCAGCAACGAATATTGGAGTGCGGTACTTTTTGAAGTTGAAGATGGCCAACGGAAAATATGCGGATATGCCAGTGGAAAGTTCAAAGATGCTGAACAACATTACCATTCCACATTCAAAGAAATTCTTGCCGTAAAAAATGGGATTAAAAAGTTTAATTTCTTTTTAATTCACACAGAGTTTCTTATCGAGATGGATATGAAAGCTTTCCCGAAGATGATCCACATAAATCCAAAGATTATCCCAAATCCACAGATTCTCAGATGGGCACAATGGTTCTCCCCTTACAAATTCCAAGTAAAGCACCTCAAAGGGAAAGATAATATTCTAGCGGATTTCCTATCCAGGCCAGATGAGTTTTCAAAGAGATTTCAAGCAAAGCTGCAGAAGAAGCTAACTAGCAACATTTTCATGCTTACAAGCTCATCAGGAGCTAGTCCATCCAGAATAGCAGATCATCCGCCAAAATTCTTCAGCAAATTTGTGGACCTGTTTGATCCATCCATCCTCACAGAAAGAAGGACTTTCTATGAGCTCCTAGTTTTCAGAAAATATGGAGGATCCATCCTTAAGCCATTCGGAGTCAATCCAGAATACCCATTCTGCCACGTGTTCATAACCATGCACAATGATTTTCCACAGGAGCTATTATGGTTTTTCTGGTGCTTGTGTCACCAATATTATATTTTCATGGAATTCAAGTGCGACATGTTCCGATGTTTTGACAAGATTGAACCTGCTCTCAAAAGGTTTCTGCAATGGTTCAAACCACGAAGATATTGGGTTCAACGTTTCCAAGACTCCTATGCAGCAACAGTGTTCATGTTACATCGACCGATAAAAATTATTGATAGGAAGGTCTATGCTCAACCAGATATTTCACTTAGGTGGGAATTCCCCGTCTCTGTCTTGTCCTTAGAAGATGAATACAGCGAAGCACAGAGAATTATTTCCAACAAAATAAGTGCATCCCAAGGAGATATGGCCGAAAGAACGGGCTCGATGGAATTACACTGATAACCATCCCCATTGGGAAAGAGTTCGAGAAGCAGCAAAGGAGTACCGAGTGCCGTATGAAATAATCAGAGATGAAGTCACTCAAGCTATCACAAAGATAAGGTTGGATTTTCCATCTCAAGATTCAGCAAAAGTAGATCCAGAGATGACAGTGCCATCCAACAAAAAATGCTACTACACAAGGCCGCGAAAAAGTAGTCTGGAAAAAAAAAGAAAAATTCAAGCAAAAACATGGACCAGAATGGTGGATAGAGGACGGATACACAACTCCGCTGTCGACTCCATCAAGCACCGCTCCGTCGGATAAAGCTTACTGACGTGCTTACAAGAAAGACAAAAGCGGACCCCACAGTCACATGCTTGCACATGGTTGTCATGCTTCAAATAATGTTCCCCTCATTTTACTAGGCATGTTTTATTAGGCGTGTTTTATTAGGTTGTCATATTAATCTCATCTTATCAGGCTTGTTTTATTAGGCTGTCTTATTAGGCTCGTTTTATCAGGCTTGTTTTATTAGGCTGTCTTATTAGGCTTGTTTTATTAGGTTTGTTTTATTAGGACCTTCACATGTCTAACGGGGCCCGTGTGCCATGTAAGATAAGTCTTGTGGAAGCTTCCAACTCCTATAAATAGGAGGCTATGTAGTAGTTAGAAGGCATCAAACAATTTCCCTGTAAATTTTCCAATATCAATAAAATGTTTGTCTTCTAAATTTCTCTTGTTCTTCTCTTTGAAAGGCATGGAAAGGCTGATCCTAAGTTAGTATAGGGTTAGGAAATATTGGGCAAGTTGAGCTTGCTATGAGTACAATAGTTTTCCGAAGCTTTGACAGTATGTCTGTAGTAGTGCGAAAGTTTTTCCGAGTTGAGTAGCTTGGCTAGGAAGCCAGCCCATTTTGTAGGAAAAACATTCATATCTACGATCTTTCAAACTGTCCGACTAACTTGACAAGCCATCCTTCGGGTTGTTGAAGTCAGGTTTATGGCAAGCCGTCCTTCGGGATGTTGAAGGCCAGTCCTACTATGTCAGAAAACTATTGTGCTTGTAGTTTGGTTGTCTTGCTTGGTGTTTCCCCGCCCTCTACATACCCGTGGTATACACAACGCACACATATGTCTACAGACCTCTAAGATTATCAACAGTGAAATATGACAGGACAGGGCCCCGCCGTACCCCTGGATAAGCATATACATATACATTAGAAGATCTGTACCAAAAGTCTAGACTCCGGAACAACGGAGCTCTCCAAGACAGCTGAGTAGAAGTCCTATGTTGAAGGATCACCAAACCGACTATCTGTACCTGCGGGCATGAAAAGCAGCCACCCGAAGAAAGGGGGTCAGTATGGAATATGTACTGAGTATATAAAGCATGAAATACAGTAAAAAGGATCAAACTGAAATAGGGGGTACAGAAAACAAGTACAATGTCCAGAATACCAAAACACTTGCCCTTTTGAAACATAAATCATGCATGTCAATATCATATATCATACCCGGCCCATTATGGGACTCGGTGAACATGGTCGCCACCCCGTCTTTGGCGCCATAACACAGCATAACTCCATAAACACATCATAACGCCATAACACAGCATAACTCCATAAACAAATCATAACGCCATAACACAACATAACTCCATCATATATATATATATATATATATATATATATATATATATATATATATATATTATATTCTGGCCCTCTAGTGAGGGACTCGATGAACAATGCAGTGAGACTGTGCACGATAACATACCCGGCCCGGGACTCGGTGAAGGACATATTGAGGCATGCACGAGCAGAGTAGTGAGCAACCATATGCAATTTAAAACATTATCAAGACTCAAACAGAATAAGAAGAAGGGATTAATACCTGAGTATTAATAGCGACAATCATATCAAATATCCCCCGAATGTCATCATAAATAATATCAAAAGAGCCTTAGGAGTCATAGACATATGTCAATATAGTATGAAACAACTTATAGAAGTCAAGACATGAGTTATCGTAGAGTTTCTAAGAATAGGAGCTTATATATGTCGACTACTATCCAACGTATAGAAAACTGAAGAGGGAAGCTCAATCATTTTAAGAGTTCTAACATCAAGAAGTGAATAAGAATCACGAATCACACTTGAAACTTATGAATAGAATTACCCCAAAGCTCATATCATTCGTCACTTAAATCTAAGACATGCCAAAAGAAAGAAGGGACAGCTTTACATACCTGCTGAAGGTTATTCGTAATCTCGTTCGCTTCGTCGCCCCTTTAGCCTATTGAATATACAAGTAACGCTATCGTTAGTAACTATACTTCCTAGCTCATAAATCTGTGACCAATCGCCTATAGAAATTATTATTTAACTTATACTTTCTCGATTCGGGTTTTTCATTAGTTAAGGACTTAACGGAGATCGGGCAGCATTTCCCCTATATATTCGCCTAACCCGAACTTCCAATTATCCTCCTGTTATCACAGAAATACCAACAATGATAGTAATAGCAATATTCATATAGAATCCTTACAATTTAGCCCATAAACAACCCTAGCAATCCAATAACCCTTTTTAATCCTTTTCAACCCACAATTTCATATAACAATGATTTCATGCCTTTTCTTATTTCCAATTTCATCCAATCCAATTTTAATCCTTCCATTACAACACCATTAATACAATTATACTATAAAACAAGAAAATCTTACCTTAATTTTCTCGGAGGAATTTCTACACTTAATTGCTCCAATTTCACAATTTCTTCTTCCTCAATTCAATATCCAATGTTGCTATCACCTCCTTGAACTTGTAATTTACTTGAAACTTGATCAAAATATTTAACAAACAAATTTTTGCTCATCAACCATGGCTGGCCGAAAGGTTGGCAGCCATGGAAGTGTTCTCCTCTTTTTTTTTTTGTTTTAGTTTGCACAAATGATTTCAAGTGTTAAATTATTCTTCACTCAATTGTGTATATATATGTTGCTCCTTGCTTTGACACGTTAATGCCACCAATCTTGACCAATTGATGTCACGTGGCAGCCTACTTGGTTCCACGTGGCAGCCCATTGCCAACTATTATTTTTTTTTATTTTTTTTTACTTCAGGTGGGGCCCACAACTAATACTTAAATTAATTAATCATTAACTAATCGCTAATCCCTACTTAATAATATAATCATAATTAATTAGTCCTTAATCTCCAATAATATTTCTATACTAAATAAAATTTATAAACAATTTGTATGCCAATTAAAATTAAAAATTAAAAGTTCCTATTTCATGTCCGAAAATAATCCCGTCTTTAAATTGAGTCGATTTACTTGTGAATAATTCGACGTTTAAAAAAAATACGGGGTATAACAATCGTATGGTCTGACTTATCTATCTTTTTGGTAGTTACACACTCTTGTATCCAATCGGAATACTTATAAGGGTCAGATCCAATTCCGATGCCTTCTTTTCCGTCTTTTCGCACCTCTGTCCTTTATGACTAACGGTTTTTCGGACCCACAAGTTAATGGGGACATCGAGAGTCACCACGTCATTTATGAAGTCTTCGATTATACCTTACTCCTCGTCTTTCCTATCGACTTTGCTCATAACATATCTAAAATTCTTCTTACCTTGAGTTCGCCTTCCATTTATGTATATACTATACCATTTTATCAATATTCCCTACTCTTCCATCCACTACCAGTCCTTTCATCCGTTTAGCGCACTTACTCGTAATTCTTCCAGACTACGCGTTTGTGCTGCAGCTGTGCATCTGAGTTTTTCGAGTGTCCCGCTACTTCTTGCTCTTAGCACGAAATTCTTACAATGTAAAATCTCTCCATCCTCGTTCATCGAGCCTTCATCTATCTTTCTGATGTCATGGCCAGGTTGTCCTCCATGCACGTTCCTTACATTTCATTCTATTTCCTCTATGATCGCATCTCTCGGTCTTTACAGGAATTGCTGTTCTATGTCACTAATTTCTAAATCATTTGTGTCACCCCATCATCCTTATTCTTTTCTACATGATTGATCGGTTTCCTACAGCCAACTCATCAGAGTATTCTTCTTACCCTCGTGGTTGAAGGTTTTCAGTTACTTTACTCCTAAATGCTTTCCTCTTCCTTCGTTCAACCCAATAGTATACTTTCCCTACTTTCGTCCTTAATACTCCTTAGGTTCCTTTCTTCTCGAGCGCCTTTCTCCTCTTTGTTATTTATAGTATCGGCTTGAAAGTTCATGAAATATTCCTTTGACCGTGCAATCTGTTCTATTCTTAAGTCACCTTTTAGGAAAGCTTCTCTATATCTAAGGCAACCATGTCAATATTTGTCAATATGACTATCCATTTCATCCTTTTATATACCTCGCGAGAGGTGAAAATCTCTTAGCATCGTTGCAAGGCCTAATAATTCTTTCTCTTACTTCATATTCCTCGTTGTGGTCGCTATCCTTTTAGTCCCACTTATCGAAATCTGTTCTCTAATCCCACAAATTCCTCTTTCGTTCTATACTACCACACTTTATCCCTTTCACATGCCTACCCTCAAATTTTTACCCAAATAGTCCCGTGCTCTGCCCGTCGTCTCTCTTGGAGGCTTCACTCACTCATGTTTCTTACCCCCCCTTTTTTTTCGACATTTTTGGTCTCTTTACCTTCCATATACTCACTTTCTTTCTTTTCCAGATGTCATTGCATTAGAACTTTCCAAACCTAACCTGTAGTGAAAATAACATTAGCTTCCCTGGTAACGTTCTTCTATCACTTGAACTTTATTATCCCGTTCAATCAATGCCTCCAATATGCCGCAACGTCAGTTGCTGGGATACACATACCCGTTGATACAGCCACATATAGGATATCATACGCATTCATATGTATAATTTCTAACGCCTTGCTTACAAAGTATTTCTAAACTCTACTTAACTCATCCTAATTCTAGAGCTGTGATGCACTTCCTTTCTTTTCACCGATCTAGTCTGCCTCGCCCTACGTGACCTCCTAAGGTTTCCAACCACTCCGCATATTCCTATTTCTCTTAGGCTACTCTAGCTTCTCATTTGTCTCTTATGTCTAAATTCATAGAACCTTTTTTTTAACGCTTCCCAGGGGGTCACCCATCCTAATATTTCTCTCACTCCAGTACGCTTAACCTTGAAACTCTGATAAGATCCGGTGTGTTAGTGCTGATATAATCGCACCCACCTTATTGCATGACCTTCATCATATAATCTAGAGCAAGTTGAGGTCTTAACATATTCCAAAAAATTCCCGTAGCGCATCTCCCACTGAATTAGAAAAGGTCTCTAACTCTTCCGACTACACGATTATTATTTTTGGCCGTTTCAATCCTCAATATTCACCTTTCACCTATGTGTATGACTACCCTTCATCCTAGATTTTCCAGATTCCCAATAGTGGCGAAAACACCTTGGTCGACGTTACTTATGAATGCTTGGTTATCGACCCCTTTAGATTTCCGCTCATCACTATTCAGTATTGCCCTGAAGTAATTACATACGCACATAGGAAATTCCGATAAGAACTCGTATAACTGTAGCCGATTGGTCCTTAGCCTGATCTGGTGGGCCATAGAGTGAAGTGTGCTCTCCATCCTTGTCTTCCCACCGTCTACTAGTCTGGCCTAACATAATGCTGAAACGTAAGGAAAACCTAAATGTGCCAAACTCTGTACTTCCTCAATTACGTCTTCCTTCATAGGAGTCTTGTGAACCCTTAAACGGGTGTTTATCATATGATTTCCCAGTCGCGTCTCCTCCTACTAGAACCACGTCCTCCGATAGGTCCGTCTCAATGGAATAGCTGATGCTTTTTCTTATACCTCTTGACGTCCTCGATCCTGAGTCGACGGGTGATACGGGTCTTATGTCCCCCTTCGAAGCCTTACTTACGCTCCCATTAACTGAACTTATCATCTTCTCCAATACAATCCTGCAGTTTAACAAAAATCGTACCAAGAACGAGCTTTCCTATCATTGGCTCTACTGCACAATCTATGATCAGAAAGAAAGATGACATCCTAAATGTCCTGTAGCTTCCTGTTTATAGTGCACAAGATACCGATAAACAAGACTCTACTAGACACGGTCTGTAGACAATCCCTAGGGCGAACTGCTCTGATACCACTTTTGTCACGACCCAAACCGATGGGCTATGATTAGTGCCCGAGTTGGACACTCGTATACGAACCTATTAGATATAATCAGACTGATACTAAGAACAATGTGGAAATATGTAAAACATGTTGTAGACTCATAATGCCATATATCAGAATGAACCTGTCTCCTGAAGAGTCACAGTTAACCAAACATAAAAAAATACACAAGCCAACAAGGCTGCTAATATACACGGGAATATCCAAAACGAACTACATCTGTATAGCTGACCAAACCATATACATAACCCACACATGTCTACAGACCTCTAGGAGTATGACAAAGTCTATATAAGAAGATCCGTACCAAAACAGCTTAAGCTCCGGGACAATGGAGCTCTCCAAACAGCTAGGCAGAAATCCTAAGCCGGAGGATAACCAAGCCGAGGGTCAGTACTTGTGGGCATGAAATGCAGCCCCCGAAGAAAGGGGGTCAGTACGAATAGTGTACTGAGCATGTAAGGCATGAAATCAATATATACATAAAATCATGGGAAACATTTGAGGCGTGTCAATGAATGGGCAAAATAAATGCATCATTATAGCTATATCAAAGAAACACATATATCCATAGAAATATCACAACAAAGGCCACAGCGTCACCCCCTGTCAACTATGCCATATATATACACATCACAACAAAGGCCACAGCATACCCCTTGTCAACTGTGCCATATATATACACATCACAACAAAGGCCACAACACACCCCCAGTCAACTGTACCATAGATATACACATCACAATAAAAGCCACATCACATCCCCTGTCAACTGTGCCATACATATACACATCACAACAAAGGCCACAACACACCCCCTGTCAACTGTGCCATATATATATATACATCAAAACAAAAGGCCACAGCACACCCCCTGTGAACTGTGCCATACATATACACATCACAACAAAGGCCACAGCACACCCCCTATCAACTGTGCCATATATATACACAACAAAGGCCACAACAAACCCCCTTTCAACTGTGCCTTACATATACATGAAGAATGAAAATGAGTGCAGTGCATAATCAAAATGAAATAATAGAGCTCTCTGTAATGTCACAAAATAGCCATATGCATATATTATACTCATGGCATGCATAGGAGTTCAAATGAAAACTATCGCTCTATCCCACCTTGGAGGAACAATTTATAAGGTGAGATCAACAACAGTGAAATAAATCGAGAAAATCATGAAATAGCGTAATATTTTCATATCACCGTTGAAATCATATTTGAGACCTTTAAGCATAAAATCATCCTCAATGTAATCCTCATAAAAACATTCTCGTTCTTAACATCATAAGAAGCTTTATGAGTCATAAACTTCTAGCTTTGAAATCAAGGAGGTTATTAAAATACTTATGGAATCATACCATAGGAATCATGCCTTTCAATGAAAAGGACGAGCCTTAACATACCTGTTCAACCTCCTAGTAGCTACGCTTATGTGTCCGAGCTCGCAAGTCTACGTTTAAGAGGATTTATACTAACGTTAGCCTCTTCATCGCACACTTGTACCAAGTTTCAAATTATACTATTCTATATTCTGCCGAAAATCGGGCAACACCTCCCCTGTTTATATGCCTAGCCCGAATTCTCAATTCAACAACCAACAACAACAATAACAATACCAACATCCATAACATAATTTCCAACACCAAAGTATTCCATAGAATAGCCCACACGCTGTTTTCCAACTTCCATAACTAACCAACTTACTACACAATTATTTAACGGCTTTATCTCCGTAAATAATCCTTAAGTAATACCAAAAGAGAAAGATTCATACCTTTTTTCTTGTTAAGACAGCAATATCCTCAATATCCATGCTAAAATCTCCCGCAAAACAATACTAGAATCACAACCATGCATTACCCGAACCTAAACCACTACTCCGCGACTTAAAAATAGCACACTTTTGATTCCCTCACTTTCTCTCTTAAATTTTCTAGAATTTTCCAGCAAAATCTGGTGAAAAAAAGGGGGTTCTTACCCTTTTTATAAGGGTCAAATTCGGGGGTCACTGTAGCATTTTACTGTAGCAAGTCAGTTACTGTAGCAGTTCTGTAGCACGCATTTCTACTCTGTCAGCTGGACTTGTAACGTCCATAATTCTCTACTCCGATGTCCTATCGACGAGCAGTTTATTGCGTTGGAAACTAGACTCGACGATCTTCATTTTAGGCTTCTGTTTTACCTTAATACACTTCATATGCTCAGAAATATTCGTCCCCCAAGTTGGACCAAAATGTTCACACAAAACATTACCCATCCTTTCTCCAAAGTCATACTACTTCATTTCCTCCACTCATTTCCTTATAAAACCTTCCGCTATACCTTATATACATCCTTCACTCATTAAATATACTTAATAATACTTGCTCCTTATATTCCAAAGTTGTTTTACTTAACCCTAACTCAACGTGCTTATGTTTCAAATTTGATAAGTGCTCTTCGAAGATACGGGGTGTAACACTGGACCCATGAACAGAAGGAATAATCGTAAAGGGATACATGAACATAAAAGACTGTAATACTCATAATACTTCTAAGAGTAGAGTAATGTGGACTCGCTTACTCGCTTATTAGATCATATCATAGGATCATGCCAAAAGAAGAAAAGGGTAGCTTAACATACCTCGACTTATATCAAATCGACCAACTCCTAGTTCTCGACTTGTAAACGTACAATTAAGACAACATAGACCTTCATTATACTAGGTAATTCACTTGCTAACCCCCTTTTGATGCATAGAGGGCTTAACGAATCATGAACAACATTTCTCTCATAAGCTTAACAACTCTTCAACTTCTCATTCGATCCCACACCAACTACAATACTCACATCAACAATGAAAACACATATATATATCAAAAATACATAAACCCGTTTCCAATCATCTCTTAAAACAACCCTATATCACTACATTGCTCTTCATCAACTTAACACTTCCACAATTACCTTCTCTTCACTTAGAATAACTAAAACTCTTGATACTCAACTTAAATACAAAGGTAGAAATCATTTACATACCTTGAGGGGCAAGAATCACTCCAACTTTAACTCCCTAAACTCCACTCTTGAAGAAACCTTAGAAGCAACCTTTCTCCTTCACCATCTCGGGTTTACGGGGTCCGAGTCTCGTCAAATCTTCACTAATATGATGGAAAATATTGGAAGATAATATTTTATGGTTTTCTGATTTTTGTAAAGAGGAAAATGCAAAATGAAGTCGTGACCTACATATTTATACTTGGAAGCCAAAAGGCTATAGTGGTCCTGTTCGACTAGCGGTCGATAGCCCGTCGATGTGTCGACGGTCCGTCGACTTGCCCCTCGACCTGCGCCTGCAGAATGCATGGCTGTAGAACCCTGTCGAAGCCGCACAACAAAAGCCCGTCGACAAGTTCGACGACCCATCGAACTTGACTGGTGTCCTGCAGGTTTTTCTTATTCAGTTCAAGTCGCGTCGATTTGATTCGTTCAACTTCTAATCCTGTAAATCACTAGGAATACCTGCTGGTACCATTTCACACGGGGTAAGACACTTTCTATCTCCAAAACTCGGGCTCGGGTCTCGATTCCCAAGGCATACCCAACTAGAAAATCATAAGTTCAACCACTACGAAAGCGAGGGGTGTAACATTATTTCCCCCTTAGAAACATTCGTCCTCGAACGTTCGAATAAGCCTGGGTTATAAGAATCTCGGCAGAGTTTCCCCTGTACTTATACCAATCTGTCCTGTACACAAGAACCCAAAATAATGCCTCACAGGGCCACATACTGTAACATACAATACCATGGCCTCACACGACCAAATCACGATAACTGAAATGAAAACACTACCTGGGAAAGTGATGTCTCCGACTACACCTCTGGTACTTCTGGGAACAAATGCGGGTACTTAATCTTCATCTCTTCTTCCGCTTCCCAAGTCACTTCTTCAACATTCTTATTCTTTCACAAGACTTCAACAGAGGCTACATCTTTAGTTTGCAACCGATGGACCTGCCTATCCAATATAGCCACTGGAACCTCTTCGTACGATAACTGCTCTGTCACCTGGATATCATTCACTGGTACAACTCTTGAAGGATCTCTGATACACTTACGAAGCATTGATACATGAAATACTGAGTGTACCGATTCTAACTTAGAAGGCAATTCTAGTTCATATGCCACTATGCCCACTACACGAATGATCTTATGTGGCCCAATATATCGAGGGCTCAGCTTACCATTCTTACCAAACCTCATCACTCCCTTCATAGGCGAAACTTTCAGGAACACCCAGTCGCCCATTTTGAACTCTAGCTTACGTCGCTGACTATCCGCATAAGATTTCTATCGGCTCTGGCTGTTAGAAACCTCTCTCTAATTACCTTCACCTTATCAACTGCTTGTTGAATTAAGTCTGGGCCTAGCAACTGATTCTCCCCAACATCAAACCATCCTATGGGCGATCTACACCTCCGCCCATATAAGGCCTCATAAGGGGCCATCTGAATACTGGAATGGTAACTGTTGTTATATGCGAACTCGATAAGAGGAAAATGATCCTCCCAACTGCCCTGAAAGTCAAGCACACAAGCTCTGAGCATATCCGCAAGGGTCTGTACGGTTCGCTCTACTTGCCCATCTGTCTGCGGGTGAAATGTGGTGCTGAGACTCATCTAAGTCCCCAATCCTCGCTGAAAAGACTTCCAGAATCTTGCTGTGAACTATGGTCCCCTATCTGAAATAATGGCTGAGGGAACACCATGGAGTCGTACTATCTCCTTAAGATAAAGCCTCACATAATCCTCGGCTGCATGAGTAGTTCTGACAGACAGAAAGTGAGCTGACTTTGTGAGCCTATCAACTACGACCCATATCGAATCACACTTACGCTGAGTATGGGGAAACCCCGTAATGAAGTCCATATTAATTACCTCCCACTTCCATGTCAGAATCTCCATAGCCTGCAATAGACCTCCAGGCTTCTGGTGTTCTATTTTGACCTGCTGACAATTCGAAAACTGAGCGACAAATTCTGCTATATCTCTTTTCATACCATCCCACCAATAAACATCCTTGAGGTCACGGTACATCTTTGTTGAGCCTGTATGAATAGAGTAGCGGGAGTAATGTGCCTCTCCCATAATCTGCTGACGGAGTCCTGCAACACTAGGGGCACACAATCTACCTCGATATCGAGTACTCCATCACCTGTGATCACAAAGGGAGTCTTTTCTTTCTGAGGTGTTGTATCTCGATAATGAACTAGAACCGGATCCTCATACTAATGCTCCTTTATTTCAACTACCAAGGACGATACCGATGTGTCTTGAACAGTAACTCCTGCATCACCTGAGTCTAGCAATAGAACTCTGAGGCTAGCTAATTGATGAACTTCACGGACTATTTCTCTTCTCTCTGGCGATACGTGAGACAAGCTACCCATAGATTTACGACTGAGGGCATTGGCTACCACATTAGCCTTCCCGAGATGATATAGAATGTCCACATCATAGTCTTTTAAGCTCTCCAACCATCGCCTCTGATGCAAGTTCAAATCCTTCTGCGTAAAGATGTACTGGAGACTCTTATGATCAGTATAGATATCAACATAGACACCGTATAAGTAGTGCCTCCATATCTTCAAGGCATGAATCACTGCCGCTAGCTCCAGATTATGGGTCGGATAATTATTATCGTGCTTCTTCAATTGTCTAGAAGCATAAGCGTCAACCTTACCATGCTGCATCAATACACAACCCAATCTAACACCCGAAGCATCACAATATACCACATAGCCATCTGCTCCTTCTGGAAGAGTCAAAACTGGTGCTGAAGTTAGTTTATCTTTCAACGTCTGAAAACTCTGCTCACAAGCATCTGTCCATTGGAACTTAGCTGATTTCTGAGTCAATTTGGTCAATAGGGCTGAAAAAGAAGAAAATCCCTCTACAAACCATCTATAATAACCTGCCAAGCCTACGAAACTACGTATCTCCGTTGGTGTCTTGGGCCTTGGCCTATTCTTCATAGCCTCAATCTCTTGGGCATCCACCCTAACGCCTTCCTCTGAAATAATGTGACTCACTCAACTAGAACTCACACTTAGAAAACTTGGCATACCACTCTTTACCTCGAGGAATTCCAAGCACTGTCCCCAGATGTTCTGTATGATCGGCCTCTGACAGCGAATAAATCAAAATATCATCTATAAACAAAATCAAGAACAAATCTAAAAAGGGCCTGAATACACGATTCATCAAATCCATGAATATGGCTGGGGCATTTGTTAGCCCGAACGACATAACACGGAATTCATAATGGCCATATCTAGTCCGGAATGCTATCTTCGGAATGTCTTCTTCCTTTACCATGACCTGGTGGTATCCTGACCTCAAGTCTATCTTCGAGAAATACTTGGCGCCTTACAACTGATCAAACAAATCATCAATCGTTGGGAGCGGATACATATTCTTTACAGTCATGTTATTCAATTGCCTATAATCGATACACATTCGCAAGGAACCATCCTTCTTTCTTACAAATAGTACCGGCGCTCCCCACGGTAATGTACTAGGTCTAATAAAGCCCTTCTTAAGAAAATCTTTCAACTGCTCCTTCAATTCATTCAACTCCGTAGGTGCCATCCTATAAGGAGGAATAGACATTGGCTGAGTGTCTGACAATAGATCAATAGCAAAATCAATCTCCCTCTCTAGGGGAATGCCTGGAAGCTCATCTGGAAACACTTCTGGGAACTCATTAACCACAGGTACGGACTAAAGAGTCGGGGACTCCGCTTGCACATATTGAACTCGAACTAGATGAAAAATATACCCTTTTCTGATCATCCTCTCTGCCTTAAGGTAGGAAATAAACCTACCTTTAGGCGAAACAGCATTGCCCTTCCATTGTAGGACTGGCTCGCCTAGAAACTGAAATCGAACCATCTTTGTTCTACAATCAACATTAGCATAACAAGAAGCTAACCAGTCCATGCCCATAATAACATTAAAATCAATCATATCTAACTCAATCAGATCTGCTACGGTGTGGCGGTACTAAACTATAACAACACAGTCCCGGTATACTCGCCTAGCTATAACCGAGTCACCGACTGGCGTAGACACCTCAAAAGGTTTGATCAACTCAGGCTCTACCCCAAAGTTGCCAGCAACAAATGGTGTAACATAGAATAAAGTGGAACCTGGATTAATCAGTGCATAAACATCATGGGAGGAAACCGATAATATACCTATAACAACATCAGGAGATGTCTCGCAGTCCAATCTACCAGCCAATGCATGTCCGCGATGCTGAGGACCACTTGAGCTGGATGCTCCACTCCTCCCTATACCTCGCCGTGCTGGCGGCTGAAAAACTTGCCCTGACGGGTGCACTATGGAAGAAGAGCCAACCACAGACCCTGTAGGCTGAACCATACCTGTACCAATCCTCATCGGGAGCCAACCACAAGAATAACAACCATCTGATCCTTGTCGACACTGACCGGCGTATAACTTGCCATACTGAGCACATCGCGGCAAAAGGGGTCTCATTTGGCCTAACTCTGGTCTGTACTGAGATCCTGATGCTCTAGAACTCAGGCCTGCTCCGGAATAAGGAGACAGGTCAAATCTCGGACCTGGAAACTGCAGAGATGCACTCCCTGCTGAATGGAAAGGATATCGGGGATGTTGATGTCTCTGTCCTCCTCTAAACTCACCCCCAATATCAAAAGATCTAGACCTCTTACCATGGCTCCGGCCACGATCACGATCTGTCCTCCTCTGGTGCTTGCGATCCACTAAATTATGCGCATATGCCTGTATACGAGAGATATCCATGCCTGGCTGTAATGCGGCAGTCGTACAAGCGTCGATCAAATGTGGCCCTAGACCAGCCACAAAACGATGAACTCTATCCTCCATCTCAGCCACCATGGCTGGAGCATATCTGGCCATAAAGTCGAAATACACGCAATACTCCTGGACACTCATACTGCCGTGCTCAATACGTAGGAATCTATCTGCTCGGGACCGCCTGACCTCAGGAGGCAAATAATGACGGATAAAAGCATTTGCGAACTCTCGCCACACAGCTAGAAGGGCATTCTCTGTCACGACCCGACTAGAGGCCATGACGGATACCCGGGGCTAACCGCCGAGCACCGCTCGTACCGTTACCCAACGTACACATCAAGCATTCATTCATTAATCTAATGCTCAAACCATAGGAAAATCATTTTTCATTTGGAAACATAAACCCTTTTATACACATAATCCCTTCGGCAATCAAAATAATATACATACAATATTAACATCGTGAGACCATGCTACCCACACATACGTATCTATGAGCCTCTACTAGAATATTAGACATATGGACGGGATAGGACCCCATCGTGCCCAAACATATATATATATATACACACACAATAGTAAATCAGTGGCACCTCCAGAATAATGGAGTGCTCTCAAAAGTCTGCTTATCGGCTTCTATAAATCTGGGTCGCCTCCCTGTCTACCTGTGGGCATGAACAAAGCATCCAAAGAAAACGGACGTTAGTACGAATATTGTACTGAGTATGTAAGGTATGAATGAAATGTACATGATAGAGAAATCATAAGTCATAAGGTGAAGATATAACCTGCGTAACTTTTAAGGGTGGATACCTTTCATGCCCATATCATATATTATATAATCATAGTGTATGTATCATCATAGCGCATACCTCGTCGTATGATATATATATATATATATATATATATATATATATCATAGTATCGTATCTGCTCATACATATTAAACATTATCCGTATTTGGCCACGTAGTGGCTCGACAATATCACATACATGTCTCCCGTACCCGGCCATAACAAGGCTCGGTATATCTCATCATCATCATTGCCATCGTATACATCTCATAAATCCATCTCAATACATAAAGTATACCTTGTCTTTCTTGGCAAAACATTCTTCTCTTACTTCGAATGTCTTTGAAATCTCATTTAGAATCATCAAATGTTATTTCTTACTTATCAAAACATTGCATATGTCGTACCCTTCATTAGTCTATTCACTGTGCATGAACGAAAAAATTTTCGAGGTGTAACATTCTTCCCCCCTTGGGAACATTCATCCTCGAATGTTAAACTATCCGGGATTCTATGAAATTTCGCCATATATTTTCCTTCGACTGACCCGGAGTATCATGAACACACTATTCTTGCTTACCTCTTACTTCTCTTTTTAAGTACCCACTTGGTTTCATTGGCGACACATAAATACTTGCAAGTTACATAATCGTTCTTGCGTGATTCGTGTACATACACACCTATACATATACATGTATCCATATCCATATCCGTATTCATAATCGTACCCATTTACATATCGTATCCATAGTCATATCCATATATATATTCATATACATATCATTTACATAGCATACCTGACCACGAAGGTTCGGTGTTTCGCGTACCCGACCATGACTAGGCTCGGTGATTATATATACCTAAACTCTTTTGTCTATCTGTAGTAACTTATCACGTCATGCTCTCTTCCTTCCTTTATTTTTTCCCTTGATTACCATATCTTAGGTTCTACTATAGAAAACCTTAGGTCCCTTGCTTAATTGTCGCTTATAAATCGCAATATAATTAATTATGACTTTACCGTTAGTGCCTTTGCCTCTATTCTAGTATAACATTGCCATGCTTTACAATACCCCTCGAGTTATTTTCTCTCAATATTACGGGGTTGAAGGTCTTCGCGAATGGTTTCCAGTACAGTCTCAGATGCCTGTTCAATTTATGTTCGTTTATTTACTAGTCAGTAGACTTATTTCTACATAACTCTCACTCTTTGTTTTAGAGTCTATATCTGTCACATGTTAGGGTCTATCGTTTCAACCTTTACACTCGTATTCTCTTTACTCGCTTCCCCCCTTTAAGGGTTTTACTTGTACCATTCTCAGATCCGCCTCACCTTCAAATCTTGAATTCAAATATCCCTTACTATACTTCTTATTCATTCCGTTTCTCGTAATTTATAGCTACGATAATCCATGTGTGAAGCTTTAACATACTCATGTTGCAGTTTTGTAATCAAGTAATACAACCGACATAGCAATCCGAACAAGGATGTATTTTACTTAGATCATCTGGTAGTTATGAGTCAATGTCTAAATCCACTCCAATTAACAACTTTTGTCCCATAAGGATGCTCACAACAGAAGTATGCCTAGTTATCCATACCATCCATGTAATGTCACTTGCCGTCTTCTTCGGTGCTCAAAGTTCACTTGTAACGTCATCTTTGTTTTCCAGGGCCTAAGTCTCCTTCGCAACTAACACCCCTTATGCCTCATACTCTTTTACTCTTGTGTTGCACTCAACATTGATTTCAAAACCAATCATAATCGTATTGTATTTTTTGTTGATGATAGCTTTACTCTATCGCTTTGTCGTCGTACGGTAAGCTCATAACTCATGATCATCTTTTTATTTTTAGCTCATTACTTCGTATACTTTACCCGTTCTATCTTGGTATAGGATATTAATAGGAGATGCATCCTCCCTTAATCATAATACGACTACTTCTTAAGCACGCGTACTTCGTATATTTCCTTTTCTTTCTATGCCCGTACTTATTCCTTTACATTCATTCCTCCACAATTTATCTATTACCTCCCTTTTTATAATCAATCTTTTATTCCTCGCAGAAGGAATCCTATTCTTTACTCAGTACGGCTCTGCCCTTTAAAAAATATTACCTCTATACAATCCATTCTTCGCTTCTAAAACTTAGTCTGTTCATTCTGATCATCCCCTCTCATCCTTATTCTGTTAATCCTTTTTCTAACACTCGTCCTATTTCATTATTCATCTTTTTGTAGTCTTCGTCCTTTACATCCAGCTAAAGATATCACTCATACTCTTGATTATACCGAGCACAAAGTACTACCACTCTTCCATATCACTTCTCTCTGTTTTCTTTTTCAAGTTGACTTCCCCCTTTTTGCTTGCTATCATTTCTGTCATTGAGGAACCTCTATGCTGGACTTTCTCATAACAGGGTCTTATAAACTTTCTCATCTACCGCCCCATGGCTCGCTTGTTGGTTTCACACTTGCATTCACTCTTTATTCATATAGAACATGTCACATCTTTATTCATTTCCTCGCTATACTTTGTATTACAGTTCTTGCCACGCTTTCATTATATCTTGATCATAATCAACACTATAGAATGTCACTTCTTTACCTCGTTCGCAAGCCTGCTCGTAAAGTAGAATAAACCTTGCGAAGTAAGCATACTCAACCTGCTACTCTTCCTAATCAGCCCTATTACACTTACCATATAAGTCATCTTATCAAGGTATCTTCATTCGTTATACCCCTTTGTACTTCACACCCCTGTCTCAATCATGTTGTTACTCTATTTTGCTAATAAACTTATCGTATCTCACTTGTGCTTATCCATCCAATTAATACTCCCGGTATCACACTTTACTGGAGTTAACCTTTTCACTTTCTATGTCATATTTCAGCACTTCCAGTCTCCCTAATTTACTCTAGCATTTCTCTTTACCACATGAATGTTGATCTCATAATTACCGTTACTATCAATTCAATGACGTTTAGCTCGTCTCTTGTAATTGTCAATGTTACTCCTAACTAAATCTCGTCCTGCCATTACTTTTTGCACAACATCCTTTCTCGTTAGGACATATTACAAGCTTATGTCTTATCTCCTTTAGATTCTAGGAAAATTTCGGCAGAGTTTCCTCTATAATTCTTACTATCCCAAAACCTCCACGCAGAAAATACCAACAACGCCTCACAGGGCCAATATATATGCACGACATATTTCGGCCTCACAGGGCTCCCACTTTTAAGTAAAATCACAAAGATGTCGAAACTTACCCCATATATCATACTTCGAGACGTACCTGATCCTTTAGTGATCTGCCCTGTTATCCCTTTTTATTTATTTCTCTTTCCTCCTTCAGCTTTACATTTCAATCATACCTCAATATTCTTATCTTACTCGACACACATCTTTCATACCGTCGCTTATCTTTGTTCTGATTCATTCAATTTGCTTAGTTCTCAACTTATAACTGAACTTATCATCAAGGGATACATTTAATCAATTTCTCTGTTGTACTTACATCGATTTACCTCTATGACAACCAATTCATTAACATATGAATATGTACCCTGATAACGTGGTCTCAACGAAGTGACTTAGCTTTGTAACTTCAACATCATCAATCACCATCAATCACCTTCTTCGGTCAGTACCGTTTTTCTACTGCAATCAAGGGTTAGTATAAGGAATCTCATTTTCTATGGCTTAGCTCTATCGCACGATCTTAGAGATGAAAGAACAGTAACCATCCTAAATGCCCTGTAGCCTCCTGTTTATTGATATGGCGCGCAACACACCATAAACAAGACTCTAATAGACACGGCTCGTAAACACTCCCTAGGACTCAACTGCTCTGATACCACTTCTGTTATGACCCGACTAGAGGCCATGACGGGTACCCGGAGCTAACCACTGAGCACCGCTCGTACCGTTACCCAACATACACATCAAGCGTTATTCATTAATCTAATGCTCAAATCATAGGAAAACCATTTTGCATTTGGAAACATAAATACTTTTATACACATAAGCCCTTCGGCAATAAAAATAATATTCATACAATAATAACATCGTGAGACCATGCTACCCACACATACGTATCTACGAGCCTCTACTAGAATACTAGACATATGGACGGGAAATGAACCCATCGTGCCCAAACATATATATATATATATATATATATATATATATATATACACACACACACACAATAGTAAATCAGTGGCACCTCCGGAATAATGGAGTGCTCTCAAAAGTCTGCTTATCGGCTTTTACAAATCTGGGTCGCCTCCCTTTCTACCTGTGGGCATGAACACAGCGTCCAAAGAAAACGGACGTCAGTACGAATATTGTACTGAGTATGTAAGGCATGAATGAAATGAACATGATAGAGAAATCATAAGTCATAAGGTGAAGATATAACCTGCGTAACTTTAAAGGGTGGATACCTTTCATGCCCAAATCATATATTATATAATCATAGTATATGTATCATCATAGCGCGTACCTCGTCGTATCATATATATATATATATATATATATATATATATATATCATAGTATCGTATCTGCTCATACACATTAAACATTATCTGTATTTGGCCACGCAGTGGCTCGACAATATCCGTATTCAGCCACGTAGTGGCTCGACAATATCACATACATGTGTCCCGTACCCGGCCATAACAAGGCTCAGTATATCTCATCATCATCATTGCCATCGTATACATCTCATAAATCCTTCTCAATACATAACGTATACCTTGTCTTTCTTGGCAAACTTTCTTCTCTTACTTCGAATGTCTTTGAAATCTCATTTAGAATCATCAAATGTAATTTCTTACTTATCAAAACATCGCATACGTTGTACCCTTCGTCAGTCTATTCACTGTGCATGAACGAAAAAAATTTGAGGTGTAACATTCTCTCCCCTAGATAACTCCCCAGTCTAATACCAATATACTGTAATATCACGCAGCCTATACGAAGCCAACTCTACGAACTCGACCTCATCCGCATGCATAACCTTTAAAGTCCTCTACATACCATCAATAAAATCCTAAGGGTCCATATTTTGCTTTACCACGAAAAACTCTGGAGGACCTAACCCAAGGCAAGTCTTAACTCTTGAACTACCAGTCCTATCTGCCTGGTTAATATTAACTCCCTGCCACTGAGCTTGGGCGGCTACTAATCTGGTCAACAACCGTACGACATGTCGCACATCCTGGCCCGGTGCATCCGGCTGAGGCACTGGGGCAGGGGGTGGAGGCGGTGTATGTGATGTCTCAGACGGCCCCTCACTCTAAATCTCATCCTAGGCTCTCGTGGCTCGTCGAGTACGGCTAGTGGCGTCACCTGTGGCTTTCTTGCCCTTCTGGGTAGCTGTAGCTTTCTTAGGAGGCATCACTGAAATCATAACAATTCATCAGAAAGCGAACGCCTATGACATGACTCTATCGCACAATCTAGGAGAGAAAGAATGACATCATCCTAAATGTCCTGTAGCCTCCTGTTTATAAGGGTGGTGCATAACACGCCCATAAACAAGAATATACTAGACACGGTCTGTAGACAACCTTTGGACGAAACTGCTCTGATACCACTTCTGTCACGACCTAAACCGATAAGCCGTGATGAGGGGTCTGACCTCTAGCGACCAAACACCCTTATACTCGTATCTAAAATATACTGAACATTAAAGGCCCATGAATAGCACAACTAATCTTATAAAAGGGAAACATCAGAACTCTGTACAGTCTACATACATATATACACAATCATGTGGAAGAACAGTGCAAGCCAACTAGGCTGCTACATATACTGTACACAAAAGAGCAGAAGCCGACAAGGCTACATCGTCTAACTAATACATACAACTGTCTACAGACCTCTACTGGAATAAACGATGTAGAGAGGACGGGACAGGGCCCCGTCATACCCATATGCATACACATCTCAAAAGGGGCATACCAAAACTGACTATAGCTTAGAATCGAATGGAGCGTACTGACCACTGCTAAATCTAGAGGTCTTACTGAGCTGGACCACCTGTCTGTCTCCCTGTACCTGCAGGCATGAACGCAGCCCCCCGAGCAATGGGGGGTCAGTACGGATAATGTACTGAGCATGAAGCATAAGAGCAACATCATAAATATATATACACATGGGAATTATGAATAAGATTTGAACTCATAAGCTAAAATGACTGACTGCATTTACTTGTATGAAATAGTATCTGCATGAATCTGTATATCTAACAATGCCTCTGTGGGCGCATAATACGCATGCTCATGCCTGTCAATGAAGGTCATGCATCTATATATAGGTGCGTACATAATGCCTGACATATGCGCGTATATAACGCATGTTTCTTTTCTCATATCGTATCGGCCTCTTTGCGGCTATCATCATATACATTGATGCGATACTTGCAGCCTGATTCTCATATCATCATATTAGTACACCAGCTGATCAGGTGGTAATGCGTATATAATGGCTGCTGCTTTCCATACCCCATATACATATAATACTTGCGTATGTAACGCCTTCTGGTCACGGGTCAACACACACATATATATATAAATGAATATAATGCATGAATAACTGTATACATAAAACTGGATTCATGAACAGAAGGAATAATTGTAAAGGGGTACATGAACATCAAAGACTGTAATACTCCTAATACGTCTAAGATTAGTGTAATTTGGACTCGCTTACTCGCTTATTGGATCGTATCATAGGATCATGCCAAAAGAAGAAAAGGGTAGCTTAACATGCCTCGACGTATATCAAATCGACCAACTCCTTCTTCTCGACTTGTAAATCTACAATTAAGACAACATAGACCTTCATTTGACTAGGTACTTCACTTGCTAACCCCTTTTTGATGCATAAAGGTCTTAACGAATCATGAACAACATTTCTTTCTTAAGCTTAACAATTCTTCAACTTCTCATTCGATCCCACACCAACTACAATACTCACATCAACAATGACAACACACACACACACACATATATTTATATATATATATATCAAAATATACGTAAACCCATTTCCAATCATCTCTTAAAACAACCCTATATCACTACATTGCTCTTCATCAACTTAACACTTCCCCAATTACTTTCTCTTCACTTAGAATCACTAAAACTCTTGATACTCAACTTAAATACAAAGGTAGAAATTATTTACATACCTTGAGGGGTCAGGAATCACTCCAACTTCAACTCTATAAACTCCACTCTTGAAGAAACACTAGAAGCAACCTTTATTCTTCACCATCTCGGGTTTACGGGGTCCGGGTCTCGTCAAATCTTCACTAATATGATGGAAAATATTGAAAGATAATATTTTAGGGTTTTCTGATTTTTGTAAAGAGGAAAATGTGAAATGAAGTCGTGACCCACATATTTATACTTGGAAGCCAAAAGGCTACATCGATCCAGTTCGTTGAGCGGGTCGACGGCCCGTCGACGTGTCTACGGTCCGTCGACTTGCCCGTCGACCTGCGCCTGCAAAATGCATGGCTGCGAAACCCTGTCGATGCCATACAACGATGGCCCGTCGACAAGTTCGGCGACCCGTTGAACTTGACTGGTGTCCTGTAGTTTTTTCTTATTCAGTTCAGGTCGCGTCGATTAGATTCGTTCAACTTCTAATCCTGTAAATCACCAGGAATACCTGATGGTACCATTTCACAAGGGGTAAGACACTTTCTATCTCCAAAACTCGAGTTCGGGTCTCGATTCCCAAGGCATACCCAACTAGGAAATCATAAGTTCTACCACTACAAAAGAGAGGGGTGTAACACTTCTATATTAAGATTTCTTTTCTATATTTCCATGATCTTCTTACATCCCGAAAGATGAAAGTTAATGATTCTTAAGAGCTTCTTATGAGATAGTGATGAGATATATTCTATGATAATGATAATGATGCTACTATGAGCTTAATAATCTTATCTTTATGATTTCATTGATGTTACCTCTTGTTGTTGCGTCACCTCTTTATATTAACTCCATCAAGGTGAGATATAGCTATGATTATTAGTCCATAATGTAATCGGAGGTTCCCAACCTTACGTCACTCCGATAGAGTTATAGCTTTACTAGAGCTCTCATGCATTCTTCATATTGTGTATGTGTAAGATTACACCGTGCCTAGTTGGCCGGGCAGTCACCACTACGATAGGCATAAGGGGTAGCTATGATAATGATTACACTGCTCCTAATTGGCCGGGCAGACACCACTAGTGGGTGGCTTGAGATGTTTACTTCGGACGCGGGCTAATGATGATCACACCGTACCTATATGGACGGGCAGTTTATTTGTGTATACATGATATGATGTTGTTTATTATGAAAGTTAGCATGCTTGACTCCGCCTTAAGAGGAAATCAGTTACAGGTTATCCCTTCATTTTATGTTCTTCCATTTCCTTATTATGTTTGATATGCATGGCTTACATACTCATTACATTGTTCATACTGACGTCCCTTTTCTTTTATGGATGTTGTGTTCATTCCCACAGGTAGACAGTGGGATTGTGTAGATGCTTAGGATCTTACTCAGTAGATTTACAGGAGCACTCAACTACTCCGGAGTTGCCACTCCTTGGTATATTCTTTTGTGCATATATTTGGGGTATGACGGGTTCCTGTCCCGTCCTTATGATTTTCGTATTCCAGTTAGAGGCTCATAGATACTTATGTGTACATTGTATATTCTGTACATTATTTTTGTAGCCTCGTGGGCTTATGCACCAATATATGTTTTGGGAGATACTTGGAGATTGTTCATGATAAGTCTTGTGTTGAGAACGAGGTATATCCAGGTTGAGTATGATAGATAGCATGATGGGTGGTGTTCGGTAGTCAGCTCCGGGTACCCGTCATGGCCTACTAGTTGGGTCGTGATAAAAGTGGTATCAGAGCAGTTCCGTCCTAGGGTGTGTCCACGAGCCATGTCCTGTAGAGTCTTGTTTATGGGTATGAAGTGTGCCACACTTATAAACAAGAGGTTGTGGGGCATTTAGGAACAATGACCGTCTTTCTTCTTAATAGATCGTGTGATAGAGCTATGTTATAAGATTTCATTTTTTCCCTTAATTATTCGTTATGATTTCAGCAATGCCGGTAAAGAGGAATGCAACAGCCGCCCAGAAAGGCAAGACGGCGACCGGAAGGCAGATTGAACAGGAGTCCCCGATAAATGCGAAAGAGGGTGAGTCCCATAATGAGGCTCCATCTCGGACTTCTCATACTCCGCCTATATTAGAGGAGCATGAAGGCGCCTCATCTCCAGCTCCAGTGCCTCCAATTCCTCCACGGGGTGCTTCGGGTCAATAGATGACCGAGGCTATTCAGTTATTGACACAGCTGGTTGCCGCTCAAGCTCAACGGCAGAATGCGGGTCTAGGTGACTGAGCGACTAATGCCAGAGCCCGTGATTTTATGAGTTTGCACCCGCTAGAATTTTTCGGGTCAAAGCTGCATGAAGACCCGCAGGGTTTTATAGATGAGATTTTGAGGACGTTGAGGATTATACATGTCACGACCTGACTAGGGGTCATGACGGGTACCCGAGGCTAACCACCGAGCACCGCTCATACCATTACCCATCGTACTCATCAAGCGTTCATTCATTAATCTTATACTCAAATCATAGGAAAACCATTTTTCACTTGGAAACATAATTACAGTTATATGAATAAGCCTTCGGTATCAAAATAATGTACATACAATAGGGACATCATGAGATCATGCTACCCACACATACGTATCTACGAGCCTCTACTAGAGTGCTAGACATATGGACGGGACAGGACCCCGTCATGCCCATATATATATACACACACACATAAAAGGATAAATCAATGGCACCTTCGGAATAATGGGGTGCTCTCAAAGTCTGCTAGTAGCTCCTACGAGTCAGGATCACCTCCCTGCCTACCTGTGGGCATGAGCACAGCGTCCAAGGAAAACGGACGTCAGTACAAACATCGTACTGAGTATGTAAGGCATGGATCAAATAAACATAACAGAGAAATCATAAGACATAAGATGAAAATATAACCTGCTAAACTTTTAAGAGTGGATACATTTCATACATATATCATATATATTCGTAGTACATGTATCATCATATCATATAGATATATCATTATCGTTAACCCGCGTCCGGGTAAACCTCATACGCCGCCCACTAGTGGTGATCGTGTCAGGCCTTCTAGGCGCAGTTGAATCATAAGCAGCCCGCCTTAGCAGTGACATGTCCGGCCATTTGGGCACAGTGGAATCACAAGCAGCCCGCCTTTGCGATGACATGTCCGACCATTTAGGCACGGTGGAATTGTATCATCGTGAGCACATCATTATACATTTATCATCAAAACATACATTAGAACTTGAAGGTAACTATGGCGATGTCGGGGTGACATAAAGTCGTGAACCCCTGATTACATTATAGAGTGATCATAATCATTATGTCTCACCTTGAGGGGACTAACATTTTAAGGTGAGTGTACACAAGGAAAAGCATCAATGGAACCATGCTTAGGATCATAAACCTCGTGGACATCGTATATTACTCGAGGATTCTCTATACTTAAACTCATCATCATCATTATCATACTCGTATCGTATCTCTTTTCTTTATCATGTGCATATGTAGCTCTTTATAGTCATGGACTCATACTTTCCGTTATTTAGGAAGATTATTGGAAAAATAGGAAGATTCATGCCATAGGAGTCATGCCTTATAAGGAGAGGATTAGCCTTACATACCTCTTTCGTTTAGCTATTCTATCGTTTGATTGTTCTCTTTCGATGCTCGCGTTTCTACCTTCAAGAAAGTTCGTATTAACATTAGCTAATAAATTATAAGAACATGCTTACTAAGGCTAGAGAAAATTAGGCAGCATTGCCTTTGTTTATACAACTTTCCTAATATTACATAAGAACTCTCAAACCTCCATAACAACATTCTCAATATTATAAGCAACAATCGTCATTCATCTACATTATCCACATTTCACAATTTCACCTCAATTCCTCCATAATAATGGTCATAGTACACTATTACGTTCACTCATATACAATGTTTATCCCATGTTCTTAATATCATTTATAACGTGATCATAATCATAACATATCAAGAATCATGACTCAATCCAAGCTACTACTAAAAAATGACACTATTGCCACATTCATGACCCATTTTCTATCTCCTTCTACAATCCAAGTCTTTGAACCTCTCAATACCTTAAATAACATTGAAAGACCATAAAACTTACCTTAGATGGCGTAGGGATAAGCCTTGGGTGGAAATACTTCACTTAAGCCAAAACCCTAGTTCACCTCCAATGAAATTTCTTGACTTGGATGATCTCTAATGAGTTTCTTACACTTGGTTTTCTTAGTTTGATGAAGTTGATCATAAATTTCTCTTGAGTTCTTATGAATGAAGAGTGGAGAGGGTTCTAGAGAGTTCTTGAAGTGTTGGGTCAAAATGAAATGAATAATGAACTGGGTCCCCTTTTTAATAACTTAAAAATTTGATCCGTCGGGAAACTATACGGACACTTATACGGTCCGTATAAGTGACCGTGAAATCTCCGCTTCAACATCTCGCTTCTGTGACCATTATACGGCACATTATACGGTCCGTATAATTTTATACAGTCTGTATAAGTTACAGTGTAATCCCATCAGTAAGGGACCTTCACTGTGACAATTCTGCGGACCATTATACGGACTGTATAACATTATACGGACCGTATAATCAGCCGTGTAACCCATCTTTTCTCGTCACTTTGTTTGATCTCCAATCCTTATGGAACCTTCTTGATACTTGTTTAATACCTCATTAACGATCTAAGGGACGTTATAATTCTTCTCTAAGACACTATTAAATCATCATTAACTTATTACTCGTAACTCCTTTACGATACACATCGTATGCCTTGCCCTCTCTTGGCAAACTTTCTCCTCTTACTCCGAATGTATTTGCAAATCTTAATTAGGGTCATCAAATGTAATTTCTCACTTATTGCAATACTGTATACTTCATGCCTTTCGTTAGTCTATTCACTGTGCATCAATGGGGAATTTTTCTGGGGTGTAATAATACATACTTTTAATACTGAGACAGTGGAGTTAGCGTCCTATAGATTGCGGGATGTGGCCATTCTATGGTATAATAATTGGATATTTTCGAGGAAGGAAAATGCACCCCCCCCCCCCCCCACTATGGTAGGAATTTTTAGATGCTTTCATTCGCCACTATTTGCCCCCTGAGGTCCGTTGGGCCCGAGCTGATAGGTTCTTGAATCTAAAGTAGGGAAATGTGAGTGCTCTGGAGTATAGCCTCCATTTCAATTCATTGGCTAGATACGCTCCTGCTATGGTAGCCGATATGGGAGACATAGTACACAGACTTGTGAGTGGCTTAGGGCCACATTTGTTCAAAGATTGCTTTACGACTTCATTGTAGGAGGGGATGGACATCTCCCGTATTCAGGTTCATGCTCAAAATCTTATACAGCAATAGCAACCGCAAAGGGGTGAGCGTGATATGGGCATAGGGTATAGTAAGAGGACTAGAACTACCGGCGCTAGTAGTGAGTGTAGAGGGGGCCAGAGGCAACCGTATTCCAGATATTCAGGCCAATCCACAGCTAGTGCACCTTCTCAATTTGTGGGCAGGAGATTTGATAGCCCCATTTATTCAGGATAGGGTAAGAGCTCGAGAGTTTCGGGTTCCCAGCTTAGAGGTGATTTTAGTCAGAGGAGACCACCGGTACCGCGATGCAGCCAGTGCGATAGATTACATTCGGGTCAGTGTCACCGAGGTTTAGATGCTTCTAATGCCTGTGGTCAGGTTGGACGTATGATGCGTGATTTTCCATCGCAGGTGGTAGAGTTGGGGTCCAGCCAACAGGATCAGTAGCTAGCTCTTCTTCGTCCTTGTGCCTCGTAGGGCAGACTCCCCAGACATCAGCAGGTCGAGGCAGGGGCAGAGGGATAGCTTCCAGTTCGTGTGGCCCTCATCCCCATATATATGCATTAGCCGGATGATAGGATCTTGAGTCCTCCCCTGACATTGTTACATGTATACTGACCATATCCTCTTATGATGTTTATGCATTGATTTATCCTGGTTCTACTTTGTCATATATCACTCCTTATGTTGTTGTTCATATTAGGGTGAAACCCGAACCAATCAAACCTTTTGAGGTGTCTACTCCTGTTGTTGACACGGTAATAGCTAGATAGGTATATAGAAATTGTGTGATTGTGGTATGTGATCGTCAGACTATAGCTGATTTGGTTGAGCTGGAGATGTTAGATTTTGATGTTATAATGGGCATGGACTGGTTGGCTTCTTGCTATGCTAATGTGGATTGCGGGATAAAAATGGTTCGATTCCAAATTCCAGGAGAACCAGTGCTTGAATGGAAAGGTAACACAGTAGAGGTGGGTTTATTTCCTATCTCAAGGCAAGGAAGATGATTACTAAAAGCTACATCTATCATCTAGTTTGAGTCCATGACACCGTAGCAAAACCGCTGACTTTTCAATCCTTCTCGGTAGTAAATGAGTTTCCGGAGGTATTTTCAGATGAGCTTCCAGGTCTTCCACCAGAACGGGAGATTGACTTTACTATTGATGTGCTGCCCGACACAAAACCCATATCTATTCCTCCTTACATAATGGCTCCCACAAAATTGAAAGAGTTAACGGCACAACTGAAGGATTTGCTAGAGAAGGGATTTATTAGACTCACTTCATCGCCATGGGGAGCACCTTTCTTGTTTGTAAGAAAGAAAGATGGCTCCCTACGAATGTCCATTGACTATAGACAGTTAAACAAGGTGAAATTCAAGAATAAATATCCACTTCTGAGGATTTATTTGATCAATTGCAGGGTGCTAAGTGGTTTTCAAAGATAGGTCTAAGATCAGGATATCACCAAGTGAGAGTTAAGGAGGAAGACATTCTGAAAACAGCTTTCAGAACTAGATACGGTCATTATGAATTTCGAGTAATGTCACTGGGTTGACTAACGCTCCAGCAGTGGTTATGAATTTGACGAATAATGTATTCAGGTCTTTTCTAGATCTATTTGTGATCGTGTTCATCGATGACATTTTGGTATATTCTCGGTCGGAGGCAGCGCATGCAGATCATTTACGCACTGTCCTTGGGATTCTTCGGGCTCGAGAATTATATGCAACATTTTCAAAATGCGAGTTTTGGTTGAATTCTGTAACTTTTCTGGGCCACATTATCTCACCTGATGGCATCTGAGTGGATATTCAGAAAATTGAGGCCGTGAAGACATGGCCAAGGCCTACAACACCTAGAGAGGTGCATAGTTTTTTGGGATTAGCGGGTTATTGTAGAAGATTTGTGGAAGGATTTTCTTCTATTTCAGCACTATTGACGAAGCTAACTCAGAAATCAGTAAAATTTCAGTGGACCGATGCTTGTGCGCATAACTTCCAGAAATTGAAAAATAGATTGACTTCAGCCCTAGTCCTGACACTCCCAGAAGGATAAGAAGGTTATGTTGTTTATTGTGATGCCTTCGGTGTTGGGTTAGGTTGTGTATTAATGTAGCACGGTAAAGTCATTGCCTATGCTTCCAGGCAGTTGCAGAAACATGAGAAGAATTATCCGACCTATGATCTTGAATAGGCTGTGCTTATTCATGCACTGAAGATATAGAGACATTATTTATATGGTGATCACGTTGATATTTACATAGATCATAAAAGTCTACAATATATTTTCAAGCAGAAGGAGTTGAATCTGCGGCAGAGGTGATGGTTAGAGTTGTTGAATGACTATGATGTGAGCATACTATATCATCCGGGAAAACTAAATATGGTGGCTGACGCTTTTAGCCGTAAATCCATGGGCAGTTTATATGATGTTCAACCGGAGAAGAAGGAATTAGTCCGTGAGCTCTCTCAGCTAGCTAGCCTAGGAGTTCGTTTAGTGGATGCAGGCAATGCAGGAGTTGATATTCACAACCCATCTGTTTCCTCCTTAGATATGGAAGTGAAAAAGCGTCAATATGAAGATCCCCAATTGAGTCACTATAGTGATACACTTCCCCAGAAGGAGAGTGTTACACCTCCGAAATTTTATGTTGTTGTGTGGTAAATAGACTAACACAAGCTTAAGGTGAACATGAGGCCCTTATGATTATAAGAAGGGTACCTGGCGAGTTTAGAGTGTATACGATAAGATTTTAAAGTGACATGAATTAGTGAGACTAAGTTCGTCAAAGGAAGGTGAGGTATAAGTTGTGTTTTTGGGAATATTTTGAAACTATCGAGTTAAGGATTGATTAGTAACGCCTTGGAGAAGACTTATGAGGATATTTAGATTGTTAATGAAGTATTAAACTGTTACACCTCGAAAAAATTTCCGTTCATGCACAGTGAATAGAATGACGAAGGGCACGACGTATACGATGTTTTGATAAGTAAGAAATAACATTTGATGATTCTAAATGAGATTTCAAAGACATGTGAGGTAGGAGACGGAAGTTGTTAAGGAAGGCAAAGCATGTGTTGTGTTTTGGAAAGATTTACGAGTATCGAATTAATGATGTCTTAATGATGTTTCGGAGAAGAGTTATAATGTCCCTTAGATTGTTAATGAAGTTTTAAATAAGTATTAAGAAAATTGTATAAGGATTGGGGATCAAACGAAACAACGAGGACAACTTCGGAAAAGTAGTGAGTTACACGGCCACCTTACACGGCCCGTGGAATTTTATACGGACCGTATAAGGGTCCGTATAACACCCAGTAGAAATATTGTTTCCCTGATGGTAACGACGGACAATCATACGGATCGTACAATTTTACACGAACCGTATAAGTGGTCCGTATAATGCCTGACGAACTGATGAAATTGCAAGTATAAATACCTATTCCCACTTTTATTTTCTCATTCTTTCCACTTCTCCATCTCTCTCAAGACTTCTAGAGAGTTCTAAATATTTCATCAACACAAATTCAAGACAAATCAAAGGTTCATATCGTAAATCCAAGAGCATCAAGTGCAAGAAACTCACTAGGGTTCATCCAAGACAAGAAATCTCTTTGGAAGTGGAACTAGGGTTTTGCTTAAGTGAATGTTTCCACCTAAAGCTCGTTCTCATACTATCAAAGGTAATTTTTATGATCAATTCGTGTTGTTTAAGGTATTTGAAAGTTGAAAGATTTGGATTATAGAAGGAAATAGAAAAATGGGTCATGAATGTGGGAATAATGTCATTTTGAGTAATAGCTTGAATTGAGTTATGATTCTTGATGTGTTGTGATTATGATTATGCTATAAATGATATTAAGAACATGGGGTAAATATTATATGCAAGAAAACGTACTAGCATACTATGACCATGATTATGGATGAATTGAAGTGAAATTGTGAAATGAGGGTAATGTAGATGAATGAAGATTGTTGGTTATAATGCTGTGAATATTATTACAGACGTTTGGGAATTGATATGTAATATGAGCAAAGTTGTATAAACAAAAGAAATGCTGCCCAATTTTCTCTAGCTTTAGCAAGCACGTTCTTATAATCGATTAGCAAATATGAATGTGAATTCTCTTGAATGTAGAAACGTGAGCATTAAAGGAGAACAATCAAGCGATGGAAATTGTTAAACGAAAGAGGTATGTAAGGCTAGTCCTTTCTTTCTAAGGCATGACTCTTAGGGTATGAATCCTCCTATCCTTCTATGATTTTCCTACATATCGGGAATTATGAACCTACGAGTATAAAGAGCTTCATACGAGATAAGGAAAAAAGATATGTTACGAGCATGACAATACCGATGATGAATCTAAGTCTAGAAGTCCTAAAGCTCATGATACGACATTCCTACGAAACTAATGATCCTTATAAATGTTTCCTACGATATTATTTTCCCTACTTCTCCATGACTTTCTTACATTCCGGGAACTATGAGACAACATTGATAAAGAGCTTCTTATGAGATAAAGATGAGAAATATGTCATGAATACGAGAATACTGATGATAATTTTAAGTCCAGAGATTCTAAAGCGGGATATGATGTCTATGAAGTTAATGATCCTATTTACGATCCCTTGATATTGTCCATGGCATACACCCACCTTAAAATTCTAGTTCCTTTAAGGTGAGATATGATGAATATGATTACTCCATAATGAAATATGGGGTTCTCGACCTTATGTCACCCCGACATCGTCATAGATTGTCTATAAGCTCTAATGCATGACCTATGACCAATGTTCCGAAAAGTTACGAGTCTATGTTCATAGGGGGTTCCATATGGGATAAAGGTAAGAGATATGCCATAGATACGATAATGGTAATGATGAGCCTAAGTTTAGAGATTATAAAGCCTATCATAAGATATTTTTATGAAGTTCATGCTACGAATATGATATGATTTTCATAGGCTGTCTTTAAATCCAAATGCATGCTTTATGGAAAATTATGATAAGCTTATGACATGTATGTGATGGCAATGATGATGATGAGACATACCGAGCCTTGATATGGCCGGGTACAGAAGACATGTATGTGATATTGTCGAGCCACTATGTGGCTGAATACGGATAATGTTTAATATGTATGAGCAAATACGATACTATGATATATATATATATATCTATATATATATAATGATGCTAAGTTATGATAAGGTTATGATATGTCTAGGAGATTGGTAATAATGATTGATTATAAGACGATACGATTACACCGTGCCTAAATGGTCGGGCATGTCACCGCTAAGGCGGGCTGCTAAGATTACACCGTGCCTAAATTGCTGGACATGTCACCGCTAAGGTGGGCTGCTACGATTACACCGTGCCTAAATGGCCAGGAATGTCACCGCTAAGGCAGGCTGCTATGTTTACACCGAGCCTAGAGGGTCGGGCATGATCACCACTAGTGGGCGGCATATAATGGTTACCCGGACGCGGGTTAACGATGATGATATGTATATATGATACGATGATGTATGCGCTATGAAGAAATATATATATATATATATATACAAATGATACGATGATGTATGCGTTATGACGATATATGATATAGGCATAAAAGGCATCCACCCTTAGAAGTTACGCAGGTTATATCTACATCTTATGTCTTATGACTACTCTATTATGTTCTTTTCATTCATGCCTTACATACTCAGTACAATATTCGTACTGACGTCCGTTTGCTTTGGACGTTGTGTTCATGCCCACAGGTAGATAGGGAGGCGATCCAGATTTATAGAAGCCGATAAGCAGACTTTTGAGAGCACTCCATTATTCCGGAGGTGCCATTGATTTACTGTTTTGTGTATATATATGTTTTGGGCACGACGGGGTCCTGTCCCGTCCATATGTCTAGAACTCTAGTAGAGGTTCGTAGATACGTATGTGTGGGTAGTATGGTCTCACGATTTTCCCACGTGTATATTTATATGTGTGTTTTATTTTGATAGCCGAAGGGCTTATGTATATAAAGGTAATTGTGTTTCTAAATGAAAAATGATTTTCCTATGATTTGAGTATGAATTTGATGAATGAACGCTTAACGAGTATGATAATTAGTAGAATGAGTGGTGCTCGGTGGTTATCCCTGGGTACCCATCATGGCCCCTAGTCGGGTCGTGACAAAAGTGGTATCAGAGCAGTTCAGTCCTAGGAAGTGTCTACGAGCCGTGTCTAGTAGAGTCTTGTTTATGGTGTGTTGCACGCCACACTAATAAACAGGAGGCTACAGGGCATTTAGGATGGTTACTCTTCTTTCATCTCTAAGATCGTGCGATAGAGCTAAGTTATAGGAAATGAGATTCCTTATACTAACCCCTGATTGCAGCAGAAGAACGGTATTGACCGAAGAAAGTGATTGATGATGTTGAAGTTACAGAGCTTTGTCAGTGTTCATATGATAGAGGAATTGATTAAATGTGTCTCTTGATGATAAGTTCAGTTATAAGTTGTGAACAAAGCAAATTGAATGAATCAGAACAAAGGTAAGCGACGGTACGAAAGATGTGTGTCGAATAAAGTAAGAATATTGAGATATGATTGAAATGTAAAGCTGAGGGATGAAAGAGAAAGTAAATAGGAAGGGATTGCAGGGCAGATCGCTAAAGGATCAGGTACATCTCGAAGCGTGATATACGAGGTAAGTTTCGACATCTTTGTGCTTTTACTTGAAAGTGGGAGCCTTGTGTGGCTGCGATATGTCGTACATATATATTGGCCCTGTGTGGCATTGTTGGTATTTGCTGCGTGCAGGCTTTGATATAGTAAGAAATATAGAGGAAACTCTGCCGAAATTTTCCTAGAATCTAAAGGAGATAAGATATAAGCTTGTAAAATGTCCGAACAGGAAAAGATGTTGTGCAAAAAGAAATGGCAGAACAAGATTAAGTTAGGAGTATCGTTGGCAACTACAAGAGATGAGTTAAATACTATTGAATTGATAGCAATGGTAATTGTAAGATCGACATTGATGCGGTAAAGAGAAATGCTTGGTAGTACTAAAACGTGACATAGAAAGGAAAGCGTAACCGCAATAGAGTGTGATACTGAAGTATTGATTGGATGGATAAGTACAAGTAAAATACGATAAGTCTATTAGCAAAATAAAGTAACAGCATCCACAGACAGAGGTATGAATATGAAGGGTTATAACGAATGTGAATACGTTGGTGAGATAACTTATGTGGTAAGTGTAATAAGGCTGATTAGAAAGAGTAATAGTTTGAGTATGCTTACTCCGCAAGGTTTATTCTATTTTACGAGCAGGCTTACGAACGAGGTAAAGAAGTGGCACTCCATAGCGTTGATTATGATCAAGATATAATGAGAATGTGGCAAGAACTGTAAGACAATGTAAGTAAAGTATAACGAGGAAACGACTAAAGATGTGACATGCTCTATATGAATAATGAAGTGAATGCAAGTGTGAAACCAGCAAGGGAGCCATGGGGCAGTAGATGAGAAAGCTTGAAAGGCCTTGTTAGAAAAATCCAGCATAGAGGTCTCGCAATGACAGAAATGATAGCAATCGAACTTGAAAAAGGAATCAGATAAATGTGATATGGCAAAGTAGTAGTAGTTTGTGATTGGTATAATCAAGAGTGTAAGTGATATCTTTAGCTGGATGTAAAAGACCAAGACTACAGAAAGATGAATAACGAAATACGACGATTGTTAGAAAAAGGATCAACACAATAAGGATGAAAGGGGATGATCAGAATGAACATAATATGTTTTGGAAGCGAAGAATGGGTTGTATAGAGGTAATATCTTTTAAAGGACAGAGCGATACTGAGTTAAGAATAGGATTCCTTCTGCGAGGAATAAAGGATTGATTATAAAAAGGGAGGTAATAAGACAAATTGTGGAGGAAAGAATGTAAAGGAATAAGTACGGGCATAGAAAGGAAAGGAAATATACGAAGTATGCGTGCTTAAGAAGTAGTCGTATTATGGTTAAAGGAAGATGCATCTCCTCTGAATATCCTACACCAAGTTAGAACGAGTAAACTATATGAAGTAATAAGTTGAAAAGAAAAAGATGATCATGAGTTATGAGTTTACCGTACGACGATAAAGCGATAGAGTAAAGCCATCATCAACGACAAATAAAATATGATTATGATGGGTTTTGAAATCAATGTTGAATGCAAAACAAGAGTAAAAGAGTATGAGGCATAAAGGGTAATAGTTGCGCATGAGACTTAGGCCCTGGAAAACAAAGATGAAGTTGCAAGTGAACTTTGAGCACCGAAGAAGAGGGCAAGTGACATTGCATGGATGGTATGGATAACTAGACATACTACTATTGTGAGCATCCCTATGGGGCAAAAAGTTGTTAATTGGAGCAGATTTAGGCATTGACACATAACTATCAGATGAGCTAAGTAAAATACATCCTTGTTCGGGTTGCTATGTCAGTTGTATTACCTGATTACAAAACTGCAAGATGCGTATGTTAAGACTTTACACGTGAATTATCGTAGCTATAAATTATGGGAAACGACATGAATAAGGAGTAGTATAGTAAGGGATATGAATTCAAGATTTGAAGGTGAGGCAACGGATTTGAGAATGGTACAAGTAAAACCCTTAAAGGGGGGAAGCGAGTAAAGAGAATACAAGTGTAGAGATTGAAAGATGGACCCTAAGGTGTGACAGATATAGACTCTAAAACAAAGAGTGAGAGTTATGCAAAAATGAGTTTAATAACTAGTAAATAAGCGAACACGAATTGAGCAAGCATCTGAGACTGTACGAGAAATCATTCATGAAGACCTTGAACCACGTGACGTTGAGAGCGAATACCTCAAGGGGTATTGTAAAGGATGGCGATGTTATACTAGAATAGAGGCAAAGGCACTAACGATAAAGTTGTGATTAATGATATTGCGATTTATAAGCGACAATTAAGAAAGAGGCATAAGGTTTTCTATAGTAGAACATAAGGTATGATAATCAAGGGGAAAATAAAGGAAGGAAGAGAGCATGACGAGACAAGTTACTACAGATGGACAAAAAAGTTTAGGTATATATAATCACCGAGCCTAGCCATGGTCGGGCACAGAAAACACCGAACCTTCGTGGTCAGGCATGCTATGTAAATGATATGTATATGAATATGACTATGGACACGATATATAAATGTGTACGATTATGAATACGGATACGGATATGGATACATGTATATGTATAGATGTGTATGTACGCGAATCACGCAAGAACGATTATGTAACTTGCAAGTATTTATACGTCGCCAATGAAACCAAGTGGGTACTTAAAAAGAGGAGTAAGAGGTAAGCAAGAATAGTGTGGTCATGATACTCCGGGTCAGTTGAAGGAAAATATATGGCGAAATTTTCGTAGAATCCCTGATAGCTTAACAATCGAGGACGAATGTTCCCAAGGGGGGAAGAATGTTACACCTCAAAAAATTTTCCATTCAGACACAGTGAATAGACTGACGAAGGGCACGACGTATATGATGTTTTGATAAGTAAGAAATAACATTTTATGATTCTAAATGAGATTTCAAAGTCATGTGAGGTAGGACACGGAAGTTGTTAAGGAAGGCCAAGCATGTGTTGTGTTTTGGAAAGATTTACGAGTATCGAATTAATGATGGCTTAATGATGTTTTGAAGAATAGTTATAATGTCCCTTAGATTGTTAATGAAGTATTAAATAAGTGTTAAGAAGGCTGTATAAGGATTGGGGATCAAACGAAACAACGAGGACAACTTCGGAATAGCAGTGAGTTACACGACCACCTTACACGGACCGTGGAATTTTATACGGACCGTATAAGGGTCCGTATAACACCCAGTAGAAATATTGTTTCCCTGATGGTGAACCACGGACAATCATACGGACCGTATAAGTGGTCCGTATAATGCCGGACGAATTGATGAAATTGCAAGTATAAATACCTGTTCCCACATTTATTTTCTCATTCTTTCCACTTCTCCATATCTCTCAAGACTTCTACGGAGTTATAAATATTTCATCCACACAAATTCAAGACAAATCAAAGGTTCATATCATAAATCCAAGAGAATCAAGTGCAAGAAACTAACTAGGGTTCATCCAAGACAAGAAATCTCTTTGGAAGTGGAACTAGGGTTTTGCTCAAGTGAAGTGTTTCAACCTAAAGCTCATTCTCATACTATCAAAGGTAGGTTTTATGATCAATTCATGTTTTTAAGGTATTTGAAAATTGAAAGACTTGGATTATAGATGGAAATAGAAAAATGGGTCATGAATATGCGAATAATGTCATTTTGAGTAATAGCTTGAATTGAGTTATGATTCTTGATGTGTTGTGATTATGATTATGCTATAAATGATATTAAGAACATGTGGTAAACATTATATGCATTAAAACGTACTAGCATACTATGACCATGATTATGGATGAATTGAAGTGAAATTGTGAAATGAGGGTAATGTAGATGAATGAAGATTGTTGGTTATAATGTTGTGAATAATATTACAGACGTTTGGGAATTGATATGTAATATGAGGAAAGTTGTATAAACAAAGGAAATGCTGCCCAATTTTCTCTAGCTTTAGTAAGCACGTTCTTATAATCGATTAGCTAGTATGAATGCGAATTCTCTTGAAGGTAGAAACGTGAGCATTAAAGGAGAACAATCAAGCGATGGAAATTGTTATACGAAAGAGGTATGTAAGGCTAGACCTTTCTTTCTAAGGAATGACTCTTATGGTATGAATCCTCCTATCCTTCCATGATTTTCCTACATATCGGGAATTATGAACCTATGAGTATAAAGAGCTTCATACGAGATAAAGAAAAAAGATATGTTACGAGCATGACAATACCAATGATGAATCTAAGTGTAGAAGTCCTAAAGCTCATGATATGACATTCCTACGAAACTAATGATCCTTATATATTATTCCTACGATATTATTTTCCCAACTTCTCCGTGACTTTTTACATTCCGGGAACTATGAGACAACATTGATAAAGTGCTTCTTATGGGATAAAGATGAGAAATATGTCACGAATACGATAATAATGATGATAAGTTTAAGTCCAGAGATTCTAAAGCGAGATATGATGTCTACGAAGTTAATGATCCTATTTACGATCCCTTGATATTGTTCATGGCGTACACTCACCTTAAAATGTTAGTTCCTTCAAGGTGAGATATGATGAATATGATTACTCCATAATGAAATCGGGGGTTCTCGACCTTATGTCACCCCGACATCGTCATAGATTGTCTATAAGCTTTAATGCATGACCTATGACCAATGTTCCGAAAAGTTACGAGTCTATGTTCATAGGGGGTTCGATATGGGATAACGGAAAGAGATATGCTATAGATACGATAATGGTAATGATGAGCCTAAGTTTAGAGATTATAAAGCTTATCATACGATATTTTTATGAAGTTCATGCTACGAATATGATAAGATTTTTATAGGCTGTCTTTAAATCCAAATGCATGCTTTATGGAAAGTTATGATAAGCTTATGAAATGTATGTGATGGCAATGATGATGATGACACATACCGAGCCTTGATATGGCCGGGTACGGAAGACATGGATGTGATATTGTCGAGCCACTATGTGGCCGAATACGGATAATGTTTAATATGTATGAGCAAATACGATACTATGATATATATATATATATATATATATATATATATAATGATGCTAAGTTATGATAAGGTTATGATATGCCTAGGAGATTGGTAATAATGATTGATTATATGACGATACGATTACACCGTGCCTAAATGGCCGGGCATGTCACCGCTAAGGCGGGCTGCTAGGATTACACCGTGCCTAAATTGCCAGGCATGTCACCGCTAAGGCGGGCTGCTAGGATTACACTGTGCCTAAATGGCCAGGCATGTCACCACTAAGGCGGGCTGCTATGATTACACCGTACCTAAATGGCCGGGCATGTCACAGCTAAGGCGAGCTGCTATGTTTACACCGAGGCTAAAGGGCCGGGCATGATCACCACTAGTGGGCGGCATATGATGGTTACCCGGACCCGGGTTAACGATGATGATATGTATATATGATACGATGATGTATGCGCTATGACGATATATATATATATATATATGATACGATGATATATGCGCTATGATGATACATGTATTATGATGATATATGATATAGACATGAAAGGCATCCACCCTTAGAAGTTACGCAGGTTATATCTACATCTTATGTCTTATGACTTCTCTATTATGTTCATTTCATTCATGCCTTACATACTCAGTACAATATTCGTACTGACGTCAGTTTTCTTTGGACGCAATGTTCATGCCTACAGGTAGACAGGGAGGCAACCCAGATTTATAGAAGTCGATAAGCAGACTTTTGAGAGCACTCCATTATTCCGGAGGTGCCATTGATTTACTGTTTTGTGTACATATATGTTTGGGCACGACGGGGTCCTGTCCCGTCCATATGTCTAGTACTCTAGTAGAGGCTCGTAGATACGTATGTGTAGGTAGTATGGTCTCACGATTTTCCATATATATATATGTGTGTATTATTTTGATAGCCGAAGGGCTTATGTATATAAAGGTAATTATGTTTCTAGATGAAAAATTATTTTCCTATGATTTGAGTATGAATTTGATGAATGAATGCTTAACGATTATGATAAGTAGTAGAATGAGTGGTGCTCGGTGGTTAGCCCCGGGTACCCGTCATGGCCCCTATTCAGGTCGTGACATAAACAAGTGTTAAGATGGTTCCATAAGGATTAGAGATCAAACAAAATGACGAGATTAGCTTCAAATAAATGGATTTATACGACCACTTATACGGTCAGTATAAGGGTCCGTATAACTTTACAGGACGAGAAAATCCCTGATGGTGAAATACGGTCACTTATACGGACCGTATAATGTTATACAGACCGTATAAGTGTCTGTATAACATGATCGGGACAACCTTTTTTCTAAGTATAAACATGTGACCCAAGTTCTAATTTTTCATTTTACATCTTCTCCACTCCTCTCAAGGCCTCTAGAAGGTTCCATACAACTAATTAGCATAAACCCATGGTGAATCCAAGATCAAACACCAATAATTCGTGGAATCAAGTGCAAGGAGGCTAACAAGGGTTCATGGAAGCTAGAAATTTCCTTGGAATTGAAGTTAGGGTTTTCTCCAATTGAAGTATTTTAATCCAAAGCCCATTGCTACATAATCAAAGGGAATTCTTATGATCAATTCATGTTATTAAGAACAGTGAAAGTTTGAAAGACATGGATTGTGGAAGAAAGTAGAATATGGAGCTCAAATGTGAAAATGATGGTATTCTTGAATAGTAGTTTGACATGAATCATGACTTTTGATATGTTATGAGTAAAATCTAGTTGTAAATGATACAAATGACGTTAAAGAAGTATTATATGAGAACGAATACAGTGTTATGCAATAATTATGGTCACGAATCATTTTGGTAAGGAATTGTGAGAATTGGATAACGTTGAACTTGAAGAAGTTATTTGTCACACCCCAATCCTAATAGGTCAACAATCCCTAGATGCCCTGCAGCCTCCTGTTTATAAGTGTGGCCGGCTTCACACTCATAAACAGGACTCTACTGGACACGACTTTGCAGACAACTCCTAGCACGACCTGCTATGATACCACTTTGTCACACCCCAATCCTAATAGGGTATGATGGGCACCCGACCCTTACTTAGGGCCGAGCGAACCCGCTGAGTCTTACTACACACATAATCACTTTGGACTCTTAAGTCAAACAAAATGAAATACATAATAAGGGCTTTCAGAGACATCTTTTTCGTCGTTCTCAAGTCAAGTAAAATCTATAATCATATGAAACTTGTAACATGATGCATAATGACACATCGGCTGGTGGAGCTGCTTACAAGACTGACATTCTATACACGTGACACTATCTGCAAAGTCTCTAACATCAATCAGGAATCATAACATATATACTCAGACTCGGCAACACTCCGGAAAGAAATGGAGCTCGCCAATCCCGCTGGAACATCTTCTAGCAATGTCTTCTACTCATCTGGGTGTACCTGCGTGGCATGAAACGAAACCCCCGAAGAAAGGGGGTCAGTATAGAATATGTACTGAGCATGTAAGGCATGAAATACAGTAAAGAGGATCATAACTAAAACGGAGATTTATTAGAAACAAGTATGACTGTTAAAAACATCAATATACTTGCCTTTTGAAATGAAAATCATGCATGTCAACATCATATATCATATATACATATAACGTTTCCCGTCCTATAGTGAGGGACTCGGTGGGTAAAATCATGCATATCAACATTGAGGCATGCACGAGCAGAGTAGTGAGAAACTATACACACATAAATCGATTTTTAAGACTCGATCGATAAGTACACTAATTGACTCTTGAAGGATCATAAACACATTTCGGGTAAATACGAGTTAGTATAAGAAAGTTATGGACATTATTCATTACGGAAACCTTTACGAACGTTTCAAAACAATCCGAGACCGCCTATGAAAGTTAGGGACTCTTTATACTTTGCTTGTTATTAAATTATGCAATGGACTCGACTATACTAAGTATGCTCATGTCAAAAAGTGAATAAGAATCGTAACAAGCTCGGAATCAAAGAATAGAGTTACCCCAAGGTGCATATCATACCTTATTTGGCTCTAGGACATGCCAAAAGAAAGAAAGGGTAAGCCTTACATACCTGGAAGATGATTCTCGACTTTCAACTTACTTCCCGCCTTGCAACTCGCTTGAGAATTATTCGTAGCCTCGTACTCTACATATGGAATCATTTATAATATCATTAGGATCATCATCATACATTTGTCTCGAAACTTTAATTAAAACCCCTTTTATATTCTGCCGAAATTCGGGCAGCATTTCCCCTGTTTATATGCCTAGCCCGAGATTCCAATTCAACAACAAACAACATCAACAACAATATCAATACCGACGTATGCCATAAAACAGCCCGCACACTGTTTTCTAGATTTCTCAACCAACCAAATTTGCGATATAACTATTTAATAATTTTATTTCCATAAAGAAGCTCAAATTAGCACTAACAACATCAATAACCACATCCTCCACATTTTACAAGTTAAATACATTTATTTTCATCTAAAGTTTTCTTCAAATCTCGTTTCATAATTCACAGCACCAACAAACGAACTTATCAGGCTATTCCCTCCGCTCTAATCCGTTAAAACTCTAAATAAACTCGTTAACAATAAAGAGGAACCTTATTCATACCTTAAGCATGCAGCCACCACGTTATCACTCTTCTCCTTGGTTGATTTTTAGCTCAAATTGAAGACAACGTAGCGTACAACACTTTTCTCTTCATGGGCTTCGGGATTCGGGGCTCAGATTTTGGTCAAAATTGGTTTTTCTTCTCTCCAAGGCTCTTCTCTCTCTCTTTCCAGAATTTTCTGGTGCTCTTGGTCTGATAAATGAGGAGAAATGGCTGACATTTCACTTAAATAGGCATGGGTCATGGGCCTAACCCGGTTGGGCCCGGATTGGGCCTAGCCCACTGACCTTTCTACCTTAAAACGTCCGTTTCTCATTATCCCGACGTCACCTATGGACCCACGACCGATGGTTGGAAAGATAATTCAATTATCTACAACTTTAATTATTGGAGGTTTCCCAAATTCCCAAATACCGATGGGTGATGGCCTCCCGAAGTCAGATCACCCAAAAACGTAACTTAAAATTATTTGTTTGGAGGGCTTCCACTTTGATTTGGCTCAAGGGTCCTTCTTGAGTTGTGTTTAACTTCAAATATGTGATTCATATAACTTGTCGCATGTCCCAAAAAAATCTCGACGTGTGGACCCCACCTCGGCTTACGAATAATCCGACGTACAAAAATACGGGATATAATACTATCAACGTGAGTTTAAATTATGTAGCAACAACATAATTGTCAATTTTTTGAGGAAGCACGTGTCATGCTCATGCTCTGAAAATGCGGGGTATAACATCCTCCCCCCCTTTAAAAACATTCGTCCTCGAATGTTGGGGGTAGAGTTCGCTCCGAGGTAGATATCGATGTTCTTACCCGTATTTGTCCGTATCTACTTTACTTACTTGCAGTCTTACTTGCTCGTTAAAACTGAACTTATCTGAATTATGCAATCTATTCTTCTTCCTTTGTTGCCAAAGTTTACGCCTGAACTCAAGGTCATCCCTTTTTCTTATTATTCGTTTGTCCACTAACTCTTTATACTCTATCGCTTTCATCGTCTCTTCAGTCTTCGTTGTTTACCTTCTTGTATGCCCCTTTCATGCCGTGCTCACCACATATTTTTATCTAATTCGATCTCATTTTCTTTTTATTCAGAAATTATCGTTCTCTTCGATCTCCACGTATCTTTATTATGTTGCACAGATATCCCAAGCCTTTATCTCATTGGAGTTGACTTATTCCTATTCTTACTTCCTTAAAGATAAATTCAAGACTGGTCATATCTAGCGTCCCCTGCTTTCTATAGCGGCCAAATTAACTAGTTTAACACTGAAACGTCCCGATTAATTTATCTTCCCTTCAATCAGACTTCCCCTTTCATCATGCTTGCTATCAGTCCTGCCATTGCAAACCTATTTAGTCGTTTCTTCGCTGTACTTTACTTTCTTGGTATTGTAGTTCTTGCTACGTTCTCATTATATCTCGATCATAATCAACTCTATGGAGTACCATTTCTTGATCTCATTCGTAACACTGCTTATAAAACAAAATAAAGCTCGTGGAGTAAGCTTACTTAACCGGTAACTCTATCTAATTGACCCTATTACACTTACCACATAAGTTGTCTGACCAAGTTATTCACATTCATTACAGACCTTGGTATTCTACGCCCCTGTCCCCGTCACGCTGTTACTTCATTTTACTAATAGACTCGTCGCATTTCCATTGTTGTTATCCATCCCAATCAATCCTTTGTTTATCTTTTTGATGCCACGGCCAAGTTTGTCTTCTCCTCCATGCACGTTTCTTACATTTAATTCTATTTCCTTTATAATCGAACCTCTCGGTATTTACGGAAGTTCTTGCCGCATATCACTAATTTTCTAATCAATTGTGTCAACTCACCATCCTCGTTCTTTCCTTGATGAGTAATCGATTTCCTACCGTCATTTAGTTAAAGTATCCTTCTTACTCCTATGGTTTGAGATTTCCAGTTACTCCACTACTAAATGCTCTCCTCTTCCTTCGTCCAACCCATTAGTATACCTTTTCTACTTTCATCCTTAACGTTCCTTGGGTCTATTCCTCCTCGAGTACCTTTCTTCTCTTGTTATTTGTAGTATTGGCTCTCAAGTTCGTGAAATGTCCCTTTAAACGTGCAAATCTGTTCTATTCTTAAGTCATTCTTTTGGAGAACTTCTCTATGTCCGAGGCGACCGTGTTAATTTGACTACACACTTATCCCTTCATATACCTTTCAAGGGTTGGAAATCTCTTGACATCGTGTCACGGTCTAACCATTCCTTCTCTTACTTCTCATTCCCCGTCAATGTCACTATCCTCTTAATCCCACTTATTACAATTTGTTTTCTGACCCCACACATTCCTCTTTGTGTTCCATACCACGACACTCTAATCCTTTTTACACGCCTACCCTCGAATTTTTACCTGAATGGCCTCGTGTCTCGTGCTTTGCCTGTCATCTCTCTTGGAGGCCTTACTCACTCATGTTTCCTACCCTTTTCACTTTTTCCGACATTTTGATCTCCTTACCTTCCATTTATTCGCCTTCTTTCTTTTCCAATTTTCTTTACCTTAGGAATTTGTTGTTCTATCTTGTGACGATGATAACATCAGCCTACCTGTTAACGTTCTGTTGTCGCATGAACTTTATCACCCGGTTCGACAATACCTTCAATATACCGCAACGCCGGTGGCCGGAATACATATACCGGCTGATATAGCCATGTATAGGATATCATACGCATTCATATATATATATATATACACATTTCTAACGCCTCGCTTACAAGGTATTTCCAAGCGTACTCAAACTGACCTAATTCTAGAACTGTGATGCACATTCGTTTTCTTCACCGGCCTAGTCCGCCTTGTCGTCCGCGACCGCTTTAGGTTTCCAATCACTCCGCACACTCTAATTCCCCTTAGACTACTTTAGCTTCTCACTTTTCTCTTACGTCTGAAATTTACAGAACTTTTAATACACTTCCTAGGGGGGTCACCCATCCTAAAATTTCTGTCGCCGCAGCACGCTTAACCTTGAAACTCTGACGAAATCCGCTGCATTAATGCTGGTATAATCGCATCCACCTCACCGCCTGATCTTCATAACATAATCTGGAGCAGGTTGAAGCCTTAATGGATTCCAAAACACTCTCGTAACGTATCTCCCTCCGAAGTAGAAAGGGTCTCTTACTCTTCCGATTACACAATTACGATTTTGGTCTTTTTAATTCTCAATACCCACCTTTCATCTATATATATGACTACTTTTTGTCCTAGACTTCTAGATTCCCAATGATAGCGAACACACCTTGGTCACCATTACTTATAAATACTCGGCCTCTTTGAGTTTCCGCTCGCCCTTATTAAATAATAATCTACAGCAAATGCACATACATAGAAAATTCCAATAAGGGTTTATATATCATACCTCGAGGTGTACCGGATCCTTTAACGATCTACCCTGTTATATCTTCTTGTTTACCTTTCCTTTTCATTCTTCAGCTTTACACCTCAATCATACATGCAATATTCTTACCTTACCCGACATACATCCTTCGTGCCATAGCTTACCTTTGTACTGATTCATTCAATTGTCCAATTCACAATCTTATGACTGAACTCATCATCAAGAAATATATTTAATCAATTCCTCTACTTGTACTTACACTGGTTTACCGCTATGTCGATCGATCCATTATGATAAATATACATTCTGATAACATAACCTCAACGAAGTGACTTACCTCTGTGACTTCCCAAATCACCACTCACTTTCTCCCGTCGATACTATACTTCCGCTAAGATCAAAGGTTAGTGCAAGGAATCTCATTTCCTATGACTTGGCTCTATCGCACGATCTAAGACAGAAAGAAGGTCAACAATCCCTAGATGCCCTGCAGCTTCCTGTTTATAAGTGTGGCCGGCTTCACACTCATAAACAGGACTCTACTGGACACGACTTTGCAGACAACTCCTAGGACGACCTGCTCTGATACCACTTTGTCACACCCTAATCCTAATAGGGTATGATGGGCACCCGACCTTTACTTAGGGCCGAGCGAACCCGCTGAGTCTTACTACACACATAATCGCTTTGGACTCTTAAGTCAAACAAAATGAGATACATAATAAGGGATTTCAAAGACATCCTTTTCGACGTTCTCAAGTCAAGTAAAATCTATAATCATATGAAACTTGTAACTTGATACATAATGACACATCGGCTGGTGGACCCGCTTACAAGACTGACATTCTATACACGTGACTCTGTCTGCAAAGTCTCTAACGTCAATCAGGAATCATAACATATATACTCAGACTCGGCAACACTCCAAAAAGAAATGGAGCTCGCCAATCCCGCTGGAACATCTTCTAGCAATGTCTTCTACTCATCTGGGTGTACCTGCGTGGCATGAAACGCAGCCCCCGAAGAAAGGGGGTCAGTACGGAATATGTACTGAGCATGTAAGGTATGAAATACAGTAAAGAGGATCATAACTAAAATGAAGATTTATCAGAAACAAGTGTGACTGTTAAAAACACCAATACACTTGCCTTTTGAAATGAAAATCATGCATGTCAACATCATATATCATATATACATATAACGTGTCCCGGCCCTCTAGTGAGGGACTCGGTGGGTAAAATCATGCACGTCAACATCATATATCATATATGCATAACGTGTCCCGGCCCTCTAGTGAGGGACTCGGTGAATGGAATCATCATATGCCATCCTGGCCGCCACCCCCGTATCATCATATCATAATATATATATATATAACGTGTCCCGGCCCTCTAGTGAGGGACTCGGTGAACAATGTAGTGGAGTACGCACGAGAACGTGTCCTGGCCCGGGACTCAATGAAGGATACATTGAGGCATGCACGAGCAGAGTAGTGAGAAACTATACGCACATAAATCGACTTTTAAGACTCGATAGATAAGTACACTAATTGACGCTTGAAGGATCATAAACACATTTCGGGTAAATCCGAGTTAGTATAAGAAAGTTATGGACATTATTCATTACGAAAACCTTTACGAACGTTTCAAAACAATCCGAGAACGCCTATGAAAGTTAGGGACTCTTTATACTTTGCTTGTTATTAAATCATGCAATGGACTCGACTATACTAAGTATGCTCATGTCAAAAAGTGAATAAGAATCGTAACAAGCTCGGAATCAAAGAATAGAGTTACCCCAAGGTGCATATCATACCTTATTTGGCTCTAGGACATGCCAAAAGAAAGAAAGGGTAAGCCTTACATACCTGGAAGATGATTCTCGACTTTCAACTTACTTCCCGCCTTGCAACTCGCTTGAGAATTATTCGTAGCCTAGTACTCTACATATGGAATCATTCATAATATCATTAGGATCATCGTCGTACGTTCGTCTCGAAACTTTAATTAAAACCCCTTTTATATTCTGCCGAAATTCGGGCAGCATTTCCCCTGTTTATATGCCTAGCCCGAGATTCCAATTCAACAACCAACAACATCAACAACAATACCAATAGTATTAACATCATTTCCAATACCGACGTATGCCATAAAACAGCCCGCGCACTGTTTTCTAAATTTCTCAACCAACCAAATTTGCGATATAACTATTTAATAATTTTATTTCCATAAAGAAGCTGAAATTAGCACTAACAACATCAATAACCACATCCTCCACATTTTACAAGTTAAATACATTTATTTTCATCTAAAGTTTTCTTCAAATCTCGTTCCATAATTCACAGCACCAACAAACGAACTTATCAGGCTATTCCCTCCGCTCTAATCCGTTAAAACTCTAAATAAACTCGTTAACAATGAAACGGAACCTTATTCATACCTTAAGCATGCAGCCACCACGTTATCACTCTTCTCCTTGGTTGATTTGTAGCTCAAATTGAAGACAACGCAGCGTACAACACTTTTCTCTTCATGGGCTTCGGGATTCGGGGCTCAGATTTTGGTCAAAATTGGTTTTTCTTCTCTCCAAGGCTCTTCTCTCTCTCTTTCCAGAATTTTCTGGTGCTCTTGGTCTGATAAATGAGGATAAATGGCTGAAATTTCACTTAAATAGGAATGGGTCATGGGCCTAACCCGGTTGGGCCCGGATTGGGCCTAGCCCACTGACCTTTCTACCTTAAAACGTGCGTATCTCATTATCCCGACGTCACCTATGGACCCACGACCTATGGTTGGAAAGATAATTCAATTATCTACAACTTTAATTCTTGGAGGTTTCCCAAATTCCCAAATACCGATGGGTGATGGCCTCCCGAAGTCAGATCACCCAAAAACGTACAAAAATACGGGATATAATACTATCAACGTGAGTTTAAATTATGTACCAACAACATGATTGTCTATTCTTCTTTCTTTGTGGCCAAAGTTTACGCCTGAACTCAAGGTCATCCCTTTTTCTTATTATTCCTTTGTCCACTAACTCTTTATACTCTATCGTTTTCATCGTCTCTTCAGTCTTCGTTGTTTACCTTCTTGTATGCCCCTTTCATGCCGTGCTCACCACATATTTTTATCTAATTCGATCTCATTTTCTTTTTATTCAGAAATTATCATTCTCTTCGATCTCCACGTATCTTTATTATGTTGCACAGATATCCCAAGCCTTTATCTCATTGGAGTTGACTTATTCCTATTCTTACTTCCTTAAAGATAAATTCAAGACTGGTCATATCTAGCGTCCCCTGCTTTCTATAGCGGCAAAATTAACTAGTTTAACACTGAAACGTCCCGATTAATTTCTCTTCCCTTCAATCAGACTTCCCCTTTCATCATGCTTGCTATCAGTCCTGCCATTGCAAACCTATTTAGTCGTTTCTTCGCTGTACTTTACTTTCTTGGTATTGTAGTTCTTGCTACGTTCTCATTATATCTCAATCATAATCAACTCTATGGAGTACCATTTCTTGATCTCATTCGTAACACTGCTTATAAAACAGAATAAAGCTCATGGAGTAAGCTTACTTAACCGGTAACTCTTTCTAATTGACCCTATTACACTTACCACATAAGTTGTCTGACCAAGTTATTCACATTCATTACAAACCTTGGTATTCTACGCCCCTGTCCCCGTCACGCTGTTACTTCGTTTTACTAATAGACTCGTCGCATTTCCTTTGTTGTTATCCATCCCAATCAATCCTTTGTTTATCTTTTTGATGCCACGGCCAAGTTTGTCTTCTCCTCCATGCACGTTTCTTACATTTAATTCTATTTCCTTTATAATCGAACCTCTCGGTCTTTACGGGAGTTCTTGCCTCATATCACTAATTTTCTAATCAATTGTCTCAACTCACCATCCTCGTTCGAAGAGAACGATAATTTCTGAATAAAAAGAAAATGAGATCGAATTAGATAAAAATATGTGGTGAGCACGGCATGACCCCACACATTCCTCTTTGTGTTCCATACCACTACACTTTAATCCTTTTTACACGCCTACCCTCGAACTTTTACCCGAATGGCCTCGTGTCTCGTGCTTTGCCTGTCGTCTCTCTTGGAGGCCTTACTCACTCATGTTTCCTACGCTTTTCACTTTTTCCGACATTTTGATCTCCTTACCTTCCATTTATTCGCTTTCTTTCTTTTCCAATTTTCTTTACCTTAGGAATTTGTTGTTCTAGCTTGTGACGATGATAACATCAGCCTACCTGTTAACGTTCTTTTGTCGCTTGAACTTTATCACCCGGTTCAACAATGCCTTCAATATACCGCAACGCCGGTGGCCGGGATACATATACCGGCTGATATAGCCATGTATAGGATATCATATGCATTCATATATATATATACACATTTCTAACGCCCCGCTTACAAGGTATTTCCAAACGTACTCAAACTCACCTAATTCTAGAACTGTGATGCACCTTCTTTTTCTTCACCGGCCTAGTCCGCCTTGTCGTCCGCGACCGCTTTAGGTTTCCAATCACTCCGCACACTCTAATTCCCCTTAGACTACTTTAGCTTCTCACTTTTCTCTTACGTCTGAAATTTACAGAACTTTTAATACACTTCCCAGAGGGGTCACCCATCCTAAGATTTCTCTCGCCCCAGCATGCGTAACCTTGAAACTCTGACGAAATCCGCTGCATTAATGCTGGTATAATCGCATCCACGTCACCGCCTGATCTTCATAACATAATCTAGAGCAGGTTGAAGCCTTAATGGATTCCAAAACACTCTCGTAACGTATCTCCCTCCGAATTAGAAAGGGACTCTTACTCTTCCAATTACACAATTACGATTTTGGTCTTTTTAATTCTCAATACCCACCTTTCTTCTGTATATATGACTACTTTCTGTCCTAGACTTCTAGATTCCCAATGATAGCGAACACACCTTGGTCACCGTTACTTATAAATACTCGCCCTCTTTGAGTTTCCGCTCGCCCTTATTAAATAATAATCTACACCAAATGCACATACATAGAAAATTCCAATAAGGGTTTATATATCATACCTCGAGGTGTACCGGATCCTTTAACGATCCACCCTGTTATATCTTCTTGTTTACCTTTCCTTTTCATTCTTCAGCTTTACACCTCAATCATACATGCAATATTCTTACCTTACCCGACATACATCCTACGTGCCATAGCTTACCTTTGTACTGATTCATTCAATTGTCCAATTCACAATCTTATGAATGAACTCATCATCAAGAAATACATTTAATCAATTCCTCTACTTGTACTTACACTGGTTTACCGCTATGTCAACCGATCCATTATCATAAATATACATTCTGATAACGTAACCTCAACGAAGTGACTTACCCCTGTGACTTCCCATATCACCACTCACTTTCTCCCGTCGATACTATACTTCCGCTAAGATCAAAGGTTAGTGCAAGGAATCTCATTTCCTATGACTTGGCTCTATCGCACGATCTAAGACAGAAAGAACGTCAACAATCCCTAGATGCCCTGCAGCCTCCTGTTTATAAGTGTGGCCGGCTTCACACTCATAAACAGGACTCTACTGGACACGACTTTGCAGACAACTCCTAGGACGACCTGCTCTGATACCACTTTGTCACACCCTAATCCTAATAGGGTATGATGGGCACCCGACCTTTACTTAGGGCCGAGCGAACCCGCTGAGTCTTACTACACACATAATCGCTTGGGACTTTTAAGTCAAACAAAATGAAATACATAATAAGAGCTTTCAGAGACATCCTTTTCGTCGTTCTCAAGTCATGTAAAATCTATAATCATATGAAACTTGTAACATGATGCATAATGACACATCGGCTGGTGGAGCCGCTTACAAGACTGACGTTCTATAAACGTGACTCTGTCTGCAAAGTCTCTAACATCAATCAGGAATCATAACATATATACTCAGACTCGGCAACACTCCGGAAAGAAACGGAGCTCGCCAATCCCGCTGGAACATCTTCTAGCAATGTCTTCTACTCATCTGGGTGTACCTGCGTGGCATGAAACGCAGCCCCCGAAGAAAGGGGGTCAGTACGGAATATGTACAGAGCATGTAAGGCATGAAATACAGTAAAGAGGATCATAACTAAAACGAAGAATTATCAGAAACAAGTGTGACTGTTAAAAACACCAATACACTTGCCTTTTGAAATGAAAATCATGCATGTCAACATCATATATCATATATACATATAACGTGTCCCGGCCCTCTAGTGAGGGACTCGGTGGGTAAAATCATGCTTGTCAACATCATATATCATATATACATTACGTGTCCCGACCCTCTAGTGAGGGACTCGGTGAATGGAATCATCATATGCCATCCTGGCCGCCACCCCCGTATCATCATATCATAATATATATATATATATATATATATATATATAACGTGTCCCGGCCCTCTATTTTTAAGACTCGATAGATAAGTACACTAATTGACGTTTGAAGGATCATAAACACATTTCAGGTAAATCCGAGTTAGTATAAGAAAGTTATGGACATTATTCATTACGGAAACCTTTACGAACGTTTCAAAACAATCCGAGACCGCCTATGAAAGTTAGGGACTCTTTGTACTTTGCTTGTTATTAAATCATGCAATTGACTCGACTATACTAAGTATGCTCATGTCAAACGAAGATGTACTGAGCATGTAAGGCATGAAATATAGTAAAGAGGATCATAACTAAAACGAAGATTTATCAGAAACAAGTGTGACTGTTAAAAACACCAATACACTTGCCTTTTGAAATGAAAATCATGCATGTCAACATCATATATCATATATACATATAACGTGTCCCGGCCCTCTAGTGAGGGACTCGGTGGGTAAAATCATGCTTGTCAACATCATATATCATATATACATTGCGTGTCCCGGCCCTCTAGTGAGGGACTCGGTGAATGGAATCATCATATGCCATCCTGGCTGCCACCCCCGTATCATCATATCATAATATATATATATATATATATATATAACGTGTCCCGGCCCTCGATTTTTAAGACTCGATAGATAAGTACACTAATTGACGTTTGAAGGATCATAAACACATTTCGGGTAAATCCGAGTTAGTATAAGAAAGTTATGGACATTATTCATTACGGAAACCTTTATGAACGTTTCAAAACAATCCGAGACCGCCTATGAAAGTTAGGGACTCTTTGTACTTTGCTTGTTATTAAATCATGCAATGGACTCGACTATACTAAGTATGCTCATGTCAAAAAGAGAATAAGAATCGTAATAAGCTCGGAATCAAAGAATAGAGTTACCCCAAGGTGCATATCATACCTTATTTGGCTCTAGGACATGCCAAAAGAAAGAAAGGGTAAGCCTTACATACCTGGAAGATGATTCTCGACTTTCAACTTACTTCCCACCTTGCAACTCGTTTGAGAATTATTCGTAGTCTCGTACTCTACATATGGAATCATTCATAATATCCTTAGGATCATCGTCGTACGTTCGTCTCGAAACTTTAATTAAAACCCCTTTTATATTCTGCCGAAATTCAGGGAGCATTTCCCCTATTTATATGCCTAGCTCGAGATTCCAATTCAACAACCAACAACATCAACAACAATACCAATAGTATTAACATCATTTCCAATACCGACGTATGCCATAAAATAGCCCGCGCACTGTTTTCTCAATTTCTCAACCAACCAAATTTGCGATATAACTATTTAATAATTTTATTTCCATAAAGAAGCTGAAATTAGCACTAACAACATCAATAACCACATCCTCCACATTTTACAAGTTAAATATATTTATTTTCATCTAAAGTTTTTGTCACACCCTAATCTCACTAGGGTGTGATGGGCACTCGACCCCATATCCGGAGCCGAGCGAACCCACAGACTTTCATTTCGTACATAATCTTTCCGGACTTTTAATCAAATAGAATGTGATACATAGTAAAACTTGCTGAAACATATATATATATATATTGTAGCTTTCAAGTCAAACAAATCTGTAATCATACGGACTTTATAACGTGATACGAAACGACATATCGGCTGATGGAGCCGCTTACTAAACCGGCACACCATACCCACGACTCTGTCTGCAAAGTCCCTAACATTAACAGAACCTTTAACACATGTATTCTGACTCGGCAGTTCTCCGGGAGCAAATGGAGCTTGCCCTCCTCGCTGGAACATCTTCCATAATATCTTCAACTCATCTGGGAGTACCTGCATGGCATGAAACGCAGCCCCCGAAGAAAGGGGGTCAGTACGGAATATGTACTGAGCATGTAAGGCATGAAACACAGAAAACGTAGTCACAACCGAAGTAAGATGTACAGAAGGTGAGCACAATAACCAGAATACCAAAGTGTTGCATCTGACGTACAAATCATACATAAGAGGTTCCGGAAGGCAAATATGGCAATCAAAATGCCGAAATGCTTTGCTTTCTTTTGAAAAACATTTCCGTCTCATACACACAAACAATCAAACACACAATTACCGCGGCCAAAAGTCCAGCGGTCACTATCACACATACCGTGACCAAGTGTCCAGCGGTTAGCATCCCAAACCCGACATACCGTGGTCAGGGGTCCAGCGGTCAACATCACAAATGCGGCATACCGCGGTCAGGAGTCCAGCGGTCAATGTCGCACATACCGCGGTCAGGGGTCCAGCGGTCAATATCACATAGTGCGGCATACCGCGGTCAGGGGTCCAGCGGTCAATGTCACACACACCGCGGTCAGGGGTCCAGCGGTCAATATCACATAGTGCGCACAATAATATAACCGGCCCGGGACTTGGCGAAAGAGGTAATAACAGAATGCCAAATTTATTACTTTCCAAACATAAATCACACATGCCAGGATCATGCATCACACAAAATTCATGTATGCCAAAATCGTATATCAGAAAAATACAGAAGGTAAGTAGCTTATCCAGAATATCAGAATACTTACTTTTCAATCAGATTACTCATAGCAGACTCCTTATATCGAATTACATGCTCACATCAGGATATTCACATTAAGGAGCTTTCCAATGACTTATGGAACGAATCAAACAGAATCTTAGATTCATAGACGAAAGTCTTACTTTTATATCATACAAAAATAGCTCAAGTGAGACAAACGAAGGAAGTTTCGGAACTTGTGGGCCCACCTCGGGTCAAGTCGAGGTGGCGAATATAAATTACAAACATTGGACTCTATGGAGTCATCCATGAAGGTTTCAGAGCGAGCCTATCACGTCTGTACGGGTTATGGATGTTTGAACAGTTTTCCAACAAAACTTAAGGGCTATAATTCAATTCTGCTGAATGAATAGTACCAAAATTCAGACTCGCATTTCTATGAGCAGAATAACCCACGAGGCTCAAATCCGAATCTAGTACACCTAGGACATGCCAAGAGAAGAAAAGGGGTAGCTTTACATACCTTTTCCGCTTTTTATGCTACTCCAAATTCAAGTTCCAAATTCTCCAAAATCTACAATTGGTCACAAATACCAAACATTAACCATAAGCCCTTAGGAGTTCAATCTTGAATTAACATTTGCCTACAGAAATTTCGGCAGCACCTCCCCTGTTTATATGCCTAGCCCAGAATTACAATTCATCAACCAACACATCAACAACAATACCAAATATATTAACATCATTTCCAACACCAACATATGCCGTAAAACAGCCTGCACATTATTTTCCAAATTTTCCCAACCAACCAATTCGCGATATAACTATTTAATAATTTTATTTCCGCAAAGAGGTCAAAATTAACACTAACAACATCAATAACAACATCCTCCACATTCTACAAGTTAAATACATTTGTTTTCATCCAAAATTTTCTTCAAACCCCATTCTACAATTCAACCATACCAACAAACGAATTTATCACGCTATTTTCTTCGTTCTAATCCGTTAAAACTCTAAATAAACTTGTTAGCAATGAAAAAGATCCTTATTCATACCTTAAGTGCACAGCCACCACGTCCACCCTCTTATTTTTAGTTGATTTTTAGCTCAAATCGAAGGCAACGCGACGTAGAACACTTTTCTCTTCATGGGCTTCGGGATTCGGGGCTCCGATTTTGGTCAAAAACTGGTTTTCTCTCTAGGCTCTCCTCTCTCTTTTTCTCTAGAGTTTTCCAGGTCCTCTTGGTCTGAAATGAGGGAGAGAAACCGAATATTTCTATTAAAAAGCGTGGGTAATGGGCCTGACCCGAATTGGATTCGGGTTGGGCCGGATTTACTGTTCAACTCGACCCTCCTGCCTTAAAATGTTCATATCTCCTTATCCCGATGTCACCTATAGGCCCACGACCTACCGTTGGAAATCTATTTCAATTATCTACAACTTTTATTTCTGGGCGTTTTCCGAAATTCCAAACTTATAATACCATTGTTGCCCCTCCAAGTCAGGTAATCCGAAAACGTTTTCTTAAATTGTCCTTTTGGAGGGCTTACACTCATTTTTGGCTTATGGATCCTTCTTATGACATGCTCAACTTCAAATGTACTACTGATATATCTATTCATATGTCTTTTATAATGTCCCGATGTGTGGGACCCACCTTAACTTACTGTAATGAGGGTTTTTTGTTAAATAACTTATGAACCAATTCACACCATATTTTCTCCAATTGTCGTATGTGTATGTATTCTTAGACTTAGATCACCCAATATTCATCCTTAATCCTTGTTTGACTTAACTCCTTTTCGAGCTCGTACCACGCCGTCTATGATTTTGTAGGGCGAAATTTTTCGGGGGTGTAACATTGACATATCCGAATGTACAAAATACGGGATATAACAGTTTTCTTCAAATCCCGTTGCATAATTCACAGCACTAACAAACGAATTTATCAGGCTATTCCCTCCGCTCTAATCTGTTAAAACTCTAAATAAACTCGTTAACAATGAAAAGGAACCTTATTCATACCTTAAGCATGCAGCCACCACATTATCACTCTTCTCCTTGGTTGATTTTTAGCTCAAATTGAAGACAACGCAGCGTACAACACTTTTCTCTTCATGGGCTTTGGGATTCGGGGCTCAGATTTTGGTCGAAATTGGTTTTTCTTCTCTCCAAGGCTCTTCTCTCTCTCTTTCCAGAATTTTATGGTTCTCTTGGTCTGAAAAATGAGGAGAAAGGGCCGAAATTTCACTTAAATAGGCATGGGTCATGGGCCTAACCCGGTTGGGCCCGGATTGGGCCTAGCCCACTGACATTTCTGCCTTAAAAAGTCCGTATCTCATTATCCCGACGTCACCTATGGTCCCACGACCTATGGTTGGAAAGCTAATTCAATTATCTACAACTTTAATTCTGGGAGGTTTCCCAAATTCCCAAATACTGATGGGGTTATGGCCTCCCGAAGTCAGATCACCCAAAAACGTAACTTAAAATTATTTGTTTAGAGGGCTTCCACTTTGATTTGGCTCAAGGGTCCTTCTTGAGTTGTGTTTAACTTCACATATGTGATTCATATAACTTTTCGCATGTCCCAAAAAAATCTCGATGTGTGGACCCCACCTCGGCTTACGAATAATCCGACGTATAAAAATACGGGATATAATACTATCAACGTGAGTTTAAATTATGTAGCAACAACTTGATTGTCAATTTTTTGAGGAAGCACGTGTCACGCTCATGCTCTGAAAATGCGGGGTATGACATTATTGATTATGATATTGTGAATGTTGTTATGGATGCTTGGGAGTTGTTATATTATACGGAGGAAGTTGTAGAAACAAAGGAGATGCTGCTCAATTTTCGTTATCTTTAGCTCAAGCTTAAGTATGTTTCCGGTCGTCTAACCTTAGTACGAATTCTCTTGAAAGGCAAACAAGTAGACGATAGAGTTAAGGAGATACAAAGGTATGTGAGGCTAGTCCCCTTCTTTCAAAGGCATGATTGTGTTACATCTCGGAAATTTCTCCATACTTGTATGATGAGTGGAATGATGAAAAGTTGAGTGTATGGTGTTTGTTAAGGTGGGAATGGCTAATTATGAAGTTTTGGAAAATAAGAAAGTCATGGAAAAAAAATTCCTGTCCAGTAGTCGTATATGACACTATACGGCCCGTAAAGTGATTTACGGACCGTATAGTGCAATCGTCCTCCAGCTTGTCCAAAATCTCAACTTTCTGTAAATTGTGAAAATGGTTAAAAACGACTTGGAGGACGGCCCGTAAACTGGTTTATGGACCGTAAACCTCTGTCGTAAACTGCCATGTTCCTCAGCCAAAACTTTCTATCTTTGAAATGGTTAAATACGGCCATGGAGGACGGACCGTAAATCAAAATACGGTCCGTATATGGTGGTTTATGACCACTGTTCATCCCGACAAGAATTCATTAAAGATCAATTTTTGTGATTATTAAAAGGGACCAAAGCCTCACTTTATTTCATTACTCATCTATACAACTCAAGAAAGCTCTAGAACTCTCTCAATACTTCATCCATAGAAATTCAAGGGAGTCAAGGGAAGAAACTAGGATCATCAACACTAAACTTATGAAACAAGTGAATGAAACCTAGTTGGAAGTCATCTTCCCCAAGAAATCACAAAAGAGGTAAAGGAGGGTTTTGGTGCACAAGGAAGGATTCCACTCTAAGCTTGTTCCACCACCATCCAAGGTGAGTTTTATGACTTTAGTATGTGGTTTAAAGTATTAGAAGACTAAGACACTTGAAATGTAGAAGAACATAGAAATGGGTCATCATTGAGTGAATAGTGACATAAATGAATGATAGTGGAATTGAACTATGAATATTGAAGTGTTGTGAATACAAGTACGTTATAAATGATGTTTATATCATGAAACAAGCATTAAATGCATGAAAACGCAAGGATGAGCTAGAAGTAGAAATAAGGGAAAATTGGAGGAAAATGGTGGATTTTGCCAAATGTACGTAAATGACGATTGTCGATGATGATATTGCTACTAATATTATGAATGTTGGGAGTTGATATAAAACATGAGAAAAATGGTATGAGCGAAGGAAGCGTTGTCCGACTGTTCCTAGAATTAGCGATGCGTTCTTGTAGTTAGTTTACTAATGTTGATACGAATTCTCTTATGAAGGTAACGACGTGATATCGACGGAGAACAAGTGAGCGATATCTTAGGTAAACGACCAAGGTATGTGAGGCTACTCCCTTTCTTTCAAAGGCATGATCCCTAGCTTACGATTTCATAAATGCTCCCATCTTTTCCTTGCTATCAAAGGTTAAAAAGTCTAAGATTCCGAGGCATGATTTCCTTCTTGATATTCCATAAATGTTTTCCAAGTACTCCTATTTTCCAAAACCAAAGGTTGTGATTATGTGAGTTGTTATGATAACGACGAAGGATATTTTTTTTTCAATGACAACGATGATGTCAAAAGTGAGAATATCATTATGATGACTATGATGAGAACGATCTTATGTTTAAAAGTTTCAAGTTTACGATTTCAAGGACTATATGAGAACGTCGAGCTATTTACTGATTTCTCAATTTATTCGTGGATGGTGACTTTATTTCTAAATCTTCCAAAGTATATGAATGGATGCCTTATGAAGTTCATGATTTTATTATATGCTTTCTTTTAATGCTATTCTTCATTGATAGTCTCGCCTTATAATAATTGTTCCTTCAAGGTGAAACAAAGCGACGATGATTACTCCATAACATAATCGGAGGCTTTCGACCTTACGTCACTCCGACGTACTTACAGCTTTTCCTTGGGCTCTCAAGCATGCTATGTATATTATGTATGTATATATATGATATGAAAATGTTTTCAGGGGAAATGGGGAAAGGTGAGGCGCTATAGACGCATAGCCACCTGGTCAGCTGGCATATCATGTTCTCGTCCCGGACGCGGGATACCCGGACACGGGATACCCGGACGCGGGATATATGGGTTATGGATCGGGCCATACGTTCGTCGGCACTAACTTATTATATTTATGGATCGGGCCGTACGTTCCTCGGCACTAACATATGATGACATATGGATCGGGCTGCGCGTTCCGCAGCAATTTACTATATGATGCTTTATGAGTATGCATGCATGGATCCGCCTTAAGAGGCAAGCAGTTATCGATTATCTCCTTCTACTTACTTTACTTTCTTATTCTTACTTTATTTCTTGATGTAAGCCTTACATACTCAGTACAATGCTCATACTGACATCCTTTTCTTTGGATGTTGTGTTCATGCCCACAGGTAGACGGTAAAGCGGTCCAGACTTATAGGAGTCACTAGCCGAGCTGAAGAGCACTCCATCTTCCGGAGGTGCTAATTGGTTGTTCCCTTTGTGTATATATTTGTATGTCACTCAATAGAGGCTCGTAGATGCTCAATGTGGGTTGTGTGGTTCCACAACGTGGGTAGTACGCATGTGTATAAGTATATTGAAATATGTTTTGTATCAACGCGTTATATTTTTGTAATGGAAAGCAAATCCTCTATTTAAAGCTAACCGAAAATAGATGAATGATTGTTAAATGGGTTAGGTAAATGATAGTACGAGCGGTGTTCGGTGGTTAGCCCCGGGTACCCGTCACGGCCCCTAGCCGGGTCGTGACAGAAGTGGTATCGGAGCAGTTCGTCCTAGGAAGTGTCTACGAGCCTTGTCTTGTAGAGTCTTGTTTATCCGTGTGTTGTGCACTACATCTATAAACAGGAGGCTACCGGACATTTTAGGAAAGATGACCATCCTTCTTCTTAATAGATCGTGCGATAGAGAGGGACTCGGTGAACAATGCAGTGGAGTGCGCACGATAACATACCCGGCCCGGGACTCGGTGAAGGACATACTAAGGCGTGCACGAGCAGAGTAGTGAGAAACTATATGCATCATAATATATTACCAAGACTCGATATAATAATCAAATGACAGATCATGCGAAGAGGAATCGGACGGAAATCATAGTACGTACCTTTCGGATGTTACAACGGATTACGTCAAAGCAGAATTCCTGAGGTCGTTTGCATATATTAAATATACTGTGGAACTCAATGGAATAATCAAAACGATCCTTCTCTAATAAGCGGAACAATAGTCAAAGTTTTCCTTTTATACAACAACAACAGCCCAGTGAAATCCCACATCTTGGGGTCTGGAGAGGGTATAATGTACGCAGACCTTACTCCTACCAAGGTAGGATGGCTGTTTCCGAGAAAGTTTTCCTTTTATATCACTCGAAAATAAGTCAATTAGATCAATATGAAAAGATCTCCGGGATTGCGGGTCCACCTCGGGTCAAGTCAAGGTGGCGTTCCAAAATTACGAACATTAGACTTTTTAGAGTCGTCTATGGAAGTTTTAGGACAATTTGATTCTGTTTGTAAGAATTACAAAGGTTCAAGCTGCTTTTCCAACAAAACATAAAGTGCTTAATTCAATTGTATTGAATGAATAAGGGTCAAATTTGGCTCGGATTTCTAGGAGTAGAGTCGTCCCCGAGGCTCGAATCATAACCTATTATACCTAAGACATGCCAAGAGAATGAAAGGCAAAGCTTTACATACCTTTTCCGCTTCTTACGCTACTCCAAATTCAAGCTCCAAACTCTCCAAAATCTACAATTGGTCACATTTACCAAACATTAATTAGAAGCCTTTAGGAATTCAATCTTGAATTACCATTTGCCTACAGAAATTTCGGCAGCATTTTCCCTGTAAATGCACCATCCCCGAGAATTTAACTCGGCCAAAAAAGTCAACAACAACACCCATAGCAATACCAACAACATCAACAATCAATACAAAACACTTTCTAACATAAATAGTCTCCCTTCTTACATAATGCAACAACTTCTACTCCAACTTCACACTTTCAAACCAATATCAATGTCTTCATATTCATTTACTAATTCAAGATCATTCAAATACAATTCGAAAGCATTTCATATCATTCTACAAAATATACAAAAATTCCACCAAAACCATAATGCACCTGAAACCTCCAACCTTCGACATAAATATTCACGACACATTTTTATCTTCCAATTTCATTAACAACAATCACAATTTGCACCCTAACAATTCCATTTCCATAATTACATAAATTTACAATAAAATCACAAACTTCCTACAACAACTTAACAACAATTACAACTTCACTAGAATCATCATATTCTCATTTGCATCACAGAATACATGTCAACAACAACTAGATTGATACATAAAACTTAGTTCATATCTCTCTCACACACACACATATATATTCGGCCACCTTCCAACTCCCACAACTTCAACTAAGCTCATCAAACTTTCATTTCCAATGTAGAGTCCACAATAACCACAACTAGAATACTACACAAAATGAATTCATCTTGCCTACACCATACCTACATACACACGGCCATATCATGCAAACCCCCATATTTTTCATGAATTCTATCCATTCCTACATACTACAATGTAAATGAACCCTTCATAACATATAAAAAGGGATTAAATCTTACCTTTCCTCTTCAACTTCTTCACTTGACCAAGGTGCGGAAACAATGAAACGAATGACCTATCTTCCGAAACAACTATACCACGTTGAAGAGGGCCCTTGAATTAGTAGGAATACTAGAAGAAAATAATTTTTAAGACAAGATTTCAATGCGATAAATTTCCATGGTCATGGCCGAATGGGGTGGCCTTTTCTCCTTCTTCTTTCTTGTTTTCTTGAAGTTTCTTGAAATGTCATGAAATATTTATGCTCCTCTCTTTTAATACTTGGATTAATTTTACACTTGGGCATGGCCCAAGGCCCCCCTATGGCCGGCCACCTCCATGGGTTTTTTTTTTGTTTTGTTTTTCCAAGCCCAATTACTTTGTGGCTAATTTTTGTAATTCATGAACCCAATTTCCAAATTCCCAATTTTACCCTTGGGCTTCCTCCATATTTCCGCATCAACATTTTCCATGAACAACGTATATATTAAATAGAATCAAAATATGGCCTTATCACTTAAAATTCACAATTATTTCAAATTTTCCGAATATGCAAAATTACGGGATATAACATCCTCCCCCCCTTTAGAACATTCGTCCTCGAATGTTCAACTGACCTTATGGGGTCTGATAATACTTCGGGGAGGTCTCTTTCTTTCCTTCAAAATTTCCCCAAACGTTACCATTACTGTCCCCCTTTTACGTACTCGCTTTCTTCCTATTCCCGAACATCGTTATGCTAGAACAGCTCGGCCTAGCTAGTGGCGGAACCAGTGTCAGTCTACTTTCTAATATATGTACCATGTCTTTCGCTTTGTCTTTACTTCAAACTCTTTTATTGTCCTTTCTCTGCGGTTTTTGCTCTTAGCAATTCTACCTGGTAACTTGGTAACTTGGCTTAAACCATCTCTGCCTCCTTCTGTATCGTATCCAAGATATCGTAACTACATTGTTATCATTGAACCCTTACTCGTCTTATCAAGTATTCACTCATTTGGCTTGCTTAGCACATAAATTCCACTAAGCTGCATAGCCGCCCCTGCTTAATTCATATAAAATATATTCGATCTCAAACATAGTCCTTTCATCTCCTGATTCATTCTACTTTACATATCCCACTCATATCAAAGTTCGCTCGTTCTATCTCGTCATATTCCTTCCCTTATATAAGCATCCACTTCCTGATCATCATATTATCCAAGGTCTTTACCAATAATCTTTAGCACTATCTTAATTACCGTCAACTTTATTCTTGAGTCATCAATAGACTGTTTAGGTTACTTCTACTTGCTATATACCTTGCACACTTTCAAGATGGTAATACTCGATCACCGAACGTTATTGCCCGTCAGTATAGGCCTCCCAGTATACTTATTGTCAATTGATATGCCGATACGCTTGAACTCCGACCCCGACCTAATGAATTTCGTTTCGTGGCGCCTGAAAATGTTATGCTTCCTTTCTAAGTCTACTATAATATGTTCTCCCCCGTTTTATAAGGGGTTCCCTTATGTCACAATCTCCGAGTATCCTCGTTTTCGGTTATATCTCATTCCTTGTCTTTCTTTCCAACTCTACACATAACAGGTCGAAAACTCCATGTCATAAGTTTTCCTTTTATCTTATGACCATATCATCATTCTTGTCGACCTCCCATATCCTTTTATCAACTATTAGTCCTTTCACTCACCGAGGTTTCTTGCCTTTCACCTTTTTCCGGCACTTTGATCTCTTTATCTTCCATCTACGCATTTACCTTCTCTTTCCAAATATCATTGTGTTAAAATTTCCAACCTTGACCTGTAGTGAAAATAATAACATCTTATCTTGTAACACTTGTACCATTCACCTTGTCGTTACTTGGACTTCAGTACCCTTACTCAATTGGTGTCTTCCATATCGTAGCACCGGTCGCTAGGACACACATGTCCACCGGTATAAACACATGTAGGATATCCTACGCATACTTATGAATTTACTACCATTTTGCTCACAAAACCTTTCCAAATGCTATTCAAACTCACCTTGATTCCAGAACTGTGTTGCGCTTCCTTCTTCTTTACCAGCCGAGCCTGCCTTAGCCTACCCGACCTCTATTAGTGTTTCTAGCCACTCCGCATATTTTCATTTCCTCTAGGTTACCCCAAATTTCCTATTTGTCTCTCATACCTGCACTTTGTGAAAATTTTAGTTTACTTCCCAGGGGGTCACCCATCCCAGAATTGCTCTGGCCCTAGCACGCTTAACCTCGAAACTTTAGTGCATTTATATGCGTGAATGTCGGTATAATTATATCGACTGCCCCGCACGACCTTTGTCGCATAATTTAATGTAAGTCGGGGTTCTAACAACTTCCAAAACGTCCTCGCAGCGGGTCCCACCCCGATTTTCACTTTTCTGACCATACAATTACCATATTACCTCTTTTTAACTCTTCACTATTCACTCCCATCTATACATATGATTATCTTTCATCCGGGGTTTCTAGATTTGCACTGGTGGCGGAGACATCTCAGTCGCCATTACTCATAACCACTGAGTCTGTGGCCCCTTTTAAATTTCCGTTTGCTGTCATTAAATAGTGCTTTACAGAGGTTACGTATACATAGAAAGTTCCAAAGAAAACTCATATACCTGTAGCCGATCAATCTCGGGCCTGGTCCGGGGAGCTGCCATGTGAAGTGTGCTCCTCATCATCATCTGTCTGCCCTCCGCTCGTTTGACTCCCGTCATTTCCCGCATCCGAATCGGAGGAGTATAGATAAGCAGGCAATTCCTGGTTCACTGATGGCTAGGACAAAGGACTGGAGTAGTCCGTAACACTCTCCGGGGAGGCCTGTCTGACATAGTGCTCCATCACAGGAGCAGCTGGCATGTCCCCGGAAATCACCTCCTCCGGTGTCCCAGAAGAATGCTCTGATGGGTCTGTATCATAACTATCCTCCTCCCTAGAGGTAAGAAACTCTGGAGGAATCGTCGCCGGATCCTCCGAGGGATCTGTATCATAGCTGCCCTCCGTGGGATCTGTAACACCCCGTACCTTTAACCTAAGCTTTGACCATGATCCTAGACTTAGAAAACCAAATAAAGAATGTGGGAATTGGAAATTTCCTCTTCAGCTGTAAGATGGTGGTTTACGCCCATGAACAGTGACCGTATTTCAGTTTACGGGCCGTAAATCAAATCGTAAACTGGTAGTTGAATGTCATATGGTTAAATACGGACCGTATTTCACAATACGGCCTGTATTTCAAATCGTAAACTGAAACCAAGGATTTCTGAGCATTCTGGAATTTGGCAATTTGACGTGAAATGGTTAAATACGGACCGTATTTCAAAATACGTCCCGTATTTCAAAATGTATTTGGAATTTGGGAAAACGTCCTTCATGAAAGTTGTAGAGATTTAAAATACCTTTCCAACGGTATATTATGGGGGTCAAACGGACATCTGTGCAAAGCGTTATGACCATTTTACTGAAGAGAGGCAGTGCTGTCCGTATTTCAAAATACGGCCCGTATTTTGAAATACGGCCAGTATTTAACTGGGCCGAAAAATGAATTTTTCCAGAACAGTATATATTCGTCCATATCAGTTCAAATCATTATTTTTCATTCCTTCAAGCCCTAGAACGACTTCCTACCCTCTTGCATCATCAAGAACACCAAGGTAAGCCTACTCTAATTATTCCAAATCAATTCTAATACCTATCCTTGTAATCTAAACAAGAAATTATCATTCCTAAACTAGGGTTTTCAAGAAAACCCATCTCAAGGTTCAAGAATTCAAGATTTTGGAAATCTTCTTTAAAGCTCAAGTCATTAATTCAAGTTTTGGAGCAATTAAGGTATGTAGAACTTCCATCCACATGTGGGAATCTCTACGTTCTTCCCCATGCTCTGTTTCTTGATATCCATGAAGTTCTAACCCTAGGGCATTAAACCCAACATATTGGTAGCCCGTATTTATGTATTTATGTACATGAATTTTGTATCTATATTCGTTATTGTATTCCTAATCTTCCATTACGGTTATTAGGAACCCTAGCTTAATCCATGAATCATGAATTCTTCCTCATGTATTCTCATTATGTTTATATGAAATTTAATGATTTTATGTAGCAAGTTACAAGCATGTTTTCAAGTCAATTATATATATATAATTATGAACTATTGTTATTACTCATGAATCAAGAACATGTTTGCAAGACTATGACAAGTTATCTCATGAAACCATATTACAAGATATTTCATGAAACCATGTTTACAAGTTATTTCGTGAAATCATGATTACAAGTTATTTACAAGTTATTTCACGAAAATCATGGGCTTCTTAGCCAACTATATCATGTTCATGTTTTTGGGAATTGCTTAGTTAACCGAGAAGGCTCAGATAGCCTGAAACTACGTAGCCACCGTAGGATAAGGGTTGTCAGCAAGGAGGCAACACCTTCATTATGCAGTTTGGATCCTTACATGCTTATTATTACTTAAATCTCATATCCCTGGCAAGGTTGTGAGTGTTATGCTGGTAGGACGCAAGTACCAGACCATGTTGTCGGTTATACTATAGCATTCCCCACGTTACAAGCAGTTTTACATACATGTATTTCCATTGATTTACTGTTTTCAGACTTTACTCACGTTTTATGCTCATGTCCAAGTTACATTCAGTTTCAGTTCATGTCCTATACCTATACTATGCCATGTTCTTCATTTCAGCAGGTTTTACATTCTAGTACTATTCACCATGTACTAACGTCCCTTTTGCCCGGGACCTGCACTTCACGGTGCAGATACCAATTTTCAGGAGCATACATCTGCACAGTAGGATCACTTCAGTTATTAGCTTATTGGTGAGCCCCACTCCTCTCGGGGTTCAACATAGAGTCTGCATTAGTATTCAGTTTATGGTAGTCCAGGGCCATGTTCTGATAGTTAGTATTCAGACATGTTTTAGAGGTTTCATAGACAGATGTTAGTTCACAGAGTCAATTATGCTTTCATGTTTGCAGACTATTATGTTTTCATGATATTTCATGCTATGAGAAAATTTCAAGACTTTATTCCGCAAATTACATTTTCTTGATTCATTTAAATTGCATCATATAGATTATGTTATTTTGATGCCCATGTTGACAAGCAAGCCATGAGGTTCGCTCGGACACATGCAAGCAAGGCCCGAGTGCCGTGTTACTCCCAGGCCATGGTTCGGGGCGTGACAGGATCCTCTGCTCTGGGGGTCAGAAACTCTGGAGGAATTGTTGCTGGGTACTCCGACGGATCAGTCTCAATCGAATAGCTGAGGCTCCTCTTACTCAGCTCTGGAGATACTCCGGGGGCCTTCTTAGCGCCCCCACTATCTGAAGCTGCCCTCTTCATCGTTTGTCAATCTACAATCACCTGTAGGAAGAGGGTCAGAAACAATTTCCCAAAATGTTGACGCTATTACTCTTTTGGAGCCTCACTGTAAACTTAGTAATTCGTTGGAAGGAAACCATCCTAATATTACATTTCTATCGCATGATCTAAGATCCAAAGAAGGGTAACACCCTAGATGTCCTGTACCCTCCTGTTTATAGATGTGGTGCACAACACACCGATAAACAAGACTCTACTGGACACGGCCTGTAGACACTCCGAGGATGATTCTAACCATCCATAAATGTGATAATATTGTGATATGGACCTGTGAAGCGAAGATATTGTGGGTTATTGTAATGGAAAAAGTAGTGTCCAAATTACAAAGGAAACTCCGGCAAATTTTCTTAGAATCCCCGCTGATTTAACATTCGAGGACGAATGTTCCAAAACGGGGGAAGAATGTTACATCTCGGAAATTTCTCCATACTTGTATGATGAGTGGAATGATGAAAACTTGAGTGTATGGTGTTTGTTAAGGCGGGAATGGCTAAATATGAAGTTTTGGAAAATGCGAAAGTCGCGGAATTGTTTTTTCTATCTAGTGGTCGTATATGGCACTATACGGCCCGTAAAGTGATTTACGGACCGTATAGTGCAATCGTCCTCCAGCTTGTCCAAAATCTCAACTTTCTGTAAATTGTGAAAATGGTTAAAAACGACTTGGAGGACGGCCCGTAAACTGGTTTACGGACCGTATACCTCAGTCGTAAACTGCCATGTTCCTCAGCCAAAACTTTCTGTCTTTGAAATGGTTAAATACGGCCATGGAGGACGGACCGTAAATCAAAATACGGTCCGTATATGGTGGTTTACAACCACTGTTCATCTCGACAAGAATTCATTAAAGATCAATTTTTGTGATTATTAAAAGGGACCAAAGCCTCACTTTATTTCATTACTCATCTATACAACTCAAGAAAGCTCTAGAACTCTCTTAATACTTCATCCATAGAAATTCAAAGGAGTCAAGGGAAGAAACTAGGATCATCAACACTAAACTTATGAAACAATGAATGAAACCTAGTTGGAAGTCATCTTCTCCAAGAAATCACAAAAGAGGTAAAGTAGGGTTTTGGTGCACAAGGAAGGATTCCACTCTAAGCTTGTTCCACCACCATCCAAGGTGAGTTTTATGACTTTAGCATGTGGTTTAAAGTATTAGAAGACTAAGACACTTGAAATGTAGAAGAACATAGAAATGGGTCATCATTTAGTGAATAGTGACATAAATGAATGATAGTGGAATTGAACTATGAATATTGAAGTGTTGTGAATACAAGTACGTTATAAATGATGTTTATATCATGAAACAAGCATTAAATGCATGAAAATGCAAGGATGAGCTAGAAGTAGAAATAAGGGAAAATTGGAGGAAAATGGTGGATTTTGCCAAATGTACGTAAATGACGATTGTCGATGATGATATTGCTAGTAATATTATGAATGTTGGGAGTTGATATAAAACATGAGAAAAATGTTATGAGCGAAGGAAGCATTGTCCGACTGTTCCTAGAATTAGCGATGCGTTCTTGTAGTTAGTTTACTAATGTTGATATGAATTCTCTTATGAAGGTAACGACGTGATATCGACGGAGAACAAGTGAGCGATATCTTAGGTAAACGACCAAGGTATATGAGGCTACTCCCTTTCTTTCAAAGACATGATCCCTAGCTTACGATTTCATAAATGCTCCCATCTATTCCTTGCTATCAAAGGTTAAAAAGTCTAAGATTCCGAAGCATGATTTCCTTCTTGATATTCCATAAATGTTTTCCAAGTACTCCTATTTTCCAAAACCAAAGGTTGTGATTATGTGAGTTCTTATGATAACGACGAAGGATTTTTTTTTTCAATGACAACGATGATGTCAAAAGTGAGAATATCATTATGATGACTATGATGAGAACGATCTTATGTTTAAAAGTTTCAAGTTTACGATTTCAAGGACTATATGAGAACGTCGAGCTATTTATTGATTTCTCAATTTATTCGTGGATGGTGACTTTATTTCTAAATCTTCCAAAGTATATGAATGGATGCCTTATGAAGTTCATGATTTTGTTATATGCTTTCTTTTAATGCTATTCTTCATTGATAGTCTCGCCTTATAATAATTGTTCCTTCAAGGTGAGACAAAGCGACGATGATTACTCCATAACATAATCGGAGGCTTTCGACCTTACATCACTCCGACGTACTTACAGCTTTTCCTTGGGCTCTCAAGCATGCTATGTATATTATGTATGTATATATATGATATGAAAATGTTTTCAGGGGAAATGGGGAAAGGTGAGGCGCTATAAACGCATAGCCACCTGGTCAGCTGGCATATCATATTCTCGTCCCGGACGCGGGATATATGGGTTATGGATCGGGTCGTACGTTATGGACGCGCTATGCATGCATGGATCCGCCTTAAGAGACAAGAAGTTATCGATTATCTCCTTGTACTTACTTTACTTTCTTATTCTTACTTTATTTCTTGATGTATGCCTTACATACTCAGTACAATGCTGGTACTGACATCCTTTTCTTTGGATGTTGTTTTCATGCCCACAGGTAGACGGGAAAGCGGTCCAGACTGATAGGAGTCACTAGCCGAGCTGAAGAGCACTCCATCTTCCGGAGGTGATAATTGGTTGTTCCCTTTGTGTATATATTTGTATGCCACTCAATAGAGGCTCGTAGATGCTCAATGTGGGTTGTGTAGTTCCACAACGTGGGTAGTACGCATGTGTATAAGTATATTGAAATATGTTTTGTATCAACGCGTTATATTTTTGTAATGAAAAGCAAATTCTCTATTTAAAGCTAACCGGAAATAGATGAATGATTGTTAAATGGGTTAGGTAAATGATAGTACGAGCGGTGCTCGGTGGTTAGCCCCGGGTACCCGTCGCGGCCCCTAGTCGGGTCGTGACAGATTCTTATAGTGTGATTTCTTCTTTATATTTCCATGATCTTCTTACACTCTAAAAGTGTAAAGTTAATGATTTTTAAGAGCTTCTTATGAAGTAGAGATGAGATATGCTCCATGACAATAATGATGATAATGATGCTATGATGAGTCGATATTCTTATTTTTATGCTTTCATGAAAGTTGCTTCTTGTTGTTAGTCTCACCTCATGCTTTTAGTTCCTTCAAGGTAAGACATTATGATCATGATTATTCCATAATATAATCGGAGGTTCCCGACCTTACATCACTTCGATAAATTGATAGCTTTAATTTGAGCTCCCGTGCATGCTTTGTCTTATGTATATGTAAGATTACACCGCGCCTATAAGGCCAGGCAGCACCGCTAAGGTGGGAGGCTTATGGATGATAACACCGTGTCTATATGGCATGGGCAGCACCACTAGTGGGCGGCGTGGGATGATTACCCCGAACGCTGGAGGCCCGGACGCAGGCTAATGATGTTATTGATTCAGACAGCTTATGTATGTATATGTGATATGTTTAAAAGGTAAAAATGAGCATGCATGATTCCGCCTCAAGAGGCAAGCAGTTACAGTTATCTTTTCATCTTATGCTTTCTATGTTTCCTCATTATGTTATCATATATGCCTTACATACTCAGTCCATTGTTCATACCGACGTCCTTTTCTTTTATGGAAAATGTGTTCATGCCCACAGGTAGACGGTGCGGACACCTAGGAGCTGTTAAGCAGATTTACAGGAGCACTCCATTACTCCGAAGTCACCATCTCTTGTTATATTCTTTTCTGTACATATTGGGGCATGACAGGGTCCTGTCCCGTCCTTACTATTCCAGTACTCCAGTTAAAGGCTCGTAGGTACCTATATGTCGGTTGTAGATGTCATGTGATCTCTTCATTGTATCTTGTACATAATTTTTGTAGCCTTACAGGCCTATGCTTATATATATGTTTTGGGAGGTATTTGGAGGTTAGTTCATGATAAGTTATGTTGAGAGTGATACATGTCCAGGTAGTCAGCATGACAAGTGGTGCTCGGTAGTCAGCTCCGGGTACCCATCATAGCCCACGAGTCGGGTCGTGACAAAGTGGTATCAGAGCAGTTCCGTCCTAGGGTGTGTCTACGAGCCGTGTCCAGCAGAGTCTTATTTATGGGTGTGAAGCGTGCCACACTTATAAACAAGAGGCTGTGGGGCATTTCTGAATAATGACCGTTTTTCTTCTTCATAGATAATGCGATAGCGTGGTGTTATAAGATTTCCTTTCCCTTATTGTGTGCCATGATTTCAGCGATGCCGGTAAAGAGGAAACCAACAGCCGCTCAGAAGGGAAAGACTGCGGCAAGAAGACGGGTTGAACAGGAGCCGCTGGTACATATAGAGGAGGGTGAGTCCCATAATGAGGCTCCATCTCACACCTTTGGTACATGTGTTCAAAGATTGGTTGACGGCTTCATTGCAGGAGGGGATGGACATCTCCCGTATCTAGGCTCATGCCCAGAATTTAGAAGAGCAGCAGCAACCGCACCGAGGTGAACGTGATGTAGACAGTGGGAAAAGTAAGAGGGCTAGATCTGTCGGTGCTAGTAGCGAGTATAGAGGGGGTCAGAGGCAGTCATATTCCCGATATTCAGGCCAGTCTACGACTAGTGCACCTTCTCGATTTGCGGGTAGGAGATTTAATCACCCTATTTATTCAGGACAAGGTCAGAGATTGAGAGTTTCAGGTCCTCAGTTAGGAGGTGATTTTAGTCAAAGGAGACTATCGATACTGCGATGGAGCCAGTGCGGTAGGTTACATTTAGGCCAGTGTCGCCGAGGATCAGATGCTTGTGGTCAGGTTAGGCATATAATGCGTGATTGTCCATCGATGGGTGGTCGAGTTGGGGCTCAACCTATGGGATTAGCAGAAGGCTCTTCTTCGTCAGTGCGTCCCGTAGGGCAGGCTCCTCGGGCTTCGGCAGGCCGTGGTAGAGGCAGAGGGGTAGCATCTAGTTCGAATGGTCCTTAGCAGCCCCGTATTTATGCTCTAGCCGGACGATAGGATCTTGAGTCCTTCCCAGATGTAGTTACAAGTATATTATCCATATTTTCCTATGATGTTTATGCATTAATCAATCCGGATTCTACGTTGTCCTATATCACTCCTTATGCTGCTGGCCGTATTGGGGTGAAACCCGAGCCAATTAAACCTTTCAAGGTATCTACTCCGGTTGGTGATCCAGTAATAGCTAGACAAATTTACAAAAATTGTGTGGTTGTGGTATGTGATCGACAGACTACAGCTGATTTGATTGAACTAGAAATGTTAGATTTTGATGTGATTATGGGCATGGATTGGTTGGCCTCTTGTTATGCTAATGTGGATTGCAGAACAAAGATGGTTCGATTTCAATTTCCTAGAGAACCAGTGCTTGAATGGAAAGGCAATACAGCGTCTCCAAAGGGCGGTTTGTTTCCTAACTCAAAGCAAGGAAGATGATTGCAAATGGCTATATTTATCATTTGGTCCAGGTTCATGACACCGAAGCACAGCCCCCGACTTTTCAATCCGTCTCGGTAGTAAATAAGTTCCCGGATGTATTTCCAGATGAACTTCCAGGCCTTCCACCGGAAGGAGAAATTGATTTTACTATTGATGTGTTTCCGGATACCGAACCTATATCTATTCCTCCTTACATAATGGCTCCTGCAGAATTGAAAGAGCTAAAGGCACAATTGAAGGATTTTCATGAGAAGGGATTTATTAGACCCAGTTCATCGCCATGGGGAGCGCCTATTTTATTCGTAAGAAAGAAAGACGGTTCTTTACGAATGTGCATTGACTATAGGCAGTTGAACAAGGTGACGATAAAGAATAAATATCCGCTTCCAAGAATTGACGATTTGTTCGATCAGCTACAAGGTGCCATGTGGTTTTTCAAGATTGATCTAACCAAGTGAGAGTTAGAGAAGAAGATATTCCGAAGACGGCTTTCAGAACTAGATATGGTCATTATGAATTTCGGGTGATGTCGTTTGGGTTAACTAGTGCTCCAGCAGTGCTTATGAATTTGATGAATAATGTAGTCAAGCCTTTCCTAGATCTATTTGTGATCATGTTTATCAATGACATTTTGTTATATTCTCGGTCAGAAACAGAACATGCGGACCACTTGCGTAGTGTCCTTGGAATTCTTCGGACTCGTGAGCTATATACAAAATTTTCAAAATGTGAGTTCTAGCTGAATTCTGTGACTTTTCTAGGCCATATTATCTCGGCTGATGGTATTCGCGTAAATACTCAAAAGATTGAGACTGTGAAGACTTGGCTGAGGCCTACAACGCCTACAGAGGTTCGAAGTTTTCTAGGATTGACAGGTTATTATAAGAGATTTGTGGAAGGGTTGTCTTCTATGTCTGCACCATTGACGAAGCTAACTCAGAAATAAGCAGAATTTCAATGAACTGATGCCTGTGAGTGTAGTTTCCAGGAATTGAAAGATATATTGACTTCGGCCCCGGTCCTGACACTTCCAGATGGGTCGGAATGTTACACCTCGGAACTTTGGGTTGCTGAGCGGCGAAGGGACTAATGAAAGTTAAGGTGAACATGATGTCCCTACAAGTAAGAAGGGATACTTAATAATCTTAATTAAGATTCCAAAGAAGTTAAAGGCAAGGGGGAAAAACTCGTTAAATGAAACTTCACCGCAGTTCTGCGAAAAGGGGGTTCGACGGTTGTTCTTTGCACCGTCGAACGAATCAACGCTCCGTCGATTGTGTGGTAAATTTTAGCTGGAGCGAAGACCATTCAACGAACAGGTCGACGCTCCGTCGATCAGTTCGACGAACCATCCTTCTCACCGTTGAATGAAAGGAAATGACAGATTGCTCACTGGAAATTTAACGGCTTCGACGGCCAGATCGACGCCCCGTCGATCCAATCGACGATCCGTCGATTGCACCATACATCTTGGACGGGACTGATTTCATGAATTAATATAAGGACCCTCCTCCATTTCATTTCATTTCTTCTTCGACTCTCCTCTTTCCAAGAACCCTCTAGAACCTTTTCCATCATTCACCCACAAGAAAATCAAAGGAAAACCTTGGTCAACTACACCAAATCCATGAAATCAAGTGTATGAAACCCATTAAAAGTTCATCTAAGCCAAGAAAACTCAAGAGAAGTGAGTTAGGGTTTTGGTGCAAGAAGAGAAGCTCCACTTGAGTGTTGTTCATCCATCATCTAAGGTAAGTTTTATGACCCTTTTATATGGTTTAAGTGGTTTAAAGTTGTAACACTTGGATTGTGGAAAGACATAGAAATTGGGTCATGAATATGTGAATAATGTCATTGTTGAGTAGTAGTTTGGGGTGGATGATGAATATTGGTATGTTGTGATTGTAAATATGTTATGTACGACATCTAGAATATGGAATAAGTATTATTTGTGAAAAAGTGCAATAATGAATTATGACCATAGTTGTGGAGAAATCAAAGAGAAATGATGAATTGTGGGAAGTGTAGGTAAATGATGATTGTTGTTGCTATATTGTGAATGTGGTTATTAACGTTTGGGAGTTGATATAGAATGTGGGAAAAGTAGTATAAACAAAGGAAGTGCTGCCCAATTTTCCCTAGAAATAGTGAAATGTTCTTATAGCCGAGTAACTAATGTCAATGCGATTCCTCTTGACGGTAGAAACGTGGGCACCAAAGGAAACCAAGCGAACGATAGATTAGTCAAGCGCAAAAGGTATGTGAGGCTAGTCCTTTCTTTCTATGGCATGAATCCTATAGCATGACTTCTCTTTCTTCTCCATGAATCTCTTAAGTTCCGGAAAGATATGAGTCTATATCCCTAAATAGCTACACAAGGTAATGAGTTAAAGTACAAAAGTTATAGATGTTCATGATATGATGTTCCTAAAGCGGTAATGATGTCATTTATTTCTTACACTCACCTCATATACTATTCCCTTCAAGGTGAGGTGTCACACCCTAACAATGGTAAGGCATGACGGGCACCCAACCCTCATCAGAGTTGAGCGGACCCTTACACATTCGCTGTATCAAACCCTGTCATTTCAAAAACTTTTAAAAACATGAAACTTTTCCAAATAGAAATCGTTATCTTTATAACGATTATGAAAACTTTCAATCAAATAAGTACTTTAAACCAATTGAAATCATCTAAAATACATACTCTTTTAAAATCCACAAATGACTCATCTGACATCACTTTGTCGACATCTCGACAAACATACCACAGGACACTGTCTGCAGAAGTCTCTAAGAAGTAAACTGAACATTATGAGTCAGGACAGGGCCCTGACATTCCCATAATCATACATATCGATACATGACTTAGCACAGCTCCAGAATGAGGTGGAACTTGCCAATCCCAGCTGACGTCCAAGCATCCTAGCACGGACAATGTACTGAGTATGTAAGGTGGTAACAAATCATAATCATAATTTGATTTAGGAGAAAAGAAATCACAATCTAACTCAATACTTACAGCCTTCGCTGGAAGAAACATAAATGTGCACACAAAGTCTCAAAACAATCTTTAAGTAAATAATGCAATCCAACACACATGCCGCTTCCGACATGTTAACCGAATGGTCCCTTCGGACAGCCGCTTCCGGCAAGTATCACAATAGTCCCTTCGGATGGCCGCTTCCGGCATAATAATGATGGCCCCTTCGGGCAGCCGCTTCCGGCTTAATAATGATAGCCCCTTCGGGTAGCCGCTTTCGGCTTAATAATGATGGCCCCTTCGGGCAGCCGCTTCCGGCTTAATATCACCATCATATCAACAAAAACTCAATCCACAAATATCAATTTCAATTTATATCATAAGTCACTAATCAATTCATCACAATCCAGTTATTAGCCTTAGTCTTTATAAGAAGTTATCAAATTTGTATCTCACTAGACTTAGGAGGACATACTTCCAGGTTTGAAGGTAGAATTGTTATGAAATTCTTACTACTTATATTCTACTCAATTTCATCTTATTGCCCTACTCAAAGAATAAATGATCATATCAATACAAAGGGATGATACTATGGAATGTAAACATAAATCGTAAATGAAATGAAGTAGTAAAATCTTGCACCCCCTTCGGAATGGTTTTGAAAATAAAACTTTATGTTTCCTTTAGTATAAAACTAATTTCCTCGAAATCATTAGTAAAACCATATACACAACCCAACTTGGCACCTTATGGGTGTTCCCTTTGGAACATAATTGGAGTACAATATCAATAAGCCATCACAAGAAACATATAGACCTTACTCGTCTAAGAATGGAATCATATGGAGTACGTATAGAATGAATAACAACAAGAATCATGCCAAAAGAAGAAAGTTTTGCCTTACATACCTTTGCCGCTTTCCAGCTAACCACAACCCATCTTTGGGTCATGCTAATCTATCAAAGATACCAGTTTACCAACAATCAATCCAATATATATCCTTATAATCAATCCCTTAAACTTATCTTTATTTCTAACGGAATTTCAACAGCATTTCCTTTATAAACTCGACAACCCCAAGAATCCAATTCAGCTAAATTAACAACAACAAGAACCATCTCATATAAGCCTTTTTAAACTCAAAGTATCAACTCCCAAGGATATACACCAAAACGGCCCGGTATACGCTTTGTATACGATATTTCATACACTTTACTCTCCCAAATTCAAGAACAGCAACTTATCAACAACATCAACAACAATATCAACAATTATTTTATATCAATATCCAACTAATCCTATCCAGTTAATCATACCAAAACAGCCCCCAAGTCATTTGATATCCAAAAATTATAACTGAACTTTCAATGTCATTTTCTCTATTCTAACCCGTCAAATCTATCAATGATCAGGGTAAGAAAATCATTAAAATCTTAAACATACCTTATATGAGCAGCCACCACGAACAAAACATCCCCCAAGTTCAATTTTTAGCTTAAAACGACGACAACAACTTGTACTACACTTTATCCTTCACGGGCCTCGGGATTCGGGGCCTCGAACTTGATAGATTCTCCACTTTCTCTCTCTAACTCACCTCTCTCTCTATCTAAAATATTTTGGACCTTTGGTATGAAAAATGAGGCAGATAAGGCTGAAAATTTCCCTTAAATAGTAAGGGAAGTGGGCCTGACCCGACTTGGAATCGGGTTGGGCCGACCCCACTGCCCAGCTTGACCCTTCTGCCTTAAAATGTCAATAACGTTTTATCCCTATGTCACATGCAGGCCCACGACCTAAGGTTGGAAATGTATTTCAATTATCTACAACTTTCATTTTACGAGTTTTCCCAAATTCCCAAATAATGATAGGGTTATGGCCTCCCGAAGTCAGATCACTCGAAAACGTAACTTAAAAACATCTTTTTGGAGGGCTTCCACTTTGATTTGGCTCAAGGTTCCTTCTTGAGTTGTGTTTAACTTCACATATATTATCCATATAACTTGTCATATGTCCTTTATAAAATCTCGACATGTGGGCCCCACCTCAGCTTACGGTTACGAGGGCTATATATCTTTTAACGTATCATTCCAATCATATTGTACGAATTCCAAATATCATACTCATGCTATCCTCATGCTACTACAGTAGAATTTCATTCTTTATACTTGTAATATTTGCTCCTCCTTGAGCTCACATTAAGCCTTCTGTAGCCTTAGTAACACGAAATTTTCTGGGGTGTAACATGAGGCAGGATGTTAATGAGTGCTCCATAAGGAAATCGGGGATTCACGACCTTCTGTCACCCCGATAAAGCATAGTTGTCCTTGAGTCTTTAAGAATGCACTATGATGAGCATATTATGATGATGTTATAACACCGCGCCAAATTGGTCGGGCAGTCACCGCTAAGGCGGGCAGCTATACACCATGGCCAGACGGCATGGGCAGACACCACTAGTGGGCGGCATGAGATGATACCCCGGACGTGGGAGGCCTAGACGCAGGCTAATGATTATTTACACCGATCCGATATGGACGGGCAGCTTATATATATTTTTGCATATATGATATGATGATGATTATGAGTAAGCTAGCATACATCACTTCCTTTCTATTTGACAGGCAAATACAAATGTTCCCTATTGATACTTCTTTTATTTCATTGATGTGATATTATTGTTTATGCCTCTCATACTCAGTACAATGTTCGTACTGACATCCGTTTTCTTTGGACACTGTGTTCATGCCCACAGGTAGATCGGGAGGTGATCTTGATCCAGACTCGTAAGAGCTGTTAAGTATTTTGAGAGCACTCCATTGTTCCGGAGGTGCTTATGGTTATCCTTTTATGTACATGTATGTTTTGGGCACGACGGGGTCCTGTCCCGTCCGTATGTCTAGTACTCTAGTAGAGGCTCGTAGATACGCAGTATGGGTAAACTGATCTCATGAGGTTGCTACCATGCATATATATATATATGTATATATTATCTCAATGACCAAAAGGCTTGTGCATATAAAATTATTTATATCTTCGAATGAAAGAAGATTTTTCTTATAACTTGAGTATGATTTTGATAAAAGGACGTTTAATGAGTATGATAAGCAGTAGAATGAGGGGTGCTCGGTGGCTAGCCTCGGGTACCCGTCGCGGCCCCTGGTCGGGTCGTGACAGAAGTTGTATCAGAGCAGTTCAGTCCTAGGAAGTGTCTACGAGCCGTGTCTAGTAAAGTCTTGTTTATGGTGTGTTGCGCGCCACACTAATAAATAAGGGGCTACAGGGTATTTAGGAAAATGACCATCTTTCTTCTTATGAGATTGTGCGATAGAGCCGTGTATAAGATTTTACCCTCCCTAATAGTGTGTTGTGATTTCAGAAATGCCGCCGAAGGGAAAAGCTACAGCCGCCCAGAAGGGCAAGACTACGGCAAACAGGCGAGTAGTAAGAGAGCCACCAACGGATGTAGAATAAGGCGAGTCACATAATGAGGCCCTATCTAATACTTCCTCCACCCCGCCCAATGTAGAAGAACTAAGAGGAGCTTCAGCTCCAGTTCCTACACCGGTTGCTTCGGGTCAACAAGTGACCGAGGCCATCCATTTATTGACATAATTGGTTGCCGCGCAGGCACAGCAGCAAAATGTGGGCCCAAGTGATCGGTTAGCTAGCACCCGAGCCTGCGATTTTATGAGTTTGAATCCTCCGGAGTTTTTTGGGTCAAAGCCGAATGAATTATTGATGAGATATTGAGAACATTGAGAATTATTCATGCCGCTGAGACTAAATCCATGGAGATGGCATCCTATAGACTCCGAGATGTGGCGGTATTGTGGTATAACAATTGGATAGCATCGATAAAAGAGAATGTGCCTCCTCCCGTTTGGCAGGAATTCATCGATGCCTTCATTCGCCATTATTTGCCACCCGAGGTCCGCCGAGTTAGAGCGGACAAATTTCTAAATTTGAAGCAAGGAAACATGAGTGCCCAGGAGTATAGCCTGCAATTTAATTCCTTGGCTAGGTATACCCCGACTATGGTGGCCGATATGGGAGATAGGGTGCACAGGTTTGTGAGTGGTTTGGGGCCACATTTGTTCAAGGATTGCTTGACGGCTTCGCTACAAGAAGGGATGGATATTTCCCGAATACAAGCCCCTGCTCAGAACTTAGAGGGACGACAGCCACCACCAAGAGGTGATCGTGATACTGATAGAAGGCAAAACAAGAGGGCCAGATCTATAGGGGCAGGCAGTGATTATAGAGGGGGATCGAGGCAGACTTATTCCCAACATTCAGGCCAGTCGGTGACTTGTGCACCTCCTCGATTCATGGGTAGGAGATTTGATCGCTCCTCACGTTCAGGACCGGGTCAGAGTTCGAGGGCCTCGAATTCTCAGTTCAGGGAAGACTATAGTCAGAGGAGATCCTCAGTACCGCGATGCAGCCAGTGCGGTAGACTACATTCCGGACAATTTTGCCAAAGTTCGGATGCTTGCTATGCCTGTGGCCAGGTTGGGCATATGATGCGAGACTGCCCGTCAACGAGCGATAGAGTGGGGATTCAGCCCACAGGATCAGCAGCCGGCTCCTCTTTAATGCGCCAGATAGGGCAGACTCCTCAGATTCCAGCAGGCCGAGGTAGAGGCCGAGGGGGATTTCCTACTTCAGATGCCACTCAGCCCCGTATATATGCTTTAGCTAGACGATAGGATCTTGAGTCCTCCCCAGATGTGGTCACAGGTACATTATGCATAATTTCCTATAATGTATATGCCTTGATAGATCCGGGTTCTACTTTTTCCTATATTACCCCATATGTCACTGGTAGTATTGGGATGAAACTTGAGCCAATCAAACCTTTTGAGGTATCTACTCCGATTGGTGATCCCGTGATAGCTAGGCAAGTGTATAAAAGTTGTGTGATAGTGATATGTGATCGCCAAACTAAAGCTGATTTAGTTGAGCTGGAAATGTTAGAATTCGATGTGATTATGGGTATGGACTGGTTGGCCTCATGTTATGCTAGTGTTGATTGCCGGATGAAAGTAGTTCGATTTCAATTTCTGGGAGAACCCGTGCTTGAATGGAAGGGTAATATAGCATCTCCAAGAGGTAGGTTTATTTCCTATCTCAAGGCAAGAAAGATGATAGCCAAAGGCTACATTTATCATCTAGTCCTAGTTCATGATACCGAAGCAAAGTCGCTAACTTTCCAATCTGTTCCGGTAGTAAATGAATTTCCGGATGTATTTCCAGGCCTTCCTCCAGAAAGAGAAATTGACTTCGCCATCGATGTGTTGCCTGACACCAAGCCTATTTCTATTCCTCCTTATCGAATGGCTCTGGCAGAATTGAAAGAGCTAAAGGCGCAGTTGAAAGATTTGCTTGAGAAGGGATTTTTAGACCCAGTTCATCGCCGTGGGGAGCACCAGTCTTGTTCGTAAGAAAGAAAGATGGTTCCCTACGAATGTGCATCGATTATAGGCAGTTGAACAAGGCGACGATAAAGAATAGATATCCTCTCCCCAGGATTGATGATTTATTTGATCAACTACAGGGTGCCAAGTGGTTTTCTAAAATAGATTTGGGGTCGAGTTATCATCAAGTGAGGGTTAGAGAAGAAGATATTCCCAAAACAGCCTTCAGAATGAGATATGGCCACTATGAATTCCGGGAGATGTTGTTTGGGCTGACTAATGCTCCGGCCGTGTTTATGAATTTGATGAATAATGCGTTCAGGCCACTCTTGGACTTGTTTGTGATAGTATTCATTGATGATATTCTGGTGTATTCTCGCACAGAACCAGAACATGCAGATCACTTGCATACCGTACTTGGAATTCTTCGAGCGCGAGAATTATATGCAAAATTTTCAAAGTGCGAGTTTTGGCTGAATTCCTTAACATTTCTGGGCCATGTTATTTCAGATGACGGTATTCGAGTTGAAACACAGAAAATTGAAGCGGTAAAGAATTGGCCAAGGCCTACGATGCCTACCGAAGTTCGTAGTTTTCTGGGATTGGCAGGTTATTATAAAACATTCGTAGAGGGTTTTTCATCCATTTCAGCCCCATTGACGAAGCTAACCCAGAAGTCGGCTAAATTTCAATGGAATGACGCTTGTGAGCGCAGTTTCCAAGAGTTCAAGGACAGATTGACCTCAGCTCCAGTCTTAACACTTCCGGAAGGGTCAGATGGTTATGTGGTATACGGTGATGCTTCCGGTGTCGGGTTAGGATGTGTGTTAATGCAACACGGTAGAGTTATTGCTTATGCTTCGAGACAGTTGCGGAAGCATGAAAATAACTATCCAACTCATGACCTCGAATTAGCTGCGGTTATTCATGCATTAAAGATATGGAGACATTACTTGTATGGTGTGCATGTTGACATCTATACCAATTATAAAAGCCTTCAGTACATCTTCAAGCAGAAGGAGTTAAATCTGCGAAAAAGGCGGTGGTTAGAATTGTTAAAATATTATGATGTGAATATTTTATACCACCCCGGAAAAGAAAATGTAGTAGCCGATGCGCTTAGCTGCCGATCAATGGGTAGTTTATGTGAAGTTCCTCCAGAAAGGAAAGAAATGATTCATGAGCTTTACCAGCTAGCTAATTTTGGAGTGCGCGTAATTGATTCAGGTAGTGCAGGCATGGGTATTAATGATCCCACGATTTTGTCTCTGAATGTTGAAGTGAAAGAGCGTCAGTATGAAGATCCGCAGTTGAGCCACTATAGAGACTCATTTCATGAAAAAGAGAGATCTCCATTTAAAACTTCGATGGATGAGATCCTTAGATACCATGGCAGGCTATGTGTTCCGAATGTCGCAAAATTCCGCCGACGAATTTTGCAAGAAGCCCATTACTCTCGGTATTCTATTCACCCAGGTGCAACAAAGATGTATCACGATCTCAAATTGATATATTGGTGGGATGGCATGAAGAGAGACATAGCAGAATTCGTAGCCCAATATCCAAATTGCCAGCAAGTAAAGATCGAACATCAGAAGTCAGGAAGGTTATTGCAAGCGATGGAAATTCCTACGTGGAAATGGGAGATTATCAATATGGATTTTATTATAGGATTGCCCCATTCCCGAGGCAAGTATGATTCTATATGGGTAATTGTGGACAGATTGACAAAGGCATCTCATTTTCTCCCAGTCAGAACCACGTACTCCGCAGAAGATTATGCAAGATTGTATCTCAAAGAGATTGTGCGACTTCATAGTGTTCCATTATCCATTATTACAGATACAGGAGCACAGTTCACACCTAAGTTCTGGACATCCTTTCAGGAAGGTCTAGGTACCCAGGTGAAGCTTAGCACGGTATTTCATCCACAGACTGATGGACAAGCAGAGCGTACTATTCAAACTTTAGAAGATATGCTACGGGCATGTGTATTAGATTTCGGTGGTAGCTGGGATGATCACTTATCCCTTATTGAGTTTGCTTAGAACAATAGCTACCATTCCAGTATCCAAATGGCTCCGTATGAAGCCCTATATGGAAGGAAATGCAGGTCCCTAATTGGATGGTTTGAAATAGGAGAGGTACAACTAATAGGCCCGGAATTGATTCCGCAAGCGGTAGAAAAAGTCAAAGTAATCTGGGATCGATTGTTGACAGCCCAAAGCCACCAAACATCTTATGCAGATAATCGCTGACGAGACTTGGAATTTCAGGTTGATGATTGGGTATTTTTGAAGGTATCGCCAATGAAGGGAGTGATGAGATTTGGCAAGAAAGGGAAATTGAGTCCCCGCTACATTGGACCTTATTGAATTATCCGTAAGGTGGGCCGAGTAGCCTATGAATTGGACTTGCCTTCGGAGCTTGAATCGGTTCACCCAGTTTTTCATGTCTCAATGCTTCACAAGTGTGTTGGAAATCCCAAGAGCATTGTTCCGATAGATGATGATCAAGTGACAGAAAAGTTAGCATATGAAGAAGTACCCATTGCCATCTTAGACAGGCAAGTACGAAGACTTCGAAATAAGGAAGTGACTTCAGTTAAGGTCTTATGGCGGAATAACAATCGAGGAGAGATGACTTGGGAAGTGGAAGAGAAAATGAAATCCAAGTATCCACACTTATTCCAACCCCCAGGAGAGGTTCAAGATGAAATGCCGACAATATAAGGTATGTAGGCAGTAAATGAAGTGTAATAATTAGAGTATCTGAACACCCCTATTCCCATCATTACTCAGATATTATGTCCCCTATCTTCGGGAGCTTTCGTAAGTCTTTCTTAGAGTTTTATTATGTTGTAACCCTGTGAGGCAGATTATTATCGGTTGTTGTGACAGCATGGTAGCGCTATATTACAGGGGAGACTCTGGCGAAATTTTTGTAGAATTCCCGAGTACTTAACATTCGAGGACGAATGTTCCAAAAGGGGGTTGGAATGTTACACCTCGGAACTTTGGGTTGCAGAGCGGCGAAGGGACTAACGAAAGTTAAGGTGAACATGATGTCCCTACAAGTAAGAAGGGATACTTAATAATCCTAATTAAGATTCCAAAGAAGTTAAAGGCAAGGGGGAAAAGCTCGTTAAATGAAACTTCACCGCAGTTCTGCAAAAAAGGGGGGTTCGACTGTCGTTCTTTGCACCATCGAACGAGTCGGGGCTCCGTCGATTGTGTCATAAATTTTAGCTGGAGCGAAGACCATTCAACGAACAGGTCGATGCTCCGTCGATCAGTTCGACGAACTGTCCTTCTCACCGTCGAATGAAAGGAAATGACAGATTGCTCACTGGAAATTTAATGGCTTCGACGGCCAGATCGATGCCCCGTCGATCGAACCGTACATCTTGGACGAGACTGATTTCATGAATTAATATAAGGACCTTCCTCCATTTTATTTCATTTCATCTTCCACTCTCCTCTTTCCAAGAACCCCCTAGAACCTTCTCCATCATTCACCCACAAGAAAATCAAAGGAAAACCTTTGTCAACTACACCAAATCCATGAAATCAAGTGTATGAAACCCATTAAAAGTTCATCTAAGCCAAGAAAACTCAAGAGAAGTGAGTTAGGGTTTTGGTGCAAGAAGAGAAGCTCCACTTGAGTATTGTTCATCCATCATCTAAGGTAAGTTTTATGACCCTTTTATATGGTTTAAGTGGTTGAAAGTTGTAACATTTGGATTGTGGAAAGACATAGAAATTGGGTCATGAATATGTGAATAATGTCATTGTTGAGTAGTAGTTTGGGGTGGATGATGAATATTGGTATGTTGTGATTGTAAATATGTTATGTACGACATCTAGAATATGTAATAAGTATTATTTGTGAAAAAGTGCAATAATGAATTATGACCATAGTTGTGGAGAAATCAAAGAGAAATGATGAATTGTGGGAAGTGTAGGTAAATGATGATTGTTGTTGCTATATTGTGAATGTGGTTATTAACGTTTGGGAGTTGATATAGAATGTGGGAAAAGTAGTATAAACAAAGGAAGTGCTGCCCAATTTTCCCTAGAAATAGTGAAATGTTCTTATAGCCGAGTAACTAATGTCAATGCGATTCCTCTTGACGGTAGAAACGTGGGCACCAAAGGAAACCAAGCGAACGATAGATTAGTCAAGCGCAAAAGGTATGTGAGGCTACTCCTTTCTTTCTATGGCATGAATCCTATAGCATGACTTCTCTTTTTTCTCCATGAATCTCTTAAGTTCCGGAAAGATATGAGTCTATATCCCTAAATAGCTACACAAGGTAATGAGTTAAAGTACAAAAGTTATAGATGTTCATGATATGATGTTCCTAAAGCGGTAATGATGTCATTTATTTCTTACACTCACCTCATATACTATTCCCTTCAAGGTGAGGCAGGATGTTAATGAGTGCTCCACAAGGAAATCGGGGAATCACGACCTTCCGTCACCCCGATAAAGCATAGTTGTCCTTGAGTCTTTATGCATGCACTATGATGAGCATATTATGATGATGATATAACACCGCGCCAAATTGGCCGGGTAGTCACCGCTAAGGCGGGCAGCTATACACCATGGCCAGACGGCATGGGCAGACACCACTAGTGGGCGGCATGAGATGATACCCCGGACGCGGGAGGCCTGGACGCAGGCTAATGATTATTTACACCGATCCGATATGGACGGGCAGCTTATATATAGTTTTGCATATATGATATGATGATGATTATGAGTAAGCTAGCATGCATCACTTCCTTTCTATTTGACAGTCAGATACAGATGTTCCTTATTGATACTTGTTACACCTCGGAAATTTCCAATCTCGTACAGTGAATAGGCTAACGAAGAATACGAGTATACGATTTGTTAATAAGAAGGGAACGACGTTTGATGACCCTAAGTAAGATTTCAAAGGCGATTGCAATAAGAGATAGGTTATGCTCCATAAGGACTAATTATAGGTTCTGAAAATGTGAAAAGTTGCAGGTTTGCACTTTGGCCCAGTCGATCGTAAAATGAAGTACGGACCGTAAAATAATTTACGGGTCGTAAACTGCCATGTCGTATTTCAACTTCCAAAACTTCAACTTTCTGCCAAGGACTTGAATGGTTAAATACGACTTGAAATACGGACCGTAAACTGAAATACTACCCGTAAACTGAGTTCGTAAATCACCATGTCTCAGCCTGACTTTCTGGTTTTGTCATCCTTTAATACGCCCACAGAATACGGACCGTAAAATGGAATACGGATCGTAAACTGAGTTTAGGACCACTGTGCACTTTCAACTAATGTTCATTCCGAATCAGATTTTAAGTCATTAAAGAGGAGACCCAAGCTCATTAAATCATTTTATTTTCCACACCACTTCTCTCTAGAAACCTCTAGAATATTCTCCACTCCTCATCTACAAGGAAACAAAGGAAATCAAAGATCAATATCAAGAATTCAAGTGAATCAAGTCTATGAAACTCATCAAACTTCATCCAAGTTAAGAAATTTCAAGAAAAGTGAACTACGGTTTTGGTGCAAGAAGAGTAATACCACTCAAGGATTGTTCCTACAACATCTAAGGTAAGTTTTATGGCATTTACATGTTATTTAGGGTATGGAAGAGTTGAAACACTTGGATTATAGAAGGATGTAAGAAATGGGTCATGAAAGTGTGAATAGTAGCATTGTCGAGTAAAGGTTTGAATTGAGCCATGGTCATTGATAATTTGTGATTATAAGATGTTATGAAATGTCATTTAGAACAAGGAATAAGTGTCCTATGTGAGAAAAATGCAATAATGAACCATGGCCATGATTATGGAGAAATTAAAGACAAATTGTGAAATACGGATATTGTAAACGAATGATGACTGTTGTCTATCATATCGAGAATGTTGTTATGAACGTTTGAGAGTTGATATAGAATATGGGAAGAGTTGTATAAATGAAGGAAATGCTGTCCAATTTTCTCTAGCGTTAGTAAGCCGTTTTTATAATTGTTAGCTAATGTCGGTACGAATTCTCTTGAAGGTAGAACGTATGCACTAGGGGAGAACAAGCAAGCGATAGATTACTAAACGACAAAGGTATCTGAGGCTAGTCCTTTCTATCTATTGGCATGAATCCTAAAGCATGACTTCCTATTTTCTTCATGAGTCCTACATTCCGGAAGGCTAAAAGTCTATGTTCATGAATAGCTACATAAGATAAAAGATATATATATTATGAGCCCTATAATGATATGATGAATCCTATAACGTAAGTGATGTTATTTATTGTTTACACTCACCTTACATTCTAATTCCTTCAAGGTGAGGCAGAATGTCAATGAATGCTCCATAATGAAATCGAGGGGGGGGGGGGGGGGGAACACGACCTTATGTCACCCCGATGATATACAGTTGCCTTTGAGTTTCCATGTATGCATATATTATGATGAGTATATTGTGATGAGCATAATGATGATGATATTACACCGCACCTATATGGCCGGCCATTCACCGCTAAGGCGGGCAGCTATACACCATGGCCAAAGGGCATGGGCAGACACCACTAGTGAACGGCATGAGATGATACCCCGGACGCGGGAGGCCTGGACGCAGGCTAATGTTATGATTATCACACCGTACCTATATGGGCGGGCAGCTTATTCATTTATGCATATATGATATGACGATGAGTGTGAGTAAGACAATACGCATTACTTCTTTTATATTTGACAGTCAGATACAAATGTTTCATATTGATATTTCCTTTGTATCATTGTCTTATTTGATTGTTTATGCCTCTCATACTCAGTACAATGTTCGTACTGACGTCCATTTTCTTTGGACGTTGTGATCATGCCCACAGGTACATAGGGAGGAGAGCTTGACCCAGAATCGTAGTAGCTGTCAGCCGATTGAAAGCACTCCTTTGTTCCGGAGGTGCTTGATTATTCTTTTGTGTATATTCATGTATATTTATTTTGGGCATGACTGGGTCTTGTCCCGACTCTATGTCTAGCACTCCAGTGGAGGCTCGTAGATACGCAGTGTGAGTTAGATGGTCTTACGAGATGTTATTATGTGCATATATTATTTTGATGGCCGAGAGGCATATGTATATCAAAGTATTTATGTTTCCATATGAAATATGATTTTCCTACAATTTGAGTATAAATGTGATAAAAGAGCACTAAATGAGCATGATGAGTAATAGAACGAGCGGTGCTCGGTGGTTAGCCCCCGGTACCCGTCGCGGCCCCTAGCTGGGTCGTGACAATACTTCTTTTATTTCATTCATGTGATATTACTGTTTATGCCTCTCATACTCAGTACAATGTTCGTACTGATGTCCGTTTTCTTTGGACACTGTGTTCATGACCACAGGTAGACCTGGAGGTGATCTTGATCCAGACTCGTAGGAGCTGTTAGCTGTTTTGAGAGCACTCCATTGTTCCGGAGGTGCTTATGGTTATCCTTTTATGTACATGTATGTTTTGGGCACGACGGGATCCTGTCTCGTCCGTATGTCTAGTACTCTAGTAGAGGCTCGTAGATACGCAGTGTGGGTAAAATGGTCTCACGAGGTTGCTACCATGCATATATTATCTCAATGACCAAAAGGCTTGTGCATATAAAAGTATTTATATCTTCAAATGAAAGATGATTTTTCTTATAACTTGAGTATGATTTTGATAAAAGGACGTTTAATGAGTATGATAAGCAGTAGAATGAGGGGTGCTCGGTGGCTAGCCCCGGGTACCCGTCGCGGCCCCTGGTCGGGTCATGACACGGAAAACTATGTTGTTTATTGTGACGCCTCAGCTATCGGATTGAGCTGTGTATTGATGCAGCATGGTAGATTTATTGCCTATGCTTCCAGGCAGTTGCGGAAACATGAAAAGAACTTCCCGACCCACAATCTTGAGTTAGCAACGATTATTCATGCTTTGAAGATCTGGAGAAATTATTTGTATGGTATTCATGTTGATATTTACACCGATCATAAGAGTCTCCAGTATATTTTCAAGCAGAAGGAGTTGAATCTACGGCAGAGGCGATGGTTAGAATTGCTGAAGGACTATGATGTGAGTATTTTATATCACCCTAGAGAAGCAAATGTGGTGGCCGATGCTCTTAGCCACAAATCTATGGGCAGCTTATGTGATGTTTAGTCGGAGAAGAAAGAATTAGTTCACGATCTCCACCAGCTAGCTAGCCTCAGAGTTCGTTTAATTGATTCAGGCAATGCGGGAATTGATATTCATAACCCAGTTGTTTCATCCTTAGACAAAGATGTAAAAAGGCGCTAATATGAAGATCCCCAGTTGAGTCATTATAAAGATACACTTCCTCAAAAAGAGAAGTCACTGTTTGAGGTTTCTGCAAATGGAGTTCTCAGGTTTCGAGGCAGGCTATGTGTGCCAGATGTGGCAGGACTACGTCGTCAGATTCTGGAAGAAGCTCATCACTCCCGTTATTCTATTCACCCAGGAGCGACAAAGATGTACCATGATCTCAATTTAGTGTATTAGTGGGATGGAATGAATAAGGATATAGCGGAATTTGTAGCTCAGTGTCCAAACTACCAACAAGTGAAAATCAAGCATCAAAAACCAAAAGGATTGTTACAAGCCATGGAAATTCCAACCTAGAAATGGGAGGTGATCAACATGTATTTTATTGTAGGGTTGCCTCGTTCTCGGCGTAAGTATGACTCCGTGTGGGCAATCGTGGACAGACTGATGAAATTAGCCCATTTCCTTCCGGTCAAAACTACATATTCAGCAGAAGATTATGCAAGGTTGTACCTTAAGGAGATAGTGAGACTTCATGGTATCCCAGTATCTATTATCTATTATCACAGATAGAGGAGTACAATTTACTGCTAAATTTTGGAAATATTTCCAAGAAGGTTTGTGATGCAAGATTAAGAACGAAAATAACAAGAATTTCAAGAAAATTAAGAGATAGATAATTTGACACAACTTAAGACTAAATTTAGCAACCCAAGTTATAGAAAACTAAGACCTCTAAATTAGAATCAAAAGGAACACCAAATTCTTAGGATGACCAAGAGGGATTTGGAATCCCTAATAACGAATCCTCTCAATAATAATTCAATCCAAGGCTTACAAAAGCTCCCACACTCAAAGTGTTTACAATCTCAAATGACAATAATCAAAATAGTCTAAGTCTTCCAAATGAAAGAAACTACTATTTATACTAAAGCTCAAAAGAAGGCAACTACATTATTACACTTTTACCCTTAATGAAGTAAGGGCCTTGTTTGGGTGTCTTCTTTTGGGCAAAGAACTTGAAATTGCAAATCTTCAAGTAATAGCCACATTGCAAGCATGACCATCTTCAACCCTCTTCTCCAAACCATCCTCCCATGCTATCATGAACGCTTGAAATCCCTGGGAAGGTTCTAGAATGTATTCAAGTATGTCCCTCCTCATGAACAATGCTTGCATAGCTTGAAGTTCCCTCGCTTGGGTCCTTGTAAAAGGTCTTGATGCCACTCGAATTGTATCATTCTCCCTTCTTGAAGAGAATTTGTCCTCAAATTTAAGGGATCATCATCTTGCACCACCATAGGAGAGAGATCACACACATTGAAGGTGTTATGGACTTGGTATTCTGGTGGAAGATCAATTTTGTATGCATTATCATTGAGTCATTCAAGTAATTCAAACGGACCATCTCCTCTAGGCATCAACTTGGTATTTTTTTTGTCGGGAAACCTCTTTTTCCGAAAATGTACCCAAACCCAATCACCCGGTTCAAGCACAACTCGTTTGCGGCCCTTGTTGGCTCTCTTGGCTGTTTCTTGGTTCTTTTTCTCAAGGTAAAGCCTCACCTTCTCATGCAACTTCTTCATGGCCTCGGCTCGATTGTTGCCATCTAAAATCAACACAACATCTTGAGACAAAAGGGTTACATCTAAAGGGGTTAGGGGGTTAAAACCATAAACCACTTCAAAAGGTGACATGCCAATAGTGCTATGAATGACTCTATTGTAAGAAAATTCAACAAAAGGCAATTGTTCTTCCCAAGATGGTAGTTTCCCTTTAACCATGGCCCTAAGCATAGAACCCAAGGTCCTATTGACAACTTCGGTTTGGCCATCGGTTTGTGGGTGACAAGAGGTAGAAAACAACAATTTAGTACCAAGTCGTCCCCACAATTCTTTCCAAAAGTGGCTAAGGAATTTGGGATCCATATCGCTCACAATGGTTTTGGGAATGCCATGCAACTTTACCACATGTTCAACAAACAAATATGCAAAATGAGGAGCATCATCAACTTTATGACAAGCAATGAAATGGGCCATTTTAGAAAATCGATCAATCACAACAAAGATGCTATCTTTACCCCTTTTTGTTCTAGGCAAACCCAATACAAAATCCATTGAAATATCAACCCAAGGTTGTTCAGGAGTGGGAAGAGGGGTATACAAACCATGGGGAAGGAGTTTAGACTTGGCTCCACAACACTCAATGCGTTGGCCACAAATCGTAGCTACATCCTTCCGCATATGAGGCCAATAAAATTTCTCCTCAATCCCCAAAGTCTTATCAATTCCAAAATGTCCCATCAATCCCCCATTGTGTGCCTCCCTCGCAAATAATTCCCTCTAAGAGCTCATGGGCACACACAAATGCTTGTTTTTGAACAAGAAACCATCAAACCTAGAATAGGGAGTAGAAGACCTATCCCTAATCCACCTCTCCTTTTCCCACTCTTTGCAATCTAGAAAGATTTTAGCAAAGACGGGGTCCTCGAGATACAATGTCTTCAAGCTTTCAAGACCCATCAATTTGGAAGACAAGGTATTAAACAGAACATGTTTCCTTGATAGGGCATCCTCCACTACATTCTCCTTTTCCTTTTTGTATTGGATTACATAAGGGAAGGTTTCAAGGAATTCAACCCATTTAGCATGCCTTTTGTTTAACTTTCCTTGGGCCTTAAGATGTTTTAAGGATTCATGGTCGGTCCTAATCACAAACTCTTTAGGCCACAAGTAGTGTTGCCAATTACCCAAAGCTCTAATCAAAGCATACAATTCAAGATCATAGGTGGAATAATTCAACGTCGCACCCTTAAGCTTTTAACTAAAATAGGCAATGGGTTTATGGTCTTGCATCAAAACGGCACCAATACCTACTTTACTAGCATCACATTCAATTTCAAATATTTTGTCAAAATAGGGTAATTGCTACAACGGTGCGGAGCTAAGCATTTGTTTTAGAATTTCAAAAGCCTTTGCTTGCTCCACACCCCAAGAAAAAGGTTTACCCTTTCGGATTACCTCGGTCAAAGGAGCGACTATTGTACTAAACCCCTAAACAAACCGCCTATAAAAACTATCCAATCCATGAACACTTTTAATATCACCAATTGATTTAGGAGTTGGCGAATTCTTAATAGCGTCTAATTTGGATTCATCAACCTCAACGCACCTTGAACTCATAACAAAACCTAAGAAAACAACTTCATCAACACAAAAAGAGCATTTAGCAACATTAGCATAAAGTTGTTGTTGTCTAAGCACTTCCAACACACATTTCAAGTGAATAACATGCTCATCCATGGTTTTACTATACACTAAAATATCATCAAAGTAAATAACCACGAATTTGCCAATAAAGGTTTCATCACATGATTCATCAAACGCATAAAAGTATTAGGAGCGTTAGTGGGGCCAAAAGGCATCACCAACCATTCATATAGACCAAACTTGGTCTTGAATGCGGTTTTCCACTCATCTCCGGGTTTCATCCGGATTTGATGATACCCGATCCTAAGATCAATTTTAGAGAATATGCATGAACCATTCAACTCATCAAGCATGTAATCAAGACGAGGTATGGGATGATGATACTTTACCGTTATCTTATTGATGGCACAACAATTAACACACATGCGCCATGATCCATCTTTCTTTGGCACCAAAATCACGGTCACGGCACAAGGGCTCATACTTTCTCGCACAAATCCGTTTTCAAGGAGCTCATACATTTGTCTTTGAAGCTCTTTAGTGTCATCCGGGTTGGCTCTATAAGCTAGTTTGTTTGGCAATTGAGACCCCCGGGAAAAATTCAATTTTGTGTTCAATTCCCCTCAAGGGTGGTAACCCTTTTGGGAGTTCCGTTGGGAACACATCATCAAATTCCTGCAAAAGAGAAGAAATAGAACTCGGAAAAGAAGGGGTTAGCTCATTAGTGTGCAATGCATAGTCCCTATGCATGAGGAGAATCACTGGTTGACGCTCCCCCAATTCCTCCCTAATTTCCGCATAATTTATCAAAAGACACACCTTGGTTTTTCTCTAAGCTCTCCTTTCTTTCCACTCACCCCTTGAGAACTACTCTCCTCTACTCCCTCCACATTCTTCTTTTGCAATGCACTATGACCCTTCTCCTTCAACTCCCTCAATTTGTTATAGATCTTACCCACTTGGGAGGGGGTCATGGGACTTGTACATACATAATATCAGACGTGGCTCCACACTGGTGCCTATAACCATATATACTGCATAGAAGCCGGCAAGGCTATCAGACTATACATAACGTACCAAATCATACATACACGCAGCCGATAGGGCTGCCACGGCGGATGGGCCGCCCAAACACATTTCACACAACGCGTCCAAACAAAACTGTACATTACCCACGTTTATGTCTACAGACCTCTAATACAGAACGACAGAATCAAATGGCGGGACAGGGCCCCGCCGTACCCGGAATAAACATAAACATATACATCGGAAGAGTATGTACCCAAAATGTCGGCTCCGGAACAAAGGGAGCACTCCGAACCGCAGAATGGAAATCCTACGCCGATGGGTCACCAAAACGTGAGTCTGTACCTGCGGGCATGAAACGCAGCCCCCGAAGAAAGGGGGCCAGTACGAAAGATGTACTGAGTATGCAAAGCATGAAGTACAGAAAACAAAGGCATAACCGAAGTAAAATGTACAGAAGGTGAGCACAATAGCCAGAACACCAAAGTGTTGCATCTGACGTACCAATCATACATAAAAGGTTCCGGAAAACAAATACAGCAATCAAAATGACAAAATACTTTGCTTTCTTTTGAAACACATTTCCGTCTCATACACACAGAAAATCAAACACACAATTACCGCGGCCAAAAGTCCAGCGGTTAGCATCCCAAACCCGACATACCGCGGTCAGGGGTCCAGTGGTCACTGTCGTAGATACCGCGGTCAGGGGTCCAGCGGTCAACATCACAAATGCGGCATACCGCGGTCAGGAGTCCAGCGGTCAGTGTCGCACACACCGCGGTCAGGGGTCCAGCGGTCAATATCACATAGTGCGCACAATAATATAAATGCCAATTATATTACTTTCCCAAACATAAATCACACATGCCAGAATCGTATATCAGGAAAGATACAGAAGGTAAGTAGCTTATCCAGAATATCAGAATACTTACTTTTATATCATACAAGAATAGCTCAAGTGAAACAAACGAAGGAAGTTTCGGAACTTGTGGGCCCACCTCGGGTCAAGTCAAGGTGGTGGATACAAATTACAAACATTGGACTCTATGGATGTCATCCATGAAGGTTTCAAAGCAATCCGAATACGCTTGCGGCAGTTATGGATGTTTAGACACTTCTCCAACAAAACATAAGAATTATAGTTCAATTAAATTGAACGAATAGTATTCAAAATCAAACTCGGGTTTCGATGAACAGAATTGTTCCCGAGGCTCAAGTCTGGACCTAGTTTACCTAGGACATGCCAAAAGAAGGAAAGGGTGAGCTTTACATACCTTAGTTGCGCCTTGCGCTCGCTCAAATTCAATTCCCGCTTCGCCCAAAATCTACAAATGGTCATATTTACCAATTGTTAATAGTAAGACTCTTAGCATTCAAATCTTTAATTCATTACTTGCCCACAAAAATTTGGGCAGCATTTCCCCTATACATATAGCATCCCCAAGACCTAGCTCGGCTCAATATATCAACAACAACAACCCAACAATCCAACAACATCAATAATTATCATAAAACGCACTATAACATAAATAGCCCTCTTTTTACATAAGGCGACACTTTCCATTCCAACTTCACCATATCAAGCTAATATCATTATTCTCATATTCATTTGCTAACTCAAGATTATTCAAACATATTTCAATAACATTCCAAACAATATTCACGAATTCAAGTATTTCCACCGATTCCATATTCCATCCGAAACTTCAACGAATGCAACAACACTACCAACTTACATTGTTTTCTTCCAAATTCATCAACAACTACCAAAGTTCACATTTAATATTCTTATTTTCACAATTATACGAAAATCATATAAAAATCACATAAATTCCCCATAACGACACACAACCCATTTCAACCAAATTCATACAACTTTCACTTCCAATATAAATTCCACCATAACCATAACTAGATTACAACATAAAGTTCAACTCATATTGTCTATACATTAACACACACACACGGCCACATGTTCATATGCATACCCGCTTTGCAAACTTCCATATTTCTATGAATTCTACTAATTTCCACATATTACAACATAAACAAACCTTCATAACATATAGAAGGAGATGGAATCTTACCTTTCTTCACAACTTCTCCACTTAACTAAGGTTGGGATTTTATTCCAAAGAGTGATTCTCTCCTTCCAACAATCATACCATGTTGAAGAGGGCCTTCAAATTAGTGGGAATACATGAAGAAACAATTTTTTTGAACAAGATTTTTGATCCTCTTTTCTCCCTCTCTTTGGCCGAAACCCTCTTCCTTTTTCTTGCTCTAGTTTTTGTTTTCTTGAACCTTCTTGAAATAAAAGGAATTATGGCCTCTTTTCCTAATTTATTGTCTTGATTAATTAAGACATGGGCTTGGGCCATTTTTTAAGTGCCATGGCCGGCCACCCTCCAAATGTTGGGCCTTGTCTTCATTTTTTGTTTTGAGCCCAATTTGTTATGGGCCATATTTTGTAATTCCCGAAACTAATTTCCGAAATTTCAATTTTTGCCCTTAGCCTCCTTCCATATTTCCACATCAATATTTCCCATGAACAACTTATATGTTGGACAAAATCAAAATATAGCCTTGTCTTTAACTTGTCACAATTATTTTCAAATTTTTCGGATATGAAAAATTGCGGGATATAACAACTGTGGACAAGGGTGTACTGGTTAGTTCTCCCATTATGGTTGACGGACCTATCATATTGCCATGGTACTAGTAGCATTGGCACAACTCCTACTATCAATGATTATGATGGTAGTGTTTTGGTTAATGATGCACTTGGAATGGAAGAGATTTTTCCATTGACTTGGGTCATCTATTGCCTTACTTATCATAGTCCTTCGCACCACATAGAGAGGTACAATAGGCTCATCATCACCCTCAACACCATCCCCTTCACTATCATGTTATTCATTCTCATGATCGCCCTCGTCATCTCCTTCCTCACATTCTTCCTCATCTTCCCTACAAATGTCTCTCAAAATAAATGCTCTATGCTTAGGGCATTCACTTGTTCTATGACCGAAGCCATGACATTTAAAGCATTGAATATAAGTTTTCGTACCTCCTTCTTTTGGAACAAACTTCGGAGGTTGTTTGTCAACTTGCTTCTTAACTTGAGTATTCTTCACAAAGGGTTTCTTGGCTTCTTGCATGGGGCCCTTATTCTTTTGCCAATTAGAAGAGGAAGCTCCTCGTTCTTTGTTATTGTTCAATGAACTCACATAGCACCTTGACTTATTGATTTTATCTTATTTGAGACCCTCCTGTATTTCAATAGCCGCTTGAAGGGTTTCTTCAATGCTCCCATAGTTGTGGAGTCTCATTTGGGAGACAATGTCACCATTTAACCCGGCTCGGAACCGAGTCATAGCATTTAACTCATCCTCTTCAAATTCAATTCTCATCTTTACGAGTTGGGACTCATCTTTAGTATTCTTCCACACTCTTTTTATTTTGCCTCAAGGTATATTCCTTCTTGAGTTGTTCTTGCTTGTAGCGTTCGGTGACATACTTACACCGCATGGCGTCCTTCAATTCATCCCAAGTAGGTGTGGGAGGAAATCCAATAATTTTTCTTTCTTTCACTTGAGTTTCCCACAATGTGGAGGCGTACCCTTCAAATTGAGCAATGGCGTAAGAGGCCTTTTTTACCTCGGACATGTCATTCGTCAAGAATATTCAATCATAATGCATCACCCAGTCAAGAAATGTATCGGGTCACTTCCTCCTTTGAAGGTCGGGAGAGTAACTTTAATTGAATTGAGACTCGTGTCTCTCCCTCCTCCATAACTATGGTTTCCATTCAAATCTCTATCGTCATCATAGCCTCGATGGTCACGACCTTGGTAGCCATCACGAGCTTGGTACCCTTCTTTCCTACCCATGTGAAGGTTAGGACTATGCCTTCGATAACCTCCTTGTGCTTGCCCTCGTTGCCTCCAACCTTGGTCACCATATCATTCGTGCTCAAGTATAGCTTCTTCTATCTCATCGTTATTTGGTTGTTGGATGTTTGGATGGTGCTGGGATGGCATAGGTACATTTAGGTGTGGGTCATTTGGGAGTGGATCATTTGGATGTGGGCTATTTGGAGTTTGATCTTGTGGGGGTGGGTTGTTCTGTTGGCCTATGGGAATGTTGTTTGGTGGGGTGAGAGTTGTGTTTTGAGGAGTGTTTTGTGGAGTATTTTGGGGAGTGGGGTTATATAGATGATGGAAGGTACCGGGTGACAATGTAAGTGAAGTGCTTCGAGTAGCTCCACTTGTGCCTCCTTGGTATTGCACTCGGGGTAAATACGAGACCTCCCTACTACCTCCTTTAATTGCTTCCACCCTACTTCCCAAGTTTTCCATTCGACCATCCATGCTTTCCATTCGACCACCCATACTCCCAACTTTATCATTCAAGGCTTGCAAGGCTCTCATTACATCAACTAGTGTGAGCTCCCCGGTGGGAACTCGTGTTTCATCCTCCATAGCCATGGTACCTATTAAAGACACTCAACAAAATGAGCAAACACGTTATATTAGTAAAATCAACTCACAATTTCTCAAGTATGCGTACCTTTAATTGCCTCACAAGTTTCTTTCGCCAAAGATTGTGTGCTTGTTAATGTCGACTAGTCACAAGGTCTCAAATTCTACTCTTGGTCGGAATAGATTCTTATTAGACTAAGAAAGATGGATGACCCAATTCAATCTAACGGACTTGAACCAAGAAATTAACAACGGAGCAAAAATGAAGAAAAGCACGAAAGAATTGGCACAAAAGAAATGAGGACGCAAGAACTAGCAAACATAAGTAGGAACAACTACTAGATGGCTACTATTTAGGAGACACAAGAAAATGGAATGCAAAAATTGGGAAATAAATCAAACTTCGAGCCCGGGTAGGTGATAACTTGAAAACGTGGTCTAGAAGTCTCAAATTATCCAAGGTATCAATTTGAAATAATGAAAATTTTAAAATTTCTATACTCTTTTGTTTTTTGGTACCTACCAAAGGACTAGGGAAACAAGACCAACAACTAAGGATCAAGAAAGTTTTGAGAAATGGAAGTGGGTTGAAATGAAATTTGGACTTGAAAAGGTACCTTGAGTATACGGTTTGAGCTTGACAAAATATGGTCCGTATTGCGGTTTATGGTCCGTATTTAGTGATGTTAAAAACAGAATGTTCCTTGCCTTTTGCGACCCACAAGATACGGGCCGTATTTTGTTTTACGGTCCATATTTAACGATGTCTTTCCTAGGCAGAATGCTCCAATCCTTGGTCATTTTATACGGTTGGGGAATACGGTCCGTATTGTGATTTACGGTCCGTATTGTGGTTTACGGTCCATATTTAACGAGTTTGCCAAATTCCAGTGAGCTACAATTTCAAGATCCAAGTTTACGACCCCATATTACGATCCGTAATGTGGTTTACAGTCCGTAATTTGCAATCTTCCCAGCTTCAGTGATTTTCGTGTTGAACTCGATCTTCTCGAAATTTGGACCGAATTTCTTGGATCTGATGACGTTCCTAGGCCCACTCAACCTAGTATTTACCCTTTTAGGGTAGAAAAACACTTTTCCCCAAATCTTGACTTGAAAACTTTGGATTAAATGCCCCTTTGGAGAGTCTTCTTCCTTATGAAGATTTGAAGGTCTTCAAGAACACCAAAAATTTCAAAATTTCAACTACCATCAAATCAACTTGTTTTTCCTTCAATTTTCAGATCTAGACTCCCCAAGACTGGTAGAACAAAGACCAATAAGTTTCAAGTACCAACTTCACCCAAATCAACAAGACCCACTTTAAGTTTTTTCAAAAGCTTCAACTAAAAAATGGTGGATTCTTCAATATTGGCCCGATTGATACGAAATTTGAAGTTTGAAACCCTAACGTACTAAGGAACAAGAATATTATAACAAAACGACAAAACAAACAATTTTTTGGGGGTTTTCTAGGATTTTCGATTTTTATAGTAACAAACCCTAGGCTAGATTTGATAGAACAAATCTAATCCAAGCTCTGATACCAATTGATGTAAGATTAAGAACGAAAACAACAAATATTGCAAGAAAATTAAGAGAGAGATAATTTGACACAACTTAAGACTCAATTTAGTAACCCAAGTTATAGAAAACTAAGACCTCTAAATTAGAATCAAAAGGAACACCAAATTCTTAGGGTGACCAAGAGGGATTTGGAATCCCTAATAACCAATCCTCTCAACAAGAATTCAATCCAAGGATTACATAAGCTCTCACACTCAAAGTGTTTACAACCTCAAATGACAATAATCAAAATAGTCTAAGTCTTCCAAATGAAAGAAACTACTATTTATACTAAAGCTCAAAAGAAGACAACTATATTATTACACTTTTACCCTTAATGAAGTAAGGGCCTTGTTTGGGTGTCTTCTTTTGGGAAAAGAACTTGAAATTGCAAATCTTCAAGTAATAGCCACATTGCAAGCATGGCCATCTTCAACCCTCTTCTCCAAACCATCCTCCCTTGCTATTATGAACACTTGAAATCCCCAGGAAGGTTCTAGAATGTATTTAAGTATGTCCCTCCTCATGAACAATGCTTGCATAGCTTGAAGTTCCCTAGATTGGCTCCTTGTAAAAGGTTTTGATGCCACTCGAATTGTATCAGTTTGGGAACTCAAGTGAGGCTCAGCACAACATTCCATCCACAGACTGACAGACAAACTGAACGCACTATTCAAACCTTGGAAGATATGTTAGGGGCAAGCATATTAGACTTCTTGGGTAATTGGGATGATCATTTGCCACTTATTGAGTTTGCCTATAACAACAGTTATCATTCCAGCATCCAGATGGCCCCGTATGAAGCTCTATATGGAAGGAAGTGTTGGTTACCAATTGGATGGTTCGAAGTCGGAGAGACATAATTAATAGGTCCAGAATTGATTTAGCAAGCGCTGGAAATGATCAAACTTATCAGAGACCAATTGTTGACAACCCACAGTCGCCAAAAATCTTATGCGGACAACCGCCGACGAAATTTGGAATTTCAAATCAATGATTGGGTGTTCTTGAAAGTGTGGCCAATGAAAGGCGTAATGAGATTCAGCAAGAAGGGCAAGCTCAATCCCCGGTATAGTAGGCCTTATAAGATTGTACGCAAGGTGGGCTAAGTAGCTTATGAACTGGATTTACCTCCAGAGCTTGAATCAGTCCACCCAGTTTTCCATATGTCGATGCTCCGCAAATGTATTGGAGATCCATCTAGAATCATGCCAGTAAATGATGTTCAAGTTACAGAAAGGTTGGTTTATGAATAGGTACCCATTGCCATACTAGACAGAAAAGTGCAGAGGCTCAGAAATAAACAGGTAGCTTCGGTTAAGGTCTTCTAGAGAAATAATAACCGAGAGGAAATGACTTGGGAAGCAGAAGAAAACATGAAGTCCAAATATCCGCAATTTTTTCCACCCCCGGAAGAGATTCAAGATGAGATGCCATTATCATAAGGTATGTAATGCTTTCTTTTAATGTTTTTGGTCGCGTGTAGCCATATTTTCTTACCATTGTATTATAGCCCTGTGAGGCATTGTTGCTGTGGGCTGTTGTGATAGGATGGTAGCGCCATATTACAGGGAAAACTCTGGCAAAATTTCTGTAGAATTCCCGAGAACTTAACATTCTAAGACGAATGTTCTAAAATGGGAGAGGGGGGCGGGGGGGGGGGGGGGGGGAAGAGACTGTTACACCTCGAAAATTTCATGTCATTGTGCGGTAAATAGACTAACGCAAGCTTAAGGTGAACATAAGGCCCTTATGATTAAAAGAAGGGTACCTGGTGAGTTTAGAGTGTATACGATAAGATTTTGAAGTGACATGAATTAGTGAGACTAAGTTTGTCAAAGGAAGGTGAGGTATAAGTTGTGTTTGGGGAATATTTTGCAACTATCGAGTTAAGGATTGACTGGTAACGCCTTGGAGAAGAGATATGAGGATAATTAGATTGTTAATGAAGTGTTAAACAAGTGTTAAGAAGATTCCATAAGGATTGGAGATCAAACGAAACAACGAGATTAGCTTCGGAAAAATGGAGTTATACGACCACTTATACGGTCCGTATAACCTTTACAGGAAGGGAAAATCCCTGATGGTGAAATACGGTCACTTATATCGGGATAAATTTTTTTTTCTACGTATAAATATATGACCCAAGTTCTAATTTTTCATTTTACATCTTCTCCACTCCTCTCAAGGCCTCTAGAAGGTTCCATACATCTCATTAGCATAAACACAAGGCGAATCAAAGATCAAACACTAATAATTAGTGGAATCAAGTGCAGGGTTCATGGAAGCTAGAAATTTCCTTGGATTAAAGTTAGGGTTTTCTCCAAGTGAAGTATTTTCATCTAATGCCTATTCCTACATAATCAAATTTGAGTTTTATGATCATTTAATGTTATTAAGAATAGTGAAAGGTTGAAATACTTGGATTGGGAAAGAAAGTAGAATATCCAATGTGAAAATGATGGTATTCTTGAATAGTAGTTTGACATGAATCATGACTCTTGATATGTTATGAGTAAAATCTTGTTGTAAATGATACAAATGAAGTTAAAGAAGTATTATATGAGAACGAATACAGTGTTATGCCTATAGTTATGGTCATGAATCATTTCGGTAAGGAATTGTGAGAATTGGATAACGTTGAACTTGAAGAAGTTATTGATTATGATATTATGAATTTTGTTATGGATGTTTGGGAGTTATTATATTATACGGAAAAGTTGTAGAAACAAAGGAGATGCTGCCTAATTTTCGTTAGCTTTAGCTCAAGCTTAAGTATGTTTCCGGTCGTCTATCCTTAGTACGAATTCTCTTGAAGGTAGAATCACGAGCTTGAAAGGTAAACAAGTAAACGATAGAGTTAAGGAGATATAAAGGTATGTGAGGCTAGTCCCCTTCTTTCAAAGGCATGACTCTTATAGTGTGATTTCTTCTTTATATTTCCATGATCTTCTTACACTCTAAAAGAGGAAAGTTAATGATTTTTAAGAGCTTCTTATGAAGTAGAGATAAGATATGCTCCATGACAATGATGATGATAATGATGCTATGATGAGCTCGATATTCTTATTTTTATGATTTCATGAAAGTTGCTTTTTGTTGTTAGTCTCACCTCATGCTTTTAGTTCCTTCAAGGTGAGACACGATGATCATAATTATTCCATAATATAATCGGAGGTTCCCGACCTTACGTTACTCTGATAGATTGATTGCTTTTATTTGAGCTCTCGTGCATGCATTGTCTTATGTATATGTAAGATTACACCGCGCCTATACGGCCGGGCAACACCGCTAAGGCAGGCGGCTTATGGATGATTACACCGTGTCTATATGGCACGGGCAGCACCACTAGTGGGTGGCGTGGGATGATTACCCCGGATGCGGGCTAATGATGTTATTGATTCAGAGAGCTTATGTATGTATATGTGATATGTTTAAAAGGTAAAAGTGAGCATGCATGATTCCGCCTCAAGAGGCAAGCAGTTACATTTATCTTTTCTTCTTATGCTTTCTATGTTTCCTCATTACGTTATCATATATGCCTTACATACTCAGTACATTGTTCGTACTGACGTCTTTTTCTTTTATGGACGCTGTGTTCATGCCCAGAGGTAGACGGTGCGGACCCCTAGGAGCTCTTCAGCAGATTTACAGGAGCACTCCACTACTCCAGAGTCGCCATCTCTTCGTATATTATTTTGTGTACATATTGGGCATGGCGGGGTCTTGTCCCATCCTTACAATTCCTGTACTCCAGTTAGAGGCTCGTAGGTACCTATATGTGGGTTGTAGATGTCATGTAATCTCTTCATTGTACCTTGTACATCATTTTTGTAGCCTTACGGGCCTATGCTTGTTTAGATGTTTTGGGAGGTATTTGGAGGTTGGTTCATGATAAATTGTGTTGAGAGTGATGCATGTCCAGGTGGTCAGCATGAAAATTGGTGCTCGACAGTCAGCTTCGAGTACCTGTCGTGGCCCACGAGTCGATTTGTGACAGAGATGTTGCCATTTTAGATTTTTACAGATTGAGTTCTCAGTTATCGGAACAGGTTATGTGTCTCGGATGTTACAGGATTACGTCGACAGATTTTGGAAGGAATTACTCCAATTATTCCGTTCATCCAGGAGCGACAAAGATGTATTGATGCAAGAAAAATAACAAAGATAGAAAGAAGACACAATTGATAAGCAATTGGACAATAACTAGAAAAACTAGTCCTATTACCTTCCAAAAGGATCAAAGGCACCTATCTTATGCAACAATCCTCAAGAGAATAGCAATCTCTTGCAAATTGAATGATCAAACGGGGGTTGTACAATTTGGAGTCCACCAAATCACAACAAGTCTCAACTAGAGAGAAAAGTTCAATATTCATATATTTCAAGATAGGTTCCAAATGAGAAATCGTTCTAAGTGTAACTTATATAGGTAAAGTCTACACCTGGACTTTAAAATAATAGCCACAAGTTGGCCTTTAAAATACGGCCTCACAGGGCTCCAAATCATTAGCCACACGCATGGGACTCCAAAGTGGGTTCATGGCTATCATAAACGGGTCGTGGGCTCCTCTCCTGGGCACGGAAGTGTCCACGGCTCCTGAAATGAAGACTCCATCCCCAAAGCATAGATGGATGTCATATAAAATCCTGGCTGGACTGTTGGAATATATGATGGCTTGTTTGGATTGCATTGTCACGACCCAATTAGGGGCCGCGACGAGTACCCGATACTTGTACCGAGCACCCCCTATCTCGTATCGTATTCTTATAACTAAGTGGGCTGTATGAACATCATCGTATTTTTTTTGTTGCTTAACATTAACACTAATAGCACAATTATACCACGATGAGAACCACAAAAGTACAAAACATCTGACTGTGCATATCTGTCTACGAGCCTCTAAACATAATACATATCATCACAAAGAGGTTCGGGTACTGCCGAGCCCGGACATGTGCACAAAAGTAGTACCAATGGACTGGAGCTCCGAAACAACTGGAGCACTCTCAATATCTCGCTGGAGAAGCTCCTAAGTGTCAAACCCGTCAACCTGTCTACCTGCGCGGCATGAAAACGCAGCGTCCACAAGAAGGGACGTCAGTACGAGTAATGTACCGAGTATGTAAGGCATGAATAGTAACATAATATGAAAAGTAGAGCATATCATGTAAAAGAGAGTATCCTGTACATATGGAACATGTCATGTGTAGGGCTGTAACTTATGCATGTGAAATATATGATGATAAGCCTGACCTGTACATGGGAGTGCCCCTTAAGGCGGAATCATGCATGCTCACTTTTACCTTTATATATACATACATAATCTGTCTGCATCACATAACATCATTAGCCCGCGTCCGGGGTAATCATCTCGTGCCGCCCACTAGTGGTGGTCGTGCCCGGCCATCTAGGCTCTGTGTAAACATAGCATCCCGCCGTAGCGGTGGTCGTGCCTGGCCATATAGGCTCTGTGTAAACATAGCATCCCGCCATAGCGGTGGTCGTGCCTGGCCATATAGGCTCTGTGTAAACATAGCAGCCCGCCGTAGCGGTGGTCGTGCCTGGCCATATAGGCTCTGTATAACTGTCACATTTCAAGCATGCAAGAGAGCCCAATCAAAAGCTATAACTCTATCGGAGTGACGTAAGGTCGAAATCCTCCGATTACATTATGGAATAATCGTGGTCATTTTGTCTCACTTTGAAGGAACGGTAATTATAAGGCGAGACTATCAACGAAAGATAGCATTTAGAGAAGACATAGAATAAGATCATAAGCCTCTTAAAAAATTACTTCATATACTTTAGAGTCTCTTAGGACACGGAATCATAACAAGGAATAGAATTGAAATCATGAACTAACTCGTTGTCCTTATATTCATAGTAGATCATTAACTTACGACTTTTAGACAAGGAACCATTCTTGTCATAGTCATCATAGACATATTCTTATCATTGTCACCATAGAGGTACTCTCATTAGCATAGTTACAAAACTTGTCGTTTGATAGACGGAACAATAGAGAGGAATCCGAGGGCAATGGGCCCACCTCAGGTCTAATGAGGCGGCGTACACAATTTACGTATGTTACATGTCATGGCGTTACTTGTGAGGGTTTTAGGGTAGTCGGATCCTATTTATGCGAGTTCTAGAGGTTTAGGAAGTTCTTCCAACATTTTACACAATTTTTAATTCAATTCTACTGAATGAAAAAGGGGAAACTTTAGGCGCGGATTCCGGAGGGTAGAGTTATCCCTGAGGCTCACATCCAACATATTACGTCTAAGACATGCCATAGAAAGAAGGGTGAAGCCTTACATACCTCTTTCCGCCCCTTATGCTATTCCAAATTTAAGTCGCAAATCCGCCAAAATCTACAAATTGGTCACAATTACCAAACTTTGATTAGAGCATTTAGAATTGGAATCTTAAGATAATACTTGGGTACCGAAATTTCGGCAGCACTTCCCCTATAAATACATGATTCCCAAAGATCAACTTAGCCAATTCTCATCAACAACAATCCGGGAATTTAACCCGGCCAAACTATCAACATAATATCACCAATCACACTAACAATTTCCATATTCATTCCAAGACACATTATAACAACTCAATCAATTTGCTACTTCTTTCAAAACCTTCCAACTCCAATAAAAACAATAACAACCTTATACTATATATTCCAACAACACCACACTAATATCATTGTCTTCCATACATGTAAGAACATAATTTTCAATTTACATAATCTTCCAAAACAAGCCTCCAACTACTAATACTTCACTAAGATCATTAGGCTTTTATTTGCAACATAAAGTTCACAACACAACAACCAACATACCAAATAAAACTTGCTCACCATTCCTTCATAATTCAACACATATACACGGCTATACATACAATATACACAACACGGCCACCATTATGCATACACAACTACAACCTTTCCAAAATCATTCAACTTCCATTATCAACATAACATTCACAACAATAACAACCAAACACTAAACAAAATACTTGGCACATAATTTCCACACACACACATATATCACACGGCCACCACTCCCATGTTCACATTCCTTATGAATTTCATCCATTTTTGTACACTACAACATACATATACATCCATAACATATAAAAGAGTATAAATTCTTACCTCCTTCTTTGATTCTCCAACTTGCTTGAATTTCCAACTTATGAATATGGACTTTTCTTGCTCCAAAGACCACTCCACCTTACTAGGGGCCCTTCAATTGGTAGGAAATGATTTTTGAAGAAATTTTTGTCAATTTCCTTGGAAAGTTTTGCCCTTGGCCGAAATGCCTATGGAGTTTTGCTCCTTCTTCTTTTTTCTTTTTTTTTGCTCTTGAATTCTCTAGAAAGTTATGGAATTAAGATGACTAATTCATCTTTTAATACCATTCATTAATTCTTTATGGGCCTAAGCCCAACCATATGGATGACTAGGTGGTCCATTTAATTTCCAAGCCCATATATTATTTTGGTCTTACAACTAATGAAAAATTGTTTTTCTCCAAATTCCAAATTTTCCCTTCGTCTTCCTCCATAATTCCACGAATCATATTGCGAATTTCCCTTTATGCCCTTGACCTTTCTTAATATTCCTGCTTCTAAACTCTTCATAAGCAACTCATATGCCAAGCAAAACAAAAATAGGGCCTTGCTTGTAGTCTTCCCGCGATTGTCTTGAATTATCCAATTGTACAAAAATGCGGGATATAACATGCATCATCATCCTCGACCGCATCATGGCACACACGGATCATCATCAGCATGGCTCGATGGAACATTATCATCACGGCTAGCTATGTGGACTACATCATCCTCCCTCTCTTGGAAATAATTCGTCCCCGAATTCGATTCCTGCAACACATGGACGAGAATGAGTATACATAACTTCAAAATCTCACCGAGGCAATAGTTAAGTAGCCTCACAAGAACATAACCATTACATAGTGCTAGAGTGCTACGAAACTTCCCAAAGGTGGTAGAGATTACCGTCATGGCTTTAGACAGTCCAAGAAGAAGCATAAGCCAAGAAAACATACCTTCCTCATGGATTTTGCATGTCGTCATCTCATACCACAATAATGTCCAAGGAGGATCTGTCAAATGGCTCTCCATCTGCTTCACTTTAAAACACACCAAATACTTTTGAAGGCTAAGTACAAAACAAATAGAATAGCTCAAGCCCCAATACCGAAGTAATGTACCATCCCACCCCAAAGTCATTAATTCAAACAAGTTACCCACTTGATCAATTCCATGGTAAAAAATAAGAATGGTCAACACATCAATATTAACACACATCTCAAGCATATAAACAAGTAACTCAAATAGCAAAACCAAACTAGAGCGAAGACGATGTAACCAATTACTAAAAGAGTACTCTAGAGAAGCATGAATCATAAGATACGCGTACGTACCATCCTTGATCCTAGGAAGAGAAAAAGGATCAAACCATGTGTTACACCTTGAAAATTTTCCCCGTTAGCATACAGTGAATAAGATAGCCAAGGGCATGAAATACACGACAACTCGATAAGTAAGAGATTCCATACGATGATCTTAATCGAGACTCGATGACGATAGACGTAAAGGATATGTTATGTATCGGATAGGAATTATGGACGACGAGCTAATGAGGGCATAATGATGTTTTGGAGACAAGTAATAACGTCCCTTAGATTGGTATTGAAGTGTTGAACAAGTGTTAAGAAGGTTCCATAACGATCGGAGATCAAACGAGTCGACGAAAACAGGTTCCGGACAACTGGACATTATACGGCCACACATACTAGCCGTATAAAATCCACGGACCGTATGTCCAGGCCGTAGATCCAGTCACGAATAACATGGCTCACTGGACCAAACATACGGTCCCAACATACGGTCAGTGAAAATTATACGGACCGTATGTGTCACGACCCAACCCCGTGGGCCGCGACTGGTATCCTAATTGGATACCCATACGTACCTACCTGACAGAATCGGCGTACCAGACAGAATATTTCAAATAGGAGTTTACAGATTCAAGCCAATACAGATACGGCGCGCGCGAAAATATATATACATATACATACTGAAACTTTTGCATAAGCCGATGAGGCTAACATAACAGACAGAGTCACAAAATCGTACGCACCTACCTGAACAGATGTAACCCGTAACCCACATACATATCTGCAGGCCTCTAACAGACATACAGAATCAGATGACGGGACAGGGCCCCGCCGTACCCAGAATTGTCATACATACAGAATATACAGATGTCAGAAGATATATACCAAAAGTATTCGCTCCGGATCAAATGAGCTCTTCAAAATAGCAGAATCTGAGTCCTAGACTAGCGGTGTATCTCCAGGTGCGTCTGTACCTGCGGGCATGTAACGCAGCCCCCGAAGAACCGGGGGTCAGTACGAAAAATGTACCGAGTATGTAAAGCGGAAATGTATCAAACATAATCATAATCTGGACCAGAAACACAGAAATATAATAGACAGAATCATAAGCCGAACAGACAGACGGAAGTATACCGGACAGAGTCACAATCCAGACGGACAGACAGAATCATGGTCCAGATTGACAGACAGAATTATAATACCTACGGACAGACCGAATCACAACACATACGGACAGACAGACGTGTGCCGGACAGATTATGCATGCAAAGTCATACAGAATCATACAGAATCATACAGAGTCATGCGCTTATATAAATGCTGATAGCACATACATACATACATACAGATCCCGGCCCTGTCACGGGGGCGCGGTAGACAGAACCCGGCCCTCTTAGTACGGGACGCGGTGGACAGACAGAATCAGATAATGTGCCATCCTGGCCGCCATCCCCATACACAGATCATAATATCATACTGATATAAACAGATCCCGGCCCGCACACCGAGGGACGCGGTGAACAATGCAGAGGAATATGCACGATAACAGAACCTGGCCCGGGACGCAGTGAAGGAAGCATTGAGACATCCACGAACAGATTAATGAGAAACCACACACATACAGACTCAATCAAACTGAAGTATGCCAAGCGGTGAATCAAATCAGAGTATTCGGATGGTATTCATAATACGCGCCTATATCCTACTTGGGAAAGCACGACAGATTATTACCAGAATCAGATTTCCAGATGTCAAAACCATTTTATAAGATTTATATAAAAAGTAGTCATATCGTGATCAGAATAATAGTCCAGAGGTTACTTGTAAAAATCAGACAGAAATGAGACAATTTAGATCATACAATAGGTATCGGGGCTCCGTGGGCCCACCTCAAACCAACTCGAGGCGATATACGTAAATTACTAATAATAGACCTTATGAGGTCATCCATAGTCATATGGAAGTATTCCGACTCCGTTTAGGAAAGTTTTATACAAAAGTTCACTTTAGGGACAAATTATAAGAAAAATGATTCAGTCTTACTGAAGGAATTGGAGTGGATTTCCATCTCGAATTCCGAGGAACGGAGTCGTACTTAAGGCTCGCGGCCGAGCCTATTGCATTCAGAACATGCCTAAGAATAAAGGGGTAGGCTTTACATACCTCAATAACGCCTTATACTCGCTTAGCTTCAATCCCAACTTCGTCCAGAATCTACAAATGGTCATGTTTACCAATTGTCAAATTCAAGCCTTTAAGATTCCAAATTTCATTGCATACTTGCCTACCGAAATTTCGGCAGCATTTCCCCTATATATATAACATCCCCGAGACTTAGCTCGGCTTAATATATCAACACAGCACCCAACAACAACATCAATAACAACAAGTATTACAAAATATGCAATATGGCATTACTAGCCATCTTTCCGACATAGCACAATATCTTTCATTCCGACCTTACACTTCCAACCCAATCTTACCATTTTCATATTCATCACTCATCAAGATCATTACAACATGAATCGGAGGCATATCATATCGTTTTCACCAAATATACATAAGATATACGCAATATACAAATTTCCTACTAAGGGCATATTTCACCCGCAACCTCCAATCTTTAGCATAAACATCCATAGCATATTCTTACAATTTCATTAATGATAATCATAATTTGCATCTTCCTACTTTCATTTCCACATTTACATAAGTTCCATAAAGTTGTATAACTTCCTACAACGACTTAACAACAAATTTTCCATGACAACAAAAACGATTATTCTTTCATTCACTTCATAATCAACACAATTATCATACTAACAAAATTTAGTTCACCTTCCATCATCAACATACACCACACGGCCACACACTACATTTTCCAACTTCCACTAATTCATTCAACTTTCATTTCCAATACAATTTCTACTATAACTACAACAAGATTCAAACATGAATTCAAGTCATCATAGGCATGCAATATATATGCATACTCACGGCCAACATGCATACAATCCCAACACACAAAATTTTCATGATTTTCATTCATTTCCACACACTACAACATACATACACCTTCCATAACATAACAAAAGCATAAAATCCTTACCTTTCCTTCAAGTTCTTCACTTGCCACCAAAACTACTTTCTTGCCAAAATAATTATATCACTTTGTAGAGGATCTTGCACTTAGTAATAATCCCACAAGAAATGGATTTTTGAACCAAGGATTTGGCTCCAAGAATTTTTCTTTCTTTTTCTCTTTCTCTTTCTCTTTGGCCGTAGCCCTCCTCTTCTTTTCTCTCTTGTTTGTTCTTGATTTCTCTTGAAGTTTCTTAAGAGCTTATCCCTTAATATAATTAGTCACATGACTAATTGGTGGGCTTGGGCCAAAGGCCATCTTGGCCGGTTGGGCCTATCATTTTGGGCCTCATTTTTATTTTTTTTGAGTCCAATTGGTTACATTTTTGTAATTCATGAAGCAAGTTTCCAAAATTCCAATTTTGCCCTTGGCCACCTTTCGTAATTCCACACCAATGTATTCACGACCGACACATTCATACCAAGTAAGGTCCAAATATGGCCTTATTCATTACAAGTCAAGTTATCTCAAATTTTTTCGAACATGCAAAAATGCCGGATGTAACAGTATGTTGGTCCGTATAAAGTGGTTCGGCCAGCTTTTGTGAATTAATATAAGGGGCCCTTTTCATTTCATTCCCACTCTCCACAAATCAAGAGACATCTAGAACATTCTATAACACTCATCCACAAGAAAAACAAAGGAAATCCATGATCAATAACACAAAATCCATGAGACAAAGTGTATGAAACCTAGCTAAAGTTCATCTCTCTCAAGGAAACCCAAAGGAAGTGAAGTAGGGTTTTGGTGCTAGAGGAGTGATTTCATTCAAAGCTTGTTCAACCATCATCTAAGGTAAGTTTCATGACTATACCATGTTGTTTAAGGTATTGGAAGGTTAAGATACTTGAATTGTAGAAAGATATAGGAAATGGGTCATTAATGAGTGAATAGTGTCATGGTTGGATGGTAGTTGGATTGAATCATGAATGTTGGTGTGTTGTGATTATGAATACGTTATAAACGACATTTAGACCATGAAATAAGTATTATATATGAGGAAACGCGATAGTAATGCTATAACCATAAATGTGGAGAAATTGAAGAGAAATGGTGGGTTGTGGTCAATGTATATAAATGATGATTGTTGATTGCGATATTGTGAATGTTGTTGTGAGTGTTTGGGAGTTGATATAGAATATGAGAAAAGTAGTATAAACGAAAGAAGTGCTGCCCAATTTTCCCTAGAAATAGTCACGTGTTCTATAGTCGAATTAACTAACGTTAGAGCCAATTCTTTCTTGAAGGTAGAAACGTGATATCGAAGGAGAAAAAGCAAGCGATAGCTTAATTAAACATCAAAGGTATGTGAGGCTAGTCCTTTGTTTCTAATGGCATGAATCTTCTAGCATGATTTTCTTTCCTCTTCGTGAGTTCCTATATTTCGGAAAGCTAAAAGCCTATGTATGTGAGTAACTATATAAGATAAGAGATACGTTATGACTCCTATAATGATAATGATTATATCTATTGCTTACACTCACCTTATATCTACTTCCTTCAAGGTGAGGCAGGATGTCAATAATTGCTCCATAATGAAATCGGGGGATCACGACCTTACGTCACCCCGATAGAGTAAAGTTGTTCATAAACCTTATGCATGTATTATGATAAGTATGTTACGATAAGCATATTATGATGAGCATGTATGATAATGATATAACACCGCGCCTATTTGGCCGGGCAGTCACCGCTAAGGCGGGCAGCTATACTATACACCATGGCCAAATGGCATTGGCAGACACCACTAGTGGGCGGCATGAGATGATACCCCAGACGCGGGAGGCCTGGACGCAGGCTAATGTTATGATTATCACACCGATCCTATACAGACGGACAGCTTATACATTATGCATATATGATATGATGATGAGTATGAGTAAGACAGCATGCATCACTTAATTTATATTTGACAGTCAGACATAGATGTTTTATATTTATATTTCCTCTCTATATCGTTGTCTTATTTCATTGTTTATGCCTATCATACTCAGTACAATGTTCGTATTGACGTCCGTTTTCTTTGGATGCTGCGTTCATGCCCACAGGTAGACAGGGAGGAAAATTGACCCATATTCGTAGTAGCTGTCAGCCGATTGAAAGCACTCCTTTGTTCCGGAGGTGCTTGACTATTCTTTTGTGTATAGTCATGTATATGTATTTTGGGAATGATGGGGTCTTGTCCCATCCTTATGTTTAGCACTCTAGTAGAGGCTCGTAGATACGCAGTGTGGGTTAGATGGTCTCACGAGGTTGCTATTGTACATATATATATATATTATTTTGATAGGCTAACGGCCATTGTATATAAATACTATGTTTTCAAATGAAAAATGATTTTTCTACGATTTGAGTATAAATGTGATAAAAGAGCATTAAATGAGTAAGATGAGTAGTAGAACGAATGGTGCTCGGTGGCTAGCCCCGGGTACCCCTCGCGGCCCCTAGATGGGTCGTGACAAAAGTGGTATCAGAGCGGTTCAGTCCTAGGAAGTGTCTACGAGCCGTGTCTAGTATAGTCTTGTTTATGGTGTGTTGCGCGCCACATCAATAAACAAGAGGCTATATGGAATTTAGGAAAAATGACCATCTTTCTTCTATGAGATCGTGCGATAGAGCCATGTATGAGATTTTATCCTCCCTAATAGTGTGTTGTGATTTCAGAATGCCGCCAAAGGGAAAAGCTACAGCTGCCCAGAAGGGCAAGACTACGGCAAAGATGCGGGTAGGAAGAGAACCTCCGATGAATATAGAAGAAGGCGAATCACATAATGAGGCATTGTCTAATAATTCTTCTACCCCGCCTAATGTGGAAGAACAAGGAGGAGCTCCAGTTCCAATTCCTCCACCGGTTGCTTCGGGTCAACAAATAACCGAGGCCATACATCTATTGACACAATTGGTCACCACGCAGGCACAATGACAAAATGTGAGTTCAAGTGATCAGGCAGCAAGTACCAAAGCCCGTGATTTTATGAGTCTAAATCCTCCGGAGTTTTTCGGGTCAAAGCCGGATGAGGACCCGCAAGGTTTCATAGATGAAATGTTGAGGACATTGAGGATTGTCCAGGCCTCCAAAACTGAATCCGTGGAGTTGGCATCTTATAGACTCTGGGATGTGGCAATTTTATGGTATAATAACTAGGTATTATCAAGAGGAGAGAATGCGCCTCCTCCGGTTTGGCAAGAATTCGTAGATGCTTTTATTCGTTACTATTTGCCACTCGAGGTCCGCCGAGCTAGAGCGGATAGATTTCTAAACCTGAGGCAAGGAAATATGAGTGCCTAGGAGTATAGCATGCAATTTAATTCTTTGGCTAGATATGCCCCGGCTATGATGGCCGACATGGGAGATCGGGTACATAGATTTGTAAGTGGACTAGGGCCACATCTATTCAGAGACTGTTTGACGGCTTCCTTGCAAGATGGGATGGATATTTCCCGGATACAGGCTCATGCTCAGAATTTGGAGGGGCGACAACCACAAAGAGGTGATCGTGATAGTGATAGAAGACAAAGCAAGAGGGCCAGATCTATGGGAGCAGGCAGTGATTATAGAGAGGGATCAAGGCGGACATATTCTAGTTACTCAGGCCAGTCGGTGACCAGTGCACCCCCTCGATTCACAGGTAGGAGATCTGATCGCTCCTTCCGTTCAGGGCAGGGCCAGAGTTCGAGGACCCCATATTCCCAGTTCAGGGAAGATTAGAGCCAGAGGAGACCCCCAGTACCGCGATGCAGCCAGTGTGGTAAATTACATTCTGGACAGTGTCACCAGGGTTCGGATGCTTGTTACACTTGTGGCCAGGTGGGGTACATGATGAAAGATTGCCCGTCGATGAGTGGTAGAATTTGAGTTCAGCCTACAGGTTCAACAGCTGGTTCTTCCTCAGCATACCTGGCAGGACAGATTCCCCAGATGTCAGCAGGCCGAGGTAAAGGCAGAGGGGCAGCATCTACTTCAGGTGCCACTCAGCCCTGTGTGTATACTTTAGTCGGGTGGCAGGATCTTGAGTCCTCCCCGGATGTGGTTGCAGGTACATTGTCTATATTCTCCCGTGACGTATATGCACTGATAGATCTGGGTTCTACTCTTACTTATATTACTCCATATGTTGCTGGTTGTATTGGGGTGAAACCTGAGCCAATCAAACCTTTTGAGGTGTCTACTCCGGTTGGTGATCCCGTGATAGCAAGACAAGTGTATAAAAATTGTGTAGTCGTGATATGTGATCGTCAGACCACAGTTGATTTGATTGAGTTGGAAATGCTAGATTTCGATGTAATTATGGGCATGGATTGGTTGGCATCGTGCTATGCTAATGTTGATTGCCGATGGAAAGTGATTCGATTCCAATTTTCGGGAGAGCCCGTGCTTGAATGGAAGGGTAATGCAGCATCACCGAAAGGTAGGTTTATTTCCTACCTTAAGGCAAGGAAGATGACAGCCAAGGGCTATATTTATCATTTAGTTCTGGTTCATGACACCGAGTCAAAGCCGCCAACTTTCCAATCAGTTCCGGTAGTGAATGAATTCCCAGATGTGTTTCCAGACAAGCTTCCAGGCCTTTCTCCAGAAAGAGAGATTGACTTCGCCATTGATGTGTTTCCGGACACCAAGCCTATTTCCAATCCCCCTTATCGAATGGCCCCGGCAGAATTGAAAGAGCTAAAGGCGCAGCTGAAAGATTTACTTGAGAAGGGATTTATTAGACCCAGTTCATCACCGTGGGGAGCACCGGTCTTGTTCGTGAGAAAGAAAGACGGGTCTCTACGAATGTGTATCGATTATAGGCAATTGAACAAAGTGACGATAAAGAACAAATAACCTCTTCCAAGGATTGATGACTTATTCGATCAATTGCAAGGTGCCAAGTGGTTTTCTAAAATAGATTTGAGTTCGGGTTACCATTAAGTGAGAGTTAGAGAAGCGGATATTCCCAAAACAACCTTCAGAACGAGATATAGCCACTATGAATTCCGAGTGATGTCGTTTGGGTTGACTAATGCTCTGGCCGTGTTTATGAAGTTGATGAACAATGTATTCAGGCCTCTCTTGGACTTATTTGTGATAGTATTTATTGGTGATATTCTGGTGTATTCTCGCACGGAATCAGAACATGCAGATCATTTGCGAATTGTTCTTGGTATTCTTCGAGCCCGAGAATTGTATGCAAAATTTTTAAAGTGTGAGTTTTGGAAAAATTCTGTAACCTTTTTGGGCCATATTATTTCATATGATGGCATTCGAGTTGATACTAAGAAAATTGAAGTTGTGAAGACTTGGCCAAGGCCTACGACGCCTATAGAAGTTCGTAGTTTTATAGGTTTGGCAGGTTATTATAGAAGATTGGTAGAAGGCTTCTCGTCTATGTCAGCCCCATTGACGAAGCTAACCCAGAAGTCAGCTAAATTTCAATGGAGTGATGCTTATGAGCGCAGTTTCCAAGAGTTGAAAGGCAGATTGACCTCAGCTCCGGTCTTAACACTTCCAGAAGGGTCAGATGGCTATGTGGTATATTGTGACACTTCCGGCGTCGAATTAGGATGCGTATTGATGCAACATGGTAAAGTTATTGCATATGCTTCGAGACAATTAAGGAAACATGAAAAGAATTATCCAACACATGATCTCGAATTGGCTGCGGTTATTCATGCCTTAAAAATATGGAGGCATTATTTGTATGGTGTGCATGTTGATAATTATACAGATCACAAAAGTGTTCAGTACATTTTCAAGCAAAAGGAATTAAACCTGCGGTAGAGGCGGTGGTTAGAATTGTTAAAAGATTATGATGTGAACCTTTTGTACCACCCCGGAAAAGCGAATGTAGTAGCCGATGCGCTTAGCCGCCGATTAATGGGCAGTTTATGTGAAGTCCCTCCGGAAAAGAAAGAGATGTTTCATGAGCTCCGCCAACTAGCTAATCTTGGAGTATGTGTAATCAATTCAGGTAATGCAGGGATTAGTATGAATGATCCCACAGTCTCGTCCTTGAACATGGAAGTGAAAGAGCATCAGTATGAGGATCCTCACTTGTGTCGTTACAGAGACACATCTCATGGAAAATAGAAGTCTTCATTTGAAGTTTCTATGGGTGGAATTCTTAGATACCAAGGCAGGCTATGTGTGCTGAATGTAGCAAAATTGCGCCGACGAATTCTAGAAGAAGCACATTGTTCCCGGTATTCTAGTCACCCGGGTGCAACCAAAATGTATCGTGATCTCAAGATGATGTACTGGTGGGATGGCATGAAGAGAGACATAGCCGAATTTGTAGCACAGTGTCCAAATTGCCAACAAGTGAAAGTTGAATATCAGAAGCCAGGAGGCTTATTGCAAGCAATAGAAATCCCTACTTGGAAATGGGAAGTGATCAATATGGATTTCATCGTGGGATTACCTCGTTCCCGTGGTAAATATGATTCTATATGGTTGATCGTGGATAGATTGACGAAAGCAACCCATTTTCTTCCGGTTAGAACCACGTACTCAGCAGAAGACTATGCGAGGTTATATCTCAAGGAAATTTTGCGACTTCATGGTATTCCATTATCTATTATTATATATAGAGAAGCATAGTTTACAGCCAAGTTTTGGAAGTCCTTTCAAGAAGGTCTAGGCACTCAAGTGAAGCTTAGCACGACATTTCATCCGCAGGCCGATGGACAAGCTGAGCGTACTATTCAGACCTTGGAAGATATAATACAAGCGTGTGTGCTGGATTTCGATGGAAGTTGGGATGATCATTTGCCGCTAATCGAATTTGCGTATAACAATAGCTACCATACCAGTATTCAAATGGCTCCATATGAAGCTTTATATGGAAGGAAATGTAGATCCCCAATCGGATGGTTCGAAATGGGAGAAGCACAACTAGTAGGCCCTGAATTGATTCAGCAAGCGGTGGAAAAAGTTAAGGTGATCCGAGATCGATTATTAACAGCCCAAAGTCACCAAAAGTCTTATGCAGACAATCGCCGACGAGCCTTGGAATTTCAGGTTGATGATCGGTTATTTTTGAAAGTATCGCCAATGAAAGGGGTGATAATATTTGGTAAGAAAGGGAAGCTAAGTCCTAGATACATTGGACCCTATAGAATTATCCGCAAGGTGGGTCATGTAGCCTATGAATTGGACTTACCCTCAAAGCTTGAGTCAGTCCATCCAGTCTTCCATATTTCGATGCTCCGCAAGTGTATTGGAGATCCCACAAAGATTGTCCCGATAGATGATGTGAAAGTAACAGAAAATCTAACCCATGAAGAAGTGCCTATTGCCATTCTAGACAGGCAAATGCGAAGACTCCGAAATAAAGAGGTAGCATCAGTCAAAGTCTTATGGCGAAACAACAATCGGGAAGAAATAACTTGGGAGGCAGAAGAGAGGATGAAGTCCAAGTACCCCCATTTATTTTGACCCCCAGGAGAAATCCAAGATGAAACACCAACGATATAAGGTATGTATGCTCACTTTTCAAGTTTTTGGTCGTGCGTGGCCATAGATATGCTGATATTGTGATGTAGCCCTGTGAGGCGACGATATTATGGGTTGTTGTGACAGTTTGGTAGTGCCAAATTACAGGGGAAACTCTGGCGAAAATTTCGTAGAATCCCGAGTGTTTAACATTCGAGGACGAATGTTCCAAAAGGGGGGAAAAATGTTAAACCTTGGAAATTTTCCCCGTTAGAGTATATTGAATAAGCTTGCCAAGGGCATGACATACACGATGACTCGATAAGTAAGAGATACCATTTGATGATCTTAATCGAGACTCGATGACGATAGACGTAAAGAAAGAAGTTTGACGAAGGAAGTAAAGGATATGTTATGTATCGAATAGGAATTATGGACGACGAGCTAATGAGGGCATAATTATGTCTTGGAGACAAGTAATAATGTCCCTTAGATTTGTATTGAAGTGTTGAACAAGTGTTAAGAAGATTCCATAAGGATCGGAGATCAAACGAGTCGACGAAAACAGGTTCCGGACAACTGGACATTATACGGCCAGCCATACTGGCCGTATAAAATCCACAGACCGTATGTCCAGGCCATAGATCCAGTCCAGAACAACATGGCTCACTGGACCAAACATACGGTGTTATATCCCGTATTTTATACATTCGGATATTTCAAGGTGGTCGTGGTAGGTTAAGGGAAAAACTATGTTCCAAAATTATTTTAATATACAAGTTGTTTATTAGTGTGGTAATGTTGAAAAAGGCTAAGGGCAAACTTGGAATTAGAGGATTTTTTTTTTCATGAACCACAAAAAAAAAAGCCACAAGTGGCCGTGTGGCATATGCTCATTGGGTATTTGGAGGGACTATGTATATATATATATATATATATATATATATATATATATATATAATGATGACTAAGGATCAATTCATCTTTTTAATTTAAGGAAAGATTGAGAAGCTTGGAGAAGGGGACATGTGTCCACCCTTTTATTTGTTGGAGATAATTATAAATATGGACAAGGCTTACATAGCAAGACAAAAAAATTAGTCATCTTCTAACATAAGAAAACTTGGAGAAAAGGAAGAAGGCCATTCGACCATGGTACAAAAAATTTAGCCATGGAAATTGATCAAGAAAAATTATGTCTTTCTAGCAAACCAACCAATTGGAAGGTCCTCATTAACATGGAGTGGTTGTTGGAGCAATAAAACCATTCCTTTGTGCAAGGCACAACTCTAGCTAAGTTGAAGAGCTAAGAGGAAAAGGTAAGATTTAACTCTCTTTCATATGTTATGGATGGTCTATGCATGTTGTTGAGTGTTGTAGTATGTGGAAATGGGTGAAATTCATGAAATATGCATGTGGGAGGGATGGCCGAATGGGAGTAGGGTTGTGTAGATATGATGAAATGATTTTATTTAGTAGATTAATTGTTGTTGTTGTGAATTCCATCATAAAAATGAAAGTTTGATGGCTTGAAATGAAGTTTGAATCATTGTGGGATTGTTGAAGAAGTTAATGTGACATTAGTATGGTTTCTTATATTTATATGAATGATATTGCTAATGTGTAGGTTGTAAATATAATTCATGAATTTGGAAGTGAGACATGTGTTTGGAAGATTGTAAGTTGGGTTGTTCTGATTGAATTTGAAAGAAGGAAATAGGTTGTTATTGTTCTTGTTGAATTTGGAAGGTGTCGGGTGAAGTAGTATGTTGATTGCGTTGTTTTGAATATTATGTGAATTTAATTGAATATAAATGAAATGTCGTTGAATTGTATGACAAAGGTTGTTAATGTTAGAATGCGTCTTGAATTGATTGTTGATGTTGTTGGTATGATTGTTGGTATTGTTGTTGATAGTTTAGCCGAGTTGAATTCTCGGATTGTTGATTGATAAATTGGCCGAGTTAGATTCTTGGGGATGGTGTATTTATAGGGGAGATGCTGCCGAAATTTCGGCAGAGTATAAATGAATTCATTTGAAGGATTAAGACAAGTATATGGTGGTGAGTCTGATGATTGCGTCAATCGTTTTGAATGTAGACTAGCGATAGCGAGCTTGGACAATTAAGCGTAGCTAATAGGACGCGGAGCAGGTATGTTAAGGCTCGTCCCTTTCTTTCAAGGCATGATTTCGATGCTATGATTTCATAATTGCTTCCATATTTTCCTTGTTTCCAAAAGTTAGATGTTTATGATTCTAAGGCATGATTCTCTTCCCGATAACTCGTAAATGTTTTTCCAAAGTGTCCGTATTCTACCAAAACAGAGGTTTATGATTTTGTAAGCTCTTATGACAATAACGATGGATATGTTTCACAATGACAATGATGATATCACGAATGAGCATATTTCTATGATGACTATGATAACAATGATTTTCCAAAAATGGCTTCTGAAACGTTCGTAGAAGGTTCTGTACTTCAAACGCTCATAACTTTCTTATACTAAATCGGATTGACTCGAAACTTGTTTCTAGGCCTTCAGGTGTCGGTTTATGTACGTACCCATCGAGTCTTGAAAATTTGTTCTATGTGCATATGTATATGAAGCGACGCCTTAAGAGACTAATGATCTTATTCCATGTTCTCTTAACGTTGTTATTCGTTGCTAGTCTCATCTTATAATAATTGTTCATTCAAGGTGAGACAAAGTTAGGATGATTATTCCATAATATAATCGGATATTACCGACCTTACATCACTCCGATAGATACATGACTTCCTTTGGGCTCTCATGCATGCTGCTTATATGATATATGTATATGCATATGGGGAATATGGGGAAAAAGGGACATATGTGGCGCTATAGACGCATTGCCACCTGGTCAGTTGGCGTAACTTATCATCCCGGACGCGGGATGCCCGGACGCGGGACATATGTGGGGGAGCCGACGTTGTTCGGCGCTATGATATGTTCTATTGTCTATATATATGAACAAGAAATGTTTTCCAAAGGAAAGCTAAGCATGTATGGCATCCGCCCTAAGAGGCACTCAGATGTACAGGTTACTCTTTTACCTCATGATATGCTCTGTATTTCCATTCTGTTATGATTTACAATTACATTCCTTACTGTGTTACTATTCATGCCTTACATACTCAGTACATTGCTCGTACTGACCTCCTTTCTTTGGGGCTGCGTTTCATGTCGTGCAGGTACACCCAGATGAGTAGAAGCTATTGTAGAAGATGTTCCAGCGGAGTTGGCAAGCTCCATTTGTTTTGGAGTGTTGCCAGGTCAGAGTACTATGCTATGATGTCTTGTTCGAAGTTAGAGACTTTGCAGACAGAGTCATGGGTATATTATGTCAGCCCTGTAAGCGGCTCCACCAGCCGATTGGTTATTGTCTTTCATGTTACAAGTTTCATGTGACAATGGAATTTATTTGAATTGAGTACGATGAAAGGAAATATCTTGAAAACTTTACTATGTATTTCATTATATTTGGTTTAAAAGTTCAAAGAGACTATGTGTGTAATAAGAGTCAGCGGGTTCGCTCGGCTCCGAGTATGGGGTCGGGTGCCCATCACACCCTAGTAAGATCGGGATGTGACAAAGTGGTATCAGAGCAGGTTTTCCTAGGGGTTGTCTGCAAAGTCGTGTCCAGTAGAGTCCTGTTTATGGGTATGAAGCCGGCCACATTTATAAACAGGAGGCTGCGGGGCATCTAGGGATTGTTGACCTTCTTTCTGTCTTAGATCGTGCGATAGAGGCAAGTCATAGGAGAATGAAATTCTTTATATAAGCCTTACATACGACGGAAGGAGGTAAGTGATGATATGGAAGGTTATAGAAGTAAGCCTTGATATTTTGTTCTGTTACCTGAAATTGGAAGCTCTGGGTGGCTGGAATATGTCGTATGACTGTATCCCCTGTGTGGCATTATTGGTACTTGCTGCGTGCAGATTTTGAATAGTAGGAATGGTAAAGGAGATTCTGCCAGAATGGGTACGCCTAACAGGAAGAAGCGTGGGAAGGAAATACTGTAAATAGGCAATAAGTGAGATGCGTTATTTCAGAAAGGTTATGGATTTGGCATGGCGATGAAGGTGCGCTCACTACCATCGGGAATCTGGAAGCCCAGGACAGGAAGTAGTCATACACACAGGTGGGAGGTGAACATTGGAAATTGAAAAGGGTAAAATAGTAATTGTAAAAGAAAGTACGTGTTACGAAAATGTGTCGGAACCTGTAAGACTTCAATTTGCTCAATATCATGTAATAAAGGTCATGTGAGGAAGCGGACGCGATTATATCAGGTACCGCATTCCATCAAAGTTTCGAGGTTAAGCGTGCTAAGGTGGGAGCAATTTTCGGATGGGTGACCCCCTGGGAAGTATGCAAGAAATTCTATATATCCAGACATAAGAGACAAATGAGAAGTTAGAGTGGCCTAAGGGAAACTAGAGTATACGGGATGGTTGGAGACCATAATAAGTCGCGCAGGACGAGGCAGACTAGAGTGGTGAAGAGACAGAAAGTGCGTCACAGCTCTGGAAATTTGGATAGGCTTGAATAGCGTTTGGAAGTATTTTGTGGGCTAGTTGATAGTAAATATATATATATATGAATGCGTAGGATATCCCACATATGATTGTATCGGTGGACATGTGAGTTCCAGCAACCGGCGCTACGGTAAGGATAGCATTAATCACGTAAGGGTACCGAAGATCGGGTGACAGCAAGAATAAATGATATAAGTGTTACAAGGTAAATTGATGTCATTTTCACTACAGGTTAAGATTGGAAAGTTTTAATATAGCGATATTTGGAAAAGAAAGAGAGTGAGTAGATGGAAAACAAAGAGATCAAAGTGTCGGAAGAAGGTGAAAGTTAAGAAACCTCAGTGAGTGAAGCTCCCGAGAGAAACTATCGGCAAAGCATGAGACTATTTGGGTAAGAACTCAAAGTAGGCATGTGAAAAGGGATAGAGTGTGGTAAAAAGAAACCGGAGAGGAGTGTATGAGGTTCGAGAACCGATTTCGATAAGTGGGGCTAAAGGAATAGTGACTAGGATAGGGGGATGTGAAGTAAGAGAAAGAATGCTTAGGCTTGCGATGATGTTGAGGTGAGAGATCTATAAAAGAATAAATATGTAGCTATATTAATATAGTTAAAGGTTCGATGAACAAGGATAGGGAGAGTGAAAGTTTTAAGGATTCTGTGCTAAGAACAAAAGTAGCGGGACGCTTGAGAAATATGGACGCACAGCTACAACACAAACACGTAGTTAAAGAATAATTACGAGCAAGTGAGCTAAGCAAGCGAAAGGACGAATAGAGGATGGAAGGGTATGGAAATGTGGACAAAATGATGACATAGACAGGAAGTAAAAGAAAAACTTAGGATAAGAAGTTTTCGATATGTTAGGCACAGAGTTGGAAGGAAGATGAGGAATAAGGTATAAACGAACACTTCATAAAAGGACTGTTGACATATAAGGAGCCCTTTAAAAGGGGGGAGACCATATTATATTAGGCCAAAAAGGGATCACAATATTTTCAAGCACCAGAAAAGGAAACTTATTAGCTCGGGGCCAAAGTTTAAAACATGTCGGTACATCGGAAGTAAGTAAAAAAATGTTTCGAAAGACGACGACTATTATAACGAAAGTATCAACAATTGGTAGTCTGAGAATTTTTGAAAGAAAGAAAGAACGCAGTGCCTATGAATGAAACAAAAGAGTTCATCGGACACTAGAAAATAGTTCATGGACCATTAATTGTACGGAGCATGAGAATGTACGCTATGGAATTGTATGAATCATCGACGTGAAGCGATACTCAATCATGTTTGTAGGGGATCCACACCGGAGAGCCAACAAGAAATAACGATGGTCGAAACGAGCGCCAATACAAAGAAATCAAAGACAAGTATACTTGTGTCAAGAAATGACCTGGGAAGGACAAGGATAATGAGATGGCGCAGTGGATTAGGAGACCCATGACGTAGAATGAGGACTCGTGTAAAGACCCAGGAGTTCGAGTATAAGGAGAATAGGTAAGGGATAAGGAATGGGCATAAAGAGAAGAACGACTATAAAAGGGACCCTCCTGAAGTATTATGACACCCCATAAGATCAGTTGAACATTCGAGGACGAATGTTCTAAAGGGGGGGAGGATGTTATATCCCGTATTTTATACATTCGGATATTTCAAGGTGGTCGTGGTAGGTTAAGGGCAAGACTATGTTCCAAAGTTATTTTAATATACAAGTTGTTTATTAGTGTGGAAATGTCGAGAAAGGCTAAGGGCAAACATGGAATTAGAGGATTTTTTTTTTCATGAACCACAAAAAAAAAAAAACAAAATCCACAAGTGGCCGTGTGGCATATGCTCATTGGGTATTTGGAGGGACTATGTATATATATATATAGAAAATGATGACTAAGGATCAATTCATCTTTTTAATTTAAGGAAAGATGGAGAAGCTTGGAGAAGGGGACATGTGTCCACCCTTTTATTTGTTGGAGATAATTATAAATATGGACAAGGCTTACATAGCAAGACAAAAAAATTAGTCATCTTCTAACATAAGAAAACTTGGAGAAAAGGAAGAAGGCCATTCGGCCATGGTACAAAAAATTTAGCCATGGAAATTGATCAAGAAAAATTATGTCTTTCTAGCAAACAAACTAATTGGAAGGTCCTCATTAACATGGAGTGGTTGTTGGAGCAATAAAACCATTCCTTTGTGCAAGGCACAACTCTAGCTAAGTTGAAGAGCTAAGAGGAAAAGGTAAGATTTAACTCTCTTTAATATGTTATGGATGGTCTATGCATGTTGTTGAGTGTTGTAGTATGTGGAAATGGGTGAAATTCATGAAATATACATGTGGGAGGGATGGCCGAAAGGGAGTAGTGTTGTGTAGATATGATGAAATGGTTTTATTTAGTAGTTTAATTGTTGTTGTTGTGAATTCCATAATAAAAATGAAAGTTTGATGGCTTGAAATGAAGTTGGAATCATTGTGGGATTGTTGAAGATGTTAATGTGACATTAGTATGGTTTCTTATATTTATATGAATGATATTGCTAATGTGTAGGTTGTAAATACAATTCATGAATTTGGAAGTGAGACATGTGTTTGGAAGATTGTAAGTTGGGTTGTTGTGATTGAATTTGAAAGAAGGAAATAGGTTGGTATTGTTCTTGTTGAATTTGGAAGGTGTCGGGTGAAGTAGTATGTTGATTGGGTTGTTTTGAATATTATGTGAATTAAATTGAATATACATGAAATGTCGTTGAATTGTATGACAAAGGTTGTTAATGTTAGAATGCGTCTTGAATTGATTGTTGATGCTGTTGGTATGATTGTTGGTATTGTTGTTGATAGTTTGGCCGAGTTGAATTCTCGGATTGTTGATTGATAAATTGGCCGAGTTAGATTCTTGGGGATGGTGTATTTACAGGGAGATGCTGCCGAAATTTCGGCAGATTATAAATGAATTCATTTGAAGGATTAAGACAGGTATATGGTGGTGAGTCTAATGATTGCGTCAATCTTTTTGAATGTAGACTAGCGATAGCGAGCTTGGACAATTAAGCGTAGCTAATAGGACGTGGAGCAGGTATGTTAAGGCTCGTCCCTTTCTTTCAAGGCATGATTCCGATGCTATGATTTCATAATTTCTTCCATATTTTCCTTGTTTTCAAAAGTTAGATGTTTATGATTCTAAGGCATGATTCTCTTCCCGATAACTCGTAAATGTTTTTCCAAAGTGTCCGTATTCTACCAAAACAAAGGTTTATGATTTTATAAGCTCTTATGACAATAACGATGGATATGTTTCACAATGACAATGATGATATCACGAATGAGCATATTTCTATGATGACTATGATAACAATGATTTTCCAAAAATGGCTTCTGAAACGTTCGTAGAAGGTTCTGTACTTCAAACGCTCATAATTTTCTTATACTAAGTCGGATTGACCCGAAACTTGTTTCTGGGCCTTCAGGTGTCGGTTTATGTACGTACCCATCGAGTCTTGAAAATTTGTTCTATGTGCATATGTATATGAAGCGACGCCTTAAGAGACTTATGATCTTATTCCATGTTCTCTTAACGTTATTATTCGTTGCTAGTCTCATCTTATAATAATTGTTCCTTGAAGGTGAGACAAAGTCGGGATGATTATTCCATAATATAATCGGAGGTTACCGACCTTACGTCACTCCGATAGATACATGACTTTCTTTGGGCTCTCATGCATGCTGCTTATATGATATATGTATATGCATATGGGGAATATGGGGAGAAAGGGACATATGTGGCGCTATAGACGCATTGCCACATGGTCAGTTGGCGTAACTTATCATCCCGGACGCAGGATGCCCAGACGCGGGACATATCTGGGGGAGCCGACGTTGTTCGGCGCTATGATATGTTCTATTTTCTATATATATGGACAAGAAATGTTTTCCAAAGGAAAGCTAAGCATGCATGGCATCCGCCCTAAGAGGCACTCAGATGTACAGGTTACTCTTTTACCTCATGATATGCTCTGTATTTCCATTCTGTTATGATTTGCAATTACATCCCTTACTATGTTACTATTCATGCCTTACATACTCAGTACATTGCTCGTACTGACCCCCTTTCTTCGGGGGCTGCGTTTCATGCCGCGCAGGTATACCCAGATGAGTAAAATCTATTGTAGAAGATGTTCCAGTGGAGTTGCAAGCTCCATTTGTTCTGGAGTATTGTCGGGTCAGAGTACTATGCTATGATGTCTTGTTCGAAGTTAGAGAGTTTGCAGACAGAGTCGTGGGTGTAGTATGTCAGCCCTGTAAGCGGCTCCACCAGCCGATGGGTTATTGTCTTTCATGTTACAAGTTTCATGTGACAATGGAATTTATTTGAATTGAGTACGATGAAAGGAAAGATCTTGAAAGCTTTACCATGTATTTCATTATATTTGGTTTAAGAGTTCAAAGAGACTATGCGTGTAATAAGAGTTAGCGGGTTCGTTCGGCTCCGAGTATGGGGTCGGGTGCCCATCATACCCTAGTAAGATCGGGGTGTGACATACGGTCCCAACATACGGTCAGTGAAAATTATACGGACCGTATGTTGGTCCGTATAAAGTGGTTCGGCCAGCTTTGGTGAATTAATATAAGGGACCCTTTTCATTTCATTCCCACTCTCCACAAATCAAGAGACCTCTAGAACATTCTATAACACTCATCCACCAGAAAACCAAAGGAAATCCATGATCAATAACACAAAATCCATGAGACAAAGTGTATGAAACCTAGCTAAAGTTCATCTCTCTCAAGGAAACCCAAAGGAAGTGAAGTAGGGTTTTGGTGCTAGAGGAGTGATTCCATTCAAAGCTTGTTCAACCATCATCTACGGTAAGTTTTATGACTATACCATGTTGTTTAAGGTATTGGAAGGTTAAGATACTTGAATTGTAGAAAGATATAGGAAATAGGTCATTAATGAGTGAATAGTGTCATGGTTGGATGGTAGTTGGATTGAATCATGAATGTTGGTGTGTTGTGATTATGAATACGTTATAAATGACATTTAGACCATGAAATAAGTATTATATATGAGGAAACGCGATAGTAATGCTATAACCATAAATGTGGAGAAATTGAAGAGAAATGGTGGGTTGTGGTCAATGTATATAAATGATGATTGTTGATTGCGATATTGTGAATGTTGTTGTGATCGTTTGGGAGTTGATATAGAATATGAGAAAAGTAGTATAAACGAAGGAAGTGCTGCCCAATTTTCCCTAGAAATAGTCACGTGTTCTTATAGTCGAATTAACTAACGTTAGAGCCAATTCTTTCTTGAAGGTAGAAACGTGATATCGAAGGAGAACAAGCAAGCAATAGCTTAATTAAACGCAAAGGTATGTGAGGCTAGTCCTTTCTTTCTAATGGCATGAATCTTCTAGCATGATTTTCTTTCCTCTTCGTGAGTTCCTATATTTCGGAAAGCTAAAAGCCTATGTATGTGAGTAACTATATAAGATAAGAGATACGTTATGAGTCCTATAATGATAATGATGATATATATTGCTTACACTCACCTTATATGCTATTTCCTTCAAGGTGAGGCAGGATGTCAATAATTGCTCCATAATGAAATCGGGGGATCACGACCTTATGTCACCCCGATAGAGTAAAGTTGTTCATAAGCCTTATGCATGTATTATGATAAGTATGTTACGATAAGAATATTATGATGAGCATGTATTATGATGATATAACACCGCGCCTATTTGGCCGGGCAGTCACCGCTGAGGCGGGCAGCTATACTATACACCATGGCCAAATGGCATGGGCAGACACCACTAGTGGGTGGCATGAGATGATACCCCGGACGCGGGAGGCCTGGACGTAGGCTAATGTTATGATTATCACACCGATCCTATACGAACGGGCAGCTTATACATTATGCATATATGATACGATGATGAGTATGAGTAAGACAGCATGCATCACTTCATTTATATTTGACAGTCTGACATAGATGTTTCATATTGATATTTCCTCTCTATATCGTTGTATTATTTCATTGTTTATGCCTCTCATACTCAGTACAATGTTCGTACTGACGTCCGTTTTCTTTGGACATTGTGTTCATGCCCACAGGTAGATAGGGAGGAGAGCTTGACCCAGATTCGTAGTAGCTATCAGCCGATTGAAAGCACTCCTTTGTTCCGGAGGTGCTTGATTATTCTTTGGTGTATAGTCATGTATATGTATTTTGGGCATGACAGGGTCTTGTCCCGTCCTTATGTTTAGCACTCCAGTAGAGGCTCGTAGATACGCAGTGTGGGTTAGATGGTCTTACGAGGTTGCTATTTTACATATATATATTATTTTGATAGCCTAACGGCCTGTGTATATAAAAGTATTTTATGTTTTCAAATGAAAAATGATTTTTCTACGATTTGAGTATAAATGTGATAAAAGAGCATTAAATGAGTAAGATGACTAGTAGAACGAGTGGTGCTCGGTGGCTAGCCCCGGGTACCCGTCGCGGCCCCTAGCTGGGTCGTGACACCATGTGCCATAACCAGAATTTTCTATTCCCTCACATCCTTTCCCTTGACAAGAACGCAAATCGTAGTCAAATATGCAATCAAACTCATCAAAATGAAGGAATTTACACCTAAGCCCAAGACTACTACCCCAATATTCAAATGCATCTTTTCCACCTTTTAAGCTACGGAATTGGGTATTATAGCCTAACTCAAATGTATAATCTATCTCGAGTGCGTGCTCTATGTAAGGGGCAGAGTAAGTGATGTTATAGACACTGGGACTAGTATCCACCATTCTACCTTCCTTTTCCACTCTTAGCCTACTCACACCTAGAGATTCCCACTCAAATTCTGCCCCTAGTGATGAGAAATCATCGCCAAATTCTGCTTTACTATCAAAGAATTCTGCACTACTTTCCCAATCCTCCTCATGACAACATCCTATAAGTCTAGCACACTCAAAGTCACACTTTAAGTCCTCCACATCACAAAAGCTCCTAAAACAATCATGACCCTCATCATACGCAAACAAATAGTAAAGAAAACTGCTACTTAAGGTCACTTCATCATCAGTAAGTTCACTTTCACAATCATGAATAATATTAAGCACAAGATCACAATTTGGACCACACAAAGAAGATTTATTACTTAAGCAACTTCCCACACATTCCTTTCCATGACAATGTCCTCTATCAAGTGAACTATCCAACAAAGAGTTAATTCCATCACAAGAAAGAGTATTAAAAAACTCAAACTCATCATTAAACAAACAAGCATCTCCGAGTAAAAATTATTTCACAAGAAAGGTCTCACCCAACTTCACATCATCATTGAAGTCCACATGTTCAAACTCATCATTTAAGTCAATTTCATTATCATGCGCAGATTCAACATTAGAAAGACTCAAAGATGAATTGCTTTCTTCCTTATCAAACATGGGTGGTGTGCCTAATTCCAAACAATCACACTTATGGCCAACAATTCCATCATATCCAGAATAATGATCAACTAATAATGGAATATTACTCACATACACACAAGGTTTAAGATTGCTTTCTAAAGACAAAACATTAAAATCAATCAACTTGTTTTTACTCCTTTCAACCACAGAAGTTGTGTCTTTTTCATTAAGACTCTCATCACAAGTGTCAACACTAGTTTTCATCACATCAAACTCACAAGTAGTTTCAGTTTCAGGATCACAACCGAGAACAACTAGTGTATCTCCACAAGATTCATTCAGTTTATTGTCACAAGAGAAAAAAGATTTTAAGCCCAAACAAGATAATTCCTTAGTCATACTCACACAATCAACATGCTCAACATTAGCATCGAAAGTAGTGATTTTAGCCGACTTACCTTTAGGCTCACAAGATTGATCTTCTTTACCTTCAAGTCCCTCTTTTGGGCAATTCTGCTCTTCCGAAATTGTTGCATCCTTTTCATGAGTTTCCATTGTATGAGGCTCATTCTCAAGATTTTTTCCAATGGTACCTACAAAAGAATTCAAAAAACTAGAGGAAAACGAAATATTGTAAGTGTTAGAGTGAAAAACTTCATCTCCCTCATTATTTTTCTTTTCTCTCATGTTCTTTTCAATTCCATTCTCTTGTTTCTTTTGTGGCAGCCCACTCACTCCAGTCAGCCCGAACATCCCATTTTTCATGGCATTACACTCCCCTATAGGCAAAGAAGAGACATGTGCACTATTGGGATTTTCTTTCCTAAGTGGGAATGGAAAGAGAGGCCATCCTTCCTCGTCCATGACATACCTTATCCAATCTCGTACATTTGGTATGTCGTGTTTTTGAAACCAGGGTTGTCCAAAGCATAAGTGACTTATTTTTAGGGGAAACACATCACATCAGACCGTTTCAAGATAATCTCCATGAGATATTACCACCTTGACCACCCACTCAACTTGATACCCATTATAGTCATATGGATATCTCTTTTTAACCCATGTCAAATTCAACCAATCAGCCGCATAAGGAGTAATGAATGTGGAGTCACACAAATCGTCAAGCTTTAGATTAAAGCCATTATACCCACAAACATTCACCTTCAATTTTTGAAACCATGGCTTAGGCAATCTCTATCCTTTCCTTGGAAATAGTGGTACTGTCCTTTGTGTAAGCCATCTAGTTCTTACTTCTGATTGAACAGGCTTAGTTCTCATCGCACCTTGGGCTATTGTACCTGCATAACAAATCTCAAAGAAAAGTTTATGAGTTATCAATCACATTACTCACTCCCTTACTTTATTTAGGTGGCGCCCGGTTCCCTCAATAATATAAAGGTTTGGTTCACTCCGACTTGTTGTAATTGGCTTTCTTGGAATTGACCAACTCCTTTTCGATCACTTCAGTAGACAAAAGAGGCTACCTCATCGGGATTAGAGTGAGTTTATGGGACTCTATAGTCGGACGACTCCTTTAAATGTGGTGCACTTGAGCCAAACAATTGACTATGAATCAGTACGAGAAACGTTTGAAAAGAATTAGCACGAAAGAAGTTATAACTCAAGAACTAGTAAACTTTGAGTAGGTAATTACTCAACGGATACTAGATAGAAATTATGTCACAAAAAGAAAGGATTAAGAAGCTTCCCAACCCCCCTTAAAACGTCCAAGGCAGACCCCTAAGTCTTACTAATTAATATCCTTTGACCAACTTGTCTTGGAATTTAATTATTACAACTTTCAATGTACCTTATCGTCTTCCTAAAAGATGGCTAGGGACTTGCACACTTGACTTCTCGTTTTCCCAAGAGGTGATTAGGAACTTGGACACTCTTTTCTCAAGGTGACTGTTAGTCTTCCCAAGAATTGACTTGGGAACTTGTGTCAATTAATGGTTTGACTATTTGTTTGCCTGTACACCCTTTCACACACCCCAAACTGATTTTTACTTCTCCTAATGTTTGCAGCCCCCTTCTCCACATTTTGGAGGGGTTCAATGCACCAACTCCTTGGGAATTAACTCTTGACTAGTCCCTTTGACTTCCCCAACAGCTTTCACACTCCCTAACTCCTCGAAAGCTTAACTTATCACCAACATTAGATCAACAAAGTTAGTAAATCTGAAATTATCAAGAACACACATGAACATTCACAAAATATTTATGAACACTCAAGAACACAAGTATTCAAAACATTTCAAATGATATACCAAAATGACCATCTTGATCTCTAGTTTCCAAAGATCACCATGGATCACCCAAGACACCTAAACTAATGGCACGATTGGAGAATTTAGAAATAATAGTTCATGAACTTTTTCTTGAACATATGAACATCTAAGAACACAAGTCTTCAAACACCAAAATCAGATTCACCAAATAGATCAAGAACAACGAAATATTCCAAATCTTTCCAATTTTTGGATTCTTGCCCTTCTTAACTAGGAGAAATCAACCCAACAACTTCCAACCCTCAATTTCAACATCTTCTATAAGACCCACTTTGAGTCTTTAAGTTTCAAGGTCTAACAATGGTGGAAATTGAAAATCTAAGTTCAATTGAGTCAAAACTTAAGATTTAGAACCTAAGAACTCTAAGGAACTCAAATCTAACACTAGAATCAACAGTAAAACAAGGAATTCAAACGAATTTTGAATTTTTTTTCCAGATTTTTTTTTGTTTGAATACCAAACCCAAGACTAGATTTCTTGGAACAAATCTATACTAGGCTCTGATACCAAATGATGAAAGAAAAATAACAAAGATAGAATGAAGACACAATTGATAAACAATTGGACAATAACTAGAAGAACTAGTCCTAGTTACCTTCCAAAAGGATCAAAGGCACCTATCTTAATCAACAATCCTTAAGATAATAGCAATCTCTTGCAAATGAATGATCAAATGGGAGTTGTACAATTTGGAGTCCGCCAAATCACAACAAGTCTCAACTAGAGAGAAAAGTTCAATAGTCATATATTTCAAGATAGGTTCCAAATGAGAAATTGTTCTAAGTGTAGCTTATATAGGTAAAGTCTACACCTGGACTTTAAAATAATAGCCACAAGTTGGCCTTTAAAATATAGCCTCACAGGGCTCCAAATCATTAGCCACACGCATGGTACTCCAAAGTGGGTCCATGGCTATCATAAATTGATCGTGGGCTCCTTTCCTGGGCTCGGAAGTGTCCACGGCTCCTGAAATGAAGACTCCATCTCCAAAGCATAGGTAGATTTCATGTAAAATCCTGGCCGGACTGCTGGACTGTATGATGGCTAGTTTGTCTTGCATCATGTATCATGATATTAATTCAATATATTGGTAGGATGGAGTGAAGAAGGATATAGCAAAGTTTGTAGCCTAGTGTCCAAATTGCCAACAAGTGAAGATTGAATCAAAAGCCAGGAGGGTTGTTGCAGGCCATGGGAATTCCAACCTGGAAATGGGAAGTGATCAACATGGATTTCGTTGTAGGTTTGCCTCTCTTCCGGCATAAGTACGACTCCATATGGGTGATTGTTGATAGGCTCACGAAATCAGCTCATTTTCTTCCAGTTAGAACTACAATATCAGTAGAAGATTATGCAAAGTTGTATCTTAGAGAAATAGTGCGACTTCATAGCGTCCCAGTATCTATTATTACAGATAGAGGGGCACAATTTACAGCTAAATTCTGGAAGTCCTTTCAAGAAGGTTGGGAAATCAAGTACGACTTAGCACCGCATTTCATCCACAAACTGACGGACAGGCTAAACGCACTATTTAGACCTTGGAAGATATGTTGCCGGCATGTGTACTAGATTTCGGCTGTAATTGGGATGATCATTTGTCGCTTATTGAATTTGCATATAACAACAGTTATCATTCTAGTATTCAGATGGCCCCATATAAAGCTCTATATGGAAGAAAGTGTAGATCGCCAATTGGATGGTTTGAAGCAGAAGAAACACAGTTAATAGGTCCTGAATTGATTCAGCAAGCAGTGGAGAAGATCAAGCTTATCCGAGACCGATTGTTGACAGCCCAGAGTAGCCAGAAATCTTATGCGGACAACTATCGACGAGACTTGGAATTTCAAGTTAATGATTGGGTATTCCTAAAGGTATCTGTCACGACCCAATCCCGTAGGCCGTGGCTAGTGCCTGATCTGGGCACTCAAACGCATTCTAGTATATGGCAGAAGCCGACAAGGCTTTATTTCGAATTTAGATAATTTCCAGAAAAATTTTGGCAGAGTTTCCTTTGTTTTACGGACTATCCCATATACCCTGCACACAGAAAATACCAACAAAGGCCACACAGGGCCAACAAGCAATATTTAAATATATGCGGACCGGCCGCCGCGGCGAATGGGATCGCCCAAACACAACATATACACATATCCGTACAGAAAGACCCCAACCCACAAACATGTCCACAGACCTCTAAACAGACCAACAGAATCATATGACGGGACAGGGCCCCACCGTACCCATGAACGAGAATATACATGTATAGAAGTGACAGACTATACCAAAAGATGGCTCTGAATAAAAGAGCGCTCCAAAAATAGCAGAATGAGATCCTAAGCGGACGGATCAGCAAACCTGTCGTCGGTACCTGCGCGACATGAAAACGCAGCCCCCGAAGAAAGGGGGTCAGTACGAAATACGTACTGAATATGTAAAGCCTGAATTACAGAAACAAACTCATAACAGGTGTAGAACACACAGAAAGTAAACGGAAAATCCAAAGTATCAGATACATAATTTCAAAACATGCAGAGTGTGTACAGAAACATATGTCATATCAAATCCGACGCTGGTGCCACAACACAGAAGAATCAGAATAGGGGCATAACCCCGTAGCATAGTATGTCATATCAAATGGCCATAGCAAATCATATCAGAACAAGGGGACATGACACATCATACTCCACAAACCCATGTACGCAAATACCTGCCCCCTCACATCGAGGCACGGCGAACAATGTAGAGGATCACGCTTGACAACATATCCTGGCCCGGGCTCAGTGAGGGAAACATTGGGGCATCCACGAATGGAGTAGTGAGAGACTAATGTAATTTAAAAATATCATAAATGTTTTCAAAGACTCAGTGGAGCGTATCAAAGCCAAACAAATCCAATGGAGTTGGACGGGATCATAATAGATGCATTTCGGATATCATAATAAATTACAGAAGTATAACCTTCCTGAAGTCGTTCCGAGTGTCAAAATAATTTACAAGACTTAATAGAATATTTAAAACAATATTCGTTAGGTAATTAAAAAGGGTAGTCAAAACGTTTCTTTCAAAAATCGCTTAAAAAGAAAGCTTTAGTACATTAAGGGCAAAATCGGGAATAATGGGCCCGCCTTGGGACAAACGAGGCGGCGGGCTCAAATTGTGCCCTCTAAGCTTATGGGGTCACCTAAAAAGGTTCTACAAACATTCTATGACTTTCCAAGTAATTTAGAGCAAAGTTGCATTATTTCATGCAAAGCGTTCTAAATGATTCAATTCTACTGAAGGAAAAACTGAAATTTTCTCTTGCCGATACCGAGGGCCAAGAAGTCTTTCGAGGCCCGGATCCGACCCTAACACACTAAGGGCATGCCAAGGGAAGAATTGGGGTTGCTTTACATACCTTTCAAGCTCCTCACGCCTTTCCAAACTCACTTCCCGTTTCGTCAAAAATCTGCAATTGGTCAAGTTTACCAATTGTGAGTTATGAATACCAAAGTTTCAACTTAATGCATAATTGTCTACCGAAATTTCGGCAGCACTTCCCCTATACATATAGCACCCCTGAGAATTCAACTCGGTTAGAAACCATCAACAACAACCCAAACGACAACATCAACATCAACAAAGAACATTAAAAACACAAATATCCTTCAACTAGTCATCTTTCTCACAAGTTGCCATAACCTTCATTCTAACCCAAACTTTCAAACTAATATCAATAATTTTACATTCATCAACAATCAAGATCATCACCATATAGTTCTAGAAACATTTCATATCGTTTTCCTTAAGTTATACACTCGATATACATAATATACAACTTTCCATCAAAGTCATAACTTGTGCAAAACATCAAATCTTTGGCATACAACTTCATAACATGTTTCCAACTTCCAAATTCATCAATGATCATCATAATTAACAACCAAACAACTTCATTTCCTTAATGTCGGAAAACCATACTAAAACGACATAAGTTTCTACATTCCAATTCAATACAAACTTATATCATTCTAACTTCATTTACATTACAAACATCACAATAACACACTAACATACTAAACAACTTAATTCATTTCCATCCCAAGTTCAATACACCACACGGCCATAAGCCCTTTTTGTCAACTTCAACTAAATCATTCAACTTCCAATTCCAATATGCATTTCATCACAACCACAACTAGAATATAACATGAATTCAACACATTGTGGCTATACCACCTATACATACATACGGCTACAAGCCATATTCCAAACCCACTTTGCAAACTTCCCTTTTTCCATACAATCAACACATTTCTACATACTACAACACAAACAAAACTTAACAACACAATAAAAAGGTAGAAATTCTTACCTTTTCCTCAAGTCTTCTTCACTTGGAGATGTGATCACTTTGAAGAATCTAAAGCTTCTCCCTCCAAACCAACTATACCAAGATACAAAAGAACCTTAACTTAGTAGGAATTTAACAAGAAATTAATTTTTAAGATAAGATTTTTGCTAGCCAATTTTCCATGGCAAACCCGAACCCTCCTTGCTCTTTTTTTTTTTCCTTTTGTTTGTTCTTGATCTTTAATGTCTTGAATCTTCTAATTATATAATAAGAAGACTTGGTCACATGACCAAGCACATGACCAACTAAAATGGGCTTGGGTCAAGGCCTTAGGTGGCCGGCCATGGTCCTTATTTTGGGCCTCAATTTCAATTCAATTTTTGAGCCCAATAGCTTGTGAATCATATTTTGTAATTCCCGAAACTAATTTCCAAAATTCCAAAATTGCCCTTAGCCTTGTCCCACACTTCCATGACTCTATTCTTTCATGCATAACTTCTATGTGCAACAAACTATCAATTTGACCTTACATCTCAAAAATCCAATATATATCAAGTTTTTCCAAACGTGTGAGAACACGGGATATAACATCCTCCCCCCTTTAGAACATTCGTCCTCGAATGTTAAATTAATCTTATAGGGTATGAGAATACTTTGGGGGAGTTTATGTTTATAGACAACATAAATGACGCACATTCATTATTGAAACAGAATTAAGTAAGGGTTCAGGATTACCTGTGGCCGTAGGGAACAAATGAGAATATTTCTTCTTCATCTCCTCTTCGGCCTCCCAGGTCATTTCTTCCCTATTGTTATTCCGCCACAGCACCTTAACAGAGGCTACATCTTTGTTCCGGAGCTTTCTTACCTGGCGGTCCAAAATAGTTACGGGCTGCTCCTCATAAGATAACTGCTCCGTCACCTGAATATCATCCGCAGGAAATATTCTGGAGGGATCACCAATGCATTTGCGGAGCATAGATACATGGAATACCGGATGTACCGCCTCCAAATCAGATGGCAGATTTAACTCATAGGCCACATTTCCAATTTTTCTAACAATCTGATAAGGCCCAATATAATGCGAACTGAGCTTGCCCTTTCTGCCGAACCGCATTACGCCTTTCATAGGCGATACCTTTAGAAATACCCAATCACCAACCTGGAATTCCAAAGGACGACGCCGTTTATCAGCGTATGATTTCTGTCGACTCTGGGCTGCCAATAGTCGTTCCCTGATAAGTTTCACCTTATCAACGGCCTGCTGGATCATATCTAGGCCGATTAATTCTGTCTCGCCAATATCAAACCAGCTGATCGGTGACCTGTATTTCCTGCCATACAGAGCCTCGTACGGAGCCATCTGGATGCTGGAATGGTAACTGTTGTTGTAAGCAAATTAAATCAATGGCAGGTGATCCTCCCAGCTACCTCTGAAATCAATAACACAGGCCCGCAACATATCTTCAAGTGTCTGGATAGTGCGCTCGGCCTGTCCGTCACTCTGAGGATGAAAAGCTGTGCTCAGGCTCAGTTGAGTCCCTAATCCCTCCTGAAAAGATCTCCAGAAGTTCGCTGTGAACTGAGCACCTCTGTCAGTGATGTAGGAACTCCATGAAGCTTCACTATTTCTTGAATATAAAGCCTGGCATAATCCTCGGCGGAATAAGTAGTTCTGACGGGGAGAAAATGGGCTGATTTTGTCAGCCTATCAACAATAACCCAGATGGAATCATACTTCCGTGGAGTGCGAGGCAACCCTGTAATGAAGTCCATATTAATGATCTCCCACTTCCACGTCGGAATTTCCATTTCCTGCAACAGTCCACCAGGTTTCTGATGTTCAATCTTGACCTGCTGACAATTGGGACACTGGGCGACGAACTCTGCGATGTCCCGTTTCATCCCATCCCACCAGTATAAGCATCGGAGATCATGGTACATCTTCGTAGACCCAGGATGGACCGAATAGCGAGCATAATGTGCCTCGCTCATAACCTGCTGCCGAAGGCCTGCAATATCAGGTACACACAACCTGCCCCTGAATAATAAAGTCCCGTCCGGAGTGAACTCGAACGGAGTCTTCTCCTTATCATAGGCTGTGTCTCTGTATCGTGCCAAAACAGGATCTTCATATTGATGCCGCTTGATATCTTCCTTAATAGATGATTCAGAAACCCCTCGGACAGAAATCCGTGTACCTCCAGATTCGGCCAGACGAACCCCAAGATTAGCCAACTGATGAATGTCACGCACTATCTCTCTCCTGTCTGGCTGTAAATCTGCCAAGCTGCCCATAGATTTCCGGCTAAGCGCATCTTCCACAACATTAGCCTTTCCCGGATGATACAGAATATCCACATCATAGTCTTTCAGGAGCTCCAGCCACCTCCGCTGCCGCAAATTAAGCTCTTTCTGCTTGAAAATATACTGGAGACTCTTATGATCTGTATAGATATCAACATGAAAGCCATATAAATAATGTCTCCATATCTTCAGGGCATAGATCACCGCTGCAAGCTCCAGATCGTGAGTAGGATAATTCCTTTCATGCTTTTTCAAATGCCGAGAAGCATAAGCTATAACTCTGCCGTGCTACATCAATACACATCCCAATCCCACGCCAGAAGCGTCACAATAAATAACATATCCATCGGGTCCCTCTGGAAGAGTTAGAACTGGGGCTGTAGTCAGCTTCTCTTTCAGCAACTAGAAGCTTCGTTCACAAGCATCAGTCCACTGGAACCTGGCTCCCTTCTGAGTTAGCCTTGTCAAAGGCACTGAAATCGAAGCAAACTTTTCCACAAATCTTCTGTAATAGCCTGCTAACCCCAGGAAACTACGTACCTCTGTGGGCGTCGTGGGTCTGGGCTAATTTTTCACGGCCTCAATCTTCTGTGTATCCACCCAGACACCATCAGCTGCAATAATATGCCCCAGGAATGCCACTGAAGCCAGCCAGAATTCACATTTAGAAAATTTTGCATATAATTTCCGATGCCGAAGTACCCCAAGTACCGCTCTCAGATGATCTGCGTGCTCTGCCTCGGACCGAGAATAAACCAGGATATCATCGATAAATACAATTACGAACATGTCTAAGAACGGCCTGAATACCCGGTTCATTAAATCCATGAATACCGCAGGAGCATTAGTCAGCCCAAAAGACATAACTCTGAATTCATAATGCCCATATCTGGTCTGGAATGCTGTCTTAGGAATATCAACCTCTCGTACCCGTACCTGATGATAGCCTGACCGAAGATCTATCTTCGAAAAATATTTGGCGCCCTGCAACTGATCAAACAAGTCATCAATTCTGGGGAGGGGGTGTTTATTCTTTATAGTTACCTTATTCAGCTGCCGATAATCAATACACATACGCAACGACCCGTCTTTCTTACGCATAAATAATACTGGGGCTCCCCAAGGCGAAGTACTGGGCCTGATAAAGCCTTTTTCTAACAGATCCTTCAACTGCTCTTTCAGTTCTTTCAATTCTGCCGGTGCCATTCTGTACGGGGGAATAGATATCGGCTGAGTATCTGGAAGCTAATCAATAGTAAAATCTATCTCCCGCTCCGGAGGAAGGCCTGGAAGCTCATCTGGGAATACATCCGGAAATTCATTAACCACGGGAACTGACTGAAGAGTCGGCGTTTCTGCTGTCAAGTCTTGTACCTGAACCAGATGATAAAAATAACCCTTTCTGATCATTTTCTTCTCCTTAAGGTATGAAATAAACTTACCTTTCGGCGATGTTGTATTACCGGCCCATTCTATAACTGGCTCCCCGGGAAACTGGAAACGAACTACCTTATTTTGGCAGTCAACATTGGCATAACAAGAGGCTAGCCAGTCCATTCCCATAATAACATCGAACTCGACCATATCTAACTCCACCAGATCTGCCTTAGTGTCACGGCCACATACAATTACAGAACAGTTTTTATATACCTGTTTTGCTACAATAAAGTCCCCAATCGGTGTGGCTACTTCAAACGGCTCTATAGGTTCAGACGTTATACCAATTTTACTAGCAACCAGAGGCGAAATATATGACAAAGTCGAACCTGGATCAATCAATGCATACACAGACCGAGAGAAAACCAATAATGTACCTGTAACGACATTAGGCTATGCCTCCTGATCCTGGCGGCTGGACAGAGCATAAATGCGGTTCGAAGGACCGCTAGTACCAGAAGCTCCACCACGGCCTCTGCCGCTACCCGCTGGTGCTGAAGTACCTGGCCCCGTAGGGCGCATAGCCACTGATGAAGATGAAGACCCGGCGGCTGATCCGGTAGGCTGCGCTACACCGCCCGAACTACCCTTATATGGGCAATCTCTCACAGAATGGCCCTGACGGCCACAAGAAAAACATGCACCGGTGGCTCTGTAGCACTCTCCCGGATGGTATCTACCACAATAGGAACACTGAGGCCTAGGTGGCCTTGTCTGACCAGAACCCCTGTCTGTCCGCGAACCTGAAGCCCTGGAGCTCTGACCTGCTCCTGAATACCCTGGGCTATCAAATCTGCGACCTGTAGGCTGTGGAGGTGCGCTCTGTGCCGGCTGGGATAGATGTCTGCTAGACTGCTGCGGCTGCTGAGGCTGCTGAGGCTGTCTGCCCCGAAAATCTCCAGAATACCCAGATGATCTGGCCCTCTTGGGCTGTCTCCGATCCTGGCTCCTATCAGGCTGACGCTCCCTATGCCGGTCCTCCATGCCCTGGGCGTGCGCCTGAATCCGGGCAATATCCATGTCGGGCTGAACAGCCAATACCAAACAGCTGTCGACAAAATAACGGTCCAGCCCCATAATGTACCTGTGCATCCTGTCAGCCATAGTAGCTACCACAGCAGGTGCGTATCGGGCCAATGAGTCGAACTCCATACTGTACTCTCGAACACTGCGACCCCTCTGTCTCAGCAATAAGAATCTGTCAGCCTTGGCCCGCCGTAACTCCGGAGGCAGAAAATGACTAAGAAAAGCCTGAGAAAAATCATCCCAAACTGCTGGGGGAGCGTCATCACCCCTAGATAACTCCCATGACTCGTACCAATTAGTCGCCACATCATACAACCGGTACGAGGCCAACGCAACTGACTCTGTCTCGGAAGCATTAATCAGCTGTAAAGTGCGCCGCACCTTCCTGATAAAATCCTCAGGATCCTCCTCGGGCTTAGTCCCGAAGAACTCTGGAGGACCACAAGTCAAGAACTCACGGGCTCTCGAACTGTCACGCCTGTAAGCACGGTCACCTCCCAGTCCGTGCCCCTGAACCTGTCCTGCCACAAGTCTGGTCAACAGCTGGACTACCTCTCTCATGGACTGATCCTCAGTGCCTGGCCATGGAGCTGGGGGCTCAGGTACTGGAATCTCGGGAGCTGGCAGTGGAGCCGCCCCTCGACCTGCAGCTGCTGCTGCTCCAATCTCCTCTACAAGTGGCGGTGTGGAAGAGCCCTCTGCCGGGGGAAAAATATCAGGAGCAATATGTGCATGGGCCCTGGTAACCCTCTGGCCCGACTAGTCTCTCCCACAGCTGCTGCTTTGGCCTTTTGGGCCGCTGTCGCTTTTTTTGGAGGCATAACTGCAAATGTAACAATTCGTTAGGGAGGAATCATCCTGATAACACAGCTCTATCGCACGATCTAAGACAGAAAGAAGGGTAGTATCCTAAATGCCCTGTAGCCTCCTGTTTATAGGTGTGGTGCACAACACACCGATAAACAAGACTCTACTAGACACGGTCTGTAGACATTCCGAGGACGAACTGCTCTGATACCACTTTTGTCACGACCCAACCCCGTAGGCCGTGGCTAGTTCCCGATCTGGGCACTCAAACGCATTCTAGTATATGGCAGAAGCCGACAAGGCTTTATTTCGAATTTAGATAATTTCCAGAAAAATTTTGGCAGAGTTTTCTTTGTTTTACGGACTATCCCATATACCCTGCACGCAGAAAATACCAACAAAGGCCACACAAGGCCAACAGGCAATATTTAAATATATGCGGGCGAATGGGATCGCAAAAACAAAACATATACACACATCCGTACAGAAAGACCCCAACCCACAAACATGTCCACAGACCTCTAAACAGACCAACAGAATCATATGACGGGACAGGGCCCCGCAGTACCCATGAACGAGAATATACATGTATAGAAGTGACAGACTATACCAAAAGATGACTCTGAATAAAAGAGCGCTCCAAAAATAGCAGAATGAGATCCTAAGCGGACGGATCAGCAAACCTGTCGTCGGTACCTGCGCGGCATGAAAACGCAGCCCCCGAAGAAAGGGGGTCAGTACGAAATAGGTACTGAATATGTAAAGCCTGAATTACAGAAACAAACTCATAACTGGTGTAGAACACACAGAAAGTAAACGAAAAATCCAAAGTATCAGATACATAATTTCAAAACATGCAGAGTGTGTACAGAAACATATGTCATATCAAATCCGGCCCCTGCCAAGGGACTCGGCAGACAGAACGTGGCCACCCTCCCGACGCTGGTGCCACAACACAGAAGAATCAGAATAGGGGCATAACCCCGTAGCATAGTATGTCATATCAAATGGCCATAGCAAATCATATCAGAACAAGCGGACATGGCACATCATACTCCACAAACCCATGTACGCAAATACCTGCCCCCTCACATCGAGGCACGGCGAACAATGCAGAGGATCACGTTTGACAACATATCCTGGCCCGGGCTCAGTGTGGGAAACATTGGGGCATCCACGAATGGAGTAGTGAGAGACTAATGCAATTTAAAAATATCATAAATGTTTTCAAAGACTCGGTGGAGCGTATCAAAGCCAAACAAATCCAATGGAGTTGGACGGGATCATAATAGATGCATTTCGGATATCATAATAAATTACAGAAGTATAACCTTCCTGAAGTCGTTCCGAGTGTCAAAATAATTTACAAGACTTAATAGAATATTTAAAACAGTATTCGTTAGGTAATTAAAAAGGGTAGTCAAAACGTTTCTTTCAAAAATCGCTTAAAAAGAAAGCTTTAGTACATTAAGGGCAAAACCGGGAATAGTGGGCCCGCCTCGGGACAAACAAGGCGGCGGGCTCAAATTGTGCCCTCTAAGCTTATGGGGTCACCTAAAAAGGTTCTACAAACATTCTATGACTTTCCAAGTAATTTAGAGCAAAGTTGCATTATTTCATGCAAAGCGTTCTAAATGATTCAATTCTACTGAAGGAAAAACTGAAATTTTCTCTTGCGGATTCCGAGGGCCAAGAAGTCTTTCGAGGCCCGGATCCGACCCTAACACACTAAGGGCATGCCAAGGGAAGAATTGGGGTTGCTTTACATACCTTTCAAGCTCCTCACGCCTTTCCAAACTCACTTCCCGTTTCGTCAAAAATCTGCAATTGGTCAAGTTTACCAATTGTGAGTTATGAATACCAAAGTTTCAACTTAATGCATAATTGTCTACCGAAATTTCGGCAGCACTTCCCCTATACATATAGCACCCCTGAGAATTCAACTCGGTTAGAAACCATCAACAACAACCCAAACGACAACATCAACATCAACAAAGAACATTAAAAACACAAATATCCTTCAACTAGTCATCTTTCTCACAAGTTGCCATAACCTTCATTCTAACCCAAACTTTCAAACTAATATCAATAATTTTACATTCATCAACAATCAAGATCATCACCATATAGTTCTAGAAACATTTCATATCGTTTTCCTTAAGTTATACACTCGATATACATAATATACAACTTTCCATCAAAGTCATAACTTGTGCAAAACATCAAATCTTTGGCATACAACTTCATAACATGTTTCCAACTTCCAAATTCATCAATGATCATCATAATTAACAACCAAACAACTTCATTTCATTAATGTCGGAAAACCATACTAAAACGACATAAGTTTCTACATTCCAATTCAATACAAACTTATATCATTCTAACTTCATTTACATTACAAACATCACAATAACACACTAACATACTAAACAACTTAATTCATTTCCATCCCAAGTTCAATACACCACACGGCCATAAGCCCTTTTTGTCAACTTCAACTAAATCACTCAACTTCCAATTCCAATATGCATTTCATCACAACCACAACTAGAATATAACATGAATTCAACACATTGTGGCTATACCACCTATACATACATACGGCTACAAGCCATATTCCAAACCCACTTTGCAAACTTCCCTATTTCCATACAATCAACACATTTCTACATACTACAACACAAACAAAACTTAACAACACAATAAAAAGGTAGAAATTCTTACCTTTTCCTCAAGTCTTCTTCACTTGGAGATGTGATCACTTTGAAGAATCTAAAGCTTCTCCCTCCAAACCAACTATACCAAGATACAAAAGAACCTTAACTTAGTAGGAATTTAACAAGAAATTAATTTTTAAGACAAGATTTTTGCTAGCCAATTTTCCATGGCAAACCCGAACCCTTCTTGCTCTTTTTTTTTTTTCCTTTTGTTTGTTCTTGATCTTTAATGTCTTGAATCTTCTAATTATATAATAAGAAGACTTGGTCACATGACCAAGCACATGACCAACTAAAATGGGCTTGGGTCAAGGCCTTAGGTGGCCGGCCATGGCCCTTATTTTGGGCCTCAATTTCAATTTAATTTTTGAGCCCAATAGCTTGTGAATCATATTTTGTAATTCCCGAAACTAATTTCCAAAATTCCAAAATTGCCCATAGCCTTGTCCCACACTTCCATGACTCTATTCTTTCATGCATAACTTCTATGTTCAACAAACTATCAATTTGACCTTACATCTCAAAAATCCAATATATATCAAGTTTTTCCAAACGTGTGAGAACACGGGATATAACAGTATCGCTGATGAAAGGTGTGATGAGATTCGCCAAGAAGGGCAAGCTTAGTCCCCGATATATTGGACCTTATAAGATTGTGCGCAAGGTGGGCCAGGTGGCTTATGAGCCGGACTTACCTTCAGAACTTGAGTCAGTCCATCCAGTTTTCCATATGTTGATGCTCCATATATGTATTGGATATCCTTCCAGAATCGTGCCTGTAGATGATGTCCAAATTACTGAGAGATTGGATTATGAAGAAGTACCCATTTCCATGTTAGATAGACAAGTGAGGAAGCTTAGAACCAAAGATGTAGCCTCAGTTAAGGTTCTGTGGAGAAATAATAATAGAGAAGAGATGACTTGGAAAGCAGAAGAAGATATGAAATCTAAGTACCCTCACTTATTTCAAGCCTCAGAGGAGGTTCAGGATAAAACGCCATTGTCCCCAGGTATGTAATGCTTTCTTTAGATGCTTTTGGTCGTGTGTGGCCATGTTTTATTGCTATTGTTGTTGTAGCCCTGTGAGGCTATATTATTTTGGGTTGTTGTGACAGAATGGAAGCGCCATATTACAGGGAAAACTCTGGCAAATTTTTTGTAGAATTCCCTAGAGCTTAACATTCGAGGAAGAAGGTTTTTAAGGGGGGAGAGTGTTACACCTCGGAAATTTCATGTCGTTGTGTCTTTAATAGACTAACTGTCACGACCCGGCTAGGGGCCATGACGGGTACCCGGGGCTAACTACCGAGCACCACTCATTCTGCTACTCATCATACTTATTAAGCCTTATTTTATCAAATTCATATTCAACTCATACGAAAATCATCTTTCATTTGAAAACATAAACACTATTATATACATAAATCTTTCGGTCATCAAAATAATATATATATATATATATATATATACATACATACATAATAGCAACCTCATGAGACCATATATCCCACACTGGAGTACTAGACATAAGGACGGGATAAGACCCCGTCGTGCGCAAAATACATATACATACATATACACAAAAGAATGAACCAAGTAGCACCTCCGGAACTATGGAGTGCTCTCAGGTCAGCTGACAGCTCCTATAAGTCTGGATCAAGATTGTCACGACCCATCTAGGGGACGCGACAGGTACCCGGGGCTAACCACCGAGCACCGCTCGTTCTATCGCTCATTTTACTCATTTTATACACTTTTTATCATCTTTATACTCATAGCGTAGGAAAAATAATCATGTCTCATATGGAAACATAAAATACTTTCATGCACATATGCCCTTGCGCTAGCAAAATAAAATAACATATATATGTATAGATATATAGCAGCGATCTCGTGAGACCATCTAACCCGCACTGCGTATCTACGAGCCTCTACGGGAGTACTGAACATAGGGACGGGGCCCAAAAATACATATACAAGGCTATATATATATATATATATATACACAAAAGAATAGTCATAAGCACCTCCGGGACAATGGAGGGCTTCCAATCAGCTAACAGCTACTACGGATTTAGATCGAGCTCTCCTCCCTGTCTACCTGTGGGCATGAACACATCGGAATCTAACTGCCAAGTATAAGAAAACAAATCATGTTGTTTTACTCATGCTCATCATCATATCATATCATATATGCATCATGTATAAACTACCCATCCATATCTGATCGGTGTGATAATCATAACATGAGCACGCGTCCAGGCCTCCCGCGTTCGTGGTAACATCTCATGCCGCCCACTAGCGGTGTCTGCCCATGCCATCTGGCCATGGTGTATCGCATAGCTACCCGCCTTGGCGGTGACTGCCCGGCCAAATAGGCGCGGTGTAATAGTAATATCATCAGATGCTCATCACAATATGCTTAGCTTATCATAATACATACTCTATCGGGGTGACGTAAGGTCGTGATCCCCCGATTGCATTATGGAACAATCATAGACATTCTGCCTCTCCTTGAAGGAATTAGCATATAAGGTGAATGTAAGCGATAAATAACATCATTAGACTTTTTATACTTTAACTCATTACCTTGTGTAGCTAATTATAGACACAGGCTCATGGATAAGCAACAAGTTACAATATAGGATTCATGCCATTAGAAATAAGGGACTAGCCTCACATACCTTTGACGTTTAACTAAACTATCGCTCGCTTGTTCTCCTTCGATATCGCGTCTCTACCTTCAACAGAGAATTCACATTTACGTTAATTAATCGACTATAAGAACGCGTTACTAACTCTAAGGAAAATTGGACAACACTCCCTTTGTTTGTACTACTTCTCCCATGTTATATGTCAACTCCCAAACGCTCACAATGATACCCATAATGTTGAATTCAACAATCATCATTTACATGCATTAACCGCATTCCACCATTTCTCTTCATTTTTCCCACATTTATGGTTTTGGGTTCACTATCGTATTTTGTCATGTATGACATTTATCTCGTGGTTTACATGTCATTTATAACGTATTCATACTCACAACACACTAACATTCATGATTCAATTCTATTACCATTCACTCATGGAACTATTCACTCATTTATGACCCATTTGCTATGCTTTTCTACAACTCGGGTATCTTAACCTTGGATGATGGTTGAACAAGTCTTGAGTGGAATTGCTCCTCTAGCACCAAACCCTACTTCACTCTTGTTTTTGGAACTTCTTGGTTTGGATGAACTTCACTTGAGTTTCACACACTTTGTTTCATGGATTTAATGTTGTTGATCTTAATCTCCCTTTGATTCTCTTAAATTCTTATGGATGAAGTGTTTTGGAGTACTCTAGAGAGTTCTTGAACCGTGCAGGTGAGAAATGAAATAAAATGAGCTTAGGGTCCCTTTTTAATAACTCAAAATCTGGTTTTTAATGAACAGAAGTCGGGGTGTACAGTGGCCGTAAACCCAGTTTACGGGCCGTATACCGGTTTACGGGCCGTATACCGGTTTACGGGCCGTATACCGGTTTACGGGCCGTATACCGGTTTACGGTCCTTCCTCCACGACCGTATTTAAGCATATCAGAAACAGAAAGGTTTGCTGTAGGTCATGGTGGTTTACGGTCACAGTTTACGGGCCGTATTTCAATTTACGGTCCGTATTCTGAGTCGTATTTTACCATGTAAAATTTGGCAGAAAGTTGAAATTTTTGGAATGTTGAAGGACGATGGAACTTTACGGTCCGTAAATCACTTTACGGGCCATATTCCATTTTACGACCACTGGGCTGAAATTAAATTCTGCAACTTTCTTATTTCCAAAGTTCATAAATAGTCATTCCCTACTTAGTAAAACATCGCACACTCATGCCCTTCGTTGGTCTATGCATTGTTGGCTCACGAAAAATTTCCGAGGTGTAACATTCTTCCTCCCTTTTTGGAATATTCGTCCTTGAATGTTAAACACTCGGGATTCTACGAATATTTTGCCAGAGTTTCCCCTGTAATTTGACACTACCAACCTGTCACAGCAACCCATAATATCATCGCCTTACAGGGCTACATCACAATATCAACATATCCGTGGCCACACACGATCAAATGCATAAAAATGAAGCGTACATACCTCATATCGTCGGCGTTTCGTCTTGGATCACTCCCGGGGGTTGGAATAAGTGTGGGTACTTGGACTTCATGCTCTCTTCTGCTTCCTAAGTCATTTCCTCCCGGTTATCGTTTCGCCATAAGACTTTGACTGAAACTACCTCTTTATTTCGGAGTCTCCGCACCTGCCTATCTAAAATAGCAATAGGTACCTCTTCATAGGTAAGCCGTTCTATCACTTGCACATCATCTATCGGGACAATCTTGGTGGGGTCTCCAATGCACTTGCGGAGCATCGAAACGTGGAAAACTGGGTGGACTGATTCAAGCTCCGAAGGCAAATCCAATTCATAGGCAGCCTGACCCACCTTGGGGACGATTTGTAGGGTCCGATGTATCTGGGACTTAGCTTCTCTTTCTTACCAAATCTCATCACCCCTTTCATTGGCCACACTTTCAAGAACACCCAATCACCGGCTTGAAATTCCAAGTCTCGTCGGCGATTCTCCGCATAGGACTTTTGGCGACTTTGGGCTGTCAACAACCGATCTCGGATCACCTTGACTTTTTCTATTGCTTGTTGGACCAATTCAGGGCCCACTAGTTGTGCTTTTCCTATTTCGAACCATCCAATTGGAGATCTACATTTCCTCCCATATAAAGCTTCATATGGAGCCATTTGAATACTGGAATGATAGCCGTTGTTATGTGCAAATTCAATTAGCAGCAAATGATCGTCCCAACTTCCACCAAAATCTAGCACACATGCTCGTAACATATCTTCCAAGGTTTGAATGGTACGCTCGGCTTGTCCATCTGTCTGCGGATGAAACGCCGTGCTAAGCTTCACCTGAGTGCCTAGACCTTCTTGAAAGGATTTCCAAAACTTAGCTGTAAACTGTGCTCCTCTATCTGTGATAATAGATAATGGGATTCCATGGAGTCGCACGATTTCATTGAGATACAACCTTGCATAGTCTTCCGCTGAGTACGTGGTCTTGACTGGAAGAAAATGGGCTGCTTTCATCAGCCTATCCACGATCACCCATATAGAATCATACTTGCCACGGGAACGGGGTAATCCCACGATGAAATCCATGTTGATCACTTCCAATTTCCAGGTAGGGATTTCCATTGCTTGCACCAAGCCTCCCGGCTTCTGGTGTTCAGCTTTTACCTGTTGGCAATTTGGACATTGTGTTACGAATTCTGCTATGTCCCTTTTCATGCCGTCCTACCAGTACAGCATCTTGAGATCATGATACATTTTGGTTGCACCTGGGTGAATAGAATATCGAGAGCAATATGCTTCTTCTAGAATTCGTCGGTGCAAATTCGCCACCTTCGGCACACATAACCTGCCTCGGTACCTAAGAATTCCATCCGTAGAAACTTCAAACGGAGACTTTTCTTTCCCATGAGATGTGTCTCTATAACGACATAACTGCGGATCTTTGCACTGCCGTTCTTTCATATCCATATCTACGGACGAAATTGTGGAATCATTTGTACTAATCCTGGCATCGCCCGAATCAATTATACGCACTCCAAAATTTGCTAATCGGTTAAGTTCTTGAACCATCTCTTTCCTTTCCGGAGGGATTCCACATAAGCTGCCCATTGATCGGCGGCTAAGTGCATCAGCTACTACATTTGCTTTACCGGGGTGGTACAAAATATTTACGTCATAATCTTTTAATAATTCTAGCCACCGCCTCGGTCGCAGGTTCAACTCTTTTTGCTTGAAGATGTACTGAAGACTTTTGTGATCTGTATAGATATCAACGTGCACACCGTACAAATAATGTCTCCACATTTTTAAGGCATGAATGACCGCAGCTAGTTCGAGATCATGAGTTGGATAATTCTTCTCATGTTTCCGCAATTGCCTCGAAGCATATGCAATAACTTTCCCGTGCTGCATCAATACGCATCCTAGTCCAACACCAGAAGCATCGCAGTATACCACGTAGCCATCTGACCCTTCTGGAAGTGTTAAGATCGTAGCTGAGGTCAACCTGTCTTTCAACTCTTGGAAACTGTGCTCACAGGCATCATCCCATTGAAACTTTGCCGACTTCTGGGTTAGCTTCGTCAATGGGGCTGAAATAGATGAAAAGCCCTCTACGAACCTTCGATAATAGCCTGCCAAACCCAGAAAACTACGGACTTCCGTGGGCGTCGTAGGCCTTGGCCAAGTCTTCACCGCTTCAATTTTCTGAGTGTCGACTCGAATGCCATCATTGGAAATAACATGGCCCAGAAATGTTACAGAATTTAGCCAAAACTCGCACTTTGATCTGCATGTTCTGATTCTATGCGAGAATATACTAGAATGTCATCAACAAATACTATGACATACAAATCCAAGAGCGGCCTAAATACATTATTCATCAGATTCATGAACACGGCCAGAGCGTTAGTTAGCCCAAACGACATCACTCAAAATTCATAGTGGCCATATCTTGTTCTGAAAGCTGTTTTGGGAATATCTGCTTCTCTAACTCTCACTTGATGATAACCCGACCTCAAATCTATTTTAGAAAACCACTTAGCACCTTGCAGCTGATCGAATAAATCATCAATCCTTGGAAGAGGATATTTGTTCTTTATCGTCACTTTGCTCAATTGCCTGTAGTCGATACACATTCGTAAGGATCCGTCCTTCTTTCTCACAAACAAGACTGGTGCTCCCCACGGCGATGAGCTGGGTCTGATAAACCCCTTGTCAAGCAGATCTTTCAGCTGTGCTTTTAGCTCTTTCAATTCCACCGGGGCCATTCGATAAGGAGGAATAGAAATGGGCTTGGTGTCCGGCAACACATCTATGGCGAAGTCAATCTCTCTTTCTGGTGGAGGACCTGGAAGTTCATCCGGAAACACATCTGGGAATTCATTCACTACCGGAACGGACTGGAAAGTTGGCGGCTATTCCTCTGTGTCATGAACCCGAACTAAGTGATAAATATAACCCTTGGCTACCATCCTCCTTGCCTTGAGATAGGAAACAAACCTACCCTTTGGCGATGCTACATTACCTTTCCATTCAAGCACGGGCTCTCCCGGAAATTGAAATCGAACCACTTTTGTGCGGCAATCAACATTAGCATAGCACGACGCTAACCAATCCATACCCATAATTACATCGAAATCTTCCATTTTCAGCTCAATCAAATCAGCTTTGGTCTGACGATCACATATCACGACGACACAATTTTTGTACACTTATTTTGCTATCACGGGATCACCAACCGGAGTGAGTACCTCAAAGGGTTTAATTGACTCGGGTTTCACCCCAATACAACCAGCAACATATGGGGTAATATAGTAAATAGTATAACCCGGATCTATCAGTGCATATACATCACGGGAGAATATAGACAATGTACCTGTAACAACGTCCGGGGAAGACTCAAGGTCCTGTCGTCCCGCTAAAGCATATACACGGGGCTGAGTGGCACCTGAAGTAGATGCTGCCCCTCTGCCTCTACCTCGGCCTACTGTCATCTGGGGGTCTGCCCTATCGGGCGTACTGATGAAGAGCCAGCTGCGGAACCTGTAGGCTGAACTCTAACTCTACCACTCATCGACTGACAATCCCTCATCATATGCCCCACCTGACCACAAGTATAACAGGCATCCGAACCCTGACGACACTGCCCGGAATGTAATCTGCCACATTGGTTGCATCACGGCACTGGGGGTCTCCCCTGACTATAATCTTCCCTGAACTGGGGACCTGAAACCCTCGAACTCTAGCCCTGACCTGAACGGAAGGAGCGATCAAATCTCCTACCTACGAGTCGAGGAGGTGCACTCGTCACTGACTGGCCTGAGTACCCAGAATATGTCTGCCTTGATCCCCCTTCTATAATCACTGCCTGTGCCCATAGACCTAGCCCTTTTGCTTTGTTTTCTACCACTGTCACGATTACCCCTTTGTTGTTGTTGTCGCCCCTCTAAATTCTGAGCATGGGCCTGTATCCGGGAAATATCCATCCCGTCTTGCAAGGAAGCCGTCAAACAATCTCTGAATAAATGGGGCCCTAGGTCACTCACAAATCTATGCACCCGGTCCCCCATGTCGGCCACCATAGCCGGGGCATATCTTGCCAAGGAATTAAATTGGAGGCTATATTCCCCGGCGCTCATATTTCCTTGTATCAGATTCAGAAATCTATCTGCTCTAGCTCGGCGGACCACGAGTGGCAAATAGTGACGAATAAAAGCATCTACAAACTCTTGCCAAACTGGAGGAGGTGCGTTCTCTCCTCTTGATAACACCGCCACATCCCGGAGTCTATAAGATGCCAACTCCATGGATTCGGTCTCAGAGACATGGACAATCTTCAATGTCCTTAACATCTCATCTACGAAACTTTGCGGATCTTCATCCGGCTTTGACCCGAAGAATTCTGGAGGATTTAAACTCATAAAATCACGGGCCTTTGTACTCGCTGCCCGATCGCTTGAACTTACGTTCTGCCGTTGTGCCTGTGTGGCAACCAATTCTGTCAATAGCTGAATGGCCTCGGTCATTTGTTGACCCGAAGCAGCCGGCGGAGGGATTGGAGATGGGGCTCCTCCTTGCTCTCCCACATTAGGCGGGGTAGCAGAAGTATTGGACAAGGCCTCGTTATGTGATTCGCCTTTTTCTATATTCATTGGAGGTTCTCTTTCTACCCGCCTCTTTGTCGTAGTCTTGCCCTTCCGGGCGGCTGTAGCTTTCCCCTTTGGCGGCATTCTGAAATCATAACGCACTAGTAGGTAGGATAAAATCTTACACATGGCTCTATCGCACGATCTCATAGAAGAAGAATGGTCATTTTTCCTAAATACCCTGTAGCCTCCTGTTTATTGATGTGGCGCGCAACACACCATAAACAAGACTCTACTAGACACGGCTCGTAGACAGTTCCTAGGACCGAACTACTCTGATACCACTTTTGTCACGACCCAGATAGGGGCCGCGACGGGTACCCGGGGCTAACCACCGAGCACCGCTCGTTCTATCGCTCATTTTACTCATTTTATACCCTTTTTATCATCTTTATACTCATAGCGTATGAAAAATAATCATGTCTCATATGGAAACATAAAATACTTTCATGCACATGTGCCCTTGCGCTAGCAAAATAAAATAATATATATATGTATAGATATATAGCAGCGATCTCGTGAGACCATCTAACCCGCACTGTGTATCTACGAGCCTCTACTGGAGTACTGAATATAGGGACGGGACAAGACCTCATCGTGCCCAAAAATACATATACAAGGCTATATATATATATATATATATACACAAAAGAATAGTCATAAGCACCTCCGGGACAATCAGCTGATAGCTACTACGGATCTGGATCGAGCTCTCCTCCCTGTCTACCTGTGGGCATGAACACAACGTCCAAAGAAAACGGACATCAGTACGAATATTGTACTAAGTATGAGAGGCATAAACAATGAAGTAAGACAATGAGATAGAGAAGATACTCATATGGGACATCGGAATCTAACTGCCAAGTATAAGAAAAAAAATCATGCAGTCTTACTCATGCTCATCATCATATCATATCATATATGCATCATGTATAAAATGCCCGTCCCTATCGGATCGGTGTGATAATCATAACATGAGCCGCATCCAGGCCTTCCGCATCCGGGGTAACATCTCATGCCGCCCACTAGCGGTGTCTGCCCATGCCATCTGGCCATGGTGTATCGTATAGCTGCCTGCCTTGGCGGTGACTGCCCGGCCAAATAGGCGCGGTGTAATAGTAATATCATCATATGCTCATCACAATATGCTTAGCTTATCATAATACATACTCTATCGGGGTGACGTAAGGTCTTGATCCCCCAATTGCATTATGGAACAATCATGGACATTCTGCCTCACCTTGAAGGAATTAGCATATAAGGTGAATGTAAGCGATAAATAACAACATTAGACTTTCTATACTTTAACTCATTACCTTGTGTAGCTAATTATAGACACAGGTTCATGGATAAGAAACAAGTTACGATATAGGATTCATGCCATTAGAAATAAGGGACTAGCCTCACATACCTTTGACGTTTAACTAAACTATCGTTCGCTTGTTCTCCTTCGATATCGCGTCTCTACCTTCAACAGAGAATTCGCATTTACGTTAATTAATCGACTATAAGAACGCGTTACTAACTCTAAGGAAAATTGGACAACACTCCCTTTGTTTGTACTACTTCTCCCATGTTCTATGTCAACTCCCAAACGCTCACAATGATACCCACAATGTTGAATTCAACAATCATCATTTACATGCATTAACCGCATTCCACCATTTCTCTTCATTTTTCCCACATTTATGGTTTTGGGTTCACTATCGTATTTTGTCATGTATCCCATTTATCTCGTGGTTTACATGTCATTTATAACGTACTCATACTCACAACACACTAACATTCATGATTCAATTCTATTACCATTCACTCATGGCACTATTCACTCATTTATGACCCATTTGTTATGCTTTTCTACAACTCGGGTATCTTAACCTTCCAATAACTTATACAACATGATAAAGTCATGAAACTTACCTTAGATGATGGTTGAACAAGTCTTGAGTGAAATTGCTCCTCTAGCACCAAACCCTACTTCACTCTTTTTTTTGGAACTTCTTGGTTTGGATGAACTTCACTTGAGTTTCACAAACTTTGTTTCATGGATTTAATGTTGTTGATCTTAATCTCCCTTTTATTCTCATAAATTCTTGTGGATGAAGTGTTTTGGAGTACTCTAGAGAGTTCTTAAACCGTGTAGGTGAGAAATGAAATAAAATGAGCTTAGGGTCCCTTTTTAATAACTCAAAATCTGGTTTTTAATGAACAGAAGTCGGGGTGTACAGTGGCCATAAACCCAGTTTACGGGCCGTATACTGGTTTACGGTCCGTCCTCCACGACCGTATTTAATCATATCAGAAACAAAAAGGTTTGTTGTAGGTCATGGTGGTTTACGGTCACAGTTTACGGGCCGTATTTCAATTTACGGTCTGTATTTTGAGTCGTATTTTACCATTTAACATTTGGCAGAAAGCTAAAATTTTTGGAATGTTGAAGGACGATGGCACTTTACGGTCCGTAAATCACTTTACGGGCCGTATTCCATTTTACGACCACCGGGCTGAAATGAAATTTTGCAACTTTCTTATTTCCAAAGTTCATAAATAGTCATTCCCTACTTAGTAAAACATCTCACACTCATGCCCTTCGTTGGCCTATGCATTGTTGGCTCACGAAATATTTCTAAGGTGTAACAAAGATCACCTCCCTATCTACCTGTGGGCATGAACACAACGTCCAAAGAAAACGGACATCAGTATGAACATTGTACTGAGTATGAGAGGCATAAACAATAATGATACGTCACTAAAATAAAGGAAACATCAATGAGGAACATTTGTATCTGACATTCACTTATAAAAGAAACAACACATGCTGGCTTACTTCATAATCATCAACATATCATATATGCATAATGTATAAGATGCCCGTCCATATCGGATCGGTGTGATAAGCATTAGCCTGCATACAGGCCTCCCGCATCCGGGGTATCATCTTATGCCGCCCGCTAGTGGTGTCTGCCCATGCCATCTAGACATGGTGTATACATATAGCTGCCCGCCTTAGCGGTGTCTGCCCGGCCATATAGGCGCGGTGTGATAGCATCATGTACATATCACAGACTTATCATATTCTCATCATATTATTATCATAATTCATGACTGGAAACTTAGACAATTATACTCTATCGGGGTGACATAAGGTCGTGAACCCCCGATTCCATTATGGAGCATTTATAAGTATTCTGCCTCACCTTGAAGGAAATAGTATATAAGGTGAGTGTATACAATAAATAACATCGTCCTTTATAGGAACATCATATCATAAATGCTAGAATCTTTATACTTAACTCATCGTCAACCTAATTGGCTCATAACATATCTCTTGTCTCAAATAGTCATTCATGAACATAGACTTTTAGCTTTCCGGAGTATAGAAGATTCATGGGAAAGAAAGAATAATCATGTCATAGGATTCATGCCATAGAAATAAAGGACTCGCCTCACATACCTTTTACGCTTAACTAATCTATTGCTTGCTTGTTCTCCTTCAATGCCCTCGTTTCTACCTTCAAGAGATTTCGCATCAACATTAGTTAATCGTCTATAAGAACGTGATACTATTTCTAGGGAAAATTGAGCAGCATTTCCTTTGTTTTTTCTACTTTTCCCACATTCTATATCAACTCCCAAACGTTCATAACAATATTCACAATATCGCAAACAACAATCATCATTCATATACATTTCCCACAATTCGCCATTTCCCTTTAATTTCTCCACAATTATGGTTATAGCTCACTATCACGTTTTCTCATATATAATACTTATTCCATAGTCTAAATGTCATAAATAACATATTTGCAATCACAACATATCGATAATCATGACTCAATCCGAACCTTTACCCAACAATGTCACTATTCCCATATTTATGACCCATTTGCTATGTCTTTCTACAATACATGTATTGTTTTTAACTTTCAACACCTAAAATAATCAATAATGATCATAAAACTCACCTTAGATGATGGATGAACAACACTTGAGTGGAACTTCTCTTCTTGCACCAAAACCCTATGTCACACCCTAACCTTATTAGGGTGTGATGGGCACCCGACCCCGCATACGGAGCCGAGCGAACCCTCAGACTCTGATTTCATACATATTTTTCCAAGTTTCCAGAATCTGACCATTCGAAACATACAACAGACCATATGACAGAAATTGTGGACAGACAGTGACTTAGCGGCCACGTGTATTCAAACTTATCAGACATATCGTAACAGATCCAGAAGGCAGGCGGAATGTACCTCGCCTGAACATATACACATATGCGAACATATAGGCCGTATAGGCCATCATAGCAAACAGGGCCGCTTAGGACACAGATTTCAGACCAGACCAAACAGAATATGTAGACATATGCAGCTGCTCACGGACTGACTCTCTGAACCCATAACTCTGTCTGCAAAGTCTCTACACAAATCAGAAAAACACAACACATGTATACTCTGACCCGGCGACACTCCGATGGGAAGTGGAGCTCGCCAACCCCGCTGGAATCTCTTAGACGATTCTTCAGAGCATCTGAGTGTACCTGCGTGGCATGAAACGCAGCCCCCGAAGAAGAGGGGTCAGTACGGAATATGTACTGAGTATGCAAGGCAAGAACACAGTAATCAGGATCATAATCAGAGTCAAAGTACAGAAATGTAACAAACGGAATCAGAACCAAACTCAGATGTACAGATCGTATGTACGGTATACAAAGTAGCAGAACCAACTTACTGAACACAGACCATGCATGCCAGAACGGTATCCAGTCCCTTACGAGACCCGGGGAAACGTGGCGCCACCCTGCCCTCGGCGCCAACCACATCATACTTCAGAAGATTTGCTCCTGTCTCCGACACACATCATAATATCCGGATGTACAAATACATATAGGCGGTTCGGCGAACCAAACACATCATACTTCGTAACACATCATACTTCGGAATTCATTTACGGCGCCCGGCCCTCAAGCGAGGAACTCGGGAACCGTGCGCACGATATAAACCTGCCCGGGACTCGGTGAAGGAAGTAGACTCTATGCACGAGCAGAAAATGAGAAACTAAAAGCACATAACTAAGACTCAATGGATTAATCTACCGTACTATCCAAATGTCCGTAACAGATTACTCCTAACAAATTTCTTATACCAGAATTCTTATATCAGATTTCTTATGTCAGAATATTTATTTCAGCATACCTATATCAGAATACTTACTCTAGGATACTTATATCAGAATGATCAGACCAACATACTTATATCAGAATACGGGTGTCGGGTTGATTAAATCAGGACCCACCTATCTAGATTATTAGTTACCCACTTTAAGGAGGACATACAGATCACAAACAGACTCAGAATCACAGAATGGAATAACCCAAGGTACATATCATTATCATACCCTACTTAGCTCTAGGACATGCCAAAAGAATAAATGGGTAAGCCTTACATACCTGTGCTGCGACCAACTAGTTACGCTTGTGCATCCAACTTGTTTGTCTACATGCAAGAAAGTTCATCCCTTCATTAGTTCCATTATCATATACTTGTTTTAACCATTCAAACACATTCACTTATATTCTGCCGGAATTTCGGCAGCACCTCCCCTGTAAATATACCAACCCCGAGAATATGGCTCGGCTCCAAATCAACAACAACAACAATAGCAACAATACCAACAACCATAACAATAGTCGTTAGGAGTCAATTGAACGTATTTTAACATTGATGACTCCTACACAATTCAACAACATAACCTCATATTCAATTCAACTACTTACATTCAAACCAACATCAACGTTTATACATTCAATTACTAATCCGAAACCGTTCAGAACAATATTCAAAACCCTTTAAACAATTGACACAATATTTCAAACAACCCAACCAACACTCCAACTTACCCGAATTCATCCCCAAACCCGAGAACAACACCAAACACATCTTTTCCTTCCAAATTCACACATTATGTCACAATACATACATTTACAACTTCATTTCATAAATTCAAGAAACCATATCAAGACTACATTTCCTTCCAATTCGGGCCATACGATTATGATCTCAACTCGGATTATTAAAACTTCATTTTCCATCATGAAACTCACAACGACGACAACCAAAATACTACATCACATTAGTCCACCATGCCTACACTAAATTAGCCCATTTTCGGCCATCACCAAAACACACACATTCCATGATTTTCATCCATTTCTATACATTACAACACCACATAATTACGCTACATACACTTAATTCATTATTCCTACACATTGCACACAACACACGGCCAAACAATACTTCACACGGCTCAACTTGAACATGCAATATTTCATGAATTTCCATTTTTTTCTACACACTACAACACATTACAACAACAACCAATACATCATATAATTTTAATCCATTCTTCCATACACAACACTTCATACATACAGCCTCAACTCCAACTTGTTTTCTATCATGAATTTCTTCCATTTTAGCATACTACAACACATGTAAACCCTTCATAACACATAAAACAAGATTAAAACTCACCTTTCTTCTTCAACTTCTCAACTTGCCTCGAATGCGGAAACGACGAAACGGATGACTTATCTCCCGAAATAATTATACCCCGTCGTAGAGGACCCTTGAATTAGTGGGTATACCATGAGAAAATAATTTTTAGAACAAGATTTCTCATGGCTAATTTTTCCATGTTGTGGCCGAAACCTCTCCTTCTTTTTTCCTTTTTTTTTTTTTTTGTTCTTGTTCTTGTCTTGGATTGGAAGATAACACACACACACACACACACACACACACACACATATATATATATATATATATATATATATATATATATATATATATATATATATATATATATATTTTCCAAGCATGTGAGGGGCGCATGCCCCTCTCTAGAAAGCTCTCCATTTTTCTTGATTTTTCTTTCTTTTTTCTTGCTTTGTTTTATTTGGTCAAAGAAGACCAAATGTTTTTCTTAGTACACTTTAGCCCCCAAAGCAATGTGGGCATATACTTATGCCACTCAACCAACATGGAAATTTCATGAACTTTCGAGACTTTGCAAAATTTCCATTTTGCCCTTATCCTTTCCGCAATATTTCGATAAGCCATTTTACGAATTTCCTTTTTCGCCCTTGGTCTTCCTCAATATTTCCATACTAACAATATTCATAAATAATATTTTCAACCACTCGTGCATTAAAATCATTTTTGAAACGTAGTCTTGTTCTTGATTTCTCCCCATTACCTTGAATTTTCCGGACGTACGAAATACGGGCTATAACATCCTCCCCCCCTTTGGAACATTCGTCCTCGAATGTTCAACTGACCTTAAGGGGCCTCGTGGCATTTCGGGAGGGGGTTTCTTTTTATAGTTGCCCGTTCTCTCCATGCCCATTCCATATAGTCGAGCCTTTTCGTCCTCATATGGGTCCTTATTCTGTGTCATGGGTTTTCTAATCTGCTGGGCCGGCATATTATCCTTGTCTTTCTCAGGTCACCTCTTTCTAGCTCTATGCATAACGTATCGAAACTTCTCAGCTCAAGTTTCCCCCCCCCCCCCCCCTTTTACTTCCTACTTATATCATTGTTTTGTCCACCTTTTCATACACTTCCGCCCACAACTCGTCCTTTTACTTGCTTGGTCCACCTACCCGTGATTCTTCCTTAATTGCGCTTTTGTGCTATAACTGTACATCCATATTTCTCCAGCGTCCCGCCATTCTTGTCCTCAGCATAGAATCCTTACTCTCCTTATCCTTACTTATAAATCATCATAACTACATACTTGTTCTCCGATGAATCTCTCATCTTAACATTGTTGCAGACCTAAGCATTCCTTTATCCTCACTTATCCATATTGGTTCCCGAACCTCCTTCCGATATTCCGACCTCTCTGTTTCCTCTCTACTCACTCCCCTCCTTCTTCACACACCATTATACTGGAACTTGCAACCTCGCCTTGTGGTAACATAATAACATCTTGCCTCGCCACACTTGTACCATTTACTCTTGCCGTCCCTCGAACTTCGATACCCTTATGCGATCAATGTCTAACCATCGCTCCGGTTGCTAGGGTACACACGCCATCGATGTCATCATATATGGAATATCCCATACATTCACATATACTTATATATTTCTACTACCAACTAACCCACAAAATATCTCCGAACGCTATTCAAGCCTATCTTGATTCCCAAGCTGTGACGCATTCTTTGTCCCTTTACCGAGCTAATCTGCCTCGTTCTACGCGTCTTCTTATGGTCTCCAACCACCCCATACACCATAGTCTCACTCAGGTTACTCTAGTTTTCCATTTGTTCCCTTAAATTTTAGTTTTGCAAAATTTTCCTAATTACTTCCCAGGGGGGTCACCCATCCTGAAATTGCTCTCACCTGAGCACGCTTAACCTCGAATCTTTATTGGAATCCAACACCTTAATGCTGATATTTTTGGGTCCACTTTCTCGCATGACCTTTACTACATGATTCGGGACTAATCGAGGTCTTACAGATCCCGGGACACCCTCGTGGTACGTCTTTTCTTCCATAATTACCATTTTATCCTTTTCGACCCTCAGTGCTCACCTTTCACTTTCTTACGTAACTACCTTTCATTCTGGGTTCCCAGACTCCTGCTGATAACAGATACACCTTCGTTGTCATTATTTTACGGATGCCCCGATATCAGTCCGTTCGAACTTCTTACTCACCGCTTTTACATAGTAACTTGTGGCAAAATTAATTGTCAACTTTCTGAATCCTCCATCCGACCTTGTTTTTCTTATACCATCCTCCTGTACACTGCAAATACCAATAACACCATACGAAACATACAGCCACACCATATTCCGGCCATCCGGGACTGCCAATTTTAGGTAACAGATCAAATACACCAGTACTTACCCCTGTGACTTTCCATGTCACTACTCACCCTTCCCGTTGTACGTAAGGCTTACATAAGAAATTTCATTTCCTATAGCTTGGCTCTATCGCACGATCTATGACAGAAAGAAGGTCAACAATCCCTAAATGCCCCGTAGCCTCCTGTTTATCGATGTGGCGCGCTTCACACCATAAACAGGACTCTACTGGACACGACTTTGCAGACAACCCCTAGGACAGACCTACTCTGATACCACTTTGTCACACCCTAACCTTATTAGGGTGTGATGGGCACCCGACCCCGCATACGGAGCCGAGCGAACCCTCAGACTCTGATTTCATACATATTTTTCCAAGTTTCCAGAATCTGACCATTCGAAACATACAACAGACCATATGACAGAAATTGTGGACAGACAGTGACTTAGCGGCCACGTGTATTCAAACTTATCAGACATATCGTAACAGATCCAGAAGGCAGGCGGAATGTACCTCGCCTGAACATATACACATATGCGAACATATTGGCCGCATAGGCCATCCTAGCAAACAGGGCCGCTTAGGACACAGATTTCAGACCAGACCAAACAGAATATGTAGACATATGCAGCTGCTCACGGACTGACTCTCTGAACCCATAACTCTGTCTGCAAAGTCTCTACACAAATCAGAAAAACACAACACATGTATACTCTGACCCGGCGACACTCCGATGGGAAGTGGAGCTCGCCAACCCCGCTGGAATCTCTTAGACGATTCTTCAGATCATCTGAGTGTACCTGCGTGGCATGAAACGCAGCCCCCCGAAGAAGAGGGGTCAGTACGGAATATGTACTGAGTATGCAAGGCAAGAACACAGTAATCAGGATCATAATCAGAGTCAAAGTATAGAAATGTAACAAACAGAATCAGAACCAAACTCAGATGTACAGATCGTATGTACGGTATACAAAGTAGCAGAACCAACTTACTGAACACAGACCATGCATGCCAGAACGGTATCCAGTCCCTTACGGGACTCGGGGAAACGTGGCGCCGCCCTGCCCTCAGCGCCAACCACATCATACTTCAGAAGATTTTCTCCTGTCTCCGACACACATCATAATATCCGGATGTACAAATACATATAGGCGGTTCGGCGAACCAAACACATCATACTTCGTAACACATCATACTTCGGAATTCATTTACGGCGCCCGACCCTCAAGCGAGGAACTCGGGAACCGTGCGCACGATATAAACCGGCCCGGGACTCGGTGAAAGAAGTAGACTCTATGCATGAGCAGAAAATGAGAAACTAAATGCACATAACTAAGACTCAATGGATTAATCTACCGTACTATCCAAATGTCCGTAACAGATTACTCCTAACAAATTTCTTATACCAGAATTCTTATATCAGATTTCTTATGTTAGAATATTTATTTCAGCATACCTATATCAGAATACTTACTCTAGGATACTTATATCAGAATGATCAGACCAACATACTTATATCAGAATACGGGTGTCGGGTTGATTAAATCAGGACCCACCTATCTAGATTATTAGTTACCCACTTTAAGGAGGACATACAGATCACAAACATACTCAGAATCACAGAATGGAATAACCCAAGGTACATATCATTATCATACCCTACTTAGATCTAGGACATGCCAAAAGAATAAAAGGGTAAGCCTTACATACCTGTGCTGCGACCAACTAGTTACGCTTGTGCATCCAACTTGTTTGTCTACATGCAAGAAAGTTCATCCCTTCATTAGTTCCATTATCATATACTTGTTTTAACCATTCAAACACATTCACTTATATTCTGCCGGAATTTCGGCAACACCTCCCCTGTAAATATACCAACCCCGAGAAGATGGTTCGGCTCCAAATCAACAACAACAACAATAGCAACAATACCAACAACCATAACAATAGTCGTTAGGAGTCAATTGAACGTATTTTAACATTGATGACTCCTACACAATTCAACAACATAACCTCATATTCAATTCAACTACTTATATTCAAACCAACATCAACGTTTATACATTCAATTACTAATCCAAAACCGTTCAGAACAATATTCAAAACCCATTAAACAATTCACACAATATTTCAAACAACCCAACCAACACTCCAACTTACCCGAATTCATCCCCAAACCCGAGAACAACACCAAACACATCTTTTCCTTCCAAATTCACACATTATGTCACAATACATACATTTACAACTTCATTTCATAAATTTAAGAAACCATATCAAGACTACATTTCCTTCCAATTCGGCCCATACGATTATGATCTCAACTCGGATTATTAAAACTTCATTTTCCATCATGAAACTCACAACGACGACAACCAAAATACTACATCACATTAGTCCACCATGCCTACACTAAATTAGCCCATTTTCGGCCATCACCAAAACACACACATTCCATGATTTTCATCCATTTCTATACATTACAACACCACATAATTACGCTACATACACTTAATTCATTATTCCTACACATTGCACACAACACACGGCCAAACAATACTTCACACGGCTCAACTTGAACATGCAATATTTCATGAATTTCCATTTTTTTCTACACACTACAACACATTACAACAACAACCAATACATCATATAATTTTAATCCATTCTTCCATACACAATACTTCATACATACAGCCTCAACTCCAACTTGTTTTCTATCATGAATTTCTTCCATTTTAGCATACTACAACACATGTAAACCCTTCATAACACATAAAACAAGATTAAAACTCACCTTTCTTCTTCAACTTCTCAACTTGCCTCGAATGCGGAAACGACGAAACGGATGACTTATATCCCGAAACAATTATACCCCGTCGTAGAGGACCCTTGAATTAGTGGGTATACCATGAGAAAATAATTTTTAGAACAAGATTTCTCATGGCCAATTTTTCCATGTTGTGGCCGAAACCTCTCCTTCTTTTTTCCTTTTTTTTTTTTTTTTGTTCTTGTTCTTGTTTTGTCTTGGATTGGAAGATAACACACACACACACACACACACACACACATAGATATATATATATATATATATATATATATATATATATATATATATATATATATTTTCCAAGCATGTGAGGGGCCCATGCCCCTCTCTAGAAAGCTCTCCATTTTTCTTGATTTTTCTTTCTTTTTTCTTGCTTTGTTTTATTTGGTCAAAGAAGACCAAATGTTTTTCTTAGTACACTTTAGCCCCCAAAGCAATGTGGGCATATACTTATGCCACTCAACCAACATGGAAATTTCATGAACTTTCGAGACTTTGCAAAATTTCCATTTTGCCCTTATCCTTTCCGCAATATTTCGATAAGCCATTTTACGAATTTCCTTTTTCGCCCTTGGTCTTCCTCAATATTTCCATACTAACAATATTCATAAATAATATTTTCAACAACTCGTATTTTAAATTCATTTTTGAAACGTAGTCTTGTTCTTGACTTCTCCCCATTACCTTGAATTTTCCGGACGTACGAAATACGGGCTATAACATCCTCCCCCCCTTTGGAACATTCGTCCTCGAATGTTCAACTGACCTTATGGGGCCTCGTGGCATTTCGGGAGGGGGTTTCTTTTTATAGTTGCCCGTTCTCTCCATGCCCATTCCATATAGTCGAGCCTTTTCGTCCTCATATGGGTCCTTATTCTGTGTCATGGGTTTTCTAATCTGCTGGGCCGGCATATTATCCTTGTCTTTCTCAGGTCACCTCTTTCTAGCTCTATGCATAACGTATCGAAACTTCTCAGCTCAAGTTTCCCCCCCCCCCCCCCTTTTACTTCCTACTTATATCATTGTTTTGTCCAGCTTTTCATACTCTTCCGCCCACAACTCGTCCTTTTACTTGCTTGGTCCACCTACCCGTGATTCTTCCTTAATTGCGCTTTTGTGCTATAACTGTACATCCATATTTCTCCAGCGTCCCGCCATTCTTGTCCTCAGCATAGAATCCTTACTCTCCTTATCCTTACTTATAAATCATCATAACTACATACTTGTTCTCCTATGAATCTCTCATCTTAACATTGTTGCAGACCTAAGCATTCCTTTATCCTCACTTATCCATATTGGTTCCCGAACCTCCTTCCGATATTCCGACCTCTCTGTTTCCTCTCTACTCACTCCCCTCCTTCTTCACACACCATTATACTGGAACTTCCAACCTCGCCTTGTGGTAACATAATAACATCTTGCCTCGCCACACTTGTACCATTTACTCTTGCCGTCCCTCGAACTTCGATACCCTTACGCGATCAATGTCTAACCATCGCTCCGGTTGCTAGGGTACACACGCCATCGATGCCATCATATATGGAATATCCCATACATTCACATATACTTATATATTTCTACTACCAACTAACCCACAAAATATCTCTGAACGCTATTCAAGCCTATCTTGATTCCCAAGCTGTGACGCATTCTTTGTCCCTTTACCGAGCTAATCTGCCTCGTTCTACGCGTCTTCTTATGGTCTCCAACCACCCCATACACCATAGTCTCACTCAGGTTACTCTAGTTTTCCATTTGTTCCCTTAAATTTTAATTTTGCAAAATTTTCCTAATTACTTCCCGGGGGGGTCACCCATCCTGAAATTGCTCGCACCTGAGCACGCTTAACCTCGAATGTTTAGTGGAATCCGACGCCTTAATGCTGATATTTTTGGGTCCACTTTCTCGCATGACCTTTACTACATGATTCGGGACTAATCGAGGTCTTACAGATCCCGGGACACCCTCGTGGTACGTCTTTTCTTCCATAATTACCGTTTTACCCTTTTCGGCCCTCAGTGCTCACCTTTCACTTTCTTACGTAACTACCTTTCATTCTGGGTTCCCAGACTCCTGCTGATAACAGATACACCTTCGTTGTCATTATTTTACGGATGCCCCGATATCAGTCCGTTCGAACTTCTTACTCACCGCTTTTACATAGTAACCTGTGGCAAAATTAATTGTCAACTTTCTGAATCCTCCATCCGACCTTGTTTTTCTTATACCATCCTCCTGTACACTGCAAATACCAATAACACCTTACGAAACATACAGCCACACCATATTCCGGCCATCCGGGACTGCCAATTTTAGGTAACAGATCAAATACACCAGTACTTACCCCTGTGACTTTCCATGTCACTACTCACCCTTCCCGTTGTACGTAAGGCTTACATAAGAAATTTCATTTCCTATAGCTTGGCTCTATCGCACGATCTATGACAGAAAGAAGGTCAACAATCCCTAAATGCCCCGTAGCCTCCTGTTTATCGATGTGGCGCGCTTCACACCATAAACAGGACTCTACTGGACACGACTTTGCAGACAACCCCTAGGACAGACCTACTCTGATACCACTTTGTCACACCCTAACCTTATTAGGGTGTGATGGGCACCCGACCCCGCATACGGAGCCGAGCGAACCCTCAGACTCTGATTTAATACATATTTTGCCAAGTTTCCAGAATCTGACCATTCGAAACATACAACAGACCATATGACAGAAATTGTGGACAGACAGTGACTTAGCGGCCTCGTGTATTCAAACTTATCAGACATATCGTAACAGATCCAGAAGGCAGGCGGAATGTACCTCGCCTGAACATATACACATATGCGAACATATAGGCCGTATAGGCCATCCTAGCAAACAGGGCCGCTTAGGACATAGATTTCAGACCAGACCAAACAGAATATGTAGACATATGCAGCTGCTCACGGACTGACTCTCTGAACCCATAACTCTGTCTGCAAAGTCTCTACACAAATCAGAAAAACACAACACATGTATACTCTGACCCGGCGACACTCCGATGGGAAGTGGAGCTCGCCAACCCCGCTGGAATCTCTTAGACGATTCTTCAGATCATCTGAGTGTACCTGCGTGGCATGAAACGCAGCCCCCCAAGAAGAGGGGTCAGTACGGAATATGTACTGAGTATGCAAGGCAAGAACACAGTAATCAGGATCGTAATCAGAGTCAAAGTACAGAAATGTAACAAACGGAATCAGAACCAAACTCAGATGTACAGATCGTATGTACGGTATACAAAGTAGCAGAACCAACTTACTGAACACAGACCACGCATGCCAGAACGGTATCCAGTCCCTTAAGGGACTCGGGGAAACGTGGCGCCGCCCTGCCCTCGGCGCCAACCACATCATACTTCAGAAGATTTGCTCCTGTCTTCGACACACATCATAATATCCGGATGTACAAATACATATAGGCGGTTCGGCGAACCAAACACATCATACTTCGTAACACATCATACTTCGGAATTCATTTACGGCGCCCGGCCCTCAAGCGAGGAACTCGGGAACCGTGCGCACGATATAAACCGGCCCGGGACTCGGTGAAGGAAGTAGACTCTATGCACGAGCAGAAAATGAGAAACTAAATGCACATAACTAAGACTCAATGGATTAATCTACCGTACTATCCAAATGTCCGTAACAGATTACTCCTAACAAATATCTTATACTAGAATTCTTATATCAGATTTCTTATGTCAGAATATTTATTTCAGCATACCTATATCAGAATACTTACTGTAGGATACTTATATCAGAATGATCAGACCAACATACTTATATCAGAATACGGGTGTCGGGTTGATTAAATCAGGACCCACCTATCTAGATTATTAGTTACCCACTTTAAGGAGGACATACAGATCACAAACAGACTCAGAATCACAGAATGGAATAACCCAAGGTACATATCATTATCATACCCTACTTAGCTCTAGGACATGCCAAAAGAATAAATGGGTAAGCCTTACATACCTGTGCTGCGACCAACTAGTTACGCTTGTGCATCCAACTTGTTTGTCTACATGCAAGAAAGTTCATCCCTTCATTAGTTCCATTATCATATACTTGTTTTAACCATTCAAACACATTCACTTATATTCTGCCGGAATTTCGGCAGCACCTCCCCTGTAAATATACCAACCCCGAGAATATGGCTCGGCTCCAAATCAACAACAACAACAATAACAACAATACCAACAACCATAACAATAGTCGTTAGGAGTCAATTGAACGTATTTTAACATTGATGACTCCTACACAATTCAACAACATAACCTCATATTCAATTCAACTACTTACATTCAAACCAACATCAACGTTTATACATTCAATTACTAATCCGAAACCGTTCAGAACAATATTCAAAACCCTTTAAATAATTGACACAATATTTCAAACAACCCAACCAACACTCCAACTTACCCGAATTCATCCCCAAACCCGAGAACAACACCAAACACATCTTTTCCTTCCAAATTCACACATTATGTCACAATACATACATTTACAACTTCATTTCATAAATTTAAGAAACCATATCAAGACTACATTTCCTTCCAATTCGGCCCATACGATTATGATCTCAACTCGGATTATTAAAACTTCATTTTCCATCATGAAACTCACAACGACGACAACCAAAATACTACATCACATTAGTCCACCATGCCTACACTAAATTAGCCCATTTTCGGCCATCACCAAAACACACACATTCCATGATTTTCATCCATTTCTATACATTACAACACCACATAATTACGCTACATACACTTAATTCATTATTCCTACACATTGCACACAACACACGGCCAAACAATACTTCACACAGCTCAACTTGAACATGCAATATTTCATGAATTTCCATTTTTTTCTACACACTACAACACATTACAACAACAACCAATACATCATATAATTTTAATCCATTCTTCCATACATAACACTTCATACATACGACCTCAACTCCAACTTGTTTTCTATCATGAATTTCTTCCATTTTAGCATACTACAACACATGTAAACCCTTCATAACACATAAAACAAGATTAAAACTCACCTTTCTTCTTCAACTTCTCAACTTGCCTCGAATGCGGAAACAAAGAAACGGATGACTTATATCCCGAAACAATTATACCCCGTCGTAGAGGACCCTTGAATTAGTGGGTATACCATGAGAAAATAATTTTTAGAACAAGATTTCTCATGGCCAATTTTTCCATGTTGTGGCCGAAACCTCTCCTTCTTTTTTCCTTTTTTTTTTTTTTTTTTTTTGTTCTTGTTCTTGTTTTGTCTTGGATTGGAAGATAACACACACACACACACACACATATATATATATATATATATATATATATATATATATATATATATATATATATATATTTTCCAAGCATGTGAGGGGCACATGCCCCTCTCTAGAAAGCTCTCCATTTTTCTTGATTTTTCTTTCTTTTTTCTTGCTTTGTTTTATTTGGTCAAAGAAGACCAAATGTTTTTCTTAGTACACTTTAGCCCCCAAAGCAATGTCGGCATATACTTATGCCACTCAACCAACATGGAAATTTCATGAACTTTCGAGACTTTGCAAAATTTCCATTTTGCCCTTATCCTTTCCGCAATATTTCGATAAGCCATTTTACGAATTTCCTTTTTCGCCCTTGGTCTTCCTCAATATTTCCATACTAACAATATTCATAAATAATATTTTCAACAACTCGTATATTAAAATCATTTTTGAAACGTAGTCTTGTTCTTGACTTCTCCCCATTACCTTGAATTTTCCGGACGTACGAAATACGGGCTATAACATCCTCCCCCCCTTTGGAACATTCGTCCTCGAATGTTCAACTGACCTTATGGGGCCTCGTGGCATTTCGGGAGGGGGTTTCTTTTTATAGTTGCCCGTTCTCTCCATGACCATTCCATATAGTCGAGCCTTTTCGTCCTCATATGGGTCCTTATTCTGTGTCATGGGTTTTCTAATCTGCTGGGCCGGCATATTATCCTTGTCTTTCTCAGGTCACCTCTTTCTAGCTCTATGCATAATGTATCGAAACTTCTCAGCTCAAGTTCCCCCCCCCCCCCCCCTTTTACTTCCTACTTATATCATTGTTTTGTCCACCTTTTCATACTCTTCCGCCCACAACTCATCCTTTTACTTGCTTGGTCCACCTACCCGTGATTCTTCCTTAATTGCGCTTTTGTGCTATAACTGTACATCCATATTTCTCCAGCGTCCCGCCATTCTTGTCCTCAGCATAGAATCCTTACTCTCCTTATCCTTACTTATAAATCATCATAACTACATATTTGTTCTCCTATGAATCTCTCATCTTAACATTGTTGCAGACCTAAGCATTCCTTAATCCTCACTTATCCATATTGGTTCCCGAACCTCCTTCCGATATTCCGACCTCTCTGTTTCCTCTCTACTCACTCCCCTCCTTCTTCACACACCATTATACTGGAACTTGCAACCTCGCCTTGTGGTAACATAATAACATCTTGCCTCGCCACACTTGTACCATTTACTCTTGCCGTCCCTCGAACTTCGATACCCTTATGCGATCAATGTCTAACCATCGCTCCGGTTGCTAGGGTACACACGCCATCGATGTCATCATATATGGAATATCCCATACATTCACATACACTTATATATTTCTACTACCAACTAACCCACAAAATATCTCCGAACGCTATTCAAGCCTATCTTGATTCCCAAGCTGTGACGCATTCTTTGTCCCTTTACCGAGCTAATCTGCCTCGTTCTACGCGTCTTCTTATGGTCTCCAACCACCCCATACACCATAGTCTCACTCAGGTTACTCTAGTTTTCCATTTGTTCCCTTAAATTTTAATTTTGCAAAATTTTCCTAATTACTTCCCAGGGGGGTTACCCATCCTGAAATTGCTCACCTGAGCACGCTTAACCTCGAATCTTTAGTGGAATCCGACGCCTTAATGCTGATATTTTTGGGTCCACTTTCTCGCATGACCTTTACTACATGATTCGGGACTAATCGAGGTCTTACAGATCCCGGGACACCCTCGTGGTACGTCTTTTCTTCCATAATTACCGTTTTACCCTTTTCGGCCCTCAGTGCTCACCTTTCACTTTCTTACGTAACTACCTTTCATTCTGGGTTCCCAGACTCCTGCTGATAACAGATACACCTTCGTTCTCATTATTTTACGGATGCCCCGATATCAGTCCGTTCGAACTTCTTACTCACCGCTTTTACATAGTAACCTGTGGCAAAATTAATTGTCAACTTTCTGAATCCTCCATCCGACCTTGTTTTTCTTATACCATCCTCCTGTACACTGCAAATACCAATAACACCTTACGAAACATACAGCCACACCATATTCCGGCCATCCGGGACTGCCAATTTTAGGTAACAGATCAAATACACCAGTACTTACCCCTGTGACTTTCCATGTCACTACTCACCCTTCCCGTTGTACGTAAGGCTTACATAAGAAATTTCATTTCCTATAGCTTGGCTCTATCGCACGATCTATGACAGAAAGAAGGTCAACAATCCCTAAATGCCCCGTAGCCTCCTGTTTATCGATGTGGCGCGCTTCACACCATAAACAGGACTCTACTGGACACGACTTTGCAGACAACCCCTAGGACAGACCTACTCTGATACCACTTTGTCACACCCTAACCTTATTAGGTTGTGATGGGCACCCGACCCCGCATACGGAGCCGAGCGAACCCTCAGACTCTGATTTCATACATATTTTTCGAAGTTTCCAGAATCTGACCATTCGAAACATACAACAGACCATATGACAGAAATTGTGGACAGACAGTGACTTAGCGGCCACGTGTATTCAAACTTATCAGACATATCGTAACAGATCCAGAAGGCAGGCGGAATGTACCTCGCCTGAACATATACACATATGCGAACATATAGGCCGTATAGGCCATCCTAGCAAACAGGGCCGCTTAGGACACAGATTTCAGACCAGACCAAACAGAATATGTAGACATATGCAGCTGCTCACGGACTGACTCTCTGAACCCATAACTCTGTCTGCAAAGTCTCTACACAAATCAGAAAAACACAACACATGTATACTCTGACCCGGCGACACTCCGATGGGAAGTGGCGCTCGCCAACCCCGCTGGAATCTCTTAGACGATTCTTCAGATCATCTGAGTGTACCTGCGTGGCATGAAACGCAGCCCCCGAAGAAGAGGGGTCAGTACGGAATATGTACTGAGTATGCAAGGCAAGAACACAGTAATCAGGATCATAATCAGAGTCAAAGTACAGAAATGTAACAAACGGAATCAGAACCAAAACTCAGATGTACAGATCGTATGTACGGTATACAAAGTAGCAGAACCAACTTACTGAACACAGACCATGCATGCCAGAACGGTATCCAGTCCCTTACGGGACTCGGGGAAACGTGGCGCCGCCCTGCCCTCGGCGCCAACCACATCATACTTCAGAAGATTTGCTCCTGTCTCCGACACACATCATAATATCCGGATGTACAAATACATATAGGCGGTTCGGCGAACCAAACACATCATACTTCGTAACACATCATACTTCGGAATTCATTTACGGCGCCCGGCCCTCAAGCGAGGAACTCGGGAACCGTGCGCACGATATAAACCGGCCCGGGACTCGGTGAAGGAAGTAGACTCTATGCACGAGCAGAAAATGAGAAACTAAATGCACATAACTAAGACTCAATGGATTAATCTACCGTACTATCCAAATGTCCGTAACAGATTACTCCTAACAACTTTCTTATACCAGAATTCTTATATATCAGATTTCTTATGTCAGAATATTTATTTCAGCATACCTATATCAGAATACTTACTCTAGGATACTTATATCAGAATGATCAGACCAACATACTTATATCAGAATACGGGTGTCGGGTTGATTAAATCAGGACCCACCTATCTTGATTATTAGTTACCCACTTTAAGGAGGACATACAGATCACAAATAGACTCAGAATCACAGAATGGAATAACCCAAGGTACATATCATTATCATACCCTACTTAGCTCTAGGACATGCCAAAAGAATAAATGGGTAAGCCTTACATACCTGTGCTGCGACCAACTAGTTACGCTTGTGCATCCAACTTGTTTGTCTACATGCAAGAAAGTTCATCCCTTCATTAGTTCCATTATCATATACTTGTTTTAACCATTCAAACACATTCACTTATATTCTGCCGGAATTTCGGCAGCACCTCCCCTGTAAATATACCAACCCCGAGAATATGGCTCGGCTCCAAATCAACAACAACAACAATAGCAACAATACCAACAACCATAACAATAGTCGTTAGGAGTCAATTGAACGTATTTTAACATTGATGATTCCTACACAATTCAACAACATAACCTCATATTCAATTCAACTACTTACATTCAAACCAACATCAACGTTTATACATTCAATTACTAATCCGAAACCGTTCAGAACAATATTGAAAACCCTTTAAACAATTCACACAATATTTCAAACAACCCAACCAACACTCCAACTTACCCGAATTCATCCCCATACCCGAGAACAACACCAAACACATCTTTTCCTTCCAAATTCACACATTATGTCACAATACATACATTTACAACTTCATTTCATAAATTCAAGAAACCATATCAAGACTACATTTCCTTCCAATTCGGCCCATACGATTATGATCTCACCTCGGATTATTAAAACTTCATTTTCCATCATGAAACTCACAACGACGACAACCAAAATACTACATCACATTAGTCCACCATGCCTACACTAAATTATCCCATTTTCGGCCATCACCAAAACACACACATTCCATGATTTTCATCCATTTCTATACATTACAACACCACATAATTACGCTACATACACTTAATTCATTATTCCTACACATTGCACACAACACACGGCCAAACAATACTTCACACGGCTCAACTTGAACATGCAATATTTCATGAATTTCCATTTTTTTCTACACACTACAACACATTACAACAACAACCAATACATCATATAATTTTAATCCATTCTTCCATACATAACACTTCATACATAGAGCCTCAACTCCAACTTGTTTTCTATCATGAATTTCTTCCATTTTAGCATACTACAACACATGTAAACCCTTCATAACACATAAAACAAGATTAAAACTCACCTTTCTTCTTCAACTTCTCAACTTGCCTCGAATGCGGAAACGACGAAACAGATGACTTATCTCCCGAAACAATTATACCCCGTCGTAGAGGACCCTTGAATTAGTGGGTATAACATGAGAAAATAATTTTTAGAACAAGATTTCTCATGGCCAATTTTTCCATGTTGTCGCCGAAACCTCTCCTTCTTTTTTCCTTTTTTTTTTTTGTTCTTGTTCTTGTTTTGTCTTGGATTGGAAGATAACACACACACACACACACACACACACACATATATATATATATATATATATATATATATATATGTGAGGGGCACATGCCCCTCTCTAGAAAGCTCTCCATTTTTCTTGATTTTTCTTTCTTTTTTCTTGCTTTGTTTTATTTGGTCAAAGAAGACCAAATGTTTTTCTTAGTACACTTTAGCCCCCAAAGCAATGTGGGCATATACTTATGCCACTCAACCAACATGGAAATTTCATGAACTTTCGAGACTTTGCAAAATTTCCATTTTGCCCTTATCCTTTCCGCAATATTTCGATAAGCCATTTTACGAATTTCCTTTTTCGCCCTTGGTCTTCCTCAATATTTCCATACTAACAATATTCATAAATAATATTTTCAACAAGTCGTATATTAAAATAATTTTTGAAACGTAGTCTTGTTCTTGACTTCTCCCCATTACCTTGAATTTTCCGGACGTACGAAATACGGGCTATAACACCCTAACTCACTTGCTTTGAGTTTTCTTGGCTTAGATAGACCCTAGTGAGCTTTATGCACTTGATTCACTTGAATTCTTGAGATTGATATTTGTTTTCCTTTGTATTATTGTAGATGAAGTTTGTGGAACCTTCTAGAGGTCTTGAGATATGAAGAAGTGTGTGGGAAGTGAAATAATGAAGTGGGATCACATATATATAACTGAACTTATTCAGCCCGTCGAGACTTCCACGGATACTTGCACGGTCCGTGGAATATTGTACAGCTCGTACAATCAGTCGTGGTTCACCACCAGGAGACCATCACCTCTGTTTGGTATTCCACGAACCAGTATATGGTCCGTGGAAGGTTTCACGGTTCGTGAACCATGGTCGTGGAACTCATAGCTTTTTTCGAAGTTGTTCTCGTCGTTTCGTTTGATCTCCAATCCTTATACAACCCTTTTAACACTTGTTTAATACTTCATTAATGATCTAAGTATCCCTATAACTCGTCCTCAAGACCTAACCAAACAATTCTTAACGCAGTAGTTTACGAAACCTTTAGGAAACCTCACTTATACTCCACTTATTCTTATCAATCCTTATTCCATCAATTCATATAGCTCCAAGATCTTAACTTCCGCATTCTAAGGCCACTAAACATTTGTCTTACAGTCTTAAGAACTTTCTGTTATCCTTAAGCTCGCAGTAGTTCACTCACTATGCGACAACATGAAGTTTCCAAGGTATAACACTAACGCAAGCTCAAGGATAACATGAAGTCCTTATGACCTTAAAGAGAGTATTAATTATCTTTGAAGTATATACGATAAGCTTTTGAAGTCATGTGACTCGGAGAAACTAAGTTCATCGAGGAGAAGTGAAGTATAAGTTGTGTTTGGGAAGGGTCTCGCAAGTTATCGAGTTAAGGGTTAATTAGTACTGTCTTGAGGGGAAGTTATAGGTCTCCTTAGATGGTTGAGGAAGTGTTACAAAAGTGCCAAGAAGACTCCATAAGGATGTGAGATACGAATCGACGACAATAATTTCGGAAATGTGGAGTTATACGACCACTTATACGGTCCGTATAACTTTATACGGTCCGTATAACCTTTACAGAAAATACAAATCCTTGATGGTATTATACGGTCACTTATACGGACCGTATAAGTGTCCGTATAACTCAATCGGGTGACGTTTTCCAGATTTTTCTATTTCTATATATATATGACCCATGACCATTTAATTCATTTCCCACACTCTTCAGAACTCTTGAAACCTCAGAAAATTCCCCATATCATATCCACACTAATCTAAGAGGAATCAAGGATTGATTAGCAAGAATCAAGAGGATCAAGTGTAAAAAGGCTCACTAGGATTTGTGGGAGTCAAGAATCCCTTTTGTGTTGAAGTTGAGGTTTTATCAAGTGGAGTATCTTCATCCAAAGATCATTCCTACATAATCAAAGGTGAGTTTTATATCTATTTCATGTTATTACAAGTATTGAGTGGTTGGAAGACTTGGATTAGAGAAGAATGTAGGGTATGAGCTCAAATATGGGAATAATGGTAGTTTGAGTAGTAAATTAATTTGAGTCATGATTCTTAGTATGAGATGAGTATAATATCTTTATGAATGATGCTAGTGACGTTGAGGAAGTATTATGTGAAGAACGTTCATGGTGTTGTATTGTACTCATAGTTATGGATGGTTTGAAAGTGAATTTGAGAAGTGGACAATATTTAACTTGAGAAAACTATTGATTATGATATTTTGAGTGTCGCTATTGATGTTTGGGAGTTGTTATATTATATGGAGGAAGTTTTCGAAAAAAAGGAAACACTTCCCAATTTTCATTATCCCTTAGTCGCTTTAGTTAGACTCAAACATGTTTCGAATGATCTAACCTTGGTACGAATTCTCTTGTATGTAGAATTGTGAGCTCAGAAGGAAAGCGTTTAGTCATTAAGAAGACACAAAGGTATGTGAGGCTAGTCCCCTTCTTTCAAAGTCATGACTTCTATATTAAGATTTCGTTTCTATATTTCCATGATCTTCTTACATCCTGAAAGATGAAAGTTAAAGATTCTTAAGAGCTTCTTATGAGATAGTGATGAGATATATTCTTTGATAATGATGATGATGATAATGATGCTACTATGAGCTTGATAATCTTATCTTTATGATTTCATTGATGTTACCTATTGTTGTTGCCTCACCTCTTGATATTAATTCCTTCAAGGTGAGACATAGCTATGATGATTAGTCCATAATGTAATCGGAGGTTCCTGAACTTACGTCACTCTGATAGAATTATAGCTTTACTAGAGCTCTCATGCATGCTTCATATTGTGTATATGTAAGGCCGGGCAGTCACCACTACGATAGGCGTAGTGGGAAACTATGATGTGTATTACACCGTGCCTAATTGGCCGGGCAGACACCACTAGTGGGTGGCTTGAGATGTTTACCCCGGACGCCGGAGGCTCGGACGCGGGCTAATGATAATCACACCAAACCTATATGGACGGGCATTTTATTTGTGTATACATGATATGATGTTGTTTATTATGAAAGTTAGCATGCATGACTCTGCCTTAAGAGGCAATCGGTTACAGGTTATCCCTTCATTTTATGTTCTTCCATTTCCTTATCATGTTTGATATGCATGCCTTACATACTAAGTACATTGTTCGTACTGACGTCCGTTTTATTTTATGGACACTGTGTTTATGCCCACAGGTAGATAGACGGATGACGCAGATGCTTATGAGCTTACTCAGCAGATTTGCTAGAGCACTCCACTACTCCGGAGTTGCCACTCCTTGGTATATTCTTTTGTGCACATATTTGGGGCATGGCGGGGTCCTGTCCCCTCCTTATGATTTTCGCATTCAAATCAGAGGCTCATAGATACTTATGTGTGGGTTGTAGATGCTATATGACCCTTTTCATTGTATATTCTGTACATTATTTTTGTAGCCTCGTGGGGTTATACACCTATAAATGTTTTGGGAGATACTTGGAGATCGTTCATGATAAGTCTTGTGTTGAGAATAAGGTATGTCCAGGTTGAGTATGATAGATAGCATGATTGGTGGTGTTCGGTAGTTAGCTCAGGGTATCCGTCATGGCCCACTAGCTGGGTCATGACAGTAATGGAGGGACCTGGTTTCTCTATCACTTCTAGAGATTCTGCAGCCTCTTCTGTATTGCAGGGACCTAGTTCCCCTTTGCCTTCTAGAGATTCTGCTGCATTTTCATAACCACCTACATAATACACATTTTCAGTTCATGGGAGGGTGTCTGACCAATTTTGACATAGCCAAGAATGTGACCTTTCTTGCCATTTCCAAAAGACACACTCCCTCATTGGTAGGCCTTGAGTGAGAGGAAATTATTCATTCTTTCTACTATATGCTTTGAGCAGTCACTATCCAAGTATACATTTTTTGACTGCCTCATCTCACTCCAGCCTTCTTCCTTTCCCAGGGACCAGGTCCCTTAACTCTGGGTTTCTTTTTAATTGTTGGACCTACTACAGAACCAGCCTCACAACTCTTTGTAGGCACATAAGGGCCATCACAAATGATGTCCCACAGCTCTAGATCCTCATCCATGATAGAGTTTTGCCTTCTCCCTTCCACTATTCATAATATTCTCTATTGAATCTTTGTGGTCTTGTGATAGATTCTCATTTCTCTAGGTTTGGTGAACTAGCCATGATGGAGATCCTTTCTAGGTGTTAACCGTTTAGAAAGAACCTACTCTAATACCAATTGATCCAGGCTGTACGTCCACCAAACAATATATATAGGGACCTGGTTGTATACCAGTTCCCTTATGCAGTGCAGTACGAGAATCAACACAAGATTTTTACGTGGAAAACTCTTTGCTCAAGGGATTACAAACCACGACCTACCCCAGTAAGATTTCAACTCCACTAACCAAGCAAACTCAGGTTACAACTTTATCGCAAGCTAGAAGTTAACTTCCATAACCCCTCACTCTTACAATAACGCTTATGCTACCCTCACACTTGACTACCCCTAGCCAAGCTGTTACACCTCAAAAATTTTCACGTCGTTTGAAAATTAACGTAAGCTCAGAGAGGTCATGGAACTCTTGTAAGGTTAAGGAGTACTCTTAACATATGTTAAGAAAGTGTCTAAAGGTTCTGGGATCGAGCAAATCGAAGAAAATAAGTTTGTCGAAAATTTGGAAAAAATTTGGAGTCATGTTTCTAACGCAACAAAACGCTCGTCGATACGACATCGGAGTAGAGAATTATGGACGTTACAAGTCAGGCCAGCAGAGCAGAAACGCACAGCTACAGTGCGCGACACACACGCTACAATGCTCAAAAGGTTCTAGGTCGGTGCAAACCGACCCTAGAACAATATAAAAAGGGGATTTAATTTACCCCTTATTTTCGTTCAACCACCTCCCCAAGCCTTCCCTAACCCCCTAGAACATTCTCCCAACTTCCTTCATAAAATTTTAGCCCAAATTAAGTGAAACCCTGGGATTTAGTTTCGGAAAGCGTATAAGGTCTTGTAGTTCTTGTTCTAAACAAAGAATCTCGATGAATCAAAGGAGGCCGCCAAAGATAAATAAGATTTCAAGCTCTACCAACCTTGATTGAGGTAAGGATATTCTTTACTATGGATATTATGAATTGTATCATGGAAATTTAGTAGTTAAAGCTTCGTAAAGTCTGGTGATTGGTTGAGAAATTAGGGAAACATCATGTGGGATGCTTTATTGAGCATATTGATGTTGATGTTGATGTTGTTTATATTAGTGTTGCTATTGTTGCTGTTTTGTTGGTATTGTGATTTCGGGCTAGTGATATAAACAGGGGAGATGCTGCCCGAATTCCGGCAGATTCTAAGAGGATTTAATTTGAAGGCTTAAGACAAGCATATGACGATAAGCCTAAAAATAGTATGAATTCTCTTGAATATAGATTTACGATCTTGGGAGGACAAGCGCCAAGTAGTTAAAGTTAAGGCGACCAAAAAGGTATGTTAAGGCTAGTCCCTTTCTTTCTAAAGGCTCATATTCTTTTCTTATGAACCCATACATGTTTTCCATAATCTCCTTATTCCCAAAAAGCTAGAAGTTCATGATTCTCAAAGTTCTTAAATTGCTAAAGATAGATGCTTCCTATGATGATAATGATGATGATGCTGATCTCATTTCTAGCGATTCCAACGTTTACAGTGTTGATGCTATTATGAGATTATTGAGTTTATTTCATGAATTTCTTAATTTTATTCATTGCTGTTGATCTCACCTTATGACAAGTGTTCAAGGTGAGATGTAGTGATGATGATTGCTCCATAATATAAATCGGAGGTTACCGACCTTACGTCACTCCGATAGAGTTGTAGCTTTTAGTTGGGATCACATGCATGCTTGATTTATATCTATGTATTTTCTTACACCGTGCCTATATGGCGGGGAAGCACCACTTCGGTGGGCAGCTTATGGATAATGATAATTACACCGTGCCTATATGGCCAGGCAGCACCACTAGTGGGTGGCGTGAGATGGTTACCCCGGACGCGGGGGCCCCAGATGCGGGCTAATGATTATGTTATATATGTATGAAAAATGTTTTCTTTAGAAAGCTAAGCAAGCATGGTATCCGCCTTATGAGGCAATCAAATGTACAGGTTATCTTTATCTCATGTTATGTTCCATATTTCTTGATATGTTGTTATTCATGCCTTACATAGTCAGTACTCTGTTCGTACTGACGTTCTTTCTTGTGGACGCTGCGTTCATGCTCGCAGGTAGACAGGTAGACGGATCTTACACTTGGGGGCTTCATCAGCAGAGTTTCAGAAAGGCTCCAATTGTTCCGGAGATGCAGCTTATTGGTACCACTATTTTATGTATATATTTGGGCACGAGGGGCGGGGGGGGGGGGGGGGGGTCCTGCCCCGTCTTCATGGATTCCTGTATTCTATATAGAGGCTCGTAGATAGATGTGTGTAGCTAGAAGTACCATATTGTTATCAGTTCATATTGTTGTAATATATTTTGGCAACCTTGTTGGCTTGTGTTTATGGGCATAGTTATTGATGATTATATAGCGATGTGTCATTATAATGTGATATATGCCCATACAGATTATGATACCCATGAGCTGTCTTTGTGGTCCACTTAGAAATGATTATCAGATATATGTTCAGAGGTGCTCGGTGGGTTAGCTCCGGGTGCCCGTCATGGCCCTCTGGTTGGGTCGTGACAAAAGTGGTATCAGAGCAGTTCGTCCTAGGGTGTGTCTACGAGCCGTGTATGGTAGAGTCCTGTTTATGGGTGTGAAGTGAGCAACACTTATAAACAGGAGGCTGTAGGGAATTTAGGAATGATGGACCTTTCTTTCTTATCTTGGATCGTGCGATAGAGCTATGTTATTAGGATCCCCTTTTTCCTAATTCTGTGCTATGATTTCAGTGATGCTTGTGAAGAGAAAAGCTACAGCAGCCCAGAATGGCAAGACGGTGGCCGGAAGGAGGACTGAACGGGAGCTACCGACAGAGATAGAAGAGGGTGAGTCCCAATATAAAGTTCCATCTTGGACCTCTCCTACTCCACCTATTTCAGAGGAGCATGAAAGGGCCTCAACTCCAGCTCCGATACCCCCAGTTCCTCCACCGAATGCCTCAGGCCAGCCGATGAGAGAGGCTATTCAGTTGTTGACCCAGTTAGTTTCCGCCTAGGCCCAGCGGTAGGGTCCAGCCCACAGAATAAGTAGCTGGTTCCTTATCATAAGTACGCCCTGTGGGGCAAGGGTCACAGGCACCAGCAGGTAATGGTAGAGGCAGAGGAGGAGCATCCAGTTCAAGCGGCCCTTAGAACCGTATATATGCACTAGCAGGACGACAGGATCTTAAGTCCTCCCCTGATATTGTCAATATCCTCTCATGATGTATATGCATTGATTGATCCGGGTTCTACTTTGTCATATATTACTCCTTATATTACCATCGTATCGGGGTGAAACACTGAGCCAATCAAACCTTTTGACGTGTCCACACCTGTATGGGAACCAGTGGTAGCTAGACGGATATATAGGAATTGTGTGGTTTGTGGTTGTAGTTTGCGACCGTCATACTATGGCTAATTTACATGAGTTGAAAATGTTAGATTTTGACGTTATTAGGGGTATGGATTGGCTGGCCTCCTGTTATGCCAATGTTGATTGTAGAACAAAGATTGTTCGATTTCAATTTCTGGGAGAACCAGTTTTAGAATGGAAAGATAACACAGTGTCCCCGAGAGGTAGGTTTATTTACTATCTCAAAGCGAGGAAGATGATTGCTAAGGGATATATCTATCATTTAGTCCCGGTTCAAGACATAGAAGCAAAGGCACCAACTCTTCAATATGTCCTAGTATTGAATGAATTTCCAGATATGTTTCCGGATGAGCTTCCCGATATTCCACCAAAACAGGAGATTGAGTTTACCATTGACATGTTACCAGATACTAAGACTATATTTATTCCTCCTTATCGAATGGCCCCTAAGGAATTAAAGGAGTTAAAGGAGCAAGTGAAAGATCTGCATGAAAAAGGCTTTATTAGACCTAGTTCATCGCCATGGGGAGCGTCGGTACTGTTCGTAAGAAAGAAAGATGGTTCCTTAAGGATGTGTATTGATTACAGGCAATTGAACAAGGTGATGATAAAGAATAAATATTCACTTCCAAGGATCGATGATTTATTTGATCAATTGCAGGGTGCCAAGTGGTTCTAAAAAATAGATCTAAAATCATGATACCACCAAGTGAGGGTTAAGGAAGAGGACATCCCAAAGACAGCCTTCATAACTAGATATGGCCATTATGAGTTTCAGGTGATGTCATTTGGATTGACTAACCCCCCAGCCGTATTCATGAATTTGATGAATAATGTGTTAAGGCCTTTCTTAGATCTATTCATAATTGTGTTCATCGATGATATTCTGGTATATTCTCGATTGGAGGTAGAGCATGCAGACCATTTACCCACTGTTCTTGGAATTCTTCGGACTCGGGAGTTATATGCCAAGTTTTCAAAATGTGATTTTTGGCTGAATTCTGTAACTTTTCTGGGCATATCATTTCAGCTGATGGTATTCGAGTAGATACCCAAAAGATTGAAGCTGTGAAGAATTGTCCAAGGCCTACAACACATATGGAAGTCTGCAGTTTCCTGGGGTTAGCTGGTCACTATAGAAGATTTGTAGAAGGATTTTTTCCATTTCAGCACCACTGACGAAGCTGACTCAGAAATCGGCTAAATTTCAGTTGACGGACGCTTCAGGAGCTGAAGGATAGATTGACTTCGGCCCCAGTCCTGACACTTCCAGAAGGATCGAAGGGCTATGTTATCTATTGTGACGCTTCAGGTGTTGGGCTAGGTTGTGTGTTGATGCAACATGGTAAAGTTATTGCTTATGCTTCAAGGCAGCTACAGAAACACGAGAAGAACTACCCGACTCATGAACTAGAGTTGGCTGCAGTTATTCATGCGCTAAAGATGTGGAGACATTATATATATGGTGTTCGTGTGGAAATTTATACAGATTAGAAGAGTCTCCAATATATTTTCAAATAGAAGGAATCGAATTTGCGGCAAAGGCTGTGGTTGGAGCTATTGAAAGATTATTATGTGAATATTTTATATCATCCTGGAAAGGCAAATGTAGTAGCTGATGCTCTTAGCCATAAATCCATGGGCAGTTTTTGTGATGATCAGCTGGAGAACAGGGAGTTAGTTCATGAGCTTCTACAACTAGCCAGCCTAGGAGTTCGCTTAATGGACTCGGGTAGTACGGGAGTTACTGTCCAGAACCAAGCTGTGTCATCTTTAGTAGAGGAGGTAAAGAAGCACCAGTATAAGGACTCCATCTTAGTTCATTATAGGGATGCACTTCATCAGAAGAACAAGTCACCATTTGAGGTTCCTCCAGATGGAGTTCTCAGATATCAAGGCAAATTATGTGTTCCTGATGTTGTAGGGTTACGTCAACAAATTTTGGAGGAAGCTCATCATTCCCGTTATTCTGTTCATCCGGGGGCAACAAAAGTGTACCATGATCTCAAGTCAATTTATTGGTGGGATGGAATGAAGAAAGATATTGCCGAGTTTGTAGCTCAATGTCTTAACTGCCAACAGGTGAAAATTGAGCATCAGAAACTCGGAGGATTGTTGCAAGCTACAGAAATTCCAACTTGGAAATGAGAAGTGATTAATATGGACTTCATTATAGTCTTACCCCGTTCTCGGCATAAGTATGGATCTATATGGGTGATTGTGGATAGACTCATAAAATCAGCTCATTTCCTGCCAGTCCGAACTACGTACTCAATAGAAGATTATGCAAATTTGTATATCAAAGAAATAGTAGGACTTCATGGTGTTCCAGTATCCATTATAACTGATAGAGGAGCATAATTTACAGCTAATTGTTGGAAGTCCTTTCAAGAAGGTTTGGGAACTCAGGTAAAGCTTAGCACAACAATTCATCCACAGACTGATGGGTAAGCTGAGCGCACTATTCAGACTCTTGAAGATATGTTAAGGGCATGTGTGCTAGATTTTGGAGGTAATTGGGAAGATCATTTTCCACTTATTGAGTTTGCGTACAACAATAATTACCACTCCAACACTCAAATAGCCCCATATGAAGCTCTATATGGGAGGAAATGTAGATCGCCAATTGGATGGTTTGAAGTAGGGGAGATAAAGTTAGTAGGCCCAGACTTGATCCAGCAAGCGGTGGAAAAGATTAAGCTTATATTAGCAGCCTAAAGTCATCAGAAATCCTATGCGGACAATTGTCGACGAGACTTGGAATTTCAAGTTAACGATTGGGTATTCTTGAAAGTGTCGCCGATAAAAGGTGTAATGAGATTTGGCAAGAAGGGAAAGCTTAGTCCCCGGTATATCGGGCCCTACAAGATTGTGCGCAAGGTAGGCCAAGTAGCTTATGAGTTAGATCTGCCTTCGGATTTGGAGTCAGTCCACCCAATTTTTCATGTGTCATTGCTTCGTAAGTGCGTAGGATATTCTTCCAGAATTGTGTCTGTAGATGATTTCCAAGTTACTGAGAAATTGTCCTATGAAAAAGTACCCATTGCTATTCTAGATAGGCGGGTTCGGAGACTCAGAACCAAAGACGTAGCTTCAGTTAAAGTCCTGTGGAGAAACAATATTAGGGAAGAAATGACTTGGGAAGCTAAGGAAGATATGAAGTCCAGGTACCTACATTTGTTTCCACTCCCAGAAGAGATCCAGACAGAGACACCATTATCCTCAGGTATGTGATGCTTCTTTGAATGATTTCTTGGTCGTGTGTGGCCAATATGGATATTGATGTTGTAGCCCTGTGAAGCACTGTATATTTTGGGTTGTTGCGACAAGATGGTAGTGGTACAATTATAGGAGAAACTCTGGCAAAATTTTTGTAGCATTCCTAAGAGCTTAACATTCGAGGACGAATGTTATAAAGGGGGGGGGGGGGGGGGGGGGGGGGGGGGAGAATGTTACACCTCAAATATTTTCACATCGTTTGCAAATTAACGTAAGCTTGGAGATGTCATGGAACCCTTATAAGGTTAAGGAGTGCTCTTAAACAAGTGTTAAGCAAGTGTCTAAAGCTTCTAGGATCAAACAAATCGAAGAAAATAAGTTTGTCGAAAATTTGAAAACAATTTGGCAGAATTTTGGATAGAAATTTCGGGTCAACTTTAGAAAATAATATCTCTTAGCATATGAAGAGTTTTGAGGTAAATTTAAAGCCTAAAATGAAGTTCATGGAGTCTAGTTTCCAACACAACAAACCTCTTGTTGATACGATGTCGGAGTAAAGAATTATGGACGTTACAAGCCAGGCAGGAAGAGTAGAAACGCGCAGCTACAGTGCGCGGAAAGTTCTAGGTCGGTCCAAACCGACCCTAGAATAATATAAAAAGGGGATTTACCCCTTATTTTCATTCAACCACCTCCCCAAGACTTCCCTAAGCCCCTAGACCATTCTCCCAACTTCCTCCATAAAAGTTTAGCCCAAATCAAGTGAAACCCAGGGATTTAGGCTCGGAAAGCGTATAAGGTCTTGTAGTTCTTGTTCTAAACAACGAATCTCGACGAATCAAAGGAGGCCGCCAAAGATAAATAAAATTTCAAGCTGTACCAACCTTGATTGAGGTAAGGATATTCTTTACTATGGATATTATGAATTGTATCATGGAAATTTAGTTGTTAAAGCTTCGTAAAGTCTAGTGATTGGTTGAGAAATTGGGAAACATCGTCTGGGATGTTTTATTGAGCATATTGATGTTGATGATGATGTTGTTGATATTGGTGTTGCTATTGTTATTGTTTTGTTGGTAATGTGATTTTGGGCTAGGGATAAAAACAGGGGAGATTCTGCCCAAATTCCGGCACATTCTAAGAGGATTTATTTTGAAGGCTTAAGAAAAGCATATGACAATAAGCCTAACAATAGTATGAATTCCCTTGAATGTACATTTACGAGCTTAGGAGGATAAGCATTAAGTAGTTAAAGTTAAGGTGACCGAAAAGGTATTCTAAGGCTAGTCCCTTTCTTTCTAAAGGCATGATTCTTTTCTTATGAACCCATACATGTTTTCCATAATATCTTTATTCCCAAAATGCTAGAAGTTCATGATTCTCAAAGTTCTTATATTGCTAAAGATAGATGTTTCCTATGATGATAATGATGACGATGATGATGATGATGATCCCATTTCTAGAGATTCCAAAGTATACAGTGTTAATGCTATTGTGAGATTATTGAGTTTATTTCATGAATTTCTTGATTTTATTCATTGTTTATGATCTTACCTTATGATAATTGTTCCTTCAAGGTGAGATATAGCGATGACGATTGCTCCATAATATAAATCGGAGGTTACCGACCTTACGTCACTCCGATAGAGTTGTAGCTTTTAGTTGGGCTCTCATGCATGCTTGATGTATATGTATGTATTTTCTCACACCGTGCCTATATGGTCGGGTAGCACTACTAGTGGGCGGCGTGAGATGGTTACCCCGGACGCAGGAGGCCCAGATGAGGGCTAATTATTATGTTATATATGTATGAAAAATGTTTTCTTTAGAAAGCTAAGCAAGCATAAAATCCGCCTTTTGAGGCAATCAGATGTACATGTTATCTTTATCTCATATTATGTTCCATATTTCTTGTTATGTTATTATTCATGCCTTACATACTCAGTACATTGTTCGTACTGACGTCCTTTCTTGTGCATGTTGCATTCATGCCCGCAGGTAAACAGGTAGACGGATCTGACCCTTAGGGGCTTCATCAGCAGAGTTTCAGAAAAGCTCCAGTTGTTCCAGAGCTGCAGCTTATTGGTACTACTCTTTTGTGTATATACTTGGGCACGACGGAGTCCTGCCCCGTCTTCATGGATTCCTGTATTCTATATAGAGGCTCGTAGACAGATGTGTGCAGCTAGAAGTCCCATATCGTTATCAGTTCATATTGTTGTATTATATTTTGGCAGCCGTGTTGGCTTATGTTTATGGGCATAGTATTTGATGATTATATAGCGATGTGTCATTATCTTGTGATATATACCCTTACGGATTATGATACCCATGAGCTATCTTTGTAGTCCACCTGGAAATGATTATAGGATATATGTTCAAAGGTGCTCGCTGGGTTAGCTCCGGGTGCCCATCATAGCCCTCTGGTTGGGTCGTGACACATGGACACTAATACACCTAGATTAATTCTAGCGTAGTGTGCCACTCAAATTTCTTGTGAAGACACTCTTCCAACAAGCAAACTTTGAGAATTCAACTAATACGCCTACACCAACTCTAGCATAGTGCACCACTCAAAGACACCCTTTGAGAATTTACCACAGTGACTAATAATAGCACACCCATACACTAATACAACTACGCTAACTCTAGCCTAGTGTACCACTCAAAGGCTTGAGGAAACACACTTCCAACAAGCGAACTTTGAGACTTAAAAACACCTACAATCAACTTATTTTTATGGAAGAGTAGGTTTATAGTTTAAGCATAAAAGAACAAAGACTCAACGAACTAAGGACCTAAAGCATCTTCAGTTCTGGATCTAGTTCTTCGAGTTGCTGAGGCTCTATTCTTAAGGAACGCGGTGGATACTTGCACTTTGGATGGAGCAATTTTCAAATTGTGCAAGAATAAATCTTCACCTTGTGTCACGACACAAACTGGAGGACCATGACGGGCACCTGACCATACTAGTCAAGCACCACTTGACTTGCATCTGTAACATCAACATAAACATAGGTGGGCCCATATCATGTATTATCTCATCCTTACGTCTCTACTTTCCACATTGTCTCGGAGTGTCGAAGATTAATTCTTTGATTGTCCTTTGATTGTTGTCTGATTGCTACATCCATTAAACCATGAGAGACTTGCCTTTATCCTAATGCTTCTTTCCACGATCTCATTAAGACCCATAGATCGTATTACGTATTAGTCCTCGGAACCAATCTATGTTCCCTGTACCGCATTATCCACAAGGTTGCCATCTCTTGACTTACCTTTTCTCAATAACCTTTCCTTGGGACATTGCTGCATAACTCACCGGGAATGCGATTCAATTTTTTGTTGTCTTGACATACATGTAAAGTCAGTCCACCGATCATTTACGGTCAGACCTTGTTTCATCTTTTGTCTCGCTTTTCATCATTTTGCTCAAATGATTTTGTTCATAGTACAATAGTCATAAGCATATTCTAGAATACCATTGACTTCTCTTTAGTAAAGCTATAACTTAAAGCTCAACGTCAATCATTCCATACTCTTCCCCGATCGGTTCACACTATCATAGGAGCATTTTCCTCTGCTATCTCAATATATTAGTAATAGGGTAGTATGTGGTCCTTTTGGAATCCTTTGGAGAGATGTTGTGCAGTCACTCTTTATGCATAAGATAATTAACTCAACAAATAATCCCATATCCCTCGTCATAATCTAATTAGTCATACATTACTCATAGTGGTCCAAAACCTCAATTATTTTATAACATCCAATAACATCCTCGCCTAGTACTAAGATATCCACAAAGTACGATTCTTACTTATACTCTGCTCATCAGACTACTATTGCGAGTGGACATTCTTTTATTCGCCTCGTTTCTACCTTTCCTTCCCTGCCTCCAACATGTTTTTCTTTTTCTTATGACACACATTACACATACTGGAAATTCGTCACTTATCATTCTTTTGTTTCATTGATCAACGTTATCTCATTTTTCATTATCATAGTCTGAATCTCTTCCTTTCTGCATCTCTCACTATCCTTTATATCAGTAATAACAAACTCCTATCGTGTAATCATTCGGGTAAGTTCCAGGATAAATAACTTGAACTATAACACGGAACGCAACTGCAGTCATAAGATCAACTAATTACCAGGCAAGGAGCTTTAGTAAACATATCCTTTTCGATCTATTACCTCGAGGTATCGCTAAGGTCAATAGGGCTGGCTCATAGTGAGTTAAAAGTTTCCCCGCCATAATCATCAGGTGAAATCTAACTTAATAATCTGAATCGGTATTACATGCATAGCCTATACATATATATCAAGTTCATTTCATAACTCAATCTTCCAAAACATAAAAGGGCGAGTCAAATCCTTCTGACTTGTGAACTTCTTTTGGAATGTTTATCTATTTAATTCCCCTTGGCACATAAAGCTTCTTTCTACCCCAAGCACATCGTTTTCCCTTCGCATGTTTCTTATCATATCCTGACCTAAACATTTTTCCTTCCAACTTAATACATACTG